>NC_064576.1:640000-1280000 GCF_937001465.1 Orcinus orca | reverse complement strand
TTGCATTTAAATAAAAGTGTAATTGCTCTGCTTTTTAAACTGCTAGTTTAGATTAGCTGTCTAACCTGTACAGTGTCGCTGTTTTCTGTTTGCATTTTTAATAGCTTTATTACCATTTGGTGAAGCCTTAATTTCTGACTCCCTTGAAGAGTCCTGCCTTTAAGTCAGCACTACAATTTAACCAGCAATAATCTGTCAAGATAAGATAAAGACCCACACCAGCTGAAACGTGGTATTTCTGTGCGGCTTCCTGTCATTGTTAAAGGCAAGATCCCAGTTTGTCAAATGTAACCTCTGAAAGTTTCCTAAACTTTACAGCATAATTTTCAGTTCACTTCATGTTTTTAATCAGCGGCTCCAGAACGCATTATCTTGCTCAGCAGGGAAAGCAATTAGAACAGCTGTCCTCGAGTACACATCCTCAGGACGTCGGCAGGGACATACAGTTACGCGTGTGTGTGTGGTGTGTGTACACGTGGAAACGCTGCAAGTAGAAAATCTTTAGTTTTTCAGCAATAGTAGTGATTTCATTTTCTAAGAATCTGAGATTGTACACATATGTGTACATGTTTTATTTTTAAAATTACCTCAACATGTAAATGTGGACAGAATAGTATAATGACCCTCATATACCCACAACCCACCTTCAACAATTGGCAGTTCATGAGGGTCTTGCCTATCCCTCCCATCCTCCCACCTCCTGTCCGCAAGCAAACCTCAAATGTCACATATTTTCATGTGTAAAGATTCCAGGTGTGCGTCTTTAACATTTAAGGAATCATTTTTCTTAAAATGACGATTCCATACCGTCACACCTAAAAATGTAACAGTAATTCCTTAATATCATAAAATACCTAGCCATGTTTGACAATTTCTAATTGTCTCATTTAATGTCATATATGTGACTTATGGAGGTCATAAATAAATATATTTTTTCAGTTTAAAAAATAAAATTTGCTCGAGCCAGGATCAGAATAAGGCTCCCCATGTTGTGATTGGTTGAGATGTGTCTTCAGTCTATTTCAATCAGTTTGTCTCACTGCATTTCTTCTTTCTTTTTTTCTTATTATTTGTTTAGGAAACAGTCATTGATCTGCAGGGTTTCCCACTTCGGAGGTTTTCCCAGTTGCATTCCAGTGGTTTAGTCCAACACACTCCTCTGCATTTCCTATAAATTGTAACCAGATCTGGGGCTGCGATCAGATTCCGGTCTACTGGGTGAAGGCAAGACCACTTCCTAGGTTCCTCTTCTACCTGTCAGGTCAGAAGACAGGGAATGTCTGACTGTCCATCTTTGTAATGGTAGTGGCTGCCACTGCTCCGTGTCAAGATACACTAATACACTTAGGGTTGGAACGTGGTCCTATTCTAATTCTATAAAGAGGGAATTTCCTCATATCGTATCTGGCTGCCCAGGGTATACTTTATATTGGAAAGGTGGGATAAATATTTGATATCCTCCCTTTGTTTACGAATTTTCAAAATAATGAATTATTCATTAGCATCCTCCAGTGGTACCATTTAATTCTTTTTAGTTTCATTGAAAGCTCATGGATTTAAACATATGTGTTGTGTTTCGATCCATTGCAGTTATGATATTTGGAGGATCAAATTGTCCCTTCTTTGGTCAGTGGACGCCTCCTTAACTTGGCTCCATCATTAGTGGTGTGATGAAATGTCCTCGGGTCGTCTGGTAAACGTCCAGGTCCAGATCAGCTGTTTCTCTACGGAGCTCCGGTTCTTTTTAGTGAGAAGTAGTATTTCAGGACTACCGTGTTGGCCCTTGGATATATACATAGATACATGTGAGTGTATCCAGTCACCCTGCTATGTCTGGACTTCCTTCAATACGTATCATGTCAATCTTTAATGAAAGAAAGTCATAAAGAAGTATCAAAAATCATCACTAAATCTATCACATTAAGGTTTATCTCAGCTTTGGAATAGTTAATTTCTTCACAGTCCATGAAACACATGGTATGATCAATGGCATTAGATTAGTAAGCCATGAAAATACTCGAACCTGGTGTCTCACAGGCACGTCTGTTCTCAAGATATGGTCACAGGGTCAAAATAATCAAAGTGCCAAGTACAAGAACTGAGTCGGGGTTTCCAGTCTCCCAAAGCCCTTTCAAAGGTTAATTTCACAGGACCACATGAACCCCGCTTTCCCTTCTTTGCTAAGTGCCTGCGATCCTGTCGCACCTCAACCCCATTTGATCAGGGGAGTGGAGGTTTTCCTCCGAGGTGAAGTACGCACAGCAGGTGAGCGAGGGCCCTGCAGGAAGGGCGGCCCTTGTGACTCCTGAGCGGGGGGCAGATGCTGCGTCCCCCACGGACAGCAGCCAACGTGAGTCCAGGTGGATGGAGAGGCAGGAGAGTGAGTAGCAGAGGTGGGGGCTCTGGTCCTTCCTCCTGAGGCTGCTCGGGTCCTGTGACCACAGCAGGATGCCCTACTCCACCCCCATGCTGCCTGCAGCCCCTCCTCGCCCTCCCAGCAACCTAACCAGCGCCTTCCATCTGCTCCCTTGGGGCTCTTGGTCTGCTCTGCCCTCCATGCAGCAGGGCCACCTGCCACCTTGGGCTCTGCCCACACTGCCCCCTCCACCCAGAATGCTCTTTCCACGTCTTCACCTGCCCGGCCGTCTCTCACGGTCTTTCTCAAACGATGCCATCTCCAGGAACCCAGAAGTTGTCGCTCCCCTCCCAGTCCCCATGGCCCACTTCTTGTACCACGTTCTGCTTTTAGAATGGTCACACCTTGTTTTGTGTTTTTTTCTTTTTTTAAGAAATTTTTACTGAAATATAGTTGATTTACAATTTTTTAAACATCTTTATTGGAGTATAATTGCTTTACAATGGTGAGTTAGTTCCTGCTGTATAACAAAGTGAATCAGCTATACGTATACATTTTTCCCCATATCCCCTCCCTCTTGCATCTCCCTCCCACCCTCCCTATCCCACCCCTCTAGGTGGTCACAAAGCACTGAGCTGATCTCCCTGTGCTATGCGGCTGCTTCCCACTAGCTATCTATTTCACATTTCGTAGTGTATATATGTCCATACCACTCTCTTACTTTGTCTCAGTTTACCATTCCCCCACTCCGTGTCCTCAAGTCCATTCTCTACGTCTGCGTCTTTATTCCCGTCCTGTCCCTAGGTTCTTCAGAACCTTCTTTTTTTTTAAGATTCCATATATATGTGTTAGCATATAGTATTTGTTTTTCTCTTTCTGACTTACTTCACTCTGTATGACAGACTCTAGGTCCATCCACCTCACTGCAAATAACTCAATTTCATTTCTTTTCATGGCTGAGTAATATATATTCCATTGTATATATGTGCCACATCTTCTTTATACATTCTTATGTTGATGGACACTTAGGTTGCTTCCATATCCTGGCTATTGTAAATAGTGCTGCAGTGAACATTGTGGTACATGATTCTTTTTGAATTATGGTTTTCTCAGGCTATATGCCCAGTAGTGGGATTTCTGGGTCATATGGTAGTTCCATTTTTAGTTTTTTAAGGAACCTCCGTACTGTTCTCCATAGTGGCTGTGTCAATTTACATTCCCATCAACGGTGCAAAAGTGTTCCCTTGTCTCCACACCTTCTTCAGCATTTATTGTTTGTAGAATTTTTGATGATGACCATGCTGACTGGTGATGTGAGGTGATACCTCATTGTAGTTTTGTATTTGCATTTCTCTAATGATTAGTGATGTTGAGCATCCTTTCATGTGTTTGTTGGCAATCTGTATATCTTCTTTGGAGAAATGTCTGTTTAGATCTTCTGCTCATTTTTGGATTGGGTTTTTTGTTTTTTGTTATTGAGCTGCATGAGCTGCTCGTATATTTTGGAGATTAATCCTTTGTCAGTTGCTTCATTGGCAAATATTTTCTCCCATTCTGAGGGTTGTCTTTTCATCTTGTTTATGGTTTCCTTTGCTATGCAAAAGCTTTGAAGTTTCATTAGGTCCCATTTGTTTATTTTTGTTTTTATTTCCATTACTCTAGGAGGTGGGTCAAAAAGGATCTTGCTGTGATTTACGTCAAAGAGTGTTCTTCCTATGTTTTCCTCTAAGAGTTTGATAAGGTCTGGCCTTACATTTAGGTCTTTAATCCATTTTGAGTTTATTTTTGTGTATGGTGTTAGGAAGTGTTCTAATTTAATTCTTTTACATGTAGCTGTCCAGTTTTCCCAGCACCACTTATTGAAGAGGCTGTCTTTTCTCCATTTCTTGCCTCCTTTATCAAAGATAAGGTAACCATATGTGTGTGGGTTTATCTCTGGGCTTTCTATCCTGTTCCATTGATCTATATTTCTGTTTTTGTGCCAGTACCATACTGTCTTGATTACTGTAGCTTTGTAGTATAGTCTGAAGTCAGGGAGCCTGATTCCTTCAGCTCTGTTTTTCTTTCTCAATATTGCTTTGGCTATTCAGGGTCTTTTGTGTCTCCATACAAATTGTGAAAGTTTTTGTTCTAGTTCTGTGAAAAATGCCATTGGTAGTTTGATAGGGATTGCTTTGGGTAGTATAGTCATTTTCACAATTTGATTCTTCCAATCCAAGAACATGGTGTATCTCTCCATCTATTTGTATTATCTTTAATTTCTTTCATCAGTGTCTTATAGTTTTCTGCATACAGGTCTTTTACCTCCTTAGGTAGGTTTATTCCTATGTATTTTATTCTTTTTGTTGCAATGGTAAATGGGAGTGTTTCCTTAATTTCTCTTTCAGACTTTTCATCATTAGTGTATACAAATGCAAGAGATTTCTGTGCATTAATCTTGTATCCTGCTACTTTACCAAATTCATTGATTAGCTCTAGTAGTTTTCTGGTAGCATCATTAGGATTCTCTATGTATAGTATCATGTCATCTGCAAACAGTGACAGCTTTACTTTTTCTTTTCTGTTTTGGATTCCTTTTATTTCTTTTTCTTCTCTGATTGCTGGGGCTAAAACTTCCAAAGCTACGTTGAATAATAGTGGTGAGAGTGGACATCCTTGTCTTGTTCCTGATTTTAGAGGAAATGGTTTCAGTTTTTCACTGTTGAGAATGATGTTGGCTGTGGGTTTGTCATATATGACCTTTATTAAGGTTCCTCTGTGCCTACTTTCTGGAGAGTTTTTATCATAAATAGGTGTTGAATTTTGTCAAAAGCTTTTTCTGCATCTATTGAGATTATCATCTGGTTTTTATCCTTCAGTTTGTTAATATGGTGTATCACATTGATTGATTTGCCTATATTGAAGAATCCTTGCATTCCTGAGATAAACCCCACTTGATCATGGCGTATGATCGTTTAAATGTGCTGTTGGATTCTGTTTGCTTGTATCTTGTTGAGGATTTTGCATCTATGTTCATCAGTGATATTGGCCTGTAGTTTTCTTTCTCTGTGACATCTTTGTCTGGTTTTGGTATCAGGGTGATGGTGGCTTCGTAGAATGAGTTTGGGAGTGTTCCTCCCTCTGCTATATTTTGGAAGAGTTTGAGAAGGATAGGTGTTAGCTCTTCTTTAAATGTTTGATAGAATTCACCTGTGAAGCCTTCTTGTCCTGGGCTTTTGTTTGTTGGAAGATTTTTCATCACAGTTTCAATTTCAGGGCTTGTGATTTGTCGGTTTATATTTTCTGTTTCTTCCTGGTTCAGTCTCAGAAGGTTGTGCTTTCCTAAGAATTTGTCCATTTCTTCCAGGTTGTCCATTTTATTGGCATATAGTTGCTTGTAGTAATCTCTCATGATTCTTTGTACTTCTGCAGTGTCAGTTGTTACTTCTCCTTTTTGATTTCTAATTGTGTTGATTTGAGTCTTCTCCCTTTTTTTCTTGATGAGTCTGGCTAGTGGTTTATCAATTTTGTTTATCTTCTGAAAGAAACAGCTTCTAGTTTTATTGATCTTTGCTATTGTTTCCTTCATTTCTTTTTCATTTATTTCTGATCTGCTGTTTATGATTTCTTTCCTTCTGCTAACTTTGGGAGTTTTTTGTTCTTCTTTCTCTAATTACTTTAGGTGTAAGGTTAGGTTGTTTGAGATTTTTCTTGAAACTCTTAAAACTCTTAAAACCCTCTTAAAACTGCTTTTGCTGCATTCCATACGTTTTGGGTCTTCGTGTTTTCATTGTCACTTGTTTCTAGGTATTTTTTGATTTCCTGTTTGATGTCTTCAGTGGTTTCTTGGTTATTTAGTAGTGTATTGTTTAGCCTCCATGTGTTTGTATTTCTCACAGTTTTTTTCCTGTAATTGATATCTAGTGTCATAGCATTGTGGTCAGAAAAGATAATTGAAACGATTTCAATTTTATTAAATTTACTAAGGGTTGATTTGTGACCCAAGATATGATCTATCCTGGAGAATGTTCCATGAGCACTTGAGAAGAAAGTGTATTCTGTTGTTTTTGGATAGAATGTCCTATAAATACCAAGTCCATTTTGTTTAATGTGTCATTTAAAGCTTGTGTTTCCTTATTTATTTTCATTTTGGATGATCTGTCCATTGGTGAAAGTGGGGTGTTAAAGTCCCCTACTATTCTTGTGTTACTGTCGATTTCCACTTTTATGGCTGTTAGTATTTGCCTTATGTATTGAGGTGCTCCTATGTTGGGTGCATAAATATTTACAATTGTTATATCTTCTTCTTGGATTGATCCCTTGATCATTATGTAGTGTCCTTCTTTGTCTCTTATAATAGTCTTTATTTTAAACTCCATTTTGTCTGATATGAGAATTGCTACTCCAGCTTTCTTTTGATTTCCATTTGCATGGAATATCTTTTTCCATCCCCTCACTTTCAGTCTGTATGTGTCCCTAGGTCTGAAGTGGATCTCTTGTAGACAGCATATATATGGGTCTTGTTTTTGTATCCATTCAGCCAGTCTATGTCTTTTGGTTGGAGCATTTAATCCATTTACATTTAAGGTAATTATCGATATGTTCCTATTACCATTTTCTTAATTGTTTTGGGTTTGTTATTGTAGGTCTTTTCCTTCTCTTGTGTTTCCTGCCTAGAGAAGTTCCTTTAGCATTTGTTGTAAAGCTGGTTTGGTGGTGCTGAATTCTCTTAACTTTTGCTTGTCTGTAAAGGTTTTAATTTCTCTGTCAAATCTGAATGAGATCCTTGCTGGGTCGAGTAATCTTGGTTGTAGGTTTTTCCCTTGCATCACTTTAAATATGTCCTGCCACTCATTTCTGGCTTGCAGAGTTTCTGCTGAAAGATCAGCTGTTAACGTTATGGGGATTCCCTTGTATGTTATTTGTTGCTTTTCCCTTGCTGCTTTGAATATTTTTTCTTTGTATCTAATTATTGATACTTTGATTAATATTTGTCTTGGCATGTTTCTTCTTGGATTTACCCTGTATGGGACTCTCTACGCTTCTTGGACTTGATTATTTCCTTTCCCACAATAAGGAAGTTTTCAACTATAATCTCTTCAAATACTTTCTCAGACCCTTTCTTTTTCTCTTCTTCTTCTTCTGGAACCCGTATAATTCGAATGTTGGTGCATTTAATGTTGTCCCGAAGATCTCTGAGACTCTCTTCAATTCTTTTCATTCTTTTTTCTTTATTCTGCTCTGCAGTAGTTATTTCCACTATTTTATCTTCCAGGTCATTTATCTGTTCTTCTGCCTCAGTTATTCTGCTATTGATTTCTTTTAGAGAATTTATATTTATATTTCATTTATTGTGTTGTTCATCAGTTTGTTTGCTCTTTAGTTCTTATAGGTCCTTGTTAAACGTTTCTTGTATTTTCTCCAGTCTGTTTCCAAGATTTTGGATCATCTTTACTATCATTATTCTGAATTTTTTTCAGGTAGACTGCCTATTTCCTCTTCATTTGTTTGCTCTGGTGGGTTTTTACCTTACTCCTTCATCTGCTGCGTATTCCTCTGTCGTCTCATTTTGCTTAACTTACTGTGTTTGGAGTCTCCTTTTCATAGGCTGCAGGTTCGTAGTTCCTGTTGTTTTTGGTGTCTGCCCCCAGTGGGTGAGGTTGGTTCAGTGGCTTGTGTAGGCTTCCTGGTGGAGGGGACTGGTGCCTGTGTTCTGATGGGTGGGGCTGGATCTTGTTTTTCTTGTGGGCAGGACTGCATCCAGTGGTGTGTTTTGGGGTGTCTGTGAACCTAGTATGATTTTAGGCAGCCTCTCTGCGAATGGGTGGGGTTGTGTTCCTGTCTTACTAGTTGTTTGGCATGGGGCATCCAGCACTGGAGCTTGCTGGACATTGGGTGAAGCTGGGTCTTAGTTTTGAGATGGCGATCTCTGGGAGAGCTCTCGCCAATTGATATTACATGGGGCCAGGAGGTCTCTGGTGGTCCAATGTCCTGAACTCGGCTCTCCCAACTCAGATGCTCAGGCCTGACACCAGGCTGGAGCACCTAGACCCTGTCCACCACATGGCTCGGAAGAAAAGGGAGAGAAAAAGAAAGAAAAAATTAATTAAAAATAAATAAATAAATGAAATAAAATAAAATAATTAAAATAAAAAAGTAATTTAAAAAAAGAAGAGCATAACCAAACCAATAAACAAATCCACCAATGATAACAAGTGCTAAAAACTATACTAAGATAAACATAAAATCAGAAACAAGTCAGTCGCAGACAGCAAACCCCAAGTCTACAGTTGCTCTAAAAGTCCATTGCCTCAATTTTGGGATGATTCGGTGTCTTTTCAGGTATTCCACAGATGCAGGGTGCATCAAGTTGATTGTGGAGATTTAATCCGCTGCTCCTGAGGCTGCTGGGAGAGATTTCCCTTTCTCTTCTTTGTTTGCACAGCTCCTGGGGTTCAGCTTTGGATTTGGCCCCGCCTCTGCATGTAGGTCACCCTCTGGCATCTGTTCATCACCCAGACAGGACGGGGTTAAAGGAGCCGCTGATTCGGGGGCTCTGGCTCACTCAGGCCGGGGGGAGGGAGGGGTACGGATGCGGGGCGGGCCTGCGGAGGCAGAGGCCAGCGTGACGTTGCACCAGCCTGAGGCGCGCCGTGCGTTCTCCTGGGAAAGTTGTCCCTGGATCCCGGGACCCTGGCAGTGGCGGGCTGCACAGGCTCCCCGGAAGTGGGGTGTGGATAGTGACCTGTGCTCGCACACAGGCTTCTTGGTGACGGCAGCAGCAGCCTTAGCGTCTCCTGCCCGTCTCTGGGCTCCGCGCTGTTAGCTGCGGCTCGCGCCCGTCTCTGGAGCTCCTTTAAGCAGCGCTCTCAATCCCCTCTCCTCACGCACCTGGAAACAAAGAGGTAAGAAAAAGTCTCTTGCCTCTTCGGCAGGTCCAGAGTTTTCCCCGGACTCCCTCCCGGCTAGCCGTGGCGCACTAAACCCCTGCAGGCTGTGTTCGTGCCGCCAACCCCAGTCCTCTCCCTGCGCTCCAACCGAAGCCCGAGCCTCAGCTCCCAGCCCCGCCTGCCCCGGTGGGTGAGCAGACAAGCCTCTCGGGCGGTGAGTGCCGGTCGGCACCGATCCTCTGTGCGGGAATCTCTCCGCTTTCCCCTCTGCACCCCTGTGGCTGTGCTCCCCTCCGCGGCTCCGAAACTCTCCCCTCCGCCACCCGCAGTCTCCGCCCGCGAAGGGGCTTCTAGTGTGTGGAAACCTCTCCTCCTTCACGGCTCCCTCCCACTGGTGCAGGTCCCGTCCTTATCCTTTTGTCTCTGTTTATTCTTTTTTCTTTTTCCCTACCCAGGTACGTGGGGGGGTTTCTTGCCTTTTGGGAGGTCTGAGGTCTTCTGCCAGCGTTCAGTAGGTGTTCTGTAGGAGTTGTTCCACGTGTAGATGTATTTCTGGTGTATCTGTGGGGAGGAAGGTGATCTCCACGTCTTACTCCTTCACCATCTTGAAGGTCCCTCCTACAATGTTGTTGTAATGGTCATTTATGGACACCAAATCCTGCTGTTGGCTTGTAAGTGCTCCCAGTTTGGGGATCGGCGTTTTATCCACCACAGGGGGCAGCCCTGAGCAGGTTATCGAAACCCCTGGGCTGGAGGAATGGAGGTCGTCTCTGTGGCTGAGGCTCTGCACAGGGACCTGGGGTGGGGGACAGTCAGGAGGGGACAGTCTTGGAGGGATGACAAAGGGCCCTGCCTTTTAGCTCAGCGCCATCACTAGCAGGGTGCTGGGTGGGTCCGGTTCTGTAGGATGGGAGTGAGAAGCCCTGGCCAACTAGCCTCAGACACGCCCTCAGCATCAGAGCAGACGGAGACCCAGGCTCCCGCCATCACCGTGACGTCACCACTGACCACTGGGCTGTTGTGATGGTCATGGTGCTGTTTATGATGTGTCCTGTGCCCCCCACAGGAGGGGAGAGTGAGGAATCCCTCTGTTCTGAGTCCCACAAGAGGGTTGTCAGGAGGGCTGCCATGGTCAGCAGTGACGGGCCAGGGCAGGACGATACTAAGGGAAGGATGGTCTGCTGGGTCTGGGGCTGACGGTGCAGGGACCACTCCTCACATCTGTGCCCACGTGTGGGATGGGAGCCCAGCCCAGGCCCCACTGGTCCTGCAGAAGCGGAAGTTCTCAGGTGACAAAGAGGGGAGCCCCACTGCAGGCCTGCATGCCAGGACCGCACACCTGCTGGGGCAGCTGATGAGGGCCAGGGGGGGGGCGCCACAGCTCCAAACATGGACAGGAGAAGATCAGGTCGGGGGAAGACAGGGACGTTCCTTTAACCTGCCCTGGCTGATGGGCCCTCTGGGGTGAGGGCAGAGGTGGAATTAGAGCTTGCAGGGCCCTGCTCATGTGTGCGCACCTCTGACTGCCTGTGGTCCACTTGGACGCCGCCAGATGCAAGGGATGGGTGAGGACGCTTCCACCGCCTCCCTGTGTGGCCTCAGGTCCAGAGTCCTGCTGTGTGACCCCCGTGTGTGGTGCAGGCACACAGCCTCACGTGTCCTCGCGTGTGTCAGGCGCTCGACTTCCCAAGGCTCTTCCACCCAGTCGCCTCATTTGAAGCACACAAGACCTCAGGGAGGTGGTCATTGTGGGGAGGATGTGACCTGAGGAGGTGAGAACTACTGTCCCCATTTTACAGATGGGAAAACGAGGTGCAAAGTGGCAGAGGTAAACTCAGGGCAAATCCACGGCCAAGGGAACATTCTAGAGGAGAAGGGCCGGAGCCCTGAGCTGTCTCAGCCCCCTCATCGCGATGCTGCCGGCTCCCTTTTCTGCGCAGGAGGCTTGAACGTGTGCACACTGCTGCTTCCCTTCTGGGGATTGAGGCTGAGTTTTACTTTATCCAGAGGAGTTTCTTTCCCCTTAATCTGTCTTGGAGCCGGCTGACATTCATCATGAATATTAATTAATAAATACTCTGTTAAAGGATAAAATTACACATGCTGGGCATCCGTTTACAGAAGCTCCCTCCGCGTCTGTGCTTATAAAGCACGGTGGTTGCAGAACCAGCCATCTGTGAATCGTCCCTGTTTGCTCTTCTAAGTTATTATGTTGCTTAAAAGAACACGAGACATTTCAAAATTCCTCTCTTGAGAATCCGTCTTCAGGGTCCAGCTACCATGCCGCGAGGGGCTGTGGCCCGCGGAGCTGGCCTTCTGCTGGTGATGGGCCCTCGGGCACATCCTTACCCCGGAGCCTCGATCTAGCACGTGGCACAGGTGGCAGGGCCTCCAGCTGGTGAGGTTGGAGGGAGGCGGCCTGTGCCAAGCGCCCGAAGCTACCAGGATTATCCTGAGTGCTGAGAAACGTCACCACCACGATGGCGGGGACGGCTTGGGCATTTCAGCAGTGCGGCCGCAGGGTAACCCACTGGACAGGATGCTGGTCAGCGTCCCAAGAAGACAAACTATTTTCCTCCAGGATGAACGAGGTTACTGCCCCTTTATTTTCCTACTTCCTCTCTGCACAGATGGAGTTAACGTACGCACAGGGTTACTCCCGGGCGTGTGACGGGGGTGGGTGTGAACCCAGCACGGGCAGGTGTGGCTGGATCCAGGGCTTCGTGCCTCCACAGCACGCCTTCTCAGGACTCACAGAAAATCTGCCGCTGATATGGGGTGGAGAGTAAGGGTTGCATCAATATCTCCTTATTATTCGTTTTTAAATCACATGGTGAAAAACTCAACGTTAGCAAGGTTTTCCATGCGCTCCACAGTGGTGTGTAGGTCGGAAGCGAGAATCTGAGCGAGCCTGAGGGTTGACCACGATTCTCCAAGGCCCTCCCCCAGGGTAATCGTCACAGGTCCAGGGAAACCAGACCTGGATTGTTGTAAAACTCGACACAATGAACCTGACAGGCAGCCAGATTTGTTTTCAGCCAGTTTAGGGTTACCATAATCTCATTATTATGCTTGAAAGACGACAAGTAATGGAATCTCAGGTAGCGCCCGGGCTCTGCCTGGCCCTGTCTTCTGCTCGAGGCCGATCTCCCTTGATTACCCAGTCCAGCGAGGCTCAGTTTTCCACCCCTTCTCCTGCAGAAACAGTCATCCGATCAGCCTGTGAGCTTCTCACTGCCGTCAACGGTTTTAATGGGTCAAGCATTAAATTAAACCTTTAGCCCCGTTCCTGCGAGAATACCACACTTATTAAAAAGCGATTTCCTTTTCAATCATTGTCAAAGGGGCAACATAGAAGCCTGTGAGCCTGCTGCCTGGCCCTCCCCCTCCGTGTCCAGCCCTTGTTAGGTTTGCTCTGCGTCCTTTTCACCAGCACAAAGGCAGGCATCGGAGCGGGCTTCTTAGCAGAGCCCTTCTGCTTTGGTTGCTTCATTGTCTGGAAGAGAACGGCACCAAACACTTGTGGGTATTTCACATTCTGTCCAAAGACAGTAGAGTTAAGTTTGACAAAGGCTGGAAGGATTATTAATTGCACTTTATGGAAAAACACATCTATGAGAAAGGGACTCATCAGGGAAAAAGATTTCCTGAGATGCGTGGTTTTTGTGTTTTTGCTTGCAGCCCTGTCTCACTCCATCCGGCCCAAAAAGGTCCGACCTGAAAACCAGATCGACAGACAAGGGCTTGGGGAGAAGGACCACAACTTTCTTCACGATCTAGGGTGGCCAGCACCCCTGGAAACAAACCTGTGAATGGAGGGCTACCAAACTAGACACCCACAAACATATAGCATTTAGATTTTTTGCTTCTATATATTTTGGAGGAGTTCTGGTGTGTATGTGTCTGCATGTCCTAGTGCTGTCAACTTCCTGGGAAAGTGGGAAATCCTCATCGGTGACACCAAGTATCTGAGCGACTTCTCTCATCGCTGCCACATGCGAAGCCGGACTGTGTCCACCAGCACCCCCAGGAGGTGCCCGCAGGAGCACGGCCTGGCTGTGACGGGTGCAGCTGGCGCCCGCTCCCCAGAGAGCACAGAGGGCACCAGCCAGCCTCAGGGAGGCTGCGCACGGTCTTGCACTTGATTCAAGGTCGCTTTCACTTTATCCCAAAGCTGAAAGGGGGTTGTGCAAAGGACGTAAGTGATGGGAGGATGCTGGCAGGCAGACACGGCTCTGTGTTGCCCCATGGCTTCCAGACGTTTGCACCACATCTGGGGCCCTTAGCAGCCGAGAAGGGATGAGATGTCCTCTAACCCAGCAGAGCCCAGAACAGGAGGCTCACGACCTCTCTTACCCGCAGGCGGGATGCCTTGTACTGCCTGCCTCATGAGCTCAGATACCTGCTGTTCAGGGAGTCCAGGCCTAGGCAAGGTGGAGGCTTTCAGATCCTTGCTTCACACGGGGTAGGGTCCCCCCTCTGCCCCTACACCAAAGGCCTGGAGCTCTTCAAGGAGCCCAGGGGGCAACCTGGGGGCAGCTCTAACTGTGGCCCACCCCGGGGGACAGTGGTGTGTTTTTACAGTGAAAGAATTATTTTGATAATCTCTAGATCTGCTTCAAAAAAACCCACAACAAACCACCTATGCCAGCTACAAGTCATCTTGAGCAGATTGAAACAAAGCAATTCTGTTTGTGAATAGTCTAATACTGGTGCTGTGGACTGAATTGTATCCCTCGCCCCAAATTCACACGTTGAAGCCCTAACTCCTAACGTGATGGTATTTGGAGATGTGGTTTTTGGGCACTAATTAGGTTTGGATGAGCTCATGAGGATGAGGCCTTCATGATGGGATTAAGAAACTATCTGTCTCTCTGTCTCTCCCATGTGAGGACAGATTCATCAATGAACAAGGAAGCGGGCCCTCACAAGGGCCCAAATCAACCAGAACCTTGATCTTGGATTTCCCAGCCTCTGGAACTTTAAGACATAAATTCCTGCTGTTTAAGCCCCCCAGGCTACGGTGTCTTGTCACGGCAGCCCAAGACCACCAACACAACTGGCAACAAAGAGCTGGACCAAGAGGAATCAACTTGATGTTTTTATATGGAAGATGCAGCCATGTTTACACATGGACATGGAAGGAGAAAAGAAAGGTGTTCTGTTTTAGGACAACTTAACAGTTTTGTGTACAGATCATTTTCAAAATGAGAAGACAGAGGGTATCTGAGTTGTTATTGTAGCATGTTTTCGGCAGTGGAATATTAATATGAAGCATGAAAGTGGGTGAGTTTATGCTGAAATGAGGTTATTAATAAGAACAATACTCCACAGCTGCCTGGCATTTTTATCCGAGAAGAGGTTTACAGAACCAAACCTGCAGGGAACAAATATTCGCGACTACCACCTGCACTTTAAAGAGAGGAAGAAATCATCAGCTCCGGAGACAGTAAAGGAGAAGCTGCAGCTTCTGCAAGGTCGAGCATCAAGGTAATGGAAGAGCCAGAAATAGCACTCAAGTGTCTGCCCCCCTGGCGCCGGCACCGCCCTGCCCATCCTGTCCTCGGAGAGAGGCCTCAAGGGCACTTAGCGATCAGAAGTTAAGTCCTCCAGCTCCCGCATTTTGCTCTAAGTGTTCCTGCTTCTACAATTCCTAGGAGCAATTTCCAAATGTTGTTTTCCTTTCGGGCAATGGTCACATCAATATTCCGGAAGAGCGGGGTGGGGGGTGGTGGAGAGGAACTCGTGCCGTGGCATCAGTTCACCTCGACGGCATCCCTGGTGTGGGCGGTGCGGCAATCCCGCTTCCAGAGGACGCCAGCCAGGCGCAGAGCAGGTGAAGTAATCTCCCCAATATTTCATGCTCAGGAGTATCTTTTCAGTCAAGGTGACTAGGAAACAAAAAAATGTTAAAACAAGTGAAACAAATTCCACCATGAGACTTGAGTGGTGAGTCCAGTTACGCTACAAACAGTGAAATCTTGAATTTCTTGGGTTCGATTGTGTCTCCTAGAAAGATGTCTGGGAGCCTGAAACCACAGTAGCTCAGGACGAAACCTTGTTTGCATACAGGGTCATTGCAGAGGCAATTAGCTAAGATGAGGTCATAACGGAGTAGGGTGGGCCCTTAATCCGATATGATACGATATTTCCTTATAAGGAAAGAAGAGAGACACACCCAGGGGGAAATTGAAGCTGGGCAGTTACAAGCCAAGGAAAGCCTAGGACCACCAGCAAACACCAGACACGGGAAGAGGCAGGAAGGACCCTCCCCTGGAGCTTTTGGAGGGAGCACAGCCCTGCTGACACCTTGCTCCTGGACTTCTGGCCTTGAGAACTGTGAGAGAATGAATTCCTGTGTTTAGCCACCCGGCTGTGTAATTTGTTACAGCAGCTGGAGGAAATGACCTCATTGGGTCTCAGTTATTTGGCTGATAAAATTCCGAGGTGAATCCTAGGACACCCTCACATAGATGAGCTACATGATGTTCAAAAGAAGGCCGTAGTCCTGCAATTTGACTTGGTATATATTACATGGAATATGGTTTGTCAGTGTAAGAGATAAGAGTAAAAACACAGAAAGTGGTCTTTTCACCCGATCTCAGATTTGTGCTGATGGGAGAGCAGACTAGAGGGGTGGCAAGCCTGTTGGTCCAGGAGCCAGCACACCACCAGCAGCTGCCGCTCTGAGGGATGCAGAGTAGGTTTTGTGTACCTTGGAACCAGAACAAATCCAAGCTAACGTCGCAAATCTGGAAGGACTCTCTTGCCCCATTTTTGACCCTCCTTCCCCTCATACTCCCAAAGTCCTCTACACACATCACATCGGGGCTGGAAGGAACAAGGGTACCAAGCTTGATGGAAAAGTAGGATCTGCTGCACTCAGCCATGCTGGGTGTATGATCCCATGGCATTTCCCAACACTGAACTTCATTTTAGACATCTTATTATTTTCTGATTATGAAAGCCATACAAACCCACCAAAAATATTCAAGCATTTCACCATAATAGAATGCAGAATTCAGAAGTTCCTCAATACCTTCTCCCACTGTGATTAAGAGTTGAGTGAAATGCTCTAGGTAAACCTAACATTGTTACAGTTGTGTGTTAAGTGATAAAGTCAGGAAGAAAGAAAAATGGAACCCAAAGGATGGCAGGATTTGGAGAAATTATGATGTTAAATTTCTTCACTTTCATGTACCTTACCTTCAGTGTTTAGACTCCAGAAGGACAGAATCCTGGGGATGTTTCACCCAAATGCACACTCCTAGATCCAACATTTACCCTGAGTTTCTGTCTCTTTGATGAGCTAAGAAACAAGAAGGAAAAATACAGACCGCTTAACCTTCTCCTTTGATCCTAGACCAACCCTCTGTGCAGGCACACATCTCCCCTCCTCAGCACCCCATCCTGCTCCTTGGGCCCGCAGTGCATCAGAAGTTCCAACTGCCCAGGCTCCAAAAGCTGCTTCCGAAGCCAACGGTCCAGAAGGACCTTGCAAACCTTCATGTCACAGGCCCTCTCTGCGTTGGGATTCCTCCTTCCAAACTCTTTCCATGGAGACTGTCGACGGTTGGTGATGGACTGGTTGCTGTACTGAGTTAAACTCAGTGACACATTGATTGACTCCACCAACATTTATTAAGGACGTACTACGTGCAGATTCAGTGTGCTAGGAGCTCAGACAGAGACAGACAGAACTCCTGCCTTCTCGAACCCTAGAGATCAAGCAAAGAAGAGAGATGTGAGCAGAAGCCTGGAGACTGGGACAGAGGACCAACAGGGGCTACCAGGGGCTGAATGTGTGACCCCTGAATCCATATGTTGAAGCCTTAACCCCCAATGTGATGATGTTAGGGGTGAGGCCTTTGGGAGGAGACTGGGCTTAGATTAGATCATGAGGATGGGGCCCCGTGATGCAGTTAGGGCCCTTAGAAGAAGAGGAAAAGACAAGACCCCGCACACACACCCTCACACTCTTGCACCAGGAAAGACCCTGTGAGGACGCAGCAAGAGGATAGGTGTCTACGAGCCAGGAGGAGAGGCCTCACCAAGAACCAAATGTGCCAGTTCTTGGGATTTGGCAATATCTGGAGATGAGGGAATCTTCTGGGCACCTTTCCTATCACATATACTCACTCAAGGATCACTGCCAAAAGAGGGATCTAGGACCTCCTGTAGAACCCAAATCTTTATTTTTGATTGAGAAAGGGGTAAGGGAGAAAGAGCTGATGGTAAATGCACTTTCAATTGCTTGACAGGGCACAGAATTCAATACCTTACACATTTTCATTTTTAGTCCTATGCCATTCATGTTTTAACCAACAGAATGCAAAAGCACTGTCTGTTTGAGAGTCAGAAACCTTGGGAAGAGTTTGGATACTTGAGAGACACTGTCAATCCATTTCTTTGATCTGGGCTATGGCCACGATCTGTTTCCAAGTATCATGGCTGGAGCCCAGTGGCTGCTACTGTCTTGGAAAATAAAATACAGCAGTTGTCTGAGGTGTCTCCACTCTGAACGAGGGCTCTCCGTGTCCAGACGTTCACAGAACCCCCTGGCTTAGAAGTTCTCATGCAGATGTAGGTTCTTTCAAGTGCTTTCAACCCACTGAATACATGATTTAGTACTTTGGAAAGCTCAGGAGTTGAGGTTTTGGAAATCTCAACTGTGCCGTTAGAAAACTCTTATCCCTTCACAGAGAAAACACCCAGACATCGTCTTTCAACCTCTGAGGATCACTGGGTTCTGGGAAAGACTGTGAAAACGATTCTAAAA
Source organism: Orcinus orca (assembly GCF_937001465.1). NCBI lineage: Eukaryota > Metazoa > Chordata > Mammalia > Artiodactyla > Delphinidae > Orcinus > Orcinus orca. The sequence continues at coordinate 1,261,996 of NC_064576.1, read as the reverse complement.
CCTTGCTCCTAGGAGCAGCTGCTCTGTGCACAAATATTAGAACTGTGTTGATTAAAGAAATGTCAGCAATTACTTTGGGTAGAGAAGCGGATGCTTCTTTTGTCCATAATATTTTAATACTTTTCCACTTTCAACTACTGGTTTTAATTTTGTGACAGATGCTTCTTTATAAAAAAATTCAGTGTACAAAAATTCAGACTTTCAGTGTCTGAAGGCATGCAAGACAGAGGGAGAACCCATCCTAAACCTGACAAATAAAAAACCGAATTAATTTGCTCCTCTAAGCTGAAAACTTCTGGAGTAGAGCTGGCTTCAGGTCTGAGGGTCTCAGCAGTCAGCAGCACCAGGAGCTGCCCTGACTTCTCCCACGTTACTCTTCTTGTGCTAACGCAATGGAGTCAGTGGTTCTGTCCCCAGCATCGTCGTGGGGCTCAGTTCCAATGGCAAACAAGCTTCTCTCTTCCAGAATCCACAGTCGGAAGTCTCACTGCATCTCTTTGGCTGTGCTTGAGCAAGTTGCCCGCCGTGAGAGCGTGAGGATGCGCTGCTCTCTCTGGTGGGGCCTGGAGAGTTCGGAATGGATCCTGGGCTGTATCCTCCAGCCCTGGAGTTGGGAATGGGATCCCGGGCTGTATCCTCCATCCTGGAGTTGGGAATGGGATCCCGGGCTGTATCCTCCATCCTGGAGTTGGGAATGGGATCCCGGGCTGGGAGCACATGGAGTAAGAATGGATGATTTTGCAGAGCTTTCGCTACCAAAGGTATAGTTACCAGAGGAGGCCTACAGATGCCCCAGAACAAAGAGACGTATCCACTACTCTTTCCAAACAGATAAATTATGGGGTTACTGTTACTATTGCAGAGGAGGCTTCACTGAACAAAAGGAGACTTTACAGAAGGGTTCACTGAAGGTTTCCTTTAGGCAGTTGTCTCCAAATGCAGCTCATCGCGTGTTTAGTGATCACTGATGCTTGAGTAGAAAGGCTGAAAGAAGGAACACTCAAAGCTAAAATGTAAGAGTCACTGTCAATTGGGAATCAAGAAAGAAAGAAAGAAAGAAAATAAACTTGAAATTGTAGGTTAGTGAACTGAAAAATGGGATTTGATTTACATAAAACTTCTCACAAACGTGTCTATGCAGGAAGCAAGGCAATATATATTGAGGAAAAATGAACTTAGTAAGGAATATGTTCATGATGGCCCTAGTTCTCCTAAGGAAGCAAAATCGTTCTGTGAGCTTTAGGTGCCCTGAAAACAGGTGGTGAAAGGGTTTCCTACATAGCACCACCCAGTCTTTGACTAGTCAACCACCTAGATGACAGCTGCCTACCTGTCTGAGATACCTATTACCATTAGGGGTTTCTTGGGGCGCCTGAGAACCCAGAGATAGCTCTGGAGACTGGTTCTTATGTTGACTGTTATGATCTACATTAAGAGTGCAGGTGGGGTTTGAAGTTCAGGACGTTCTAATTACTGATTGGCCACTGAATGTATATGAAGGCCCCCATTACCATTTACAAGTCATCTAGGTCGATGCTCATTTGTTTGGGGATGTTTTAGCCCCATTATAATAGAAACTGCTATTGTGCTATTTACTAGTTTATTTATTTTTGTCATTGTTTATATTTAGTCACTACATTGTTTGGCACATCCAGCTCATGCTAACAAATCGTGACTTTTATTATTACATAATGCCTGCTTTCATCTGATTTAGAGCCACTGGTCCTAAATTCTTCATTGTCTGATACTAATATCACCACATCTTTCTTTCTGTTTGCATCTGCTAACATCTGTTTGCTTGCTCCTTTATTTTCAACGTTACCACCTTGTTAGAAGGGTTTCTTTGAAACAACACATACCTGTTTTGTTTTTTTTTAAAACACAGTCTGACAACCTCTGGTTTTAATAGAGCAATTTACCTCGTTCACATTTAGTGTAATAACGAATGTGCTTATTTTATTCCTCTGTCATATTTTATGATCCTTGTTTGTTACACTTTACTCTGTCTTCTTTTTCCTTTTCCTCATTTTGGATGGTTTGATTTTGTTAACGTTCACTCCCATTTTTTCTTTTGTTAATTTGGTGTTTCTGAGCTTTTCCATTGAGCCGGTAACTATCCACCCATTCCTCACACTCAGAATTCATACACATTTTCCAACTGTTGGATGAAAACCAGAAACCAAAATACTCTATTCCCTCATTTCTCCCTTCGCACAAAGCAAATACGATTAAAAACAAAAAAATTGGAATCTTCTACTCTGTTCCCTTCCTGTAACTCCTAGTTTTTGTTGAGACAGTTTAGCATTTTCAGTGCAAAAATATTATTAGATTTTCCTTTGAAGCCTACCTTTTCTCTCCTAAAACAATATAATCCACCCTTTATTACAAATGTTCAAACTTTATTAATATTAATTTGGAATTAACGCTACAGGATACAAAGTTCATTGCTACCCAGTACTTCTCTTATTTACCTTCTCCTTTCTTGAAGTTGGCAGCCAGTAGAAGGCTGACACTCAAGTGTGTTTGTTTTGAAAGTTCACTCTGCTTTTCACTTGAATCTTTGTAAAGCACTCACTGCCACCGTCCACTTGTCATCCTCACGACTTGGTGGATATGGGACAGTAGGTATCATCATCCCCATTTACTGGAGAGAAAACTGAAGCACAATCGCACCTTGATGCCATGTACCCTCACCCCACCCTCCAAAAGCTTTGCTAAAAGGAGTTCCTCAATTTGTCCAAAGTAGTCTCTGAGGCCGTCCACGTATTAAGGTTAAATACCAGGATCTCAACAAAACACACTTTAAGTGAAAGAGACTCTGCTGTCCCAGTAGGAATACTAGGATAATTGATCTGCAGTAATTGAGTTTAGCAAAGCTTATATAAAAGAGGCAACATAAACAGAACATTAATCTTCTTCAAAATCATTTATTTCCTTGCATCACAGTTTTTAGTGTCTCTTCAGGAGGAAGAATTGTTTTGTCTGAACTGTGTTTCTTTGTGCTAGTAGGTACCAGAGAGTGGATGAGGTGGGCGGGGCAGGGTGGAGTGGGCAGGATGGGGTAGGGTAGGGTGGGCTGGGGGGATGAAGAGGTCTCTGGGGGCTCCCTTACCCTCAGTCTCTCATTTGCCCCAGAAGGCAGTGATGTGCTGTGATTTCCTTTATCCGTTCACTTACTCATTCATCTATTCACTCAATAGACATCTCTGAACGGGGCTAGGAGTCAGAATGCAGGGACACACGAGCCCATCCTTGCTACGGAGAAGCTCACAGCCTGATAGGGAAGCAGGCAAGAAAACTGAAGTCCCCGAACCCTGCGGGCTGCACTGTTTCTGAAGGTCACGGAAGGTGGGCTGCCCCGCGCCCCTGACATCAGCGGAGGCCTGAACCCAGCCTCTCCTCTGCTCTGGAGCCCCCCAAGGCTGTGCCAGCTGGCGGGGGGTCACTGGCTGCCTTTGTCTAGGCTGGCTTTGCACACCATCCTTAAAGAAAGGTTCTGGAACAACTATGCAAATTTGGGTCAGGGAGTCACGCAGGAGAAGTTGTCAGGCCCAGTCCACACCGTCCCCCCGGGAGGTGCGGGCAGCCGCCCTGCCCTGTGCTCAGCGCCCAGATCACGTCCTTACCTCTCGGGTCTCAGGTGAAAGCTGAGCGGCTGGAAGATGCTCCAGCCAAAAGCCTGTCACCTTCTGCCCCCGCTCCCACGCCTTTGCCGGGCCGGTCAGCCGCCCTGGGACTCCTGGGGCGCTCTCCCCCTCCACACACACATTAAAAAGCCAAAACACCAAATTATCCCTTTTCCTCATCTCTGCCTCTTGCTGCTGCCGCTTCCTCATATTCGAGGGGTCACATGTTGAGAATCCTCTTCTTAGATTGATGCCATCACGCGATCGTAAAACAACCCCCCAGAGTGAAGAGCCTCTGCATCCTCATGGACGCCCACCTGTCGATTCACTGTCAGTCTTGCCAAAATGAACATCATTCTGGAACTTTCCAGAGCAACACTTAGGGCTCCGTTCCGAGTGCTCAGTGAACACCCCCGGCGTTCTCGTGTCCCTGCCCGGAGCCGTGTCTGTGCTCAGTGACAGGAGGAGAGAGCTTTCTCTTCCTTCCCAAGAACAGTGCCTGAAACCTAAGTTTTCCTCGGACCAGGCAGAAGAAGAAACAACCCATCTCATTGATTTAGTACTTTTAAAAGAAAAATCCATCAGGCTTCTCCTCAACTTTCTGAGCCTCCAGGCAGGCTGGTTACAATTTGCCCACACCCTCTAGGACTGTTCCTTATTAGTTTCTAGCTTAAAACTTTCACTTCTTGGATTCCCAGAGATCAGGTGAACCAAGTGACCAGTTCCAGACTCAGTCCTGGCGACTTCCTGGGAGATGCGGAAGGTACACCAGGTGTTCTGAAAAGCCAACGTGGTTTCTGCCCATCGTAACTCTTCCTTCTTAAGTCCCTGCACGAAACAGTCTAGTCGGTTTTGAAACATCCAATCTGAGGTGGTTTGGCTTCATGAGACACGTGAGCACGGTCATCTTGCGCCTTCACGGCTGGAAACGCTATCGTTCACCGTGAGGCCATCACCGCCTCACCTTCCAAAGCTGCTAGAATATTTATTCCTGCAGCGGAAATGGTAAGAGGCCCATGACTTTTCACCTTTAGAAAACGAGTTTCCATGGTAACAAAAATACGATGGACCATTCGCAGTTCAAAACAAACCAAAGCAAAACAAGCCTGAAGTCCAGGCGCTGCCAGAAAGTCCATATTTTGCCAGAAGGATCTACCCCACAACCGAACCACCATTTACAGAAACTCGGCAACCCGAGTCCTGAACAGTGGTGGTCCCGGGAGCTGAGCGCCTGCAGCTCTGCTTCGCTGAAACACTTGAAATTAACATTTCAGTTCCATGCCTTCGCCTTCCACTGTATGGCAGGTGACTTTCAAAGAACGCGAAAAGGAGGGAATAATTGGCTGATGGGAGACGGAGAAAACAATCGAGGTGTCTGCAGACCCTGCAGACCCCGCTTTCCCCAAAGCCCAGGTCTGCTAAGGAAAGATGCTGAATCTGAAGCTCCCGTCCTTGGGGTCGCTTTTCTTTGTGCTATTTAATTAGGCCGTTCGGGCCAAATGAAGCACACGTTGTACAGACTCCTGTTTCTCACCGAAGAGGGGGAAAGTGATCTATTTGCAGGAGTTATATATTTTTTTCAGGCACTTTATGGAGACACCCCAGCCCCCCTTGGCTGCTGACTGTAAAATAAGAAAACTATTACCCAGCTGGGGTAACAATAGGCTCCCACAGTGCTTTTCTGCTCAGCCCGCAGCTGCAGGGAAAGTGGAAACTCAGCAGCGGGGTAACATTCTTTCCTTACAGCCTGTTTCTATGGGCAAGGAGCCCTCCCACTGATCCAGTGTATTTTCTATGCAAAACTGCAGAAGAAGTGACATTTTAAAAGTTTTGACCTTTGTGTTTTTTTTGCATGAACCGAGGCATACATTTTTTAAACCTTCTGACAGGGTGTCTGTTAGAAACGGCAATAGCCGTTACTGTAATAATAAAATGTTTCAAAATTTGAGAGTTTTATATTGAATATAATGCACAGATAACCTTTGTCTGGAGAATGATAGTGATGTGGGTCTTCGAACCACTTCTTCATTGTTCCAGGAAAACAGATTATGACAGGTTTCAGGCATATTTAGGAAACAATATCGCTGGACGCGATGTTTTCATTTGCTAATTTAAGACTTTTGTGATTTTTTTCCCCAAAAAAGGATTTGGAAGAGTTTTGCATTTATACTATAGGGTGCTTCCACTTAATACTAACAGTCATGTTATTTGTTCAGAAAAAAACGCTCTTTGCATAACAAAAATATTCTTTAAAAAATTTAGTTTTACACATCAATATATTTAGGATTTGGGGGGAGAAAAGTTAAGATCTTATTTGAATCTAAAACTTCTCCATTCAAAAAAAAAAGAAGAGGAAAACAAAATAACCAAGGGACTAATGCCAAGGAGAACGTTCTTTAAAAGACCTTCCAATTAGCAAGGGACATGAATGGAGGAGACAAAAAGCTCAAATACAAAAATATAAAGAAAGAAAATTGGAGCAAATGAGATGTTGAATTACTTGCAACAAAAGATGGGTGAGTGGGAGATGGATTCTTAAGTGAAAGGGTTCTGTGGCTTTCAAGTGCCAGACCAGACCTCCAGAGACCAGGTGCGGGATCCGTCGGACCAGGGTTGTGCCGCGTTCCTTGCAGTCCCTAATTTGTCCTCCGATCAACTGTAGCTTTTATTTTGAAGGCTGGGAGATTTTCGGGGTTAAATGGGAGTTTGGAAAAGAGTGTGCTGGCCCCTCCTTGGCTGCTTGGAAGCTGACAAGCTCAACACGACTGGATACTCCAGGGAGGGGCCCACGTTCTGAGCACAGATGAGGCTCCAGGAAACTGGCGCTGAGTTTGAATCCTCTTTCTCTACTTCTGGCTCTGGCTGACCACTTAACTCTTTAGTCTCTCCTCAGAAATGGAGGCAATAACAATCAAACATCAGACAGCTGATCCCTTGCTAATTGGTGAGTCGCTATGAATTGCTAATTTAATTCGATGATGAACTTTTAGATGGGATTGCTTTCTCTAACTCACAAAGTTGTTAAAATCCTGCAGATAACTAGAGTGTGCTTCAATTTAAAAAATTCAGATCGTAACTATGGCAGTCAAACCATTTGTTAACTCGAACTCACTCAATTAAATAAAAAAGCAGTCAAGCTGGGTCCAAATGTTGCGTGATATATGAGAAAAACCTTTTTATGATAGAAAGGGAAGCATGTTAGAATTATGCTGACATGTTCCTAACCCATGGTACTATTTAGAAGTTCAGATCGTGGAATTTTAGAGCTAGAAATACTAAGTTCATCTAGTCCAAATCCTGTTTTTCACAGATATAGAAACCAAGGCTCAGAGAGCTTAAGTGACTTACCCGAAGTCACAGAGACATGAGCAGAGGTAGAACTGGGAGCCCATCTCCTCTGTCCCCTTCCCCAGCCCACTGGGAGGTCTCCTCCCCCTCCCCTCCCCCTTCCCCTCCCCTCCCCCTCCCCTCTCCTCCCCTCCCCCTTCCCCTCCCCTCCCCCTCCCCTCCCCTCCCCCTCCCCTCCCCCTCCCCTCCCCTCCCCCTCCCCTCCCCTCCCCCTTCCCCTCCCCTCCCCCTTCCCCTCCCCTCCCCCTTCCCCTCCCCTCCCCTCCCCTCCCCTCCCCCTCCCCTTCCCTCCGTTCCCTCTCCCTCCTCCTCCCTCCTCCTCCCCCCTCCTCCCCCTCCTCCTCCCCTCTCCCTCCCTCTTCCTTCCCCTCCCCCTCCCTCCCCTTCCCCTCCCCCGCCCCCTCCCTCCTCCTCCCCTCTCCCCCTCCTTCTCATCCTCCTTCCTCTCCTTTCCCACCCCCCTTTTCCCCCCTCCCCTCCCTCCCCTCCCCCCCCTCCCTCTTCACCCCCACTTATTATTATTTCAATAAAACTTAAATCGCAGCTACAGATTTCAGGCTGAGCTGGCCTAGTGACTCTCTCCTTACACCCAGTACCTGAGCCCTTGCCATCCTGGCCCATTGGTCTTGGCGACATCTCTTGGCGTGCACCTTTCCTTCCAAGAGTGCATCTGCAGAATAATACCCGTTAGAAAATACCTCTCTGAAAGGCAGGTTCAGGATGCTGTGAAGGCTGTAGAGATAGGTTCAGAGGGTGCTGCTCACCGGCTTTTAACGACCGGCCGGAGCCGCACAGCTGGGGTTGCCAGTGTGGGGACGGTCGCGCAGGTAGATCTCGGGAGCCGAACCCTCACTGCTTCTGATTGTCATAAAGACAAATTTGAAACATATCATTTCTTGAATTGCACAGTCTCTCCTGTTAACACGAGGATGAAAAAGGACGCAAATGATGGTGATGAGCCCAGTTAGTCTCTCCATCAAGTGCTCAGGGGACCCCTGGCTGCCCTGACTCGGGGACGAAGGTCATCTGCGGATGGAGCTTTGGGCTGAGAGGTCTGACCTTCCCCCACAGGGGCCGTGGGGTGGGTGAGGGACTCAGCACAGGCCCAAGTTCTTGCTGGTCCAGAAGGGAAGGAAGGAACCCAGCAGATGGAAATATGCACACCACAGGCAAGGACATTTCAAACCAGACCAGGACACAAACCCTTCAGAGTCAGGATGCTACCTGGGACCATTTCTCTGCTCACCAGCAGGGGTTGATGGGTTCGCTGGGTAAAGGAAGTTTTAGCTGATGACTCTTAGGGGGTCTTCAGGAGTCTCTATGGGAATTTTCATGGGGTGGGGCGTGGCCTTTATACCACACAGGGAGATGCAAGTGTAACAAAACTTACGTTATCCCCGGAAGGAAGGAAGAAACCTGCCCTTCGGAAATTTAAGAATAGGCAAAGAGGATGTGATTTGTCCTCACGAAGGAAAATAGATGGTAAGTATTTTCTTAAGGAATTATTCCAAAAATTGTACGTGACTTGCGAATGATTGTGAGTCCTAAGCACACACTGGAAAATAAGCTCTGTCTTGGGATCATGCATTTACCTTTTAAAGCGAATGTCATTTTATTAAACTCCTGCTTTTTAAAAATTTGTTCTGGGCTGCCTTTTCAGAGCCTGTTGGTAAGTGCAGACAGGCAGGCTAGCACCAGACTGGACATCGTTTTTAACCAAAGCGAAACAAGAGCCCTCGTCTTCAAATTGTGGAAAGGCATCTTTAGAAAGCAGGGAGACACAGGGAGCAAAGGCATGTCCCACATCTGGGTCCCCGGCACCGGACTCACTGAAAGTGGCCTCGGGAGTGTCTCTGGTCCTGAGGTATGGGGGTCCGCCTCCTGCAATGCTCAGATCTCTGAACGTGAGGCAGGGGTTCCAACATCAAAACACAAGCAAGGAAAACCCAGACTGGGCAGAGGGAGTACGTGCCCTTTCTCTTTGCATCCCTGGAAAAACCTCTTCCAGATTTTAGGAAGTGTTATGAGGGAGAACAATGAAGAAATGGCATTGACTAGACATGTACACTGCATTAACATCCTGATTTTTCTTTTCTGTGCTTTTTTTTTAACTAAGCCCCAGTTTTATTATCTGTAAAATGGGCATAATAATAGTCTTGTCATCCCAGATAGGGATAATGCCTGTGTAACACATAGAATAGTATAATTTTTATTATGAAAAATGTCCACACTAGAAAAAATGGACTAAAATAGCTCCTTAGGACAAGAAAAGGACTCCCTATGGAGAGAATAAAAACAGGCGTACATTTCTGCAGCGGAATGGCTTCTGGAAGGAGGAAGCACTGTCCACAGTTCCCCGCACTGTCCATCTGGCCAAAGCATCGTATTTGTAGAACATGCTTAGGGACAGGCGTTCTCGGGACCTTCCCAGGGAAAAGCCAACACTGCACATTTCAGGGCCAACGAATGAATGGTATCAAAAGTCGAGGGTCTTTTACGCTTAATACAAAACGTGTTCGCAATTCCCCTGCACCTCCTCTGCTGGCTGCTAACACCTTTGCGGGACACAAAGGGCCAGGCATGCATGTTAGGGAGGCTGGTTACAGAAATTAGTCCTACGCACTAAACTGGGGGAAACTTTAATGCAAACCGGAGCCAACGATTTGGCTTGTGGGCTGATCGTTATTCAAGTACAGAGTGAAAAGCTGCAAATGTATAAACTGCGCTTTAATCAGATTTCGTGTGTCACTAGCTCCTGGGGCAGAAAAAGGTCTCCAAGGGTTATGAGCACAGACGAGAACGTGGGCTCTGACGTCTGCTGACAGTGCAACCGCCACTGCGGGGCGAGACGTCTCCTCCCCAGGTGGGTCTCTCAGCCTCCGTCTCTGTCTCTCTCTCCTTCGCTCTTTCCCGAAGTTGGGCTATTTGTTGAAACTACGTAGGTTTTTCTTCCTCCAGATAGACTCACATTCGCTAAAGCCTCTCCTCTGGTGGGTGGCACGTCCTACCTTGGGAACAATGAATGTCAGCAGTTGACATCATCGAGGGCCCCTGGGCGTGATCCCCCCTCTCTGCCCCCCGCCCTGTGCAGCTGGTACTGTTGGCAGCCCCCCTTTATAAACAGGGAGCCTGAGTCTTGGAGAACAAGGCTGTCTCCTAAATAGAGTTTCTGGAGGAGAACCTGAGCCTCAGCATCTGCAGAGAGTTCCTTTCAACTATCTGGGGTCCAGACCAGCATCCCCCTGCTTTCAATAACCGGATTTGCAATATCACCGTTAGAACTGCACACGGAATTAAGATATTTTAAAAATCCACCTAAGGACGAGTGTCCGCTTTGAAACCTCCACTGATCAAAACCACACAAGTGCGTCCTCCTCCATAGCTAGTCCCTGAAAAGTTCATTCAAAGTTCATCGAGGCAGGAGAGAAATCTCTTTTAGTTGCCAGGTGAAGTGGGAACTGCTCGTATAATTATTTGAAATTAGTCTTCTATGGAAGTGCATTTACTGAGGATCAAATCTCGGGGTTCTCTCTGCTGTTAACGTATGTCATTTTCTTCCTTTATGTTCTCCCACGTAAACAAGAATATTAAAAAGACTACACCAGAATCCATTCCAAAATGCCTCAGTATTTTCACACATGAGAGAGCTTGACCTCCATCAGTAAACAGCAAAAGGTCAGGGGTCCATCTGTTCATTCACAGAACCCCTTGTACTATCCTGAATTTACTCACGTTAATAATCAATTAATTAATTCAACAAATGCTTATGGAGTGTCTGACAGAAGATCCTAGAGATTTTGCTAGGTCCTCAGAGTATGGCAGTACATAAAACACTTTCTATCTGATTCATCTTCATTGCCTGTTTCTATATTTCTCCTTAAGCTCTGATGGTCCAATTAGAAATTCAGTCTTGTCTTTCCTCCCCTCCAGCTCGTAGAAAGGTTTATATAAATTAAAAGTAGTTTAATCTATTACCCCAGATGCACAAGGTATTCATTTACACGTGGGGTGCTAACGTGGATGGTATTCACTCAGTCCGTTTATTCAGCTGACTACATTTAAATGTGTTTGGTTCTCTAACGTCACAACGTTGGTCAGGTCCGGACCCAGAAAGCCCGTCCCGGGGCCCCTGCTCCCCGCTCTACGGTTCTCGCTTTTTAACAGCACGTAACCCAGAGCGTCAACCCAACGCTGGACCGTCTCCCACCAAAGGCTCAGCTTGGAAATAGTCTTGTTTATCAAATCCCTCCCTCAGGACCTTCCCTGTGAAGTTCCCAGGTGACCAGGACAGCCGGAAGCAGGCAATGAGGCTGCAGGGTCGGGGAGGGGCCCCGCCAGCCCAGCTGTGAAGGGCAGGCCGGCGGGGCGGCAGGGGGTCGGGGGTCGCTGCTGAGAAGACGAGGCACCGAGGAGGAAGCAGCAGCTGCGGGAGGCCCCCTGGACGGCCGAGCCCCCCGGGTACTGTGCTGGGTGCCCCCACCCCCCACCCGGGAGGTGGGCCCTGGGGGTGCCCACGCCCAGCGGCAACAACCCCCAACCCGCGCCTGAACCACCTTGGGTGCGTCTCTGTTGGGTGTGATGTGCCTGTGAGATTTTCTACCCACAGCCTTTGGGAAGCAACGAGCTTTGCTTTTTCTTTATCTTCTTTTTCATATTTTTTATGGTCACGTCTTTCCAATGACCTCCATGAAGGGGGTTTGCGCTGGGACGTGAGGGGGGCACAGCCGGGAGACGGGGGAGGGACCCGTCTCACCATTTATGGAGCCGTTTGTGTCATCGCTGCCGTATCTTTATTAGAATCGACACCAGGCCCTAAACGAGCGGATTCTGAGCATCAGGCAGCGACCTCAGAGCAGGGGGTGTGGTGGCTCTATCCCACGCCGCTCTCTTTCCCATGGCAGGTCAGGAAGGAAATGACCTGCCATGAAGGAAAGAATGAAGGAAAGAATGAAGGAAAAGGCCTGAATGTAGACCTAGACATTGGGTTGACCTTTAAGAATAAAAGAAAAAGAATTCCAGGAGACCAGGCACACCCCAGAGTGACAACCGGGAGGAACCAAGCTTCCTTCTGCAGGTGACCCCCGGGGGTCTTTCTGGCCGTGACGTCAGAAGCTGACGTCGGCCTCTCAGGTGCCACGGCGCAGGTCAGGAAAGGAGGGGGGTGGGGAAGACGGCAGGGGGCACGGGGCCGCGGGGCATCCCTGGCTCGCCAGAGCCGCCCCCTCCACCCCTGGAGTGAATCCTGCACACGTGTGTCATAAGTGAGAATTCAGTCCGGGAGCGAATACTTACAGAGCCTCGTGGCCTGGAGTGCGTTGTTCTCGACTCGTGGCCGTCAACCGTGACCCTGGCAGGGGAGCCAGGAAGGGTTTCTGAAGAAGGAGCACCTGTGCTGAGCCTGGAAGGATGCTGAGCACGGGAGGAGCTGGGCAGGCAGGAAGGACACGTTCGCCAGGGGGAAGGAACCGGGCGAGCGAGCGCACGGACCCTCGCAGGTGGGAAGATGCTGGGAGGGGCTCAGGAAGGAGCGGTGCGGTGCAGGACGGGACGCTGGCTGCAGGTGAGGCCGGAGCTGCTCTTGCTGTGCTCCGGGTGAGGAGGGCGGTGGGCAGGCTGGCATCCGGCGGCAGGTGATGGAGGGGGACGGGAGGCGGGAGGCCCTGAAGAAGAATCGTGAGAAACCAGCGAGACGGGCGTGTGGGCTGGGAGGGGAGAAGGAGTAGGATGGAGCCTGGGGCTTCCCGCTGAGTCCCCGCGAGGGGAGTCAGGAAAGAATTCAGGGTCAGTAGAAGGAGTATGCTTTTGTAGAAAAAAATGAGCGAATAATAATTCTATTTTCACCCAAAATACAATGAAAACATTTCCGGTCCTGTTGCATTTGCTTAGCCAGATACTGTTTGAATTAATTTCCTAGGGTGGCCGTGACAAAGCCCCACAGACCGGGTGGCTTAAACAACAGAAATGTGTTGTCTCACAGTCTGGAGGCTGGAGTCTGAGATCAAGGTGTCTGCAGGTCTGCTGCGAGGGGCGACCTGCCCAGGCTCCCCCCGCCCCCCCCGCCTCTGCGGGCTCCTGGCAGCCCTGGGCATCCCCTGGCTTGTAGACATGTCACCCCCAGCTCTGCGTTCATCTTCACATGCTGCTCCCCCGTATGTGCACCTGTGTCCTTTCCATAAGGACCCCAGCCTTCTTGGATCAGGGGCCCACCTGCCCCAGCATGACCCCATCTTGACCAACTACATCTGCAATGACCTCATTTCCAAATAAGGCCGCATCTCTGGTACTGAGGACTTCAACATATCATTTTGGGAGGACGCAGTTCAACCTGTATCACTGTGCTTTTAGGGGCTAAAAGTTTATGTTATTTAAGAGCAAGTCCAAGCTTCTTGTTCCCCTACAACTGTGACCTCAGAGGGGACATATTTTGTAAATCCTCCAAATATCAACCAGGGGAAGCCCTCAAGTCGCGAAAAAAATGCTTATTCCCTGTGCCAGCCTGAATCGGCCAACGTCTGAGACGTCGCTGGACATCTGGGGTTCAAGCTGCAGGTTGGATGGCTTCCCGGACTGATGGACAATGGGGGGACCACACAGACAGACCGCCTGGCCTCCTCACCCTGGACGGACTGCCAAAGAGGCTACTTACTCGGCAATGCCACCAAAGAGCAAGGGGAAGGGGACCCAAAAAGAGCACCGCAGAGCTGTGCCTTGGACGAACGGAATGGCCCAGGTGGGGCAGGGCCACTGGGACACGCAAAGATGCTGCCTGGCGCTCGCCTGCTTCCTTTTATCTCTGTTGCCTCTCTGAGGGGTTCATTCAAGGTCAGTGGCAGCTGAGTCACTTTAGCCCAAGTGGATGAGGGCAAACAGTGTGTCCTCTGTCCAAGGCTGGCCGCAGGGATGGGCGTAGGGTAGATGGCGGCCGAGACCTCAGCTGTCCGAGATTCGGAGAGACGAGGCCCGCAATCAGCCGGCCTCCCGGATTGGCCTGTCTTCTCCCCGGAGCAGTCTCCATCACGTTAGGATCAGACTTGCAGTCAAGGGTGGCCCAGCAAACCCTCTGGGAGCACAGCACCCCCTGAAATCATGGCGAGGCGAGATGCAAAGCGAGCAATTAACCAGGAAAAAATATCCAAGGAGCTACCGGGAAAATCGTTAAAACACAGAAAAACAAGCAGGATAATTACACAAAATGCCTCCACCATCTCCGAGGAAAAGAGGGGCTTAGAATGGATGGTAACAGCTGGATTTCACCCTCCGATCAGAGCAATCGGATGTTTCGAGGAATACATTTGCTTTAAGATGGAAATATATTTCAGTCTTTGTGGGGAGGGATTTTACACGAGCGGAGAAAGTTTCCTTGCGGAAGACAAGGCACACTGAGCCGTGTGCTGCGGTTTCGGGACACAGAAGGAGAGTTTTTGTTCCCTGCTCTCTGCTTGGTTTCTGTGACTGGGAGGTGAGGTATTCTCACAAGCCTGGCAGCGGGATGGGCTGCAGAGCCAGCTCCTTCTGTTTGATTTTGGTTTCGGTTTGGGGTTACTTCCGCCCCCTGCCACCCCGCCCCAAGCAACTCCACAACCCCCAAGTCATGAGCAAAGCACTGCTGCCTATAGACTCACAATACACAAATCACCCGCCCTCAAGGGGTCTTCAGGCTAGGAGGAGTGGCAAACAGGTGCCCAAGGAAACACACATTCAGAAAAAATCATAGCTCTGCTCCAAGCCTTTTAGTACAAAATAGCTAAATTTAACATCTAGAGAAATCGTGAACTAATAAAATATTTGAATGGTCATAAACAATATTTGAATAATATATTATTTCAGGGGCTTCCCGGGTGGCGCAGTGGTTGAGAATCTGCGTGCCAATGCAGGGGACACGGGTTCGAGCCCTGCTCTGGGAGGATCCCACATGCCGCGGAGCGGCTGGGCCCGTGAGCCACAGCTACTGAGCCTGCGCGTCTGGAGCCTGTGCTCCGCAACGAGAGGCCGCGACAGTGAGAGGCCCGCGCACCGCGATGAAGCGTGGCCCCGCTCGCCACAACTAGAGAAAGCCCTCACACAGAAACGAAGACCCAACACAGCCAAAAATAAATAAATTAATTAATTTAAAAAATATATATATATATTATATCATACATAAGTTTCAGAACTTTAAAATTTTCTTTGGATCAAGACTTGTTTAGATATTAAGCCATGTACCAAAATTGACCTAATCGTATGTAATCCCCATTTAAGACTAATGAATTAAATCAGGGTCTCATACTTTATGGTTATTATATTAACCATAAAATTGCCATGTTGTCTAGGTCAAAAATGTGTCGGTATTGCCGGTTGAACTTGACTTAATGATATTTATATGGACTGATTCAAATACACATGAAGGAAACACTTCTAATAGGCCCAATGTAAGATTTTGTGCCAGTTGATAAAAAATCTACAATAAAAGATACTTCTGGGTAGATACGGAATTCTATGAACGCTTATAGTAGCTCTCATACTGTAACTGATGGATGTTTCCTTATACCTAAGAATACCATTCCCTACTCTGAAGATCTCTTAAATCCTAGAACAAACAGGGTTCAGACTGTTTTTTCTCATGTTTCCCTCTCACTTGAAAAATGGTCAACAGCTCTCTGCTGTCATCAAACTCCACTTCGTCATTCACTACGACGACATCATAGAAGCCACCCCGGGTGTCTCCCCAAAGATAGGGTGAAATCCTCACCCTTGGTACCTGTGAACGCGACCTTATTTGGAAATTAGGCTCATAGCAGATGTAGTTAGGGGAGACCCTAGGGTGGCCCTAATTCAATACCCTGTGTCCTGGTAAGAAGACAGAGACCCAGGAAGAAGACAGCCCTGTGAGGAGGGCGCCAGAGATGGGGGTGATGCGGCCACAAGCCCAGGAATGCCTGGGGCCCCAGGAGCTGGAAGAAACACGAAGGACCCTCTCCCGGAGCCTCCGGAGAGAACTCAGCCCTGTTGACTCCTTGATTTTGGACTTGTGGCCTCCAGAACGGTGAGAGAACAAATTTCTGTTGTTGTATGCTGCCTGGTCTGTGGGGATGGGTTACAGGAGCAGGAGGAAACTAGTACAGTCTGCGTTGAGAGGTATCATGGGAAGCAAGCCCTAAAGGTTCATTTCCGCACCTCACAGAGATTTGGTTGAAGCTCATTCCTCTATACCCCTCGGTGCCCACAGGATTTTGATAGATGTTGGTACCACAAAAGGCTCTTTTCTTCAGCCAGCTTGTTGGCCACCAGGAGCTGTGGATTCTCCTCACCTCTGGGGCCGGGGGGCTGGCCCAGATGCAACACCTCTGAGGGACAGGGGCCATCCAGGGCTGTGGGCGACCTCATCTGCAAAGTTCAGGGTGTAGGACGTCCAGGTTCTCACATCTTCTGTGCATCACGGTCTGAAGAAGGTAGAAGCGCTGTCCAAACAGCTGCTGTGCTTCATCTCATGAACAGTCTTCGCGTGGACTTCTTGGAGGCTTATCTCAGCAGCACACCCTAACTGTCACGTGCATCCTTTTTGGGGTCTTGTTTTAGGCGTGCTTTAGAAGGCATTCAAGTTCCTTTAGGGTATAAGGTATAGAATAAATGAATGAATGAATGAAAGCCGAAGAAAGGGCTGAGGTTAGAGCACTTGATACACCAGCTGCCCTCACAGCATCCAGGATGATTGGGCTTCTCATGAAATGCTAATAATCTGTGGAGGTTTTCTTTTGTTGGAAGCCTGCAAGTTCAGTGTGTTCTATTTATACCGAAATAAGATCCTGCCTTATCTGGGACCGTGACAATCACAACTGTCTAGCTTTCTTCTTATGTTTTATGTCATCATCACTAAATAATGTGTGCTGGTACCTACCGTGCCCAAGACACTGTGCTGTGCCTGCAGTATCCAGGGCTGAATAAAAAACGAGCTCTCCATCTCAGCTGTTTACTTGCTAAGCTCTCTGTAGAGAGAAAGGCTCTATATTCGGAACTTTTACAATGAAAAGGAATTAGCATTAGCGACGAGCCACGGGCCAGAGCCAGTCCACTCTATAAGTAAATCCTCCCTGTAAGTCCTTTTAATTTTTATTTGATTATAAACAACTTCCTGGGCCCACTGCCAACGGAAAGCTGTTTGGAGGGAGGAATGGAACAAGCCACACGACGGACTTGCCACGGCTACGACTTTCTGTTTCCATCCATCAGCCTCCCTCCTAACCCAGAGTTGTCACTTCCGCACAGAGGGTTGAAACTGAGTCACAGGGTTGCAGTACAGACCTCCGGTCCTCTGGGTCCTCAAGAGGGAAGGGAGTGGGGACGGGCAAAGGCGTGTCCTCAGGTCTACGGTAGAGCCATCGTGTGTTCCCTGTCTCATCTCCCCACCTGTGAGCCGTGCGCCCTGGGGGTGAGTGTGGATGGGGCCAGCGGCTGCCTTCTGCCCAGCCAGGCTCTAACCCGCTATTTAAGGCCAGGAAATAGTATTTATTTAGTATTTAGCTCTGGGGGCAGGGAACCCACCACTAGTAACAGCAAAAGCCCACTTGTTGTGGCAGACAGTCAGCCATTACCTTCAGAGTCCAGGCCCGTCAGTGTCGGCCGCATGGGATCCCACCAGTTCCCAGCAGCCCGGGGACAGTTCCTGCTGGGGTCATGTGTATCTGCTTCCCCCGCACCTTTAGTTGAGGGGGAAGAGGGTACAAACCTGGGCAGGTGGATGCACTAGAGATGAGTGAGGGGAGCTCAGGGGAGGCTGTGCTCTGACATCTGGGGACCAGGAAGGACCAGTGTGTATCCTATGGAGAAACAGAGCCTCGTGGGCGGGGAGGGCATGGCGGTGTCTTCAAGGAGAGGGAGCGCACTCCTCACTGAGCTGTGGGGAGAGGACTGTCCAGGGGTGCGAGAGTTCATGGCCACTGGAGCATCCAGGCTCAGGGCCTGGCCCCCCAGGGGAGGCAGTGCTTGGGACGCACAACCAAGAGTGAGCGAGAGACAGTGGCTCTCAACCGTGGTAAGGTGCTTACTTTGAACAAAAACGTATAGGAAATGCATGTTTGTATCAATTCTGTCTCTGTAAAGCTGTTTTTAAAAAGAGCACCTTTATACACAAACTGAAAAGGTGGGCAAAAGCGCATAGAAGATGTAGAAGAAATAAAGAGATGCTACATGGCTGCCTCTCTCCTCGGTGTGCAGACGCCCGTCTCCTCCCGGTGTCCTCCTGGGGTCGGCTCTGTGTGTCTGTGTCCTGACCTCCTCTTCTCACAAGGACACCAGTGAGACCAGGTCAGGGCCACCCACGTGGCCTCATTTGAACTTAATCACCTCTTTAAAGGTCCCACTTCCAAATACAGTCATGTTCTGGGGTACTGGGGGGTTAGGGCTTCGACAAATGAATTTTGAGAGTCACAATTCAGCCTGTAACACAACCTGTGGAACCAAATGCAGTGCTTGGCACACACGATGTGCTGGACCAGTGTTTTGACCTATAGGGGTCCCCGACCTTCACAGCAGCACTGAGGTCAGCGTCCTCAACTGACACCACAGCTCACCCCCTGTTGCATGGCACTCACAGGCATCTCCTTCAGCCATACTTCATCCCCAAATGAAGACAACAGCAGAGCCACACGTCTGCCCAACACAATACAACCGAAAACGTGCTCCTTCTCCAGAAGAGGATGGGAGAGCCTTTCGGTGATGTCCACTCTCTGCCTTGACATCCTATGACTTAAATAAGGGAGAAACACTCACACAAACGATAGTTCTGGTTTCTGCAGCTGACCATGTGTCTGTGGCTGGTATCTAGCACTACTTTCTTTGACTACCCCGTCTGTACTCCCTTTGCAAGCATCTCAGCCGGCCATGGCTCTTTACCCAGTGGGGTGACCCAAACCTTCATCCCCGAAGGTTCTGGGCCATTAGCAGTCCTGCCTGGATTGGGTTGTAGTTTTCCAGCGACCTCAGTCCCAGGACACGGAGATATTGAGAGACGCCTAAGCTGCCTCCTGTGCTGCAGTCACACCCTTCCTCAGCTCCACTGTGGAGAAGCAGCCAGGTTTCCCCTTGGACGCCGAGATCACGCACCCCGTCCCGTCTCCTGATGGCAGCACTCCTCCCGCGGGCGTTCAGACCGCTCGGTTCCTTATCACCTTGTCAACGGGTCACCTGGGCCAATAATGAGGGCGTCAATTCCACTCCCACCCCGTGATTTCTAGACCGTGAATCCGGCCACGAGAGAAACAGCACCATAGAGTGGACACTGACTCAGAGCCTGTACGGCCCCCTGGGGAGCCCTGCCCAGCCCTGCAGGGTGCTGCCACCCAGCTGGCATTGCAACTGACCCTTCGAAAGGCCACTCCACTGTTCTAACAAGCCAGCTGACTGAAGATGGTGGGGAGCATGGGGTTCGGGGGCCCATGCCTCACTTCGGCTGCGAAGTGAGTTCCCTGGTCGGAAGTTCCCTGCCGTGTGGAGCGTCATGGTGGTGGATGGGGCAGTCTGTAAGTCCGTGGAGGGCAGTTTTGGCAGAAGGATTGCACGCAAGGAAGGAAACCCACAGCCAAAGCGAGCGTCTATTCCAGTAAGATCAAAACGCTGCTCCTGGGCTTCCCTGGTGCCGCAGTGGTTGAGAGTCCGCCTGCCGATGCAGGGGACACGCGTTCGTGCCCCGGTCCAGGAGGATCCCACATGCCGCGGAGCGGCTGGGCCCGTGAGCCATGGCCGCTGAGCCTGCGCGTCCGGAGCCTGTGCTCCGCAACGGGAGAGGCCACAGCAGCAAGAGGCCCGCGTACCGCAAAAAAAAAAACCAAAACAAAACAAAAAAAAACACTGTTCCATCCATGATGGCAGTGGTCCCGTGTCATCGACCTGCCTCCAGCTGGCTGACTAATCTCCCCAGGGAGCGGTGCCCCGTCGGGGACTCAGTGCCAGTGGCTGAGGCCCCCCCCCGTCTGGGTTCCAAGCATTGCCGTTTAGACTGGGAGAGAGGACAGCTGCTTAGTGAAACCACTAAGTGAGGCGTGAAAACCACAAGTGAGGAGAAGTAGCTCTGAGGCCCGGTGCAGCCCGCCCGGCGCATCTCCTGCCCAGGAGCTACTCCACCCATCTTCCCTGCTGTCACAGCCTCGATTTTATTCAGAGTCAGTGAAAATCCCTTGATCTGGGAAGAGGGAAGCTCCCTCCTCAGGTACAGGAGATAAACTACGACTGGAGTGAAGCAGTCGGGGGCTCCCCGCTGCAAGGGCCTGAGGTTCATACGCTCTGGTCATGAGGTGCGAGAGAAAGTTGATGACAGGAGTTCTGGGAAATATTTCTTTTCCGGATGAAAAGGCATCTCTTCTCAAGGAAAGACTCCCCTTTTTCCACTGCATCTTACACTTCTGCTTGAGATATGGCTGTTTTGAGATGAGACGGCTATCTTGTGACCACTAGTCAACAAAATTAGAGGAAAAAAAAGGCAAGCTCAAGAGTATATTTCTGTGAATATTAACACAGTTACTGATAAGAACAAAAATAAGGAAAGAAATGAAAAATTTTAAAAGGACTAAAAAGTATAGAAATAGCTATATGATGAAATATTATACAATCATAGACATATGTATTGGCAAGAAAATATGCTTATGGTCATTTGTTAGTGGACAAGGCAGGTTACAAATAGTTTGTCAGGACTATTTTTTGTGAACGTGTCCCTGTTTGTAGAAAACAGAAAGTAAGTGGGGGGTTGTAGACCAACATGTCAACACTGGTCATCTTCAAATGGGGGGATTATGGGTAACATTTTTTCTCATTTTTCTTCAACGAGTTTGTATAACATGTGAGCAGATTTGGGGCAGGGGATGGGAAGAATAAATACACTAAGAATGACAGAGAGGAAAGAGAGAAAAGGCCTGGGTTTTGACAACATTGTTGAGCCATGGTGCCTCTCCCCAGAGCAGCCCCCTGAAAGATATCCTTACGTTAATTGATTAAATATCCCTCCTCCTTCTAGCACAGTTGTATTTTCTGGTATTTTCAGTTGAACAGCTACTGATACACCACTCATATTTCTGAAAGGGTCCCTCCCCAGTCATTAAATGTATCCTGCAAGTCTGATTCCCCCTGAATATGCTATCAGGACAACGCAGAGGAAAGATTTTTACCTCTCTGTCCTATGTTCCTTCTGGGCTGCATTTTCACTGGCTAGAAAGCCAGCTAAGCTGGCTTGAAGCTGAGTCTGCGGCAGAAAGTGGAAAACCAAGGATCTGTTTCATGAACGTCCTTTAGTCAACGGTGAATAAATTCACATAAAGACAACCACGGTCATGGTCATGTTAGTACTTTCATAACGTCTTAAAGCTGGGCCAATAGTGTCTCCTTTGGGACACTTTCACCCACTTGAAATAAGAGACATAAAGAAGTGGGTTTTATGTTCAAAATCGATGACATGTGGTTAAAGCGTCAGGGATAGAAAACACCAAATACTGTCTCCTGAGGGCTTTCCATAACTATTAGTCAAAGGCACTCTTTTACTTAACAGCTAAGAATAATATTAGGAGGGTTCTCTTTGTCTTGTAATGAGAAGCAAAAATAGAAAAGCCCAGTTCCACACTGCTTCAGGTCCTGAACACATTATTTAATAAACCAGAGTCTTCCTGTGGGTGTGAAGTCTGCTCACCGCTGACAGAGCTGGCAGCGTGCGTTCCGCACCACGCGGAGGATGAAGGGTTGACCTCTGCTGGTATCTGAACTGTTGTATGTAGAAGGGATAAACAAGGTCCTACTGCAGAGCACAGGAAACTACATTCAATACCCTATGATGAACCGTAACGGAGAAGAATATGAAAAAGAATATGTACGTATGTATAATTGAATCTCTTTGCTGTATACCAGAAATTAACACAAGATTGTAAATCAACTATACTTCCATAAAATAAACAAAACAAAACAAAAAAGACTGATGCCATATGTACCCTAGAGCATCCTCGGTGAACTGAGACAGGAGAATCGTCACACCACGTGCATGCCCACATCTCGAATGAAGCAGGACGCCCGCGCGGCCGGCCGGCTGCACAAACACAAGGGCTGCCATACAAGGCTGGTCTTCCGTGAAAGAGAAAGCGGGGGGTCTGACAGAGGGGGAGTGAGGTGACGAGGAGATCTCTTTTCTCTGTAATAACTGCAGAGCCCTCTGGGCCACACCGCAGGGCACAGGTTCCCCAGGGAGCCTCAAGCCGGCTGCAGGTCTGAATCCCCATCCCACTCTCTGTCCAGACACAAAGAACCGCCCCCCCTCCCCCCAAGGCAGCTCTATGTGCAGCCTGGGGCTGTAGGTCTGTCCTCACATCTCCACTGGCAGGGGGCCCTTCCTTAGTGCCCGGGCGTTGGACCTTAGGTCCACGACAACAGGTGCACCCTCCCTGCCGGGCTCACAAGGCCTTAAAACAGCCCCCCGTCCACGGGGCGTGCCCAGTAGACTTCTGTTCACTGACTGGCCGATGGGGTCAATGACTCATTAGTAGAGCAGGCAAGAGAGACCCCTGGACCCTGGGAGTTAGGGTACTCGACACCCCACACTCTCAAACGGTTTGCTTAGGAGAATCTCTTTATGTCTCCGGATTTCAGTTTCTTCATTTGTAAAGCGGAACGACGGGTAGCAGCCCACATCCTCGGGTATTGTAAGAATCAGAACAGAAAGTGCACTTGAAAGTGCCTCGTGTTCTGAGATGCTGAACTGACAGAGCGGGTTGCTTGATCGTCACCTCCTGTGACCGTTGCTTGGGTTCCTTCAGTCAGTGTCAAGGGAATCTCCTCCTGCAGCTTCTGTATTGCACAGCTCCGGGGCCGACACAATGCTTAGCCCAGAGCAAGGTTTAATAAATATTCATTGAGTCCAGTTCCATAAATATGAGCTTGCCCCTTTGGTTTCACATAGGCTTCCTAGAGCTTTGAATCAGAGCTACTGATCCCCAGGGAGCTTGGCGTGGCCGGAGTGCAGGGCGTAGAAGGGGCAGAGGGGGAAATGTCCCAGTCTCGAGAGGCTCTGATGCTCTCCCGAGACATAGGCTTGGTTCTGAATTTGATGGGCTGTGTCTGAAGAGACGCTCGAACCGAACCTGTGAGGGTGAGGCATGGCTCCTTCTGAAGGCCGAGGCAGAGGGGCTGTTAGCCGAGGCCCCTCCCCAGCCTTCAAATACCTACAGAAGAGCGAAAATAACCGCGAGCTGAGATGGAGAAATCCAGGGTGGGGCGCAGGAGGTTTTTAGGGTTAGACAAGACCATGCTCCTCGGTGGGGTGGAAAGCCAGAAAGACCAGTGTTGGGATGGAGGCCACCTTCTGATTCTGCTTGAAAGGCTTGATTCAGTGGTAAGGAAGCAAATACCCAGTGGTGGAACAAGTGGAGACAGAGACAAATGAAAACAGAGTCAGAAGAGCCAAACGGGGCAGAAATCCCCTTGCAGTTCTAGAGGCCTGAGGGCCAGGTGTGAGCAGGGCGGTGCTCCCTCCGCAGGCTCCAGGGGAGGGTCCCTCCCAGCCCCTCTCACTGCTGGTGGCTCTGAGCGTCCTCGGCCTGCGGCCACATCACTTCCCTCTCTGCTCTGTCGTCACGTGGCCTCTCCTATTTCTGTCTCACATCAGCCTCTGCCTCTCTCCTATGAGGACACCAGTCATTAGACGGCGGGCCACTCGGATAACACAGGGTGATCTCATCTCAAGATCCTTCGCCTCATTCCATCTGCAGACACCCTTTTTCCAAGTAAGGTCACATCCACAGGTTCCAGGGGTTGGACGTGGAACGTCTTTTGCAGGGGGGACCACTGCCCAGAACTCCGGGCTCCCAGCCGGGTCTTGCAGTGCAGGACTCGGTAACTAAACAAGCAACAGCCGACCGTCTCGCTGACTTAGCAGCTTGTGAACCAGCATGTACAGGTGGAGGTGGGCACCTGGGAACACACGGGCAGTGGTCCCCCCACCACAGTGGGCGCACATCCTCTGGGTGATGAGCACAGACAGACGGAAAGCCACGTGAGTGTCCTCCGTGCCCCAGGCGTGTGTCCCTGGAGTCCCCGTGATGCCACACGGTCACCTGGGGCACTGGTCGCAGAGGGCAGCGGCCCCTCTCACTCTGGCCTGAGCCCGGCACAGGCTGACATGCAGCATCCCGGCTTCTTGGACCCATGGGCGGGGCCTCGGCCTTCCATCGATATTCCGTCCTCAGAGGATATTATCTCAGGCCAGCAGGAATCAGGAAGAATCCGAGCAGGTTCCTGTCGATCGTGTGTGTTCTATGCTTTTTCAGAAGCCCCACAGAAATGGTCCCCCAGCCCCGAGGGATGCCTCGGGATGCGGACCCCCTCCCAGGGCGTTTGGGCGCCATGAAGAGGCGGAGGTGCTGCCGCCCCCATCCCCGTGGGTGGTCATCAGGCTGTGGGTGGTGCCTTCCTGCTCGGAGGAAAGAATTAGGGAACCTGCTGCTGATTTCCATCCACAGGCCTGTGAATGAGGGTCTCCGACAAGAGCCTGGGGCTCTGGAGACGCGCCTCAGGAACCGGAAGTGTCAGAAGAAAGTAACCCTCCTCCCGAAAGACAAAACTCCCTCAAAAGACAGCCAGACACAGGCTTCCCTGGTGGCGCAGTGGTTGAGAGTCCGCCTGCCGATGCAGGGGACGCGGGTTCGTGCCCTGGTCCGGGAGGATCCCACATGCCGCGGAGCGGCTGGGCCCGTGAGCCATGGCCGCTGAGCCTGCGCGTCCGGAGCCTGCGCTCCGCAACGGGAGAGGCCACAGCAGTGAGAGGCCCCCGTACCGCAAAAACAAAAACAAAAAACAAACAAGACAGCCAGACGCTTTCGATCACAAAATGAAAAAAAATGTTACCAGAAGTATTCGTTGCCCCGAAGCCGCTATCCTGAGTTTAATGAGAGGAGCCAGGGTAGGAGGTTGTGAGGCGGGCGTGGTCCACCCTGACGCTCCGACTCCCTCCCGCTTCCTCCGGTCTTCTCTCTTCTCCACGGCCCGTCCTCTCCTTTCCTAGGAACACGACGACCGGGTCCCCTTTCTGTCTCTGCCTTCCCTGTCTCTGTTCTCCGGGCTGTGGAGAGCCCTGTGCACACGAGAGTGTAACACACATCCCTCCTGCCCTGCGCCCCTCCCCTTCCCCCTCCTCTCCATCCTCCGCCCCTTCTCCCGCCATCCTCCCTCCCCTCCCCGCCATCTCCTGCTTCCCCAGAACCCCCAGCTCCCGTCACTGCTGGATCCATTACTCACCCACTGTACTTTTCCCACTTACATTAAGGTGGTTATTGCTCCCTCCTCCCTGCTTTTTCTTTGCTCTCCTCTTCCCCCAAAGGGGGTAGGTGGGTATTAATACAAACATTCATCACCGTCTTTATTATTTTGGCAAAAGGAAAACAAGTGGGGCTCAAGCAGCCTTTTTCCAGTCACGGTGCTGATGAAGGAAGCGTCAGTAAACAGAACAATTTCCCGAGCTGCCGGCTTGAGATCCGGGCACAGGAAGTGGAATAAAGCTGACCCCTGACGCGGAGAGGAGCTGCAGCCCCTTCACTCCCGAGCTCTGGGTTACACGCTTTCATCAGATCTGGTCTTGGTCTGGTTCACCCTTTAGCTGAATGGAAACTGGCCCTGGTTTGCTCAGGGTCCACCCGGAGCCAGGATCCCGGCCTCCTGATGCCCACAGACAGCCCCACCCACCGTCCAGCACCTGCCTTCCTGACGTCACCCAGCCCCACCCTCCGTGTGGGGGTACCTTCAGGGCACCACGTGCTTGGTCTCAGGTACCTCCACCACGTGGATGCTGTGTACCCAGAGTGGCTTGTACACACCATGCGGGAAGAGAGACAGCCAGGCAGAGATGGAGACAGAGAGGCGGAGACAGAGAGAGACAGATGGAGACACAGACAGGCAGAGAGAGAGACTTGTTTCAGTAGAAAACCGTCCACGGGCATTTACGAAACTCTCATTCTTTCTCCATAAAGGCCCTAGAGTGTGATCTCCCCCCCGTAAGGGGCCCTTAGGCAGAGGCTGGTCAGAATGTGAAACGGGGGGTCTCAGGATCCAGGGGCTTCCGGGAAAGCAGTTTGCAGGTCGAGCAGGAAGCCTGACTGTCACCCCAAGGCCAGACCCAGACAGTGGGGGCCCCTCCGCACTCAGGCCGCTTCCACATGCCCACAGCACGCGATGCTGTGCGTGCTCTGGGGGGCCGCTGAGGGGAAGGGGCCTGGACAGGCCGGTAGGAAGCGAGGAAGCAAACCCCAAACCAGGCCGCCCTCGGTCCTCTTGGAGAGTCCGTGTCTCTGTCTACATCATCTGCGTCTGTATCACCTGTATGCACGTCTCTCTCTCTCTCCCTCTCTCTCTACCCCAGTGAGAGATCTCCCTGACAACTAACACCACGAGGGCTGCAGGTCAAGACACACCTGACAGCTCCGAGAGCCACAGCTGAAGTCCAGGGTGCTCCCAGGTGTGCGGTCAGGGCCCTTTGGGGCCTCTGCAGTCATGGGGGTTACACTTGGCTGTTATCGAAGCCTCTGGCCACAGAGGCCACCAGAACGAGCTTCAAAAGGCAGGGAGCACAGCTGTGGGCCTCAGAGGCTGAGTCTCCCCACCCTGAAGCAGCTCAGACATGAATGTCCTCAGTTTCTCCACCTGGGAAGCCAGGTGCTGGAACCAGCTCCCTCTAAAGGGCCAGGACCTGATAACCTCACTCTGCAGCTAAGGAGACCGTTATCTGCAGAGTAGAAAACAAAGCACCCTGTGTGGCTCTTGTTTAAGGGAAGGAGCCCCGTTAGAAATCGCCAAAGACGGTTTCGGGTCCCAGAATCGCGGAATGACTTAAAAAGAAGAAAAGAAGGAAAGTCTTCCTCATGACTCACCCTCCCCTTCCTGCGGGTGGTAAACGCTGCTTTCACTGTAGAATGAGTTTTTCACAAAGATTTTCCCTCACATCCAACACTGAGGTCTCTGAAAACATCAAACCAACAAACTTAATTTCCACGGTGGTTAAAAAAAAAAAAAGTTCTCAAACAAAATCTGCTGGTTTTCTCAAATCTCATTGTAAAAGGTATTCAGTAAGCGCCGACAACTTGCTTAGGGCCCTGGAGTTCAGGGTCAGCGATGGCCTGAATCTGGTGTCTCCCGAGATCTCCCTCACGCCCCACCTTGGGGCCCGGCCCCCCGCAGCTCACGTCCTTTTTGCTGTGACAGCGGCCCAGGGCCTGCTCGTATGGGCCTGGCCACAGACACCCTGAAATACCAGGAAACAAACCGCCCCAGAATCCTCGTTTTTTTAAAGATTTATTTTATTTGCATTTATTTCGAAAGCCCCCATGAAGGAGACCCACCCTGTCGAATCCTTTCTCTTCTAGACCATTCGCAAAGGTGTGACCTGTTTTAAGAGAAGGTGATATTTGAGGGGGAAAAAGAAACCCTACAGAGCGGAAACATTAAGATTGACTATTCACATGTCAAAAAAATTTGCCACTTTACGGAAGATTCATCAGGGTGTTTTTTTAAGTTCTATACAAATTTTGTGTTTTAAATGCCTTTCAATAAAAGAATTGATTTACACTCACCTTTCTTTCAACTTTGCTTCACCTTAAATGTAATGCAATAAAAAGGTATTGCTCCAGTTTTCATTCTGGGGAAATGTGGGTTTCCTTCTGGTTGGAAGCACCGGCGTTAAACTGACAGTGTGGGGACAGCAGGGAGCTTCGAGCGAGGGCCTCACCGTGCCCTGCCATCAACTAGGAGCGAGTCGGGGTCCCTTTGGCCTCAGTTTGCCCACCTGCGAAGTAGGGACAGGTTTGCCAACTGTGCGTCTGTCTCAAAATCGTGCTGGGTTTACAAGGTGAGACATTCGAGGCCCACACCCTGGCGCAGACTGTGAGTGTTCCGCGACCTGGCTGGCCCGGAAATGGGCCACCTGCTCGTGATGGGCTCTCAAGCTGCCCCGGGCAGAGATTCGGGGTCACGGTGGCCCGCGGCCCTTGCCCAGGGTGGAGGCCTTGCTGCCGTGTCCTCTTCATCCTCCCTCGGAAACTAACTGTCTGATCCCTGTCCTTTCTCCCCAGGCCACGTGGTGTCCCGGGCCAGCTCCCCCAGGGGCTGCAGGGAAACAAGCTCAGCGTTGCCTGCGTGGCTACACCACAGGCCAGCGCTCTGTTTCCCGCACGAGAACTCATTCAACGGGCAACCCCCCGGGAGGCAGGTGGACCACCACCGCTGTGCAAACCAGAGTGCTTGTCCACGGTCACGCAGCTGGGAAAACACAGCAGAGACCCTTGGATTCCGTCCTCCAGCTGCTGATGCTGCACTCTGACCACAGGTGGAAGGGCCCCCTCTTCTGTTACGGGCATCACGGGCAGTGGTAGAGCAGCAAGGCCTGACCTGGGCAGCCGGCCGCCCGCCCGTCTGCGGGAGCGCTCGGACGTTGGTTTACGGCCCAAAGGAGGGACTCGGAGCCGGAGGTCTCTCCTCCCTTCGGGAATGACCCCGGCCCACGTGGGGCACACGGGTGATCAAGACGCCCAGTTCTTCTCTCCGGGGAGCCGACTCTCCGCCCCTGGGCCCCCGATGGCCAACGATCCCCTCTTGGTAGCGGCCACCGGACTGTGCTTTCTGGGAACCATCCACCCTCCACGTGTCACAGCCACTGTGAGGGAGGGGTCCGAGGAACGGGGCAGGGGGACAGGAAAGGGGATGCCCTTGGGGGGCCCGGGATGGGCAGGCTCTACGGACGCTCACGGGAGGTGGCGTTTCCCAGCGTCAGAGCTTCCGCACTGGGCAGAGAAGGTGAGCTCCTGGTGTGTAACTCGCCGACCCCCAGGTGACCGTTACTTTGCACAAAGTCGTTTTTAGGTCAGGAATTTCTCAGGAATTTTGTCGGCGAGGTGACAGTCCTTCTCCATGCTTGGCTGCAGGTCCCAGATGCGGGACAGGCAGCAGGGCTGAGGGACCCTGTCACCAAGGACACTGGCCTCTCCAGAGCCGGCGTTCCTCAGCTCAGGGCCGGCGCTCCGTGGGGCCTCGTCTTCACCGGCTGTCGCCCGGCTCTTTCAGTTGGGCCTCGGTGGTCCTGAGGTTGAAAGGGTTATAGGGGTGGGGAGGGAAGGGCTTTCCCGGGCTGACAACGTGGGAAGTGTCCCCAGAGGGCATCCCCTTTGATCTTCCTTCCCCAGATCTCAAATCTGAGCCCGGCCACTCCCCCCAACATCTGCTTCTCTGAGCAACCACTGAAGATTGTGCTGATGACAAAGGGCGGGGTGGCCTAGGGAAGATGCTGTCCTGGCCTCTGCCTCAGGGAGTGGGGCCAGAGGGGGCAGGCTTAAGGACAAAGGGCCGAGTGGGTCCTGCCCCACGCAGAGGGAGACTGCCGGTGTGACGGCACTGTGGTCCCCAGCACCTCTCTTCCCTTCGCTTCCCTTCGGACCAAACGTCCTCAGGACATACACATACTTGTGCCGTGTGTACCCAGTGGGGGTGCCCACTGCTCGGCCCTAGTCACTCGGCCTCCGCGAAGCTGTGGGCCCTCCTGGAAGATACTGAAATCACACGTGGTGAGCCAGAGTCAGCAGTCAGAGAAGGAACTTGTGACAGAGACCCTGGGAAAGGAGAGTGGGGAGAAGACAAGGTGCTTACATTTGTGGGAAATTTTTGCCCAGCAGGAGAACAAGCGGGTTGATCTTAGTAGCCCTCCCTGGCTTGCTTTCTGCCAAGAAAACAGAAAGCCGGATTCTTACCCTCTGTGGACCTGAAGGCAGGAACGGTTTGCAGAGGCAGAGCTCGGGGTGGGCCCTGACAGTCCAGCCGCCGGCCTGGCAACGCGCTTGTCGAAAGCTCATCATTTATAAGCGTCAGCTTCCATGGCTGGGTACTTTTACACCTCTTTTCTCGACATTCTGGAATGTATGTACGTGTACCACATTCATAACAAAGACAGACTCCAACTCCTGAGTCGACGATCAATAAGCCCTTGGATGACACATAGAGACGTCGGGTCCTGAGAGGCTCTCATACAATGGCCACACCCGAAGGCAGCCGTGGGGAGGGGCTGCTAAAGGCACAGTGTCTGCCACGGGGGACCCCGAAGGCACCTGCTTCGCACTTGCAGACACCACGTGGCATCAAACCCAGCTCTGCTCGGGGTCCCAGGGTCCTCGCGCTGCCCAGGGCTAAGCTTCCAGGTATAATCCTCACACGCCAGCACACATTCGCACACACACAGGCATGCACGTGAACGCATGCATACACACGCACACACAAGCACACGCTATGCCCTTCCTTTTACAAATGTCACTGCGTTGGGAGGCTGTCCCCCAACACCCTCAAAGCACTACCTAAAAATACTCAGGACATCCTCCTTCCAGAAGGTGATGCCCCTACTGATGGAAAGAAAATTAGATTGAACGACTGGGGGAGACGTAATGTCCATCATCAGTAAAAACACGTTCAATGAATTCATCTGCTGGTTTCAGAGCAGACAAATGAGGGGCCGCTGGGGAACACCCTGTTACAACGAGAATCTCTTTAAAAGACATGTCTCGCTGCTTCCTGTTCAGCTCTTTCTTCCATCAACGCTAGGTGTGCGTGCACGCTGACTGGTCTGATATTATTTCATCCAGTTATGAGTTTCAGCTCAAGCGTCAGGCCGCAGACACAGGAAGCAGGACCAGGGTCGCGGACGGCAGCTTCAGAGCCGCGACCTTGGACGGGGGCTGGGTGCAGTTCTGTGTCCTCTCTTGTGTCTTCCAGCTCATCCTCTCCCCCACCTACCCGACGTGACAACGTCCAGAGACCGCAGATGCCTGTTTACGCCGCCGCCTCTGAAATGTGTCCCCTTCTGTGGGGAGGAATGAGGCCAGCACAGGAAAGACGCTGCACACGTCTATGTTTAGCAGGCGGTCTGAGTCTATAAATGTTAGGGTGTCTCGCGTCCCTGCCCCTCCCCAGCTCGGGGGCCCCTTCCGTCTTGTCAGCTGTAAAATGCGTCTCTTTTTAACCCCTGAGGCATCTGCAGATGAAAGGTGAGGTTGTGAATGGGGGTGCTGACAGCCCAGCAAGGCCTGGCAGCGGGGGGTCCCCTTTGTCTCGGCCCCTCTGACCTCCCGCCCTGGTCTGTGGGAACCGGAGGGAAGAATGTGGCGCAGAGAGCGCGGGGTGGTGGCCTGGCCGGGACAGCGGAGCCTGTCCCGCTGCTGCAAGTACGCTGACGTCACCCTGGGCCCCCAGCCGCCCGTCCGTCCCGGCCCCCTTCCGGCTTTGCGGACGAGGCCAGGGCAGCCCCGGGCCGAGGATGCTGCCACACGGCATCAGCAGGAAGGCAGGGACCCTGCACGGAGCCCCGGGCTGGGGATAGGAAGATGGGATTGAAACTCCGGCAGGAAAAAAGGGGTTTCTTGGAAGCAAGTCTGCACAAACACACAAAGATCACCTCCGCATAAAGCTGAGCTCTGTCTAGAAGGGGCCATCGCTGTTGCCGTTTCCAGGCAGTGAGGAGCCGTGTCTTCTGGCTGGGGGCTCACCGTGCTCCGTAACTTCACTTGACATACAGTACAGATTTTCAAGAAAATCTTACAAGTCGCTCATGACACAGCTCTTCAGCCTTCAGGGTGGTGTCTCTGAGGAGGTGGCTCTCCTTCAGACCCGAGACCCCGCACGCCCAAGCCCTGAGACCCCCTTTCCCTACACCCTCCACAGGGGCTCGTCCGGTTCTAAGAAAAAGGAAAAGCGATTCCCCAAATATTGTGACACCGATTTTCAGAGAAGACAGGTAGCAGCTCAGTGCCCGTTTATCCTGTGGCTTCTTTTTCTAAGAACACAGATCGTGTTCCCACTTTAAACTTGTGTAATTCTGTTCATTTATTTGAGACATTAATTTTAAAAGCCAGTGAAAAGCCCAACATTCATAGATCAACAGGGGCTTCAGATAGTTGAAGACAAGAAAGGCCACACTGTGTCCTGACAGCAAAGTATCCTTTTCTCCCCTGAAAACAAAAGGTATTTTAAAAAATTAACTCAAAGCCCCTTTAAGGTAAAAATAAGAAGCCGGTCCTGACCCAGGATCCGGAGCACATGGGATGGTTACTGGGTGAGGAACCTGCATTTCCTTATCGCCGATGGTTAAAGGTTCACAGGTTCCCCTCCAGAAAGTCCGCTGCTCTACAGTGCTAGCGAGTTCTGTGGGGGACTCTGTGAATAAACAGCATCACGCCAGTCTGCTTTCAAGTACAACTTAAAGAGGAACTGAGTTAACAAGACAACGCGATTTCTCCCCACGTCTGCAGCAGGAGCACAGGCATCTGAGCATTCGTGCTTTCCCAGGAATGAAAAAAAGGGAAGGCTTTAATACAATTCCTGTGTGGAAATAGTTTTAAAACCGAAAACATGATTCTGATACGTGGCCTATGTTTTTTTCGCAGCAGAATTCATCGACACTGACAGTGTATCAGGTTTTATTCTGTTACTTATGATATGTTACAAAAGGAAAAAGCAGTGAGCTCTGTCTTAGGTAGGAGAAAGGCAACGGTCTCACATAGTTTCCAGGAAACCTTTAAAATAATCTTTAAAAGTTTATGCATGGTTTTATGAGATTTAAAATATAAATTACAGGAGTATATTATTCTCTAACAAAACTCATTTTTGGAAGGTTTTGCAAATATATCGTCATTAACATTTTTCCTTTTTTCAGACAAACTCAGGGACTGTATTCTTCCACACTGAATTTTTTTTGTACTGTACTTCAAACACAGGAGAAGTTGCAAACGTAATTGTTTTATCAACGCTATTTCTAACACAGGAGGAAGTGTCTTAGGTTGACTGTTAGAAAGGCTAGAAATGCTGAGTGGAGCGCACGGAGCCCAGTGCTCCAAGCCCGCCTGACAGCCGGCTGGATGGAGCGCACGGAGCCTGACAGCCGTGCTGGAAAGCTGCTCGCTGCCCTTATTTCCTGGTTATCTTTCTAAACGGAATCCGTGAGAACTTCATTCTCCACAACCATGATCTGCATGCAGGAAAACAAGCTCTAAAATGCACAGAAAAAACAGGAAAATGCAGGTAAGCAATAAAATTAGAAAACACAGGCGTATCTTTTATTAATTACACACGTTTTCCTTCTTTTCAACTTTAGTGCCAAAGGCAGCAAGGCACTGAAGGAGGATGCTGAGTGTTCCGTGTGCCACACGCCCCCTCTGTCTTAGGAAAAGCACACGGTTTCTGCGCCGTTCGGCGGAGCCTCAGGCTGGCCCAGTGGACGTAGGCCGGTTGTCAGGACGGGAGCCGAGGCTGCTTCCTTGAAGACGCAGGAATCTACATGAATGAACACCTGCATTCCACTTCTAGGCTAACGGGTTGAACTTAGAGTAATTAAGTGTGCAGAAGATCGTACCAAGAAATGCACTAAACCGCTCGATCTCTTGCTAGTTAACCTAGTTTTATGGCAACTTTTCATCCGTAAAATGGGCCACCAGCATCTGCAGCATCACCTCTTAAGGACGTCCAGCCGCCTTCCCGTAGGTTTTCCCGAGCATCACATCGAGGAAGACAGCACAGCTGAAGAGCTGCTGACGTCTTGGTCTGTATTTTAAATTCAAATGAATCAAACGGGTACTTTCAAGGGCTTCTTTCATGATGGAAATGTCTCTAGCCTTTACTCACCCACCCAGTTTCCCAGAAGGTGGTCACAGTGCTGAGAGGAGGAGATGGGTGTGCGGTGGTGACCTTGGACCCCAGGCCCCGGGAGATAGAGTTTACGTCCAGCAGGAAAATGAAAACTGGAGACAAACACCGTCGACTCGGCTGGACCCCCCCGTTGACTCAGGTGCCTGGGTGCTTCTGTGAACACCGGCCTCCGGCCCTGAAGAGTCTAGACGGGGCCTCAACTTCCTCGCTTTCTGTGTGTCTGGGTTTCAGTTTGCACCAGGTGGGCTGGGTTAAATTATCATCTTAAATGGGCAAAGAATATTTTTAAATACTCCAAGGAAAGCTGTGGTCAAATTAATGTTTAAGTGTCATCAGATCACCTTTGAAGAGGTGTTCAAAATCTCGGAAGGTGCTCGTGCCGTGAGCGTGAGCGCGTGAGCATGTGCATGTGCATGAGCGTGTGCGTGAGCGTGCATGAGCATGTGCATGTGCGTGCATGAGCGTGAGTGCGTGTGCGTGAGCATGTGCATGAGTGTGCGTGTGTTTATTCTCAGAGACCACCCCCTCCACAGCCCTGCCCAGTGGTGCCCCTCCCCCCATAAAAGGGGTTGAAATCAGAAGCATGAGAACCTGTCAGCTCTGGTCCAAAGAAACACCACGTTCCACTGCTTGGCTCCTACCCCAGCCTCTCTGAGTTCAGTCACACGGTGCTTTCAGCTGTGACCTCCTTTTATAGGCTGAATCGTGTCCCCTCTCAAATTCATGAGTTGAAGTCCTAACCCCAAAGGACCTCAGAAAGTGACCTATTTGGAAATGAGGTCATTGCTGCCGTAACTGTTTAGGATGAGGTCACACTGCGTTAGGTGGTCCCTAACCTAGCATGAGCGATGTCCTTATGAAAAGGGGACATTGGAAGACAGACACACAGGGAGACGCCATGTGAAGATGAGGCAGAGACAGGTGATGCTTCTACAAGCCCAGGTGGCCACCAACCACCAGAGCTGGGGAGCACGGAACAGCTCCTCCCTAGCGTTGGAGCCAGCCCTCCGGAGCGAGAAACAATGCGTCTTGTCCTCTCTAGCCCCTGGTGTGTGGCCCTACGGGACTCCGACTGCAGGACAAGGGTCCCCCTCCCGAACACAAGGGGCGCATCTGCCCCCAGCCCCCTCTGTCTCACATCAGGAACAGCGGGGAGTTTCCAGAAGACACTGAAACAGTGCTTGTCACTTTGAATTCCATCTCAAGCTCATAGACTTTTCTGCAATAGTTGTTAAGTCATCACAAATGCTGCAATTCCAATTGGACTTTTCCTGAAGTTACGAACGTGACTGTATCTTCCTTGGTTCTAGAAGGCACTGAGTGTTCACTGCAACTCCTCTCAGAGCCTGCACGAACACAGCGCATGCAATTCGGAAATCAGAAGCGTTTGTCTTTGGATAGATTTCAGGCTCATGGAGGGTGTGACCCACAATATACAGGTTCCTGGGGTCGTCCTCTCTTCTGGTTTTGTCCTTTCTGTGAAGGAGAACCGGCGACTCTGGGTGAAGGGCAGCCCATGGCCATGCCTGCTGTTCTTTCCTGTTTTTTTTCTTTCCTAATTCCAATTGCTCACAGCACCACTTTCTTTCTTTATTAACTAACGTTTAATTGGGTTAGAGTTTGGGGTTAAGTTTTTTTATTTTTATTTTATATTGGAGTAGAGTTGCTTTACAATGTTGTGTTAGCTTCAGGTGTACAGCACGGTGAATCAGTTATACATCTACACATGTCCACTCTTTTTTAGATTCTTTTCCCATATAGACCATTACAGGGTACTGAGTAGAGATCCCTGTGACTTGTTTTAATCAAGCAGATGAGCGAGCCATGGGCCCGGGAGGAATGATTTGAGAGCACAGGCCCCCACGGCCCAGAGCGAGGAGGCAACCCCGGGGGGCGGGGGGGACGCACCCCCAGCTCCTGCAGCAGGAAGACCGAGCCCTTCCCGAAGCTCTGAGCTCCTCCCAAAGACCAGCTCCGCCGTCTGAGCTGAAGTGACCCTGAGGATATCAGAGGGAGATGGCTGTCCCTCTGGCCGGGTCCTGGTCACGAATTCTGCATGGGCTCCGGGTAATGCCACATGGACGTGTGGTCAGCGCGTGAGCTGGCCCATGTGGCCTGTACTTTCACCTCTGCTCGTGAGGAGCAGAGAACAGGCTCAGTGTCCAGGGCAGCTGCCCGTCCCGGGGGTGCGGATAACGTGTCCAGCGGCCATGGTCTCCTCTGTGGGGCATCCGGCCCTCCCATGAGGCGCCCGTCTGCGTGCAGGGGCGTGTCCTGGCTCCCTTTTGCAGCCAGTTGGTCCTGGCGTGATGCTACATTCATGGGAGAGCATGGACCACGTGTGGTTGGCTACTTGAGGGACAAAGGCACCGGCCAGGGGAGAGCTCTACACGGCTCCCTGGGGCGCCTGGGTGTGTGGGCGACAGCCGGGCTGCAGAGCTCTTGAGCGCCCACCCCAGACAGAGCACGGCTCCCATGAGCCCAGACGCCACATGAGCAGGGCCGACGAACGGCTTCCTGAGGACAGCAGGGAGGGCCTGCACACCGAGAGGACGTGCTGATTAAGATACAGACCTTATCCCCTCGGCCAACGAGGTGGCAGCTGTCTCGTCACTCAGCAAACTTGTTTATCGTTGATCATGGAAGAAACTCAGACCCCAACAAAATAGAGAGAAAAGTGCAAACATCCCTGTGTACTCATCACCCGACTTCAGTAACTGTCACCGACGCCCCTCTCGCTCCAGCCACACCCCCGCCTGATTCCGCTCCACGTCTCCAGCTTGCTGTGAAAAACGTCTCATATATTGTTTCGTCCATAAATACTGAAGTTATGTGTCTTCTGTCTAGCGAGAAGAACTCGCTAAAACACAGTGTCAGAAGTGGAGTCCCAACAGAGTCTTCAACAATATGATTATCAAAAACACCGTTTCAGGTTCCTGTTGTCCTTAGAATGTATCCCTACGGGGATGTCACTGTCCAATGGCGGAGTTTTAAAGTCACTTGGAAGAGATACCCACCATGGTCATGCTTCCACTCAATACGATCGTGTCCATTTATGTCATTTTGGAATTTTCTAAATGTAAATTTAATTTTGTTTTATAATTATGTACAATATTTACTTGGTTTCAAAGCCAAATCTATAAATAGGACCAGAGATGGTCTTGGCAATCAAGGTACCGAGGACACAGAATTTAAGGGGATGTGGCCATGCTTGGGCCGTGGAGACGCCCCTCCTACGGTCTGCAGCTGTCCGGCCCTGTCTTCAGGGCCAGGGATCTTGAGAGAAGTCTAGCTTCTATTTCTGACCCCTCTACCTATTTTCTTCCCCATAAGTAACTGTTTTAAGTTTTTATTTCATAGTTTAATCCTTCTATTGCATTTTTTTTTTTTTTTTTTTTTTGCTGTACGCGGGCCTCTCACTGTTGTGGCCTCTCCCGTTGCGGAGCACAGGCTCCGGACGCGCAGGCTCAGCGGCCATGGCTCACAGGCCCAGCCGCTCTGCGGCATGTGGGATCTTCCCGGACCGGGGCACGAACCCGCGTCCCCTGCATCGGCAGGCGGACTCTCAACCACTGCACCACCAGGGAAGCCCTATTGCATTTTTAATATAAGTAGATACAAATATATCTGTGTCTCTGTGTATAGATAGAGGTGTGCATATATAGGTATAAATATATCTGTATCTATCCATGTATAGAAATTTTGAGGTGCCCTCCCCCCCTTTCTTATGTAAATGGCAATGGACCATATACACACTCAGCTCTTCTGACACTGCGTGGTCCTCCTCTGTGTCTAGGTGTGAATGAATGTTGTTCATTCAAGAAGTCCCCAACTGATGGATATTAAGTTTCTGTCTTTGCCGTTACAGTCATTGCTGCGATGAATACCCACGTGGATGTCATTCTGTATTTTTGCCCATGTATCCCTGGAACAGATTCTCGGAAATAAGACCTGCAGTTTTCCTAGACCGCGGCCGATTCTCTCCGCAGAGGCTGCCCCGCGTGGCCCACAGCGATGTGTGAGCATGTTTACTGGACAGCAGCACCAACAGAATGTGTTGCTAAGGGCTTGGACTTTTATCTGATAGAGGAAACGCGATTCCTCGGTATTTAAGCAGAGCAGAGGATGGGCTAGGACTTCCGCATGCTTGGAGGGATTCTGGCTAGAGGCAGGAGGTTGAATCAAACTTGCACAGAGAGTGAAGTTTCATAAATGTAATGGATTCTTTGAATGAATGAATGACTGAATGAAAGGTGCAGTTAAGCATCAGTCAGCGTCACTTGTCAGCCCAAGCTGCAGGTGACCGCGGGGGGGTGGGGGGGCGGGGCGGGGCCCCTAAATGCTCCCTGCCTTGGCTTTGCCCTGGCCCGGAACTCCCTCCTCGGTACCAACGTCAGCCTCTGTCTCAGCACAAAGCTCACGTGGACTCGGTTCCAGGGCATGAAGTATGAAAATTCTCTCATTCTGCTGCTTTGAAAGGATGACATTTCCTACCAATAATTAGGCCTTGTCACCAGGCGGCCCCGTGTGAAGGTGCTGACACATCGCTCCATGGCGGTGAGTGATATGTGTAAATAGCATTGATTAGAATGTGATTGCAAATGAATGACGTGATCAGGTCTTGACACAAAGTGTTCGTGCCCCGTCAGTCACTGCTCCCCTCCAGGTGTGGCATCGTCCCCCCAGGATGCTGGCTTTCATCCCCCTACCCCTGCCCCGCCCACAGCTCCCTCTGCAGCCTCCCCTGCCGGACCCTCACGCACGTCCTGCGGCGGACGTGCCGCGGGGACAAGGGGACATGGGGACCGCAGGGCCGATGCCCAGCCAGGCTCTCCGCCCAGACCAGGGGGAGGCGGGCAGTCTGACCCCCTTGTTTATCTGCTTGTCTTTGTATGGAGGGTGAAGGCTGCTCGTGGTATTTCTACTCCAATAAAAAGTCGGCCAGGGCATTTCCTCTTCAGCTCCACGGGGACATGCGGAGGGAAGCTGGGCGCTCACTGCAGCCTCGGCCTGCGCCCCGGGGCTGTGCTGGCAGCACCGTCACCGGCGGGGCCTCACCTCTCCTCCTGCCGTCGCAGCCCAGGACACTGAGACTGGGGGGGGGTCCACGAGGAGGGGCCAGGGTCCCCACTCGAGTGGCTCAGGTCCTGAGTGCCTCCCGCTTAACCCAAAGACCAGTCACTTTGCCCACATCTTGGCCTTCCCCGCGGCTCTGCTTAACCGGATGCTCTCGACAGAGACCCAAGTGTTCGCAGACTTTAACTTAATTGCATTGCTACCGAGTCGGGCACAGAGGATACAGTTAAATTCACACGGAGCAGAGATCTGTTCCCTCTAAACGCCAGTGTCCTCAGGAAGTCTCTGCAAAGAACTCAATCTGCTGAAAATTAACGGTTTTAAAATAGCTGAAATTTATTTCTCCATCTGCCATGGCACTGACCTTTCTAAATCTGGGTGTAGACCCCAAATCTTGTGTCTTGAGCTGAGAAAGGAGCCCAGTCATTTTCTCACCTGCCATTTCTTTAGACACGGTGAGGAGGTGCTCAGAACGTGAGATGCTAAGCTTCCCAAGCCACGCTGGAAACAGGGTGAACAGAAGGGTGTCCGGGAAGTGGGGACTTTTCTCTCCTCCCCGGTCATTCGTCAGTTACTCAGTTTAAGTACGATTGGTGAGTCCATTCCTGACATGGGGCTACCTAGGTGCACACCAGCCACGACAAGAAAACCGGGGAGGGCAGAGTTGTATTTTCCAGCATTTGGGAATCTCTAAGAATATGTACCAAGAGCAAAGCATCATTTTCATTTCTTTAAAAAATAGACATCTTAGGAAAGAACTAACTGATTCAGCTGCCATTTCACCCCCCGGAAAGGCAGCACGAGACGCTTCACGAGGAAGAGGTGAAAGGTAAGTCTCTGGTAGATCCTGAAAGAGTTTCTTATCGGGGGTGTGTGTGCGTGTGTGTGCGCGCACACCTCTGTGTATCGGGCTCCCTAACAATACTAGAGAAACGGACAGATTACTCCTGACAAGCAGGAATTTCCACAGACACCAGCGTGGCCCGGGCACTGACTGTGGAGCCGGCCCTGTGGGGCTCCGGTGTCGTTGTCCTTGATCTTGTGGGTCGCAGCCTCACCTGGTCGGGGTGCAGGGTAGTCACACCGGGGCCCCACACGGCTCACAGCCCTGGGACAAGTCACTTACCTGACTGTGCCTCAGTCCCCAACAAGGCTCCACATTTCACCATAAAAAAGAATATTCAAATGCAATCACGTGCAATCTATGTTTTGGGGTGGGATAGAGTCATTTGAGGACTAAAAAATGGAAAAACAGCCTATCAATGACTTATTAAATTATAATTAAAAACTTAGAACAATTTCCTATGATTTTGTGAGACCCCAGATCTTACTCTGCGACATTCTTCTCTTAGCAGCAAAACCAGACGATGGTTAGGAAGCCCCTCTCCGGGCAGCGCAAACAGCCAGCAGCCACCCCCCACCAACACACTCACACACACACCCCCACCCCCAACACACACACACACACACACACCATGAGCACATCCCTCCCACTCCAGCTGCCACCCCCCTACCCCCAACACACTCACACACACACACCATGAGCACATCCCTCCCACTCCAGGCCGTTCCTCTGGGTTTACGAGATACGGAGCCCCCTGTAAACTGAGTTAGTTGCCCAAGAAAAGCAAAGCTCCTGTTCCTGAGATACAGCTGAGGGTGCTGCCGCCGGTTCTGAGCCCTGTGGGCCTCTGCAGTGAGAAGGAAACCCAGCATGCCCACGGGCACTCCCAAGAGTGGGCCCTGGAGCTGGAGGAAGGAAATTTCGAAAAAGTCCTGCATGACTTGAAAGAGACATTGTCATCCGAACAGTAAGAGAAAGTTAAAAAGAAGGAAAAAACAAAAGAAAGAAAACAATAAAATAAAAGCAAAGGGCATCAGCTGACCCCCTCTCTGCATCCTCCCAAGAAGGCTTCAAACAGGATCGCAGCCACGGCTGGTTACGCATTTCATCTCTGAGTACCGATAACACGACGAAGGTCTCCATCTCTGAGCAGTTAGTCAAATCCAATCCCGAGGTCAGTTCCATTCCCGTGAAATGGACCGCATGCAGGAAGGGGCAGAACATTCCTTTCTGAGAGGGACCCCAGGACCACCACCCCCTTGAGAGGGTCTCTCAGTGGGAAAGAAGAAAACCTTGCTGAGAAACATGTCTCTCCCACCTCCTCCCCCGCTCCTTTTCTCTAGTAATATCTTTGTTGAAAACCACAAGAAATCCATTGTCCCCCAGCCCCCTCCCTTCCCCCTCCCGAGTCTGAGCTCCCTGTGATTCTGGGTCATCCCTGCTGCAATAGGCACAGATGTCAATCCTGGAGTATCTTTCCTCGATGGGTGGATTTCCGTATCTGTTACAGTGAAATACTGTTGAGTTTTCCCCAAGTTTGAATAGGACTCGCAACTGGGGAACGTGGCCCCGTCCTTGATCATATCCGCGTAATCGTCACCAGTAATTGTTACAATAGTTTTCTGACAATGACCTCTTCCAGCCACAGAATTGGGGAGAGCGCCATGCACGTAACCACACCGTGTAGGGTTTTTGTTTAACAAGACTGTCCAACTATGAACAGAAAGGAAAAACAGAGAAGGCTGAGTATGTATTTAAATGCAGACAATATCCTAGGACAAAGTCGTTATTTCCCAGCTCAAATCAAAATTTTAAACAGTTTACTTCCTTTATGTCTTCCCAAGAGTTTCACGTAACAAACTTTCAGTGTCATGACTAATAGCGGCTCTTGCCAAGGATTGCGCTCTTAAAACCGCTCTCCAGCCTCTGTGATGTGCAGCTCACGCCTTATTACAGGAGACATTATGCAGAAGCACCCGCGGTGATGGGACGCGGCAACCCCGCTGTGAGAATGCCTATCAGAGCTTCTTTTAAGGCCCTTTCTCAATTGTCAGCAAAGTATTTTTTAAGGTTAAAAGGTGTAAAATTATTCTGAAATGCTTTTCTGACCTGTCGCCTATCACGGCAAAGAGCTAGAGTTCATTTTTTTTCCTCTAAAATTGTATTTTTTGAAATGCGGTAATATTATAAGAATAAGCTTTCTACGAGGAAAATAGTCCCCTGAAATGTTCATGATATTTTTTTTTGCATGCCTTCTGCTCCAATGACTGCAAAATTAACCACTGTTTCATGCTTAGAATTTTATTCCTGATGCAATTTTTCTTATCCCAAGCCTCGGCGGCTGCAGAGAAATTAATATAAATGACGGTTACTTTTTACATCCTCTTTTCTCTCTGCTTTTTTCCCCTGTGCCTGTTACCGTGGTTGCTTCACATTCTGTCAATGTCAAGTCAGGTTCGCCGCTGGCTCGAGGTCCA
Source organism: Orcinus orca (assembly GCF_937001465.1). Classification (NCBI taxonomy): domain Eukaryota; kingdom Metazoa; phylum Chordata; class Mammalia; order Artiodactyla; family Delphinidae; genus Orcinus; species Orcinus orca. The sequence continues at coordinate 1,219,961 of NC_064576.1, read as the reverse complement.
GCCTGGTAGGGTGGAGGTGAGGAACACCAGCTGGCGCTGTTGGAAACCAGCAGAAGGCGTGGAACCTCTCGGTCATCCACCTCCACGGCTCCAGACCTGCCCGCCGGGAGCAGCCCGGGGCTTGGCCAAGCATTCCAGGTCAGCGATCCTGACCTTTTACACCCCTGGCCCGTGGGTCCCCTCTTTTCTGCAGTGTGGCGTTCCTGGCCATCACTGACTGCTTAAGGTCCACTCAAACGACTAGTCGTTTTTGAAATCCAGCTGCTACCAAGCCCCGGGGACAGCATCTTAGGTACAAGGAAAACGCCTGAGAAATCCACCCCGTGAAGCCAGCACCTCACTTGTCAGGGGGCAAAAGGGGAAGCCCGTGGGGCGGGACCGCGTGAGCTGAGCCCGAGCCCAACAGAACCCACTACACAGGGGCTGCTCACGTCCCTCTCAGCCACGCTTCTGCGTCCGGCTTTTCCGACTTCTTTTCCTTGCTCTGTGGCTGTGCGAGGCCCTGCAGAGCCGGTCCTGTTCCCTGGCTCAGTCTTCAGGGAGTGACGGGATAAACCCTGTGGATGTGTGAAGGGTGCTGCCCATAAGGAACTTGCCCAGCGTTGACCTGCCTCCACCGTCACCTGCCCACACCTGGGAGTGGAGGTCCTGGGGGCCCGGCTGGGGCTCGCAGGGTCGCCCATGTTTGCACAGCTCGCAGAAGGAAGGTGCACTAATCCATCAGATCCTGTCTCTCCTCACCACTGCCCCCCCCCCCCCCGTGTCACTTCCCCGTACCAGGTGCTGGGACCAAGTGACCGCCGGCCTTTCTGGGGCCTGGCCAAGGTGTTAGGGACCCATGATGCCTGGATTAGTTGACATTTCTGTGTGGTTCACACAGGCTCCTTAGTGCAGGGGGGACTGTGACCCCGGGCTGGGCAGTGAGGTCCGTCAACTCAAGGAATAATCGGAATTCTTCACAGGACAAGAAAATTTTAAATTAATTGAAATCTTACAGCTCCTACAGAAAGAAACTTGATAGGTTTTCCCCAAATTTGCTAACAATCTTTTAAAATTTGAGGTGGTGTATGTTATCACATATGTGAAATCTAAAAAACAAAACCAATAACTGAATATAAGGAAACAGAAACAGGCTCACAGATACGGAGAATAAACTCGTGGTGACCAGTGGGGAGAAGGAGGGGGGAGGGGCAAGACGGGGCAGGGGATTAAGAAGTACAAACTACTCTATATAACGTACATAATCTACAAGGATATGTTGTCCACCATAGGGAATACAGCCAACATTTTTACAAGTTTAAATGGAGTAAAATCTATAAAAACCACTATGATGTACACCTGAAACCAATATATCATAAATCAACTTACTTCAATAAAAAATTGACATGTATGTAATAAAAGTAATTTGAGGTAGTGTATGAGAAGCTGCTGTGGGACTTTCCCTGGCGGTCGCGTGCTTAGGACTCTGAGCTTTCACTGCCCAGGGCCCGGGTTCGATCCTTGGTCAGGGAACCAACATCCCACAGGCCACACGGTGTGGCCAAGAAGAAAAACAAAAAGCTGGTTTTAAAACAACATTTTCTAAATGATCAATAATTGAAGACAAATTCGCATTGACCTGGAAGAGTAAAGACTGAACTGTATTTCTCTTCTCTCTGTGGGAAATGCCAGAGCAGGCAGGCAGACCATGGAGGGAAGTTCTCACAGAGGAGGGCCAGACGGGTAATACCGTTTTCCCCAGATTTTACGACATCTGAGGAACTGATCAGTGTATCAACATTCGTACTTTGCTGTGATTTCTCATCATTCGAAACAAATCTTCACGCTGGTCCCTAACTTTGTTTTTTTTCTTTTGTTTTTTTTTTGCGGTACGCGGGCCTCTCACTGTTGTGGCCTCTCCCGTTGCGGAGCACAGGCTCCGGACGCGCAGGCTCAGCGGCCATGGCTCACGGGCCCAGCCGCTCCGCGGCATGTGGAATCTTCCCGGACCGGGGCATGAACCCACGTCCCCTGCATCAGCAGGCGGGCTCCCAACCACTGCGCCACCAGGGAAGCCCTGTATTTTTGACTTTGCGTTCTCCTCCCGCAGAACTGCAGGAAGCTCAGCTCTCAGCTCCTGGTCTGCCCCCGCCATGGTGCATCAGTTTTACACCCAAAGACGATACTTTAAATATGACCCTCAACCCACCCCCACCCCCAACCTGTTGGTGAAAACAGACGAGGTTCTTCTTTGCATTAACGTGGGGTCAGTGCCCACATGGTCGGCCACAGCTCGGAAGGAAAACAAATAAATACAATTCTGTGCATCTCGTTGAAACCAGTGGCCAGTCGCCGATGTAAAGAACTCTTAGAATCTGCCTCTCCCTCCTATAAACTATTTCACCTCCGTAATTCAAAGACGTCCCGCCGGCGTCGCGGGTCCTGCTCCTGAGTGTGTGTGTCCCCAGTGTCATTGAGCTGTGTGTCTTGCCTCACGTGCACAGCACAGACGCGCTTCAAACCCTGGTTACCTCGTGGCCCCTGACACTCTGCGGCGTTGCTGCCGGTTCTGATGAACGACAGTGTCTCAGAGACACGAGACGGGACCCAGGCTGGACCCCAACGTGACCCTGAGGAATCGTCCTCCCTCGAGCTTCCTCTTTCCATCAAGTGCTACCCTGCCCGCCTCTTGGGATGCTTTCTAACTACTGATAAACGAGAGAATACACTTAAAATGCCTCATAAAGTGCCGAGTGCTGCACGGTTCTAATTGCATTGTTGGAAATGAGTTTTGCAATCCTGAAAATTTGTACATTTCGTGTTTGGATAAATATGACAGAAGAAAAATGTGATCTTTGAAACTAGACCTAAATACGCTTGCACACAGTGTGACATGGGAGTGTATTTAAGGTCTCAATTCCCTCCTCTGTACAATGAGACCAATAATGGGATTAGGCAGATACTGTAATACAAAGTGCTCTGCACGTGCCGCGTACACAGCGATTGCTCAGAATATCAGCTACTGTTCTCCTCGTGATTAATCACCGGAGCTCGGAAACAGCCAAGTGATCTCCCACGATGGCAAAACATTGAAAAACCAAATAGTCAGCCAACACGTATGTCCTGAGACCTTTTCCACGGCCCTGAGCTGGGTGCGAATGAGATGAATAAAATGAGAGCCCTGAGAAAAGACCTTGGACGACCCAGGGCCCAGGTGCTGACTGTGCTGCTTAGGGACTCTCGAGACCTCAGGGGCGAGGTCCTTACCACTCCGTACGTTTCTGGAGGGAACTTATCTCACTGAGACGATCCTCTGAAGTGAAGCTTCTCGACAGCTTTGTCCGGATGCTACTGGAAGACTAGCCACGCCTCCTGCTTGGAAGCCGTTGCCCCCCGTCTGGTCTTGCGCCGCCCTTGCTGGAGGGGTGGGAAGCACCCTTAGAGGGGCCAGTGCAGGGGCTGAGGCCTTGCCAGCTCTGTCGTGACAGCACATCGGGGTAGCTTGGGGGAAACACAGCGGGCTGAGCCTGAGTCGCTTCGTCACTGTGGCGGCGAGGAGGCTGCCGTCCACGTGGGCCGGCGGGGGCGACGCCAGGGGCGAGCGTGTCTGCACGTTTCTGCTGGCCACGCGCGCACATCCCTGCAGACCTCAGCGTTGGCCACGGTCTCTTTGCCAGGCGGGCGCTTGGACAGTTTTCTAGACATATTGTCTCCTGAAGCGACTCGATGTCACAAGGAAAGATCAGGGTGGGCTCGCAGGCCAGCAGGAGGCTGTGATCATCTTGGCAAAACCTGCCTCGGTGGTGGCCAGTCACCTGCGCCCATGAGTCATAGGTCAGCAGGTGCCCACACGTGACCCTCCGGGGACCTTCTTACCCCACACGCAGGCTGCACGGCCCTCTGTCGAAGCCATCACAGTACTGAATAGGAAGTGGGAGAAGGGCAGAGACCTGAACTATGACTTGGGAAGGTGCCCAGGTTGGGCTTTCCGGGGGGAACGGAGTTAAATCAGAAGATCGAGTAACTTCTGAGTTTGTCACTGCACGTCCTTCTCCAAACCCCCAGAAACTCAGCTGCTAGGAATGAAGCTCAAACCCTCCTCGCCCTGCAGTCCAGCCTGCCTGCCCACGGCGCCCTGGCCCTGCCCGCCTGTCTGGTCCAAGCAGCCCACACCCCTGAGAAGACTGGCAGCAGCTGAGAGCCTTGGGCGAAGTAGACAGAGCTGAGCGCCAAAAGGCCAGCCTGCGGTCACCCCAGGCCCTCCCGGTAAGAATACGACCAGTAAGCTCACTGTCACCCACAGGAGGCGACACTGTGTGCCTGGAACTGCTGCAGCAGAGGGGGCTTAGGGGGCCTCCTGGCCAGTGCCTCTGTGCACGAGCCGATCCCAGCCCTCGTTCTAAGCAGAAGAGACTTTCCCCAGAGAACGGGGCAAAAACTCTCCACTGATACTGACCTTAGAGGAAGGCAGCCCCACGAGGCACCACTCTCCCGGGAGCCCTGCAGACTTGGGGCCCCCAGGAGAGAGACGCAGAGAGGGGCACGTCCTGCAGCCACGGCAGAGCCCAGGAGCAGTGAGCCCCAGTGCAGACCTGGCCGCGTGCTGAAGTCCCCAGGAGACGGGAGACGGGGTCAGGCTCCGCCAGGCACACGAACCGAGGATGCCACCAGTTTCTGCGAAGAGAGCTTGGCCGGGGCCGCCTGACTCCCCACAATAAGACTGATAACCGGTGCTGGGACAGCCAGCCAGCATGGAGGCCAAAACTTCACAGTGAGCTCTGAAAACACCTGGCTTGAGATTTTTAAGTTGTTAAGAGGAAACATTGTGTCTTTCAAAAGTTTACTTTATGGCACTCTGACAAAATGTGGGCTGCAACTGCGGCTACGGAGGAATCCGGCCAAAATTCCATCTTATACGCACTTTTCTGTGTGAAGTTGTTTCTGATAAATTTGTATAACAACCACATAGAATATCTTTTACGTGTGATTTTTGCCTCACGATCGAAAAGGTCCATGTTGCCGAAGTGCTGAAGGGCCTCAGCAAGGTTCCCGAGGGCCTCCCTCGTTCCTGAATTCCCATCACTCCCTTCGAGGGGCTGTCAGGACAGCCCACGGGTCCATCTTCTTCTGGTCAATTCGTCTCTGCCCGGATCCTCATTGGCCGATGACTCGTTCATCTCAAAACATTCTCCATCTTTTCCAAATCCAAGGTTTTCCATTTTCCTCCTCAGTTTGTATTGTGTCTGCCCTGTATCTGTTGATCAGCGGAGACTGACCCAAAGTGTACGGACATGACGATGGTAGAGTGAAGAATTCCATCCCTCGGTGGGGAGGGTGCTCAGCGGATGCTGCTCTCACAGGCGGCTGGTCCATCGGTGGTCATTCTCACACGCGACAGTGTTCACTCCCGCATGCGACCTTGTAACTGCAAGGGCTTCGATAAAGGCTGCTCAGGCGATGAGGAAAAGATACGACTAGTTTGGAGGATCTACTCATTTAGAATCGAGACTTTGTTGCTTAAGAGAAAGAAAGCCTCATGGATCGCAGGTGTCCGGGAAGAAGAATGCTCCCCAGAGGGCAGGGGCCGTGCCTCTGTCTCCTATCCGTAGTCAAATACAGTCGGGGATCGTGGGTCACGTGTTGGAAGGAAGGTCATTTTCTTTGTTTATGTGGGAGCTTGGTTGTTTAAATGCAGAGCTTCTCAAAGACCTTTCACCTTAACATATAGAGCGTTTAAGACAGGCGTGGAGGGCTTCCCTGGTGGCACAGTGGTTGACAGTCCGCCTGCCGATGCGGGGGACGTGGGTTCGTGCCCCAGTCCGGGAGGATCCCACATGCCGCGGAGCGGCTGGGCCCGTGAGCCATGGCCGCTGAGCCTGCGCGTCCGGAGTCTGTGCTCCACAACGGGAGAGGCCACAACAGTGAGAGGCCCGCGTACCACAAAAAGAAAAAGACAGGTGTGGAAAGAGAGACTGCAGCGATGTGACAACAAAATCTTGTGGGGGACCGTCTCACGGCTCTACTGTCCCTCAGATGCACTTTTGGACACGTGGCATCGACATGAAGCATAAACCATCCCACAAGCAGGTGGACGTTTAATTGTAGTGGATGCAGCCAGGAGATCGTGTTTTCACCTTAATTCTAGAAGAACAAAAGTGGATTAAGACAGCCAATAGTCAGCCAGTTCGGAGTGTTTGTTGTAGCGACTTACACACCCAGCAGAGGGTGCGGGAAGCTCCGTGGCCCCGCGTGCTCACCTGCACTGGGTGCTCTCGGAGCCCTTCGACTCCGCCCTGTGAAATCCTCTCACTGCTGCCTTAGCTGGCTTTCCACTGAGCTCAGTGAAGGTCTTTCCCTATTTTACACCATTCAGACTTGCTTGCTTGTGACCATCTCTATTTTTTACTCATTTTATTGTCGTCTGATCTCTTTCTCACCGATTTCTAAGGCTTCTTTACGTATTTTAGATAACGAACTTTCGCTGTTTTCTTTGCGTTTCAAACATCTTTTCCCAATTTCTGGCTTGTGGTTTTGCCCTCTTTGGTAACTTTGGACTCAGAAGAACTTCTTAAATTGAATGGCGACATTTCCAAAACGCTGCTGAGCGGATGTGTAGGCCCTGCTCCCAGGGTGGGGTCCCCTGCTCCCAGGGTGGGCGACATCCCTCAAGTAGGTCCTGATTCCGCTCCTGGGTGTGGCTTCTCCCTGCCACTTGCCCTTCCTTCTAGAAGTTTCCTCCTCTTCCATCACCCCCTTTGGTCACATTCGATACAAGCATCAGAGATGTAAACCTCTTCCCAGTCTCCTTCTTGTTTCTGGGCAGTGGGACCCAGAGGTCATTTAAGTCCCTAAAATCGCAGCCTCTTTTCCTCTTTCAGCCGCGGCTGGTGCCTCTTTCAGCCCTGGCTGGTGCCTCTCCGGGCAGTAAAATGTGCAGAAGCTTAGTTTTTATCTGTTTGATTTTGCTGAGCTCCGGGTGCCGAGAGCTGATCGCTTGGTTCTTATCCAGACCTTCCTCTTCGATTTGCTCTATCTCCCTGCTTTTTCTGCCCCAGCATTTTTCTCTACTGACCTGCCTGCTGGGGGAGCCTCACCCAGCCTCTGCCGTGAGCCGTTCCGTTTACCCTAAAGGAGTCTCTGACCAAGGGGGTCCCTTACAGCTCCAACTATGAAGAAGTTTTAACAACGGATATCATGACCGCACCCTTGATGCGACCTTAGTCTGATGTAGAACAGTCTCAGTGGTTCACAGCATGTCCGAGTTTATTTTTCACCGTTAGGAGTGGAAAAGCTGCCGTCTTTTCTAATCTTGCAGGTCCATGAATTTGTAGGCTCTTCCCCTCGATTCCTGCTTGTAAGTTAGCCAGCTCTTCTGTGAGCCTGACTCTGTGTGCAATGCTTTGTCAAATGCAGACATCAGCTGCTGTGGCTTGAACAGTGTGCCCCCCCGTCCCCAAAAAGAGACGTTGAAGTCGTCATCCTCAGTGGTGCCTGTGGATGTGACCGCGTCTGGAATAGGGTCTTTGCAGGTGAGATCAAGTTAAGGTGAGGTCACAGTGGATTAAATAGGCTCTAAATCTAATCCCTGGAGTCCTTGTAAGAGGACCGTCAGGGAGGATGCCACGTGAAGACACAGCCAGAGTCACACAGGGAGGGGGCCGAGTGAAGAGGGGGACAGAGACCAGAGCGATGCAGCTGAGAACTGAGGAACACCAGGGTTCCCGGGAGCCACCGGGAGCTGGGAGAGGCAAGGAAGGAACCCCACCCCAGACCCTTCAGAGGGAGCACGGCCACCCATGCCCACACCTTGATGTCTGACTTTTGGCCTCCAAACTGTGAGAGGATACACTTCTGTTGTTTCAAGCCACCCGGCTTACGATATTTTTGTTACGGCAGCCCCGGGACACTAACACACCCACCGGCACACCTGTCACACTTGAGCCGAGTTCCCTGGGACCCAAGACGTATCTTTCTCACCCAGGGCTTTATCCAGCCTGACACGGATGGACGCCTTTCAGCCTTCAGGAAGTTTCCCTTCTTCTCAACACCTAACTACCCTGACAATGCCACATATTTCGGAATTTTTGAATAGATTTTATTTTTTTAGATTCAGAGCAAAATTGCGTGGCGGGTACAGAGATTTCCATACGCCCCCTGCTCCGCCGTGCACAGCCTCCCCTTATCAAAGTCCCCCACCAGTTCGTACGTTTGTTACAGTGGATGAACCTACTTCGAAACATCATTGTTGTAGGATTTTGGTTTTGCATAGCACCTCACTTCTGGTACTAGTTTCTAGACTAGACAGGATAAAGCTGGATTTCACCGCAGTAACAAACAATTCCCAAACCTCAGAGGCCTAAAACAACAATGATGTTTTTCACGTCCTTGTTCCTTGGATATAGAGACCAGCTGGTGATTCTGTCCAGGCTGAAGGAGCAGCTGCCGTACCGAACATGTGGTGACCACTCAGCACGGGTCACTTCTGCTCACATGGCCACAGCTAAACTCCATAGGGTGGGAGGGACTGTCCTCCAAGCTTGGGAAAAGAATTGGAAATAAATGGTGAACGTCATCAATGGCTACTTCAAGTTCATTATTTTGTTGTTGTTGTTACAATTTTAAGGGGTCTTTTTTTTTTTTTTTTTGAAACCTGTATTTGCTACCTATAGTTTGCTGATGAATAAAATTATTATTGACTTTTGTATTGTGACATGGGCATACTTTGCTTAGCTCTCTTATTAAATATAAATGTGTGTGCATTTTGCTAGGTTTTTTCATGTGGATAATCATATCGTTTGCAAATTCTGACAGTGTTATTTTAATAATTTTCCTTATCAGTCCTTAAACTTTTATCTCTTTTCTTGGATGAATAAAATTTTAAGGACAGGATTACATAGAATTGTTGATGGCTGGCATCCTTATTTATCCCTGATTTTAGAGATAGCACTTTGAAACTATTTACCATTAAGAATGATCATTATTGAAGGCTGCTGGTATATACCCTCAAGTGGGTTAAGAAAGATTCTTTCTATTGCTAGTTTATTAAAAGTTTAGCGTTACTGAATGTTGACGATTATCAAATACTTTTCTTTCTCTATTGCAATAATTGTATATTTACTCTCCTTTAGTCTATAAATGGGACCAGTTACCTGCATGTATTTTCCCAATAGCACCCTTGAATTGAGTTAAACCCAGCTTGGTCAAGATAGATTATTATTTTAACACGTACAGCAGGATTCGAGTTGCTAATATTTTGTACCCAGTTTTTACATGTGTTGCAGTTGTCGAAGCACTGGATACACTTTGGCGAATAAAACAGATGTGGACGTTATACTCATGGCTCGTATGGCCTGAGACATCGTTAATTACAAGACTCAGCATCAATTGAATAACAGATCGTCAGGGAGGAAAGCCCTACACATGACAAGAACACGATGATTAGTAAGAGGCGGTTTAAGTATAAATGCCTTCATTACTGAGGAAAATATACTCCAGATTAAATGACTCACTGTGGCTGTGGGGAGTCACTTCCTGGTCCCCTGAGCCTTAACTTCTCCATTTCCAAAGTGAGGGGGGAGACGATCTCTGGGGCACCTCAGATTTCAAATGCCAGCCCTACTATACCTCCTCCCCGAGGACCTTCCTACAAGGAGCGTGGCGGTCCCACACCCTTCCTGGACACACCTGGAAGCTTCCGGTATAAAACACAGTGAGTCAGTTCTGACCAAAGTCAACACGAAGCCGTTCAGGAGCCGCTGAGACTGGGGTCCAAGCCCTTCGTGCAAACAGCCCCTAACAAACGCAGCCTTTGGCGCCTAGACACTCAGTCCCCGACAGTGGGTACAGGTCAGGAGGAAACTACCTGGAGAATCGGCACCCGGGAGACACGCAGTGAGGACCTTCTAAAGGAATGACACCCAGACCTTAGACCGTGCGAAGACCAGAGGGCCGGTGAGGTATGTGCATTTTTCTGCCTTCCTCTTCTTTGATTTGCAAAACGATTAGTACATTTCTTTTTTAAATGGTCAAGTTCCTTCTTGGTGTGTAAATAACTAACAGTGTCTTTTATTGAAAATAATTCCATTTTGGACTAGAGAATTCATATTCTCCTGGTGTTTGTATATGATAGCTTCTTCTTCTTTTTTTTTTTTTTTTTGCCCATGCTGCGTGACTTGTGGGAATCTTAGTTCCCCAACCAGGGATCGAACCCGTGTCGCCCTGCAGTGGAAGTCTGGAGTCCTAACCACTGGACTCCCTGGAAATTTTCAATGATAGCTCCTTTGAATCACCTTCTGACCGAAAAAATGTATTTCTTTTAGGACTGAAATGTGGACCTTGTAACTTGAATCCTGTGTGAAGAATTCTAAAACCAAGGGGTTGTAGTACAAACTTCTGTTTTTTCACTTTAAAGACACTCACAAACAGGCTCGCCCGTCTAAAAAGGAAAAGGAAACATTTCACCTCATGTAGTGTGCAAAAAATTCATCGTGCCAACTTCAGAATCTAACTGTTTTAATCTGGTTTGAAATGAACTTGACCTTTGACACTTAATCCCTTCTATTGACGGCAAGATTCAATGCCCTGATTTTTAGAGGTTTATAAAACGGGGGTAAAAAGCTTTCTAAATACCGGGTAGCACTTACAAAATCAGAATGTAAATGAAGTCGGTGTTCTTTAGAGCTAGATTTAATTTCATTTGACATACACTTGGAATCTTTTTTTTTTTAAGGATCAAATATTTGGGGCAGTATTGGAATCTTCTTGGAACTGAAAGGTTGAGGAGTGGCGTGGATGTGTGGAGGAATATACATTGCTCTCCACATTGAATCTCTTGACGGCAGCCCTGTTTGCTCTCCTGCATCTTGGAAAGCTTTTTCTAAGCAAAAGACTTTTAAAATTCAGAAGTTGAAACTCCCTCTCTGCTGAAGAGAAGACAGAAGCCGCTCTTAGGCATTACAAATATTATCCATCCTATTTTTAACATCAAAAGCTACGAACCAACAAAAAGACAAAATAGTCAATGGGTAGAAGAGCAGACAGGAGAATACACTTTCTCCCCTTAAAATGCCGATGAGTCTTTACAGACCCACTTGCAGGAGCTGTGAGGTGACAGCACCTCCTTCTGAGAGTGAGACCCCAGACTCCGAGGCGCCCTCCCCAGGAAGAGGCTCCGCCCGCTGTCCCCAAGCCCCGCCCTGCCCCCATCACACACTTCACTCCCAGAGAACAGCTTTAGAACGATCCAGGCACGTTTACCTTGCGAGCACCCGCTGGACAGCGCGATGCACTTCGTATTTACTAAACATTTCTCTGCCTAACCACACGTCGCTTGTCAACGCAAGACAAGGTTAGAAATGTTAGAAGTGAGTCACCAAAACCCGGAGGATAAATTAATTACACTTCTGTGTCATTGTTTTTGGCTCTAAATTCTGTGAACGTTTCTAATTTATAACAGTTTCTCTAGCTATAATGTTCCAATTAGCAAATGTAGGAAAAACTCATTGTACTACAGCACACTGGATGACACTTTGTTTTCCTTTTTCCTTCTTTTACGTTCTTTGAAGCACATTCAAAGAGTCCATCTCCCTTATTCCAAACAAAAAGCATTTATTAAATAATTAGTATAGTGATATCTCACTCAAGTGATTTTAAGGACAGGTGACCAAATGATAAACCTTTACCACTAGGACGTGGTATTACAGAATCTCAGTGCTCTCAAGGGTAAGGCTGAGTTTCTACCCAGAACATTTCTGTGATGGGGAAGAGAGCAAGGGGTGGGGAGGGGAGGGAGGAAGGAAAGTGGGGGAGGGCGGGGGAGGAAGGGTGGCCGGGGACTTCTAATTAGGCTTTAGAAAGCCGGTCAGCTCCAACTTAAACTATTTTGTACAATAAAACTGATGCTTCATCTGGCAGTGCAAAAACTTTTTACTATATTTGCAAAAATATCTTTTAGCTAAATAAATATTCCAGGACCTTGCAAAAACAAATCAGCAGTTTCTTATTAACCGGGCCTTTACAGGGTTTACAATTGCTGCATTTGGTTGTGATAATTTAATAATAATGCCTAGTTTTTATTTTCAGATTTCGGAAGCATCCTTTTTTATGTCTGTTTTTCCTGTTAGAACCCCCCAGAAGAGTGCTTCGCAAGCTATCTGTGGGGAAGCACCAGTTTGCGGGGTTTTTTGTTTTTTGTTTTTTTTGCGGTGCGCAGGCCTCTCACTGCCGTGGCCTCTCCCGTTGCAGAGCACAGGCTCCGGACGCGCAGGCACAGCAGCCATGGCTCACGGGCCCAGCCGCTCCGCGGCATGTGGGATCCTCCCGGACCAGGGCACGAACCCGCGCCCCCTGCATCGGCAGGCGGACTCTCTACCACTGCGCCACCAGGGAAGCCCCCCCAGTTTGCTTTTTAATTCCAATCCATTAAAGACACTCCTTTGCAAAATTAAATGAAAATAAATTGCTAGAAAAAATAAAAAGGAAACACATGCAAAGTGCAAGCCTTAATCAGAAGCAACACCCTGTGTCAAGCGACGGAAAAGCTTTCTAAGCTTTCTCTCCATTTCTGCGTTAACGTGGACCAGCCAGCACCCTGGGGAATCAAACCATCTGAAGCCAGACGCTGCATCACATTGCCTAGACTGGGGCGCCCAAGGTGCGCGCCCGGGTGCCCCGGGGTGTCATAGCGAACCCACAGGACACTGCAAGAGAGTTTGCATTTTCACGGGAAAGGCCTAGACCCTCAGCTTCTGTGGTCCAGCTGGCCCACCACAGACTGGCCATTGGCTCCAGGGATTTCATGGTTTTTAGTATCAGGCTGTTCTCCATTCCCTCCAATAACGTCATGCTTGTAAAGCCTGCCGCTCGACAGTTGCTGAGATAAAAAGCAAGTATGGTGTGAAAGTCTACGTTGAACAGGAAAGGACTGTGACAGAGCCCAGTCTGATGACAGGTGTCCCTAGGTCGCTCAGCGCCCAGTGGACACTCACATCCCCTTGATAAGGAATTTTGGTGATTGGAAAATGAAATCAAAGTATTGTTGTTTTCTTTCATTTCCATAAATTCTCGTTGTTTGGACCCAACTACTGAACACACAGACCTGTTCACGGTTTCTCTTGGCCTGAGCACTGGGAAAAAAATCAGTACAACACTAAAGTCACCATAAAGGATCGTATCTCTTCTTGTTCATTTTGTATCCTGAGAGTTTGGCCTGTTAGGTCCTCACTGAGTGAATGAATGAGTGAACAAACAAACGACTCAGTCCCTCCACCTTCTGCATTTACAAGGTTTCAGCGACATGACACCTCCCAGATTCCACGGGTGGAGGTTTTTGTTGAAATCATGAAGACGCCATGAACGGCTGTCAGATAATTCTCCCTCATCCTTAAGTCTTACACGTCCAGCGGGAGACCTTCATCTCACGTGACACCAGCCAGGACTTTCAAGGACCATTTTGCTCAAAAGGGCTGGGAGATGAGAATGAAGGGACTGGGGGAGAAAGTGATGACTTTTCTGGAAAATCTTTATTTGTGGAGAAAGCCTCACGTCTCCCGGGCGACACGTCCATGGAGAAAGGCAGGCAGCACCCAGGAGGGGACAGGACATGTGTACTTAATGTGGGATGGAAGTTGTATACGTTTTTAAGTAGTGAATTAAAACCGAAAGGTTTAAATCTCACTGGATTTCTTTCTTCTCTAAATCATTCGTTACTCCTGGGCGTTTTAACTAATGTTTTCCCCATTTGACATTTGGACCCACTCGATTTTTAAAAAGTCACAAATCGTCCCTAATAACAGCACAAATTACGTCGGCTGTTGACTCTCACGGCATTTTTTAGCACTTTATCTTGCACGTTAGTGCAATCATTTTCATTAACCATTCCTCTATCCAAGCATAGTGCCCGTTTAGCATAATAATAAAGCAATTTCCTGTTCCGAGGTGTTGACTGTGAGTCCACGCAAGTGACACTTGGTGGCTAAAGTCATAGAGCAGAAAAGCACCGAGGTCCAATAGAACCATCCCCAAGCGACGCCTGGGCTCCGCAGGGACAGCCCTCCCACCCTGTGTCCCGCTGCCTGGGCGCTGGGCTCCCTGGCAGAAGAGGGGGAGCCTTTGACCCCCTGCACCCTCTTCCTCACTGGCTTTCCTGGGAAACCGGCCCCACTGGGCCAGGCCTCAGTTTCCCTCCTGACTCCCAAGTGCATTTCCCTGGACCTCTCCTTAAAGACTGCTCACTGCTTCCCTGGAAGTTAACTTCAGACCCGTCCGGAGCAGATTAGGAGTAAGAGAGGGTTATTTCTTATTGTAAAAGAAGAACAAACAGAAGAAGGTGATCATTCAAAGGAGGAAGAGATCTGATAAGAACTGGTCATCCCAGCGATGTTCATTGCCTCCTTCCTGTGCCCGGGGAAGGTCTCTGCAGACACGCGGCAGTGCTCGACCCTCGCCCCCAGCCACCCTGCTCAGCCCCGGCCTCACCTGGGCCTCCAACCACCCCACAGCTGGGGACAATCCCTTACCCACACCCACCGAAACATGGATTTCACCGGCTTTGACGCATCACTTTGCAGCCGGCAGCATCCCATAATCGTGCGTGTGATATAATCCATCCTTGAATTCTTCATCCCATGAGGTGGACATTATTACCATCACACAGATGGGGAGACAGAGGTTAAACCCCGTGTCAGTCAAGGTGCTCCAGTGGATCCTGCTGACAAATAAACAAACAAATTAGCAAGTGAACGTGTCCATGTATCTTATCTATGTCACCTATATTCGTTCCTTTCTTTATCTAAAGATTGATCTCAGCAACCATGCTGGGGGCTGGCAAGTCTGAAACCCACAGGGCAAACCGTGGGCTGGAGCTTCAGGGAGGACTTGATGTCACAGTGGTTTCTTTGTTTAAAAATATTTATTTATTTATTTATGGCTGTGTTGGGTCTTCCTTGCTGCACACCGGCTTTCTCTAGTTGCGGCGAGCGGGGGCTACTCTTCGTTGTGGTGCGCGGGCTTCTCATCGCGGTGGCTTCTCTTGTTGTGGAGCACGGGCTCTAGGCACGCGGGCTTCAGTAGCTGTGGCTCGCGGGCTCCAGAGCCCAGGCTCAGTAGTTGTGGCGCACGGGTTAGTTGCTCTGCGGCATGTGGGATCTTCCCGGACCAGGGCTTGAACCCGTGCCCCTGCATCGGCAGGTGGAGTCCTAACCACTGCGCCACCAGGGAGGCCCCACAGTGGCTTTTTGAGGCAGCATTCCTCCTTCTCGAAGGAGCCTCAGTTTGCCCTCGAGGCCTCAGCTGACCAGGAGAGGCCCACCCACATGATGGAGAGTCGCCAGCTTCACGTGGAGACAGCCGATCGTGGGCGTTACTGCATCTGCAAATACCTTCCAGCGATGCACAGGTGTTTGATGGACTACCTGGGCACTACCTGGGCACTGCAGCCCAGCCACCCGACACTGCTGTCACCAGTGCTCTGCCCAGCCTCACTCAGAACCCAGGCAGCAGAGTGGACCTCGGAGGGCTGGGTAGGTGCACGGAGCAGATGCAACTTAACAGCCCTGATGTCTGCATATTCTGCACGTGGGCCTCCACGTCCAGGACCGAGATCCCTGCACCTGGCGGGAGCCCGTCACCCGGCTGCATGAAGCACCCCACGTGGCACCCAGCTCCCAGCACAGTGGTCAGCAGGGCCCTGATATTGGCTGACAGTTGGGCAAGAGAGGACAGACAGACAAATGCACAGGTAAAATAATCAGAGACTATTGGGGTGGTCAGTGCTGGCGAGAGCAGGACGGGGAGGTGTGAACTTCCCTCCTCCTTGGTGGACGGTGGGTCCCCCAGGACAGGTGACAGTCACCCTGCAGACTGAGTACCCCAAAGGCAGAGGGAGGGGGCACCAGTCAGGTGATAACGAGATTCCCAACACCCTCGCGGGGCCACGCAGACGGGCTGGGAGGACACGGGCAGAGGCAGAGCTGCAGACCGAGCCTGGGGCAGGGGGAGGAAGCATCCTCCCAGCCAACGCGCGATTCCACCGGAGCCAAGGGAAGGGTGACCTCACGGGGTCAGGGTCGGGGGTCTGCCCTCGATAAAGTACCAGGCGCTTGGGGTGGAACCTGCGTGCCACTTTCTGACACGTTCCTACACCCCAGATCGTGCCCGGGTACGGCCCTCGGGAATGTTTCTTAACTGAATCCACAGGTGTTATCAAACAAGCCAGCGCCCAGGCGACATTAGAAATCAGCAACAGAAGAGTCGGGTGGGTTGGAAGCAGCCACTGACTGAAACCCAGGACTCCCCGGTTCAGCTTCCAGACCGAAGGAGATGCGGCGGCCGGAGCTGCCGGCTGGATGCGGCGGCCGGAGCCAGGGAAGAGCAGGGGGCCGCTGCGCAGGTGAACTGGGAAGGACAGGGGCCGCCGTGCAGGGGGCCTGGGCAGCTCCCCAAGGACAAGGGGCCTCGTGCACATCAGGACAACCGTCTTCCTCCTCTGTCCCCAAACCTCAGATCTTCAACTGCAGCCTTTGTCGGTGTGGCCAGCAGGAGACCCCCTGCCATCCAGGCCTGAGATCACCCGGACCACACTGCCATCCGACCCCCAAGTCCAGGCCAGAGCCGCCCTTGAAGTGAAAATGTGTGAGCGTTGGACGGATGGACCGGAAGACAAAGAGGAGATGGGTGCTGTGCTCGGGACACTGTCCCAGAGGAAGTCTGCAGAGATCCCATCAGCGGCCAGAGGCTTCGGAGGGACGTGAGGGCTTCTCCCTGAAGATGGATGAGGCCAGAGGCTGCAGACACTGCCCACCGCACAGGAACCCCCCATTCGCGGGGCCCCCTCGGGGAGCCAGAAGCACCAGCTCCGAGCGAGGGGCCACTGGGGAACCGGGCGCAGAGGGGCGACAGCTCTCCTGACGCCAGCCTCCTCCGGCGCCAGGGCCGGGGCCGCCCCAGCTGTGGCATCGGCATCCTGCTCTGTCTCTAGGTCCCCCGGCTCTGAGCCTACTCCTGCCGCAAACCTTGAGGTGCAGATCAAATCCCGCCCCCGCGTGTTCCCATGTGGCAGGGCCCACGGGGCAGAGAAGCGGGAGGACGCGGCCTCGTCTGCACCTGCGATTTGATTTCCTCAGAACCGACCCTTAAGGTTGGTGGTATTTCTCTCCTCCCCTGGCCCTCAGTATTTAGGAAGTGAGTTTTTGAAATCGGAGACCCTGGGGCCAAAGGTCGACCCCATCAGCGAAGATGAAAGGAGAGCTGCGTAGAATTATGGGGCTCTGGGCCTCAGGTGACAGCAGCCCAGCCCCACGGTCTAGGACTGAGACGCACATCCACGCAGTCAGCGGGAGGCATCCGGGTCCACCCCAGGAGCACAGGCTTGCGCCTGGCTGTGAAGGACCGCCAGGAGGGGCAGGTCCCACCCTGACCCCCAGGTGCTGCACTGGCCTCAGTTGGCCCCTTGGGTCCCAGGACCAAGGCCGGACCCATCAGACTGGCCCAGAGATGAGGGTCCCCCGCCTCATCCTACCTGGGAGGCAGTCTGCCTCTCGAGAACCTCGTGGACCAAGAGAGGAGGGAGGGTCCCCCAAGGAAAATCGGGACGGGAGCGTGGACGCAAACAGGCAAGGGCAGCTGACGTCGCGTGTCAGCAGACAGAGCGGCCATGGGGGTGTGGTCGGGGGTGTGGTCGGGGGTGTGGTCAGGGGGTGTGGTCAGCTGCCCCCGAGCTGCCCGGGCGTCACTGCAGTGTCCCTCTGATCCCCAGGAAGGCCCCAGCAGGAGAGCTCTCTTCTCCCTTCTCGGGGGTGGTCGCTCCACATTTCTTAATCGCTTGGCTACAAATCTCCCCTCCAGAGAAAAAGGCCGAATGGGCTTCTGTGCAGCCACAAATCCTGATACTTTGGGAACCCATTAAAATGTGCTGAGAGACCAGGGGCTGGGAGGGGGAAGCCACCAGCCCACCTCCCCGGCCAGGTGAACAAGCCTGCAGGGAGGAGCTGTGGTGTGCTGCTTGGAATGTTCCAGAGCCCCTCCAGCTGCCGTGCTGCTGTCTCTGCAAACCTGAGGCTGCCGACCGTCGTGGGGAGGAGGGGTGGTCTTTTTCTTTTCTTTCTCCCTCCCCTCCTTTTTTTTTAGAAATGGAATTTTAAAACAGCCAGCAACTAAGGCAAACTCCCAAGACAACAGGCTCAACAATTTACATAATGTGAGAGTTCAGGAGGAGGGCTCAAGGCAGTCCTTTAAATCGTGTGACACAGTTTAAAGTAGGGAACCTTGGCTGGCATTAAACCACAGTCCTCCGAAACACAATTGTAAAGCACTCAGGGCCGCCTGGCCAATCAGGCCCCTTGATTGGCTGCACGTCCCTAACCCTGTAATCTTCCATCTGGAGGCCGCACACCACAGCTGACTGCCGTCAGGCTGGTCCACAGGCTGACTGTCAGGGGGGCCAACGTGCATTTTAAGAAATCTTACTTTTGGTTGCTTTGGTCCATGTTCTCAAAATGTCAGTCCTGGATAATGGGGCACTTTGCTCCTGCCTAATCATGCCAGTCACTGTGGAGGCTGCTGGCTAGGGGTGCCGGTGGAGCCCGTGGTCTGAACACCAGACCTGTGTCAGCGACACCCAGGCTCATTACAACTTGGGGGACTTCTCCATGGGCCCACCTGGGAATCATCTTTCATCTGCAGTGGGCCCCTGATGTGGCACCAGCGTCCTGCCAGCCAGGCCTAAGGGATAATCTGTGAGCTACGCAGCCTCCAGCTGAACGGGCACTTACTCATCCATCCATCCCTCTGCCGGCGTTTCCCGCGCACCTACACAGGGACAGCTCGGGGCCACGCCTGGCTCCCAGGTCTGGCCTCACAGCCTCTAGGAGCTCACCACTCTGTGTGGGAGATGCACATGTGTGCACACACGTGTGATGTGTAACAGCACAGTACTTGGCCACGAGGCCAAGGATGTGAAAATGTTCCCGGGGACACGCAGGACAGTCTACTCCACACAGAGGCTAAGAGCCTGTGACCCTCGGTTCTACAGAAAAGGTGAGCATTTGAGAGAGGAAGGCCGTTCTGGGAGGGCATGAGATATGGCTGGGTGGGGGGCCGAGGGGCCAACTCGATGGGCATCCGCATGGAGACACAGGTGCTGCCGGAAGGCCCCTGGGCAGGTTGCCGTGATGCGCAATGCGTGGGAAAGCCGCCGTGAACAAAGACCAGGACACAGCCCAGCCGCTCTGCGTCCCTCCCCCGTGTGCCCTGGAGCAGGCTCTGGTCCACTCTGACACTCGGTCTCCTCGTCAGTCAGCGGGTGGAGTAGACTGACTAAGGGGGTTGCGCCTTGCGCTCAGTGACCCCGGCCTCACTCAGGCTCTGCTCAAGGGCTGCCCTTGTTGCTTCCTGAGTTCCCGTAGACACGCCAGCAGGACCCGTCTCCCTCCCACGCTGCTCACCTCTCCCGGGGCCATGTCCTCGAGCACACGGGCCACGAGGACGAGCAGTGATCTGCTCACAGGAAGCTCATCGGCACAGCACTGTGGGTGAAGAGAGGACCAGATGGGGAAGGCTAGGGACCACTTGGGGTCCCAGGAAAACAGAACCACTTACGGCTTAACACAGGGAAAGTCACATGGGTGACGGAGGCACTCAGAAGCCAGAAAAAGGCGAGGTGGCAGCAGGCAGCACACCAGGTCCAGGCGAACGGTGGGGGCACTGGCATGGCGCGGGCCGGACATGCGGGAGACACCCCTCCAGGAACGCTGCCTAGGGCAGCGAGATGCTGGGCTTCCTGCCTCCCGTCCCATCTCCTTCCAGCCAGGGGTGGAGGGGGGGAAGCCGGGAAGCGGCCCCCAGAGGGACCCCCCCTGTGGGGCCAGTTCAGGGGTGACTCAAGTCCACGTCCTCGTGTTATTCCTGAAGACATTGAGCCTGGGTTTCTTAGATGATGTCCCTGCCCTGGTGGAACTGGTTAACAGGTATGCACACAGCTTGCAATACACATGCACACGCACATGCACACAGGCATGTACGCACAGAGTACACACAGGCACACGGCCCCCAGGTGCTCTCCCCTCCAGCCGACCAGGCGCACAGTGGCTTTCCCAGCCCTGGAGGAGGCTCAATGGCAGCCCCAGGGCACAAGGCGAGCTGCGGCGTCCCCTGCCAGCTCCCACATCCCAGCCAAGTCTTGTCTGAGTGACCTGGGTTCACCACCTGCTGGCCTGATTTTCCTTGTCCACAGCACTCACCTCAGAGAGTGCCAGGCACACATGAGCCTCCACGGAGCGGCCTTTATTACTCTTCATTCCAGACCCCACTTCCTCACCACCCCCAAACTGCCCCCAGAGGCCCCTGAGGCTCAGGACTCAGCACTGCGCCCTGCGCTGCCCTGAGGGCTGGGCCCTGGACACAGCTGTTTGGCTTTGAGGTGCAGGCCCGCCGGCCCAGGATGAAACACATCCATGTGTTTAGGCAACTCCGTGTCAAGGCCTGAGGGAAATCGCTTCCTTGAAAAGTTCTAGATGTTTAAAAAGTAAACTAGACACATATCGGTGATGTTGAACGTGTCTTTTCCATGAGAAGTAGCCATCTGTAAACTCCTCACCTGGGCTGGTGAGCTGCAGGCAGGTGTTACCCATCAGCTGACCTCAGAACACCTCCAGAATCTCTGATGTGTCCTTAGGTGTCCAGGATTCCTCCTTCTGTGCCAAGCTTGTGAGCGATCAAAGGTTCGTCCCTGACAGCTCCACGACGTCAGCGGTAGCTGCACTTTGTAACATGGAGCAGACTCACTCCTGGAAATCGGGAGCGTTTTTCCCTGTGTGTCGACACGTGATTTCAGGTATCACGTTTCTGCCTGCTAATGCCTAGATAATGCAAAAGTACAGTATAGACCAAAATTATATACCTCTGCACACAATATCCCAGCAAGTGTAGCTTGAGTCAGTGTCTAATAGGTATATGGTGAAAATTTCCAGAAAAGGTGACATTCTTTGTTACTGCTTCAAAGGAGCTGCTCTGATGTTGGAGAAGAAAGGAAAACAGGGTAACAGGATCTGTGAGCCCGTTAAACCTCGAGGGCATCGGGAGCTTAAGGTCTCGACCCCGTTTGATGTGTCCCGTGGGCTGGGGGGGCTCCGTGGGCGAAGCCCTTGGAAGGACAAACCTCTCTCTGCAGCTCCAAGGCTGCAGGAGGTCAAGCTACTGTCTTCTTTCTCTCTGAAGCATAGAGCAGTGAGGTGGTGTCAGTATTTTGGGGAAGAACCAGTGTGTTGAACACCTTACAGCATGTAGAGAGCTGAACGGGCGTGAAGAAACCCTAACTCATCACCTAACCCTGGAAAAGTTGCCCAGGGCTAGCACATGCCTCTGAGAGTTTCAGATGTCCAAGCATGGCCCCAAACCCCAGGGTCCTCTGGGCTGGTTGGCTGGACCCTCTTAAATGGTCTACCACAGCACACACAGTTCTTGCACCGACCTGCTCCTACCCACCCACCCTGGACAGTCTTAGAATTAACCTGCCCTGGGAAAACCAAGAGGAAGGAAGGCCACCTAGCAAGTAAGCTCTCCTTTCTATGTTCTGTGCAAGGGAAATAAAGGACTTTCCAAACCAGAACTTCTGTGATGAGCTATCTGGCGCAATCCTCCATTTCTATGAAACTACAAATCCCTGCACTGGAGTGAGAGTCCAGCTTCCCCAGCCTGTGACCTTCTGCTCGAAACAAGTAACGAAGCATGCATCTGCTTTAACATCCAATTGCTGTAGACAATGTCTCTGTCCTGGGTCAGTTCCTTGAAATAATCTGTGGTGGGTTATCTGAATGGTACAGGGAGCTCTCTATTAAAAAAAAAATACAGGTTTCAGGCTGTAGAAAATTTTGATTGACTGAAAATCTGAAAATGTTTTATACTGAACTCAGTAGAGTTTTTTGAGAGAGTACATGAGCCCCTGTATTTTAAGACCACCTTAAAGACCTAACTGAAACTTTATCCCACAAATGACACCATTTTCTTTTTCATAAATGTATGAATACTAGGAAAAAAGTTTTCCTTAGTCCAAAGAACAATAATTTCCCTGATCATCTCATTTTCTTCTTATTAAATATATTACTTTATCCTAATAGTAAGTAATAAAATAGAAGGAGTTAGTTAACTTATTAAGGGTTTTAAAATCACTTTTCACATCTAGGGATTTTCGAGGCAAAGATTTGGAGTTCTTTCAGGTGAGAGGTTAGGGAAATTCTGAAAGAATGTCTCTATATTTCTATAGCTGAAAGTTAAGTTTATTTTCACAAAAATCAGCATTCCAGAATACCTCCAATTAGAGTCTCACCTGAACCCAAAGAATGCAGTGACTGAAGGAGAATTGTAAAATTAAGGCAATTACACACCTGTGTGCAAAGTCTGTGATCTGCCGTTACGGACATTGTTTGGTTGTAAATGATGACCTGCACCAACGCTTCATAATACACAATTCCCGGGGAAGGGGGGGCACTTTCAGGGATTCCCTTGCAACAAAGGAACCTCTATTTAACTTAAGCAGGTCTAAAAGCATCTCTTCAAAAAAATCCCCCCTGAACAGTCCAAATATATATTTTAAGCAGCATTCTCTTTATATATTTGCAAACTTGATGGGAACCAAGGCTTCTTTGGGGGAATGAGGCTAAAATGGCAACTTAAATGCATTTTGTATTTGCTTAGTTCAGCCCTTTTCCAAATTCCCAACAAAAATGCCCCCAGATGAGACTGTTGCTGCTCACTGCGAGGTGGCATGAACAATGTAGGTATTTCACTCCTACAACTTAGATAAACAATCCCTCCTCATCCCCCAAATGTTTTCATGTGGCCAAATCAGAACTCGTTCTTTCTGTGCGGGACCGACCCACGTGTTCAGGGCCTGGAGGATTTAGGGGAGGTGATTCGGGGAGAAGAGAAGGAGAGAGACGCGTTGAACACCCCCTGGGAGGTGAGAAGCCATGTGTCTGCCATACTCCAATCCCACAGCCGCCTACCTTTCCAGGCAGATATGAGGAGGAAGGTTGCCCATGCCCCCCTGCCATCTACGTTACCGGTGAGACCCCCAAGCTGGGTTCAGAAAAGAGTTTTGTTCTTCAAAGTGGCCCTCAGACAGTCAGGATCATGGTTAGATCATATCCTTGCATTTCCTGAATACGATGTTAATTTCCAAGAATAAAGAGAAAAAAATTGAAACTGCAATAAAAAGCGGGATACATTTTTATAATCGTATAAATTACCATTAAAGGAAGGATATTCAGGTTGTCACTTGATCTTTCAACTGCAACACTAAATGCAAAATAGCAATAAAGCCATATTCACAGAGTTACAGGTAAAGGATGAGGAATTATGGGATTATTCAATTACGGTTCAAATGTTAGGGCAAATAAATCTGTATTTGGGTGTGCAAGGACTCAGAAACCATAAACTCATTTCTAAAGAATTACTGAAGCAGGCACTCCACACAAGTGAAAAATGAATTAGAATAAAGAACTTAACATGAAATACAGAAAAACGTGATGTTGAACAAACAGCAAAAGTTATCGTCGAGTCTAAATATCTATCAGTGATGTACTTGTAAAGCTGGTGCAACGGTTAAACCCAGGGTTCTGAACACGTTTCCTATGTTTTACCTCTTTTTTTAGTTGTTTGGGGAAGGAGAGTAAATTCAGGCCCTGTTTATCTGTCTTGACCAGTAGATTTCAACTAGTTTGTCTTATAAATTAAATTTTCTAAATGTTTCTGGTAGAAGAAATGCCGTTTGGTTTTTAATATCAATACACGTTGCTCAACATTGACAGATGTCCTATGGATTCTAAAAAAGCTTCTAAGTATTCATGGGGCGCGATGTCAATCTATAATCTAGTCATCAAAAGGATGACACTTTTTTCTTCTTAATATTTATAACGTCTACATTTTATTGTCTTTTATGCTAATTCAGTGTTGAATAGAAATGGTGATGGTCTGCATTCTGGACTTGATCTTGGTTTTGTGGGAAAAATTCTAAAATGTTTTACTATTAACAATGAGTTTTGCTGTAGTTTGGTCTTTTTCTGTCTTTTTTTTTTCTTTTTGCTGTTATTTTAGAGATTTATCTACTTAAGGACAATTTCTTCCATTTCATCTTTACCAAATGTTACTCTGCCAGTTTTGAGAAGATCACATGGTTTTTCTCGCTTAATCTGGAAGGTTGGTAAACTAAATGAATAGGATTTTCTGATGTTGATCCAACTTCAGAGAAACCGCACTGGGTGCGACCTTTTACGTAGGCAATGTGTCCAGTTTGGGGTTTCGTCCAGGACCCGCGCCCTGCGCACATGTACGAAGTCGGCCTGTAATTTCCACCAGGGATTCTATATTTTCATCTGCACCGAAATGTGAACATTTTGGAGCCCAGTCCCTTGTGGACGTGTGGCCTTCCTTGTCCTCAACGCAGGACATGACCAGCATCCTTTGCATTCCGGCCACATTGCAGACGTTTCTCACAGCCGGAGCAGGAGAGGAAAACTGTCGGGAAGACGGAGCGGGTCATGCTTGGGGCGGCGGCCGAGTAGGCAAGGCAGACACAATGATGAGCAGCCATGGGGGGAAGGGGTGCGGGGAGGCCCGATGCCTCCGTGGGGCAAAGGCAGAGGAGAGGGAGTGGCACCGAGGCCCCTCGACGGAGACAAGGGAGAAGCAGAGGTCCACGTGTCTGCTCCGCCTCCTCTGGGCAGCAAAAACGGGCTTGGATCGATCGAGTGCAGTAGTGGTTCCCGCGCACTTTCGTTACAGATGACTCTAGCGTGTCACAGGCGACAACCGTACACGCTGCCCAGCTCTTTCCTGGCCGGGTCCAGATTTCTTATCTGCCAGGCGCAGAGCCCCTGGCTTCTCCTGTGCTCACACTAATCTTGTCTTAAGCCGGTCTGTGCAGGGATACAGCTTCCTTGTTTCGGGGACCTGGCCGCCATCTGCATAAACTCTTGGCCTCGGTGTCTGCTGTTACTCCAAGTTCAGGCGGAGCCCGCGGCTCATCAGTTACTAACGAGGCTTGGCCCTGCTCCCGTCAGCTCTGCAGAAACGCTTCTGGATGAACTCGGGAGCCGCACAGGGTTCTCTTTTGCTCTGAGCCCTCCACGCTTTCTGGATGGAAGTCGATGCGTGGTGATGACAATGATTCATCTAATCTCATCATGAGCTGGACGCTGCGCTCAGAACCACGTGTGCGTCACCGCTCACCTTCACTGCCTCGTGAGACCTCCTTTTACAGATGAGGACGCTGAGCTCCCAGAACTCATGGAGGGCAAGTTTGCTTGAAGAAAAGCATCTGCGGTAGCCCAGGACCTCCCTTCTGAGCCCTGTCACCCCTCGGCCGCTCCGAAGGGCAGGAGGGGCTGCTGCGAAGGTGACGGGCATGGCTGCAGAGCGGGCTGACGCTGCAGGAGAAGGTGCTCGCTCCCGACCTCAGCCCTGCCTCCTACCTGGGCTCCTCCCAGCAACTGGCCCCCCGTGTCCTGCCGCTGCCCCGGGAGTGGGGGGAGGCTCCCTTCAACCAAAGGCGCGTGCATCCTGGGGAGGGGGCTCAGCTGTGGGCTCTCGACAGCCCGGGATTGGGGGTGGGCAGCACCTCACACTGTCCACTGCACTGTTTAATTTCCAAATATTTGAGGTATATCCTAGTTAGATTTCTCATACATCTTTCTAACTTAATTTCATTGTGATCAGAGAACATACCCTTTATGGTTTCAATCTTCTTAAATGTACTGAGGTTCATTTTAGGCTCCAGCACATGGCAAATGCTAGAATAGCTTATGTCCTTGAAAAGAATTTGTATTCTGCTATTGTTGGATGTTCAGCAAGTTATCAGTAAACTCATGTAGGTTGATAATGTTGTTTAGGTCTTTTGTTGTTGTTGTTGACTTTTGTATAGTTCTTCTATAAATTGCTAATACAGGGGTTTAAAATCTCCTACTATGGTTGTGGAATTTCCTGTTTCATTAATCCTGTCAATGTTTTCTTCTTGTATTTTGAAGCTCTATTCTTAGCGAATATACACTTATGACTGCTATGTCTTCCACATTAAATGACCAGTTTTTATTATAAGATTTTCTTCTTTTCTTTTTTCAAATGTTTTTCCTTTGTTAATTGAAGTATAATTGACATACAATACTGTATTAGTTTCAGGTAGACAACATATTATACGCTTCCTATACATTATAAAGTTATCAGTACAATAAGTCAGTTACCATCTGTCACCATAAAAAGTTATCATACTATATGGTAACTATTCCCTATTTAACTGTATTCCCTGCAGTACCTTTCATCCCGGTGACTCATTTCTTTTGTAACTGGAAGTTTCTCCCTCACCTGTTGCACTCACCCCCCACTCCCTCCTCTCTGGCAACTACCAGTGCTTCTCTGTGTCATGAGTCAGTTTCATGTTTTATTCTGTTTGTTGATTTGTTATTCTTTTTAGACTTCACATGTAAGTGATACCATACAGTGTTTGTCTTCCTCTGTCTGACATTTCACTTCGCATAATAACTCCCAGGTCCATCCGTGTTGTCACAAATGGCAAAATGTATATCTCATAAGGGGTTAATATCCAAAATACACAAAGAACTCATACAACTCAACATAAAAAAACCAAACAACCTGGTTGAAAAATGGGCAGAGTGCCAGAATGGACATTTTTCCAAAGAAGACATACAAACGGCCAACAGGCACATGAAAAGATGCTCAACATCACTAATCGTCAGGAAATGCAAATCAAAACCACAATGATATATCACCTCACACCTGTCAGAATGCCTATCATCTAAAAGACAAAAAACAAGTGTTGGCAAGGGTGTGGAGAAAAGGCAGCCCTTGTGCACTGTTGGTGGGAGTGTAAATTGGTACAGCCACTTATGGAAACAGTATGGAGGTTCCTCAAACAATTAAATATAGAGCTACCATGTGGACCAGCAATTCTGCTCCTGGATGTTTTTCCAAAGAAAGCAAAAACACTAATTGGAAATACATGCACCCCTATGTTTACTGCAGCATTATTTACAGTAGCCAAGATATGGAAGCAACTTAGGTGCCCATCAACAGAGGAATGGATAAAGAAGATGTGGTGAATATATATATATATATATATATATCTTCTCCCATTCAGTTGGCTGCCTTTTCATTTTGTTGATAGCTTTCCTTGCTGTGTAAAAGCTTTTTCGTTTGAAGTAGTCTCATTTGTTTAGTTTTGGTTTTGTTTCCCTTGTCTGAGGAGACATATCCAAAAAAATATACTGCTAAGACTGATGTCAAAGGTCATACTGCTTCTGTTTTTTTTCTAGGAGCTTTATGGTTTCAGGCCTTATATTTAAGTCTTTAAACTATTTTGAGTTTATTTTTGTGCATGATGTGAGAGAGTAGTCAAGTTTGATTCTTTTGCATGTAGCTACCAAGTTTTCCCAGTACCATTTATTGAAGAGACTACTTTTCCCCATTGTATATTCTTGCCTCCTTTTTGCAGTTTAATTGCCCATATAAGTGTGGGTTTATTTCTGCGTTCTCTATTCTGTTCCATTGATTTATGTATCTGTTTTTGTGCCCGTGTCATACTGTTTTGATTACTGTAGCTTTGTAGTATAGTTTGAAATCAGGGCGTGTATACCTCCAGCTTTGTTCTTCTTGCTCAAGATTGTTTTGACCTCTGTGCTTCCATAGAAACTTTAGAATTCTTTGTTCTAGTTCTGTGAAAAATGTCGTTGGTATTTTGATAGGGATTGAATTAATTCTGTAGATTGCCTCGGGGAGTATGGTCATTTTAACAATATTAATTCTTCCAATCTGAATACAGCATATCTTTCCATCTGTTTGTGTTGTCTTCAATTTCTTTCATCAATGTCTTATAGTTTTCTGAGTACAAGTCTTTTACCTCCTTGGTTGATTTATTTCTAGGTATTTTATTCTTTTTCATGCAATTGTAAATGGGACTGTTTTCTTAATTTTTCTTTCTCTTTCATTGTTGCTGTATAGAAATGCAACAGATTTCTGTGTATCAAAGCTGCAATCCTGCAGCTTTACCAAATTGATTGATGAGCTCTAATAGTTTTTGGTGGTGTCTTCAGGATTTTCTATGTATAGTATCATGTCATCTGCAAACAGTGGTAGTTTTACCTCTTCCTTTCCAGTTTGGATTCCTTTCATTTCTTTTTCATATCTGATTGCTCTGGCTAGGACTTCCAATACTATGTTGAATAAAAATGGTGAGAGTGGGCATCCTTGTCTTGTTCCTGATCTCAGAGAAAATGCTCTCAGCTCTGCATCAACAGCTTCTGGCCTGTGTTGTTCCTTGGGTGGAAATTTTGTAAGGACACAAACTTGTAAGGACACAGGGTCACCTGACTATAGTTACTGAAATCAATCTTTGGCGAGACTACCTTAAACCTCAGGTAGGGTTTAAGGTATAGGTCAAAACTCACCTATAAATATAGTTTTCAATAAAGTGGTAAAAACTTTACCAATAAAATGTGAAGTCCAGTGCATGAGACGTTGCTATGTCTCTATCACAACATTTGGATTAAAAAAAGAAAAAGCCCTGTTATTTATACTCAGATGCTGAAGGGTGTGTGTGTGTGTTTGTGGTATGTATTCATTTCTTTCTTGATAGGAAAAATAT
This sequence comes from Orcinus orca, assembly GCF_937001465.1. Taxonomy (NCBI): domain Eukaryota; kingdom Metazoa; phylum Chordata; class Mammalia; order Artiodactyla; family Delphinidae; genus Orcinus; species Orcinus orca. Next base: position 1,191,337 of record NC_064576.1, on the reverse strand, counting down.
TGGGACTTATATCACTTAATCTTTTCCTCCCTGAAATACAGTTGAAGCTCTTTTATCCTCTATCGAAAAGGACAGATAATCGTTAACACAAAAGTATGGATCAATTTAAATATCAATGCATAGTGTCAAGGACCAGAGTGAAAGCAGAGGAAATCTCCAAATCCATACACTGTTTTCTTGTTAAAGTGCTACGTGTTCACTTGGTACAGTTTTTCATGATAAAAGCATATGAAGTAGAACATTTAAATTCCCCATGGTAACACTTCCCTTGTTCAAAACCTGGCTCCTCCATTTACAACTCTGTGAACTTCAGCAAGTAATTGAGCTCCTGCACCTCAGTCCCTTCATCTGTAAAGTGGGGATAACCCCTGTGCCTTGCTGTTGTCCGGGTAACTGAGGGCATAGGCGTCTTGTGAGCCCCGTGCCCCATATCCTCGTCCCCTCGAGTCTTAGTTGCGGGTCCAGTGGACAATTTCTCCATTTGCTGCCAGGATCCTACCCCAAGTGCCCAGCTCACAATCTCCACTTCTCTGCCTCTGGACTTCTTCCAAGGCCAGGAGGACTCACTCAGCCTGTGCATGGGGCACCCTGGAACGCTGGGAGCCAGAGGAGCTATTGTGCCCATGGGCAGAAGGTTCAGGGTCAAGACCCCGCTTCCTGGCCTTTGAAGGGACCCTGTGAGGCCCCGAGTCTCTGTCCTGCTGGTGAAACAGCAACCAGCTCATTACATCCCTTTAACCTGCTTCCTGTCTCCACGGCTCTGATCGTTACCTGAAATTATCTTCTGTGTTTGTTTCTAGGGGGCCAGTTACAGAAACGGGGGCTGTAATTGTCATGAGTATTTCCTCCTTACTTTATGAATATACTTGTATATATAAATAAATCATACATTTGTGTTTTATATATTATATATAGCAAATGTCTTTACTTTGTCCCCTTTTCTTATCCTCTTATCACGTAACATAAGATGTATTGACTTTATATCACAGTGTTTAAGTATTGCTAACTTTATATCATAGTATTTAAACTACAGGATATCAAACAGAGCATTATACGTGTCTTCTGGAGAAAGGGCCCATGTGTTTTCAGTTGTATGCAGGCTGCAGAATCGTGTTAGGCAGACTTATGGCCTCGTTCCTGTCTTTACTTGGTGGTTAAAGATGGTTTAAGCAGGTGTGTGTGGATGCTGAGTTGATAAGGGGTGGACTTACGGTGGTTAATTTTATGTGTCAACTTGACGGGGCCAAGGGATGCCCAGGTATTTGCTCAAACATTATTCTGGGTGTTTCTGTGCAGATGATTCTGGGTGAGTCCAACATCTAAATCAGTGGGCTGAGTAAAGCAGATTGCCCTACCCAGTGTGGGTGGGCCTCGTCCAATTAGTTGAAGGCATGAATAGAACAAAAAGGCTGAACTTTCCATGAGAAAGAGGTAACTCCTCCTGCCTGAACTGGGACATTGGCTTTTTCCTGCCTTTGGGGTCAAACTGCACCATCAGCTCTCCTGGGTCTCCAGCGGGGTCACCCTGCACATCTGGGGACTTGCCAGCCTCCATAAGCATGTGAGCCAATTCCTTCTAATAAATCAGTCTTTCTCTCCCTCTCTCTCTCCCCATGTATATATATATCAGTTCTGTTTCTCCGGAGAATCCTGACGAATACAGACTTGGGTCCCCCACTAGAATCTAAGTACAAAGTGCAGAAACTGTCCTTCATGGTCAAGCTCATATCCTCAACCAGTCAACCAACGGATGCATTAACACCTCAGTCATGAGCTCAGAGGAGCCCATGGCAAAGAGCCCCAGAGGACCAGCCACTTGCCTCCCCAGATGAGCCTTCAGGTAAGCATGGGCCACCCCGTGGGATGGAGCCACGCAAAGCGCTCGTGGCCCACACGCCCAGGTGGACTAGCTCTGGTGACATGGCAGAGACAAGGAAAAGATGTAAACCCGTAAAAAATGTCACCTTCACTTCCTGAGCCCTCTCTCAGCCCAGCCGCCCATCCTGACCAGGGGGACCCTGCCCGCCGCCTGGGGGCAAACCCGCATGATGTTGAGGAATTCAGCATTTCCTCCAGCTGAGTCCTGGTCGGAAGGCTGCTGAGAAGTTGATTACAAAGTTCGTGCATCTGGAGAGCTTCAAGTCCACTGGGCACGTGGGGCCCACAGAGGGGCCCTCTGGAGGGGCCCTCTGCCTTCCTCCAGAGACGTGGGCAGGCTTGGGAGAGCCCCGCCGGCAGAGAGAAATCCCCCCGAGAAAGTGAGAAGAACGTCCCAGAGAGGCCGGGTGAAGAAATCGCTGGGAAGGACTGGAAAACAAAAGGTAAAGTTAACAGCGTAATGACGGCACAATTTCCAAATATTATGTGAGAAGCAGCCTCAAGACAAATATTTTTGAATTTCTAATGGAAAAATGGCATTTCTTTTATTTATTTTTTATGTATTTTTGAGTGTTAACAAATAGTTCTAGTGATAATTAGCATCTTTGTATATTTATTGAAAACCAGCACTAAATCTGTATATTTACAGAAAAACGCCTTCGACATAGATAATAGCACAATTCCATGTTTGTGAATTGACAGTTTCCTCTAAACATAGAGTAGAAATTCAGCAATTGTCACTACAGCTGTTTGTGAAAATTTGACAATAGATAAATAATGACTAGAAATCAATCTTTTCATTAAAATGCAAGAAACAAAAAAGTATCTAAAGGAATTTTATTCCTTTAGCACGTCCAGGCTAGTCTTTAGGAAGCTCCTACACATACATTTCGGCGTTTCCATTTTTGTAGACCCAGAAACGTCTTTTTCTTTTCAAAGATGTGCATCGCATTGTGGGGGGAGGGGGTGTCTGGGGGGCGGGGCCTGCACGCCTCCAACCCTTAACTCACCTTTAACACACCTGCCCGACTTTTCGTCGCTTACTGAAGGCCTGGGCTGCACACACACACACTCACATATACACACTGCACACACACACACACACACACACACACACACACACACACAGATAGTGCTTCAACCAAAGGGTTCACACTCCTTATTCTGTCCACTGACTGGACCAGCCAATGTGTTCTTGTCCCAAATAACCCCCTTTCTCCAGAAAAAATAAAAATAAAAAACACCAAAACAACAAACACATCAAAACTATTGGCGTGTGTCTTAGCTGTTAATTCACTGAAAGCCTTGAGTTAGACATGATCTGCGCCTGAGAATTAGCTGTGTCGTGGGCTCTTCTCACAAAGAAGAGACAGGAACCACCATCAAAGCCAAGATGGAGAAACGCGGTGAACCACATTCTCTTCGGTGGTTCTCAACAGGAAAAGGTGGAGAAGCTCTGTCTCCCAGAACAGCGGAGGTGCCTGGAGCCGACGGCACAACTAGACAGCAGAGGGCCAGCCTGTGGAAGAGCGAGCAGAGGCCAGGAAGATGTTCAGCGAGAGCCTCTGCAGGGTGTGTGCCTGCTTGTCACCTTGCAGGGATGCGGGCGAGGACAGAGAGAACACAGATCATAAACCAGTCTCCACCCGAGGATCCGGCCGCTGGAAGCCCCCTGTCTTGTGGTTTCCGGCATTTCTTCCTCATTCCATCTTAGCCACGGCATCTGTACACAGGCACGTGTGAGTGGACATCCATCCCTGAGCTGTGGAGTGACCGACGAGGCGACCACTCACGCTGGGGGAACGGGGTGGTCACCACCACGAGAGCCCGCAGAGTGTACAGATCTGCAGTTTCAAAGCTTCCTTAAAGGATAAATAGAGCCTTTTCCATTTTGGAGCTGGAGACCTTGTCTTTCTCTTTTCCCTTCTACCCTTCTTAAATAGTCCATGTTTTGGATGAACTACAGCAGGCGTGTGACCTCATGCAGGGAAATTTTAGAAGTGTAGCAATTGCTTAGAAATTAAACAGCAAAGTCGGGTGTGTCTGGATGTGTGGTGTCACCCCTTCCACCCAGACGAGATGCCCTCGCCACCCACTGCAGCGTGGCCTCCGGAAGGGGACGCTGCCAGAGCCACCTTCCCGCCCTCGTGGGGCCTCGGGGAGGGGGTCTGCACTGAGACAAGGCCGGTCCCCGCCCATGGGCAGCACTCCGGCTGTGGTCAGGAGCAGAAAGCAGGGCATGGGTGGGTGGTGCTCTTGCTGGTGTGTCAGGTGAGCCAGCCCGGAGGCGGGGGAGCCAATCATACCTGTCCGGAAGATGATTCCTGCCTCTTCCAAATGTCTTAGTAGCGAGGAAAGCCCTGGAATGCATCTTGTGAAGGTCTCCGTGCTGGGTCGTGGTGGGGATGGGCGTGTTGCAGTTGCTTGTCCGGGAAACACACACGGACTCACGAGCGTGAAACGTCCTTTCTGCTCAAGGCTGGACGCTGGGGATCCCAGGACACACGTGTGTGTGTCACATGGTGTATAAACATGAGAAGGGGCGGGAGAAAGACCAGGAGAACGTGGCCGAGTCACCTGGGAATCCGGGTGGTCTGGGTGAAACGTTTCTGGACTAGCTTGCACCCCTCTTGCGAATTTTCAGTGAGACCGAGACGATTTTAAAGCTGCCTCTTCCCCGACAGCTCCAAGCGCCCGGCAAGGCTCGAGGGCGGCAGGAGTTGATGTCCCTCCCACCCCCTGCATGCAGGGTCCTGCCGGCCTTCCGCCCGTCCTCCCCAGAGCCTGCATGGGGGTCAGCCTCACCAACCCACACGGCTGGCCGGGAAGAGCCATGGCTTCACAGAGGGAGGCTGGGTTCTGTTGTCAAAAGGAGTGGACACGGGTGTTGTCACCCGCCCCGAAACGCCACCCAAGTGGTCTGTGTGCTTCACTGCCCCTGGTCTACTAAGCAAAAGCCATCGGACCACGATCACCAGAGGTTAAAAAAAATCTGCAATTCCAACCCAAACGGTCTCGGGATTAATAAAAATCTGGGCTGCTAAAGCACGATTCAAACCAGCAATGGGGCCTCATGGGTTAGGAAAATGGTCTTTTTTTCTTCTTTTTTTGCAGTACGCAGGCCTCTCACTGTTGTGGCCTCTCCCGCTGCGGAGCACAGGCTCCGGACGCGCAGGCTCAGCGGCCATGGCTCACGGGCCCAGCCGCTCCGCGGCATGTGGGATCTTCCCGGACCGGGGCACGAACCCGTGTCCCCTGCATCGGCAGGCGGGCTCCCAACCACTGCGCCACCAGGGAGGCCCGGTCATATTCTTTTTGAAGAAAACTATCTTCCTATTTGTTTACAAAAACACTTATTTTCTGCAAAAATGGAAACGGACGTGGTCAATGAGGTTATTTTATCAAAATGTTCAGTGACATACAGTAATTGTGATTAAGCACTGAAATCCAACCAAAACCAAGCCCTTTAAATGAACTCAAACACATAAGAAAACATCAAACTGGTGTAAAATGTGGGGTTGGAATCTTCCGCGATGCCTCCAGTGGTATCACTCAAAACAGAACCGAGTACAGGGGAGAAGCCCCTCGGAGCCCAAAGGCAATCTGCAGAATAAAGCAGTATGGAAACAAACCTTTTGTGAACTTTAAATAAAGCATAGAGACAATCCCGACCCCAGACGGCGCTTTCTGCATATTTATTTTCTGCCTTTTAGGTGCTCAGGTGATTGTAACATTTTAACACTGCTCTGGAATAAGTGCTTTTGTGAGAACTTCATCCTCCAGGTTCGAATAGACTGAATTTCCTGGTAAAATTTTATTTTGCAATTATTCCACTTTTTAAAAAAATCTTCATGCCACAAGATGCAAAGTCCAAAATATTTATGTCCCTGATTGTCAGCCTTTCCTTCTTAGAGATGTCAAAGCGAAAACAAAATAGACAACTCATTTTGTTGAAGCAATACAGGCGTATTATCACAGCAAGATTCTAACTCAGGTGCACAAAACCTGCATTTTCAGAGCCCAGCAAGGAAGCGAGCAGGTGCTCAGAGGCACAGCAGGTAACTAATATCAATAAAGGAGCCCAGATTCGAGTTCCAACAACAGAGAAAGGGTCAAACTGCAACCCACAAAAGTGCTGAAAAGCAGAGCTAAGGCCAAAGTCTCCCTAAACCACCTCACGTCTCGGGGAGAAGCTGCCATGTGGGGACATATCCTGCATCTCCTCCCGACGCCCAAGGCTCCACCACAGAAAGCCCAGGACTGGGTTAGGGGCAGAGGCCGCTCCACCAGCGGTGACCTGAGTAGGACGGTGGCCAGGTGCGGGCACCTCTGTGTAACACCCTGTCCCTCTCTGCAGCTCTCACCCCACGCGTCCTGGCTGCCTGCCTATGACCTGACACCCCCTCCCCTCCTCATTGGCCTTCTCTGTGCCCAGGTCTCTCTGCCTGGCGATGCTCTCTGTTCCAGAAACAATCTTATAACAAAATAGAATAGACCTCAATCACACTCAAGGAAAGCAATACTTTACAGTATTTAAGCTCACTTCTGAAGGTACTGAATATACATATAATTTGAATGGAAATGTTGTGTCTAATTTGGCTTCCAGAGTCTGGCTCTAGAACTTAAACTACATGCAGAGTTTCCTTCAATGAGTCAAGAGCAGACCCTAAATATAGAACATTTTACGGGTTCGAGTTTGCACAGCTGACTTTCAGAGCAAAAAGAGCGCTGTGTTCACGCGCACGGGTGTGAGCTAATCCTGACCTGGACCACACAGGGCCACCGAGGTGACAGGTGGCAGCCCCAGGGCGTCAACCAGAGAAGGCCACGACCCAGGTCTCTGCGCAGAGGAAGGTTATGAGAGTTTGGGTTTGGCTTTAGGACAGCAAGACACTATTTTCAGATATGTAAGTGATCACAATGTCCCCTGAAAAGACCGTCTCGGTCCTGAGGGTGACGGCACATGGACCCCGCCCAGCCCGGCACCAGGCCAAGCCTCAAACCCACCGCCTGCCTCGGGGCCAGTGGCACGGGGGTCACGGCCACGGGGCTTGGCCCATGAGCAGGTGGGTGCGGGTCACCCAGAGCCGCAGGGTGGTGACTCCAAGCCCCCAGACAGCCCGTGGGGTGGCACGGCTGGGGCCTTGGTTGGGCCCAGCAACCACTCGCCTGATCCCTGGGGGCCCAGGGCTGGCGACGCAGCATCGCCGGACGTGGCAGGGCCTGGACCCCTTAGGGACCAGATGGTCTGGACGCAGCTCCATCCCAAGTCTCTGTGCGACCGTCCCGGGCCTGGCACCCCCGGTGGGTGAGGACTGACCAGGGGGCAAGCGGCGAGCCTCACGCCCGGCACTGTCCGCACCAGTGCCGTCACCCCCAACACCCGAGCACTTCTAGGTGTTCCCCGTGCTACGGCTCCAGCCTGCCCTCCGCACTCTGACCATTTCTCACCTACCCGAGCCGACCTCTGGCCCCGCACCCTCTGAGGACCCGGCCTCCTCCTGGGGTTGGGGTGCAGAGGGGTTGAGGCTCAGAGGTGGGTCAGGGTGTGTGTTTCCATCACTCCAAGCGATTCAGAAACCCCTGGGAATGTGGGCTCTGGTTTTCAGCTCGCTTCCAAGGGTCCAGGTCCCCTGCCATGTCCAGCGCCCTGACCGTCTGGGGTCTCGTTCCGACGTCCACACCGGCTGTGAGTGGACCTGCCCGGCCCGGTGTCTACATCTTGTTGCCGCTGGTGGCTCTGGGTGGGCTCTCTGGGCCTGGATCCCACCCGCACGCAGAGTCAGCAGGGCCTCAGGGCCCCTGCAGACCCCCTTGCAGGTGCCTGCTCGATGCTGGGTGCCGACGTGACCGCACAGTACCTTCTAGGCAGTGCCCGCTGGCCACGCCCCTCTGGGCCCATCCAGACCCGTGACGTCACTGGCCGGCTGGGCTCCCGCTTCTTCAGGACAATTCCTTCTTCTTGGTGCCGAAGTTTAATTCCTTGCAGGACCTTCCTGTGCTGTGCAAATGAACCAGTGTGCTCCTCGTACGACGGGAACTCGGCGTAATGTGCGAAGAAAGACGTAAAAGCTACTCTCTACTTAAACCTTGGAGACCATCCTCTGCCCCGTGGGACAGCGGCCAGGGGCTCAGGCTGTGTTTGCGTGCACAGAGGCCATCTGCGGCTCCCACGGACTGTTCTGCCTGACTCCTCTGCTCGAGGGCACAGACTGTGATTCAGGACAAGTGCGCAGCGGGTTCCGCCCGTGATGGGGCCCCGGGGGTACCCCTCTCCAGAGCGGCCGGGGCGAGGCGGACGGCGCTCGGACCCGCCCAGCCCCGGGTCTGCTTTCGTTCTGCGATGTGACTCCAGGGGCAGGGGAGATGCCCTCTGAACCCCGCACTCCCTCCCACCCCTCCATCCCCACGCATGGCGTCCACCCACTTGGAGCTTTTTCTCTCCAAAGATGCCTCTTTGAAGTGCAAGCTCCCTTGGGTTGTTTCCAAGGCGTGTACTCACAGGGGCTGCCCCAGTGGCTACTTGCAGGCTGTCCACCCACGGGACAGGGCTGCGGGGCCCGGGGACAGAGCTGCACGTGGGGTGGCAGCCGGAAAGGGGGTCCACTCATGAGCTCCTTCTGCCAGTGACTGACACGCAACGCCCTCTACTGGCTCCTGAAGTGTGGGGCGGGGAGGCCGGGGTCACATCCAAAGAGAACAGATGAGACTGTACAGCCGCTGAGCAGGGCCGCCCCCGCCGCCTGGGGCGTTTCCACAGCCTCAACCATTGCTGTGGGAGGTTAGGAAATCTGATTCAGGATGAATATCTACAACATGTGACTTTAAGTATATGGGTCTCAACCTGACGGAGCACCCAATGGCCAAATCCCGGACAATGCAAACTAATAATAACAGTAATGGTGTATTATATCCCATGGGAGCAAACAAACACCCAAGAGCTTATACCGGTACAGATAAATCATTGCATAAATGAAGGGGAAAGGAGCTCTTTCTTACAGTAGAATTCCAATGAGTAAACGCGGAAGGAAGGACAGAAACAGAAGCCCCACTGGCAAAGCAGCAGTGATGACTGTCGAAGGCTGTAGTGCCAGGGGTGCTAAGATCGGTGAGAACATGACGAGAAACAGGCCATCTAGGCCTCTCCAAATATCTTCCCATGAAACACTTAGGAATTACAAAAGGAAAAGCCACCAGCTCACAGCAGAGGGGCTGGTGGGCGGGACCCTGACGACGGACCACAGCCGCCTTCCCCAGGAGTGACGGGACGTGACCCCCGGGGGCCTGGGAAGGACCCAGCACCACTTCCGCGGCATTCTCACCGAAAATGCGTAACCTCGGCTTATTCATGGGGAAGCCCCCGGCGAATCCCAGCTGAGAGGCGTTCTAGAGAATTCCAGCCAGCAAACCGCCAAGGGCACTAGAGGAGCGCACAGTGAGGAACCGCCCCCGGCGCAGCGAGGTGCAACGGGGGGTCTGAGATTGGCTCTCGGACCAGAGAAAGGACATTGTGGGAAAATCGGTGACATGCGATCACTGATCAACGTACTGGTGTCAACAGTCTGAGGTCGATTCTCACTGCGATTCTGCAAGATGCTGCATTTGACGGCGGGACCACCCAAAGGTATTGTGGTGGCTTTTTTGGAAAGTCCGCATTGTCTCAGAATGAAAGTTAAAAGCTAAAGTAAGGCTGCTGACGACTGGCTGCCTGTTGGGATCTTCACTCAGGACTTGCCTTGACCTGGGGCGCCACCTGCCCAGACCCCAGCGTGGAGGAGCTGCTCGGCCCACGGTCACCCTGAGCACCTGTGCGGCTGCAGCTTCCCCTCCCCCTTCAAGGCCTGGTGTCCCCGGAGAGGGGCGTGCGCTTCAGGTGGCGTTTGGGGCCAAGGTGACCCTGGAAAACTGCAGCCGGCTCTTCTGGTTCTTAGTGAGAGACTCTGAAACATTGACAGGCTTCGAGCCCTCTGCAAAGGGACCTGGGGACGTTTATCAACCCCAGGTAGACACTGGCTTCGGTTGGGCGTTGACGGGACCATGGGCCCCGTGGCAGGAAGGGGCCCTCGGGGGCTGTGAGACCACGTCCACTTTCCATGGCTGGACAAGGAGACGTTCGTGTTCTTCTCGGCATGGCCCTGTGAACCCCCTAAGAGTCGGTGACAGAAACCGGCAAGAGGGACGTCCCTGGTAGTCCAGTGGTTAAGACTCCGTGCTTCCGCTGCAGGGGGCGCGGGTTTGATCCCTGGTTCAGGAACTAAGATCCCGCGTGATGCACAGTGCGGCCAAAACAAAAAACACCCCAGTGAGCCGTTCCATCAGGACCCAGGCAACAGGAAGAGCGCTCGTCATCCCCGCCCCCCCAACAGCCACCGAGGCCACTCACGCCAGACGCGGGGCTTCCAGGCCCTTCCGAGCTGCTGCGCAGTGTTGTGTCGGACTCATTCACAGCACGAGTCGAACCAAAAACTTGTCCTATCTGGCTCATCAGATTCCAGGCCACCTCTGGTGATTTTAGTTGCTTTAATTTAATTAACTTTAAAAAACCCGCAGCATATTGGTAAACAGCCTCCCGGGGCACATCGTGGGGACGGGTAACGACCTGCCCAACTACAGGAGGGGTCCTGACCCCCGCACCTGGTAATTAAAATTGCTAATCACCAGCAAATTTCTGGCTGGGCTTCAGAGGCTGGAGAAACTGTTTGACCCTTTGCCCACGGCGGGAACAATGTTTGCTGTCCATCGCCGGGTGCTTAGCCAAGCCTCCGGCCCTGCCTATTAAGTGCCACTAATAGGAAATCAACAAAAGAGCCGTGACATCTGCGGGGGCGTCCGGGCCCCAGGTCTGAGAGCACAGGTGCCTCGCAGGGCTGCCAAAGAACGCGCCGCCGAGCAGGGAAATCCAGCGGTAATTAAGCGGCTGTATTTCTGCAAAGTTGGCAGCCGTGCCCAGCAGCCGGCCTCCAGGCCTCCACTGGGTCCCAACCCCCGGGGGAGAGAAACGCCAGGCGCCTTTTGTCCTGAAAGGCGCTTGGACAAAGGCACTGGATGCGGGGTTTTTTTTTCTTCTTTTCTTTTTAATGAAGCTTCCCCCTGCTCCAGCACAAGTGGGAGAGGTTGGGTAGGCTTTTCTTTGGTGGGGAGGTTGGGGTTTTCCTCCGTCGTTCTTAGAGGTCGTTGCTGGGTTGAAGGGCTCACAGGCCAGACGCTGTGATCTGCTGCTGGGAAAGTCCTTAACCAGTTCAAGCCCCCAAGATGTGGCTTCCGAGCCTCCTGGTATCAGCACAGCCCGCGCCAGGCTTCCTAACATCACCTCCCGAGAACCCGCCTCCCCATTCATCACTGTTCTCCTTGCCGCTTAAGGATGAAGTGGTCCCGTGTTAGAAATACGTGCTCAGAGTGGCCTCAACTGCTTTGGATATAAAAACAGTACAAGATGGAAATTTGGATGGAGCTGCAGTGCGGGTGCTGTGATCTCAGACTCCATCACCAGGCAGCCTGCAAAGGAGAAGACGAGTAATTTCATTCCAGCCGAGGGTGCTGACGAGGAAATCATTCTCCACATCTTCCGCTGGTCCTTTATGAAAAAATAAAGTGAAATCAAATGTCATAAACTTAAAAACAAGGATTCTGAGGGAAGCATAAAAATAAAACCAATAAAATCAGACGCTTTGCCTTGCATGCTTTCGTCCCCGCTTGCCCTTCTCTTAGCCTCCCTCTCCCTGGAGCCCAGGGTGACCGGGCATCTGGCATCAGCAGGGCTATTCTACCCAGGGCTGCTCTAACAAGCGGAGAAGGAGCTGGGGTGGCCAGGATCTTCCGGAAGCCACAGAGTCATCACTCAGGTCTGGTTTCCACGCGTTCCGTGGAGGGTACGGCTGGTTCTGGAACTCAATATGCGAAGAGCTTGTGGGAAGCAGGAGATGGGGGTTCCTTCCACGTCCCCGCTTTCCTCTGCTGAGTTCCTGCTCAGGGGCCGGCCTGGACTCTGAGTCCCTGCAGAGGGTGATGGGAGGGGTGGCGTCTCCCACAGGCCCTGGAACCAGACAAAACCCACACCCCTGTCGACCCTTGTCCAGAGCCGATGCGACTGGATGCTCCAGGGGCAGACGTGGTCCAGTTACCGTGGTGTCCCCGTGCCTGGAGGTTAGGAGATGCTCAGTAGATGCTCGCAGAGTGGATGCAGGACAGGGCCTGTCTCCTGATGCCCCCGGCTTCTGCCTGATTCCTCAAGTAGCTGGGGCCCTGCGTTTTCTTCCCAAGCCTTTATCCTTCTCAGACTTGACGTGTCTGTCTATTCTCCTGTCCCCCAACTTTTCTGCCCTAGACCTCACAAGCCTGCAGCTCCTGACCTGTCCTCTCCCCAACGACCTCACCTCCACCCTCTTTCCAGCGTCCCTGTCCTGTCACAGCCGAGCTCCACACCCACCGTCCCCAAAATGTGGCCGTCAGACCCCCAGGGCCTCCAACACCCTTTCAGGGAGTCAGTGAGGTCAAAACTCTTTCCGTCACAACGCTAAGACGCACCTTGCCTTTTCCACTGGGTGGACACAGGCGGTGACGGCCTCAGAGAGATGGGGGCAGACTGCGGGCGCCTGAGCGTGAACCAGGGCAGGGCACCAGCTGTGCATCTCACCGCGCTAGTGCCCCACACTCTCAGGGCGGGAGGGAGAACGCCAGTTTCGCTTAAGAATGTGCCAATGAGGCAGCACAAATTATTATGTTTGTTAAGTGCTGACCGTGAGCACAGGCAGGGGGGCTTCTGGGGCAGCAGACCTTTGCCCTGGGCTCCTTTCTCTGAAGGGCCTGCACGTGGCTGAAGGCTCCACTGTCGCCATCTTGAAATTCTCGATAACTATTTAACAAGGGGCCCTGTGTTTTCCTTTTGCCCTGGGCTCCGCTAATTCTGTAGCTGGTCCTGAATCAAGGCCTTTCTTTAATATTCTTTTTGATGAAATTAGATTAGACGTGTGCCTACAGTCCTTCTGCTACATAGTGGTCTCAGGTGGTCGACTCGGGAAGGAGCTGGTGGGGTTGCTTGGGTTGCAAGCTAAACTAGCCACCTGTTCATGGAATACCACGTTTATGTGAAAGATCACTTCCTGGCAGATCAGCTGCTTATTCAGACACGGTGATCTGGCAGACATCTTCTCCAAAAAAAAGGACAATGTAAGCCTGTCACTTTAAAGAAAGTAACTGACAGTTTTGTTTTCAGTGATAAAATTTGAGGTTTCAAGCAAAAATTCCCCAAAATGGGTCTATCACCCTGAGCTTCAAAGATTCTTCTTGCCTAAAGGCTTTTCTGATGAGGTCAGTGGTGATATTAATGAATGCGACTTTTTGATATTGCATTATGAAATGTGTCCACATTTGCAAGCTCTTTGTAAGTCAGTGCACGGGCAGGAGGTCTGTTCAAAGTCCAGTGGATCTTAATGTAAGAGTGTGAGCAGTTCCTCAATGTAGCTTTAGGTTCCCATTGTAACTAACTTTTTAAGAAACTACCACTTGTCGCGTTGTGGTGTAACATCAGAGCAGATTATCCACACTCACCTGAGAAAAATGCTCATCCTTTTTCCGACTGTGTGTTGGAGGGAAGCTGCATTGTCTTATACGACACCCAGAACAACATACGGAAGAAAGAGATGAGAATTCAACACCTTCTATCTAAGCCACACATTAAAAAGATTTGCAAACATGTAAACCAAGACCATCCTTCTCATTAAATTTTATTTTGGTTTGGAAAATATCACTTTTCATAAAAATATGCTATCTATGTTTACTTATATTTATTTTATATGATTTATTATTAAATAAATAAATATTTTAAATCATTCAGCTTTAATATCTATTACTGTAACCATAGGTAGATATAACTCATGCAAACAAATGCTGTTTGGCATCTCAATAACTGTTAAGAGCGTAAAGCTGCCCAGAGGCTGAACCATTTGAGAACTGCTGCTCTTCCCACTGTGTCAGCACCGCCAAACCACCACGTGGCACAAATGGATGTATCTATGAAACAGGAACAGACTCACAGGCAAAGAGAACAGACTTGTGGTTGCCAAGGGAGAGGGGGAGCAGGGGAGGGAAGGATTGGGAGTTTGGTGTTAGCTGATGCAAACCATTATATACAGAATAGATAAACAACTGTAGAACACAGGTCCTACTGTAGAGCACAGGGGACTGTATTCAATATCCTGGGGTAAAGTGTCATGGAAAAGAGTTTGTATGTATATAACTGGGTCACTCTGCTGTACAGCAGGAATGAACACAGCACTGTAAGTCAGCTGCATGTCAGTAAAATAGATTGGAAACCCCGCCATGTGGCAGAAGCAGACCCACTCCATCCAGGAAGCAGAGAGACAAGCATTGTCTTTTCTGTCTGTCATTTCAACCCCACAGTGAAAAGCCAAGCTTCTGTCCTCTTGGACACATAGGCCCGGCTTCCTGAAGGATGATACAGCAGCTCCCCTGCAAGAGTTGAGTGGCACCAAAGCCCACAAGGGCCTCCAGATGTGGCCTGGGTGATCTGGACGCATCTGCAGGAGGTAAATGACTTCTTTCATGTTAACCATGAACCGTGTTAAGGGACTTCCAGTTCTGGACAAGATGAAGTAGACACGCTTCTCTCTAATCCTCCCACTGATGTATGGATTATATATCAAACAAACATGGAACCGTGGGGACAGGTGGAGAGAAGAAGACAGGCAGGCTGTGGACATCAGGACTCGAGGAATAACACGGCATGTTCTCTTTGCTTTGTACATCCCAGCTGAGAAAACCAGAAATACCAATGGGCACGGACAAAAAAAGTGCCAAGAAAAGCCAGTTCTCTCTAACCAAAGGATCAGGAAAGGGGTCACCTAACAAGACAGAAAACCTTTAGAGAACAACAGCCTCCTCCAGCCAAGCACCAGCAGAGGCCAAGTGGGGAGACTGGACAATACCCCCAACCTGGAGGAATGAAGTTCCCCAACCCCTGAGGGGGTGGTGTCAGCGGAGGCCTTTGGGGAGCCTGAACTCGCAGCCCCGCCCTGACTCATGAGGTCCCCTCTCCCCAACCCCAGATGTTGATGGAGACCCAGTGAGAACACTGAACTTTCCCCTCAATCAACAGCACAAAGCAACAGCCTCAGAGGAGGGCTGCTAAAACAGAAGATTAAAATAAGAACCAGAGTCTTGTAGCATAAGATGTCCAGGACACAACTGAAAACCACTCCTCATAACAAGATGCAGAAAACCTCAACTTAAGTGAGAAAAGACAAGCAAAAGACACCAACACAAACCTGATATGGATGCTGGGACCATCTGACAAGGATTCCAGTGCCACCATCATAACAGTGCTTTGGCAGGTAATCGCCAACACACTGGAAACAAATGAAGGAATAGAAAGTATCAGCAAAGAGATAGAAGACATAAAGGGAACCAGATGGAAATTTTAGAGCTCAGAAACAGGATAAGCAAATCAAACACTCACAGGGTGGGCTCCAGAGCAGAATATAGATGACGAGGAAAGAATCAGTGAAGACAGAGCAGTGGAAATCACCAAGTCTGAGTGGCAGAGAGAGGCTGAAAAGAGGAGGAGCAAAGCCTTCCGTGGGCCCGAAACAAAAATCTAATGTTTCTGTCACTGGAGCCTCAGAAGACAAGGAGGAGGAGAAGGCTGACAGTATTTCAAGAAATAATGACTGAAATCTGGTGATAAATGAAGAAATCTTCAGAATCAAGAAGCCAAGGAAAGTGCAAACAGGATAAATGCAAAGGAGTCCACACAGTAGTCAACCTTCAGAAAACTGAAGGCAAAGACTAAGTCTTGAAACAGCCAGAGAGAAACGATGCCATTTACAAGGGGAAAGACACAAGGCAAAGACAGCAAATTTCTGGGCTTCCCTGGTGGCGCAGTGGTTGAGAGTCCGCCTGCCGATGCAGGGGACACGGGTTTGTGCCCCAGTCCGGGAAGATCCCACATGCCGCGGAGCGGCTGGGCCCGTGAGCCATGGCCGCTGAGCCTGCACGTCCGGAGCCTGTGCTCCGCAACGGGAGAGGCCACAACAGTGAGAGGCCCGCATACCGCAAAAAAAAAAAAAAAGCAAATTTCTCATCCAAAACACTGGAGACCAGAAGGAAGTGTCACAAGTGCTGAAAGAAAAGAACCATCAACCTAGGATCTTATTTCTTCAGGAATTGAGGGGAAATCAAGACACTCTCAGGGAAAATGAAAAAATCTATTGCCCTCAGAAGAATAGACAGAGGGAGTTCTCTAAACAGACAAGAAGTGTCGAAAGAAGGAATCTTGGAACATCAGAAAGGAAGAACAGAAAGAATGAAAATAAGGGTAAATACAATAGACTTTCCTTCTCCTCCCGAGTCATGTGACCCATGTTTGTCCGCTGAAGCGAAAATGACAACACTGTGGTTTTCAATGTTTGTGGAGGAAAGCTCAAACGGGGGAGGTTAGAGAGACCTACAGAAAGCTTCTATGCTTCACTTGAACTGGTAAAATGACACCAAAGCAAAATGCATAAAAGAATTGTATCAAATAAAACATGAAATAATTCACGGATTGCAGAAAATTTCAAAAGAGAAAACTCACTGAGAATGGAAGGGGGAACTCACAGGGCGGCCCCTGGGACGTCAGCTGGGAGTAGGACAGGTGGGGGAAGGACACATCCGTCTGAGCCCTGCGGAAGCCAGCTGAGGAGATGCCACCTCCTGCCCTGCACACAGTGAGACAATCAGGCAACCTCCACAGCCCCTTGTAAAGTGGAGTAAGAATTCGAAAGCCAACAATAAATGCTGGAGAGGGTGTGGAGAAAAGGGAGCCCTCCTGCACTGTTGGTGGGAATGTAAATTGGTACAGCCACTGTGGAGAACAGTATGGAGGTTCCTTAAAAACCTAAAAACAGAGCTAACATATGACCCAGAAATCCCTCTACTGGGTATATGTCTGGAGAAAACTCTAATTTGAAAAGATACATGCACCCCAATGCTCATAGCATCAGTATTTACAACAGATAAGACAAGGAAGCAACCTAAATGTCCATTGACAGATGAGTGGATAAAGATGTGGTACATGTATACCATGGAATACTACTCAGCCATAAAAAGGAACGAAATAGTGCCATTTGCAGCAACATGGATGGACCTAGAGATGATCATACTAAGTGAAGTCAGTCAGACAGAGAAACACAAATACCATATGATATCAGTTGTATGTGAAATCTAAAATATGACACAAATGAACTTATTTATGAAACAGAAACAGACTCACTGGTTAGAAAGCAAACTGATGGTTACCAAAGGGGAAAGGTGAGGGGGAGGGATAAATTCAGAGTTTGGGATGAATATATACACACCACTATATATAAAATAGATAAACATATTATATAGCACAGGGAACTCTACTCAATACTGTGTAATGACCTATATGGAAAAAGAATCTGAAAAAGAAGAGATATATGTAAATGTATAACTGAATCACTTTGCTGTACGCCTGAAACTAACACAACATTGTAAATCAACTCTACTCCAATATAAAACAAAAATTAAAAAAAATTAAAAACATGGAAAAAATTGCATACAAACAAAAGAAGTAAAATTTTTTAAAATAAGAAAGTATGTATATTAAAAATGATAGTTTCCCCTTCCTCTTTTCATTGATGAATTAACACCATTAACAGTTTGCTGTGTACTCTTTTCTCTGCCTATAGAAACATAAATATATGTTATATATATATATATAGTAGGCTAATAGGTAATCACACTTTGTATAGTATTCTGCAACTTGCTTCTTTATTTAACAGTATAAAGTGGACATCTTTCTAATGTGCACGTGTATAATTATTTCTCCGGGCTGCAGAGTGTTTTACAGTATGCATGAACCACTAGTTATTCAACTATTTGCCCGTTAATAAACATTTGTTTTGTAAAAAAAAAGAATCCAAAAGCCAAATGCAGTGTATCTGCTCCAATCCAATGGTTCTGCACAGCCTCTCTGTTTACTAAGATGTAAGAAATACTCAAAGCCGGTAGGTTTTCTTCCTGTCCTGAAACGTGAGGGAGGTTTAACACTTTTAAAGAACTATAGTGACGTGCAGACGGAGGGCTGGGAAATCTACTCTTTGGTGGTTTCCTGGTTTCTTGTTCTCAAGCGTGGTTGCAGGTGAGAACCCCCAGGGCTTCCTGAAATTCCTGCTGCCTGGGCAGTACCGGCCGCAGGCTCCCCGGGTCCAGGCATCTGTCCGTCTGTCAGTCTGTCTGAAATCTAATGTCACATTTTACTCCAGTGTGCAGCCAGGCGACCGATGCTCTGGAGTGAGTACCAGACCTTCATCTAGTTTTCTGAATTCAAGAACCTTTTAAAATCTCACTGTTGACCGGAAGTCAAAGACACAGCAGGTGACACGGCCAGAGGACGTAGACACTGAGGCCTGGCGTCAACCCCGGCTGCCGCGCGTCGGTGCTCCTGAGCCAGTTTCTGGACCTTGTGGAGTCTTGTTGCCTCGTCTGCAGGATGGAGATGGTCCAAGCCTCGCTCGGTGCTTGTCAGGGTGAAACCCATGAGGGGGTGGATGGTGGTGCCCAGGAAGGTGTGTCCACATCCCAGCGCCCGGAACCTGTGACAATGACCTTGTCTGGAAAGGGGTCTTTGCACATGTGACCAAGGATCTCAGATGAGATCATCTGGGATTCTCTGGCCCTGAATCCAGTGACGAGAGGGAAGACATGAAAACTGGCCCGTTTCCCTCGTGATTAGAACCACGATATTGATCACAGCGCTGTGACGAAGAGCTCCGCGTGTGTGTGTTCGTGGGGGCGGGGCGGGGGCGGGCACGAACAAATCAATAACTGTATCCACGCCTGTGATGGTTAATTTTCTGTGTCAGCTTGACCGGGCTAACGGGTGCCCAGCCCCCCAGACGGCTGGTAAAACGTCATTCTGGGCGCTTCCGCGAGGGAGCTTCTGGAGGTGACGCGCATTTGAATCTGCGCACTGCGTGGAGATCGCCCTCACAGGGCCGGCAGGCGTCCTCCAGCCTTGGAGTCCGACTGGCACCCACATCACTGGTTCTCAGGCCTTCGGGACTGGACCGGAACCGACTTTCCTGGGCCTCCAGCTTGCAGACGGCAGCTGGAGGGACTTCTCAGCCTCCATAATCATGCCAGCCGATTCCTCGTTAATAAATCTCTTTCTGTACATCTCTGTACGTCCTACCAGTTCTCTTTCTCTGGAGAACCTTGACGAATACAGCATCTGGACATACACCTAGGCATCTATCTATCTGTCTATCTATTATCTATCTATCTATTTATCATCTATCTCGAAAGCTATTGAATTTGTACATGGGTTAATAGGAGTAAACTTTCTAAAGGATTCCTTTCTCCCATGCAACTAGCCATAGTTTTCCTTCTTGCTGAATGTGCATTTTTATTTTACACATTTTACTAAAAATGTCTCTAGTTTAGGATTCCGAAAGAATGGGACCTCTATTGCCATACAGGCCACCTGCAAAGCATTCCTTTTTTTCTCTTCTTTCCTTTAGATCCTAAGACATCCATAACATGGGCAAGACAAGACATGCATGAACCTGCTCCATACTTGCTTCCAGGGACAAGAGCCCTGGACCAGGGTCTCATCAAGAAGCAGAGGGTCCTTAAGGACACCTGCCCCTCTGCTGTCCCCGGCAAACAAATGTACAACAGGAGACCGTTTCTCAGCATCCTGTTAGAGAAGTGTAAGGTGACACCGCCAGTGCGTATTCAGGGTCCCGCGCTCATTAAGCTCTCCAGGGATGAGCTGCTCATTGAAGAGGGTTGGGCTGTGCTGTGCCTTCTGTGACCAAGAGAAGAGGTGTCCCGGGGTCCACCCAGAGCAAGGTGCTGCAGGAGGGCCAAGCTCACAACACAGGATCCTGAAGAGAACAGACTGCAGAGCATTTGTTTTCTGGAGAGAGTCGTTGCCATGACGTCATAAACGCATCCTGCGGTTTGATAACCAAAGCTCCAGGTTGGTTGGTTTGCTTGTTTTTTAATTGCGGTGAAACACACACCAAGCCATGTACCACCCTTCCCATGGCCAAGCACTGTCAGCTCTACACAGGCTGACATGGGACCTTCTCATCCTCTTCCCAGAGCATCTCCCCCTTCCCTCCCACCAGCCCTGGCCACACATCAGCTTTCGGCTTTTAAAACTATCAACAAGGATCTGATAGAAAAAATACGGAAAGAAAGGAAATTCTGACCAAAGGAACTGGGGGCCGTGAGAAAGATCGAGGGTGTCTCTGGAATGGGGGAAGGCCCCACGCCAGGTCCCGGGGTCTGCGTGACGTCAGAGCCATAGCTGTGTGACCGACGCACGTGGCTTCCCGGACCTGAGAGCTTCTGCCCCCGTGCACCTGTCTTTCATGACTGTTGTTGCTGGCCTCCTGCATGAAAGGTGCCAATCCTTGTGAATCTCTCTCTCCGTGAGGTTACGTTGCTGTCCCCGGCAGTTCTGAAACTTGCTAGAACCCTCTGCTTCTGCGGGTGGATTGCTCCCCAGCACTCGCCGGCCCCAGGGGACACTTTAAACCTTTCGCATTTGAGGAATCAAGTTCGCAAGCCCACGCCCCTGCCTGTGACCCTGCCTCTGTGGTGGAGGTGGCCCTCAGTCCCAGCACGGGCACAGCCGGCCACCAGGGAGGGGACACAAATGTCCCGGCACATCCGCAACTTACATCACAGACTTGTCTCTTTATGGAGCTCACGCAATGCCGTTTCGTGTCCTTTCCACACACCAAGAACCCAACAGCCGTGTTCATTGTGTGGCTCTCACACTGAGCCATTGATCTTCTCACCAAGAAACCCTCAAGGTAATGGAACACTGTGACAAGGTCGCTCCTGAAGGGAAAGCCCGAGGCCAGGGGAGCGGTGCTCTAGGTGGACGCCCAGTACCACTCAGGCCAGTGTCCCCAGCAGAGGCATTCGCACGCAGCAGGAAGGCTAGCGGGGCCAAAGCCTCACACACAGGCCTCTGGAAACCCACCTGCGCCGGGAGCGGGCACCCGGCGTCCCGGAGCGAAATGTGTGCGGGCCAGTTGCCATCTGGGGCTGGACCTCCTCCGTGCCATCCTGGGGTCACCTGGCCTCAGCCGTCCCCTCTAGGGGCTCCGGGGAGTAGACGCCAGCAGCCTCAGGCTCAGACCAGTCCAGGGCTCTCGACAGGCCAGGGTCCCCTCCGGGGACGCTGGAGGACAACACCCTCTGCTGGCCCAGCTGCCCTGTCATCACTCATCAGAGGCTGCGGGAAAATCACTTTGCACGGAGTGGGGAGGGAGGCAATTCCCTGAGATTGATAGCGCTAAATATGAAACCGCATGTACCCCATCCATGAAGCAGGGAATCAGAGGCGTATTGTTAGTGGGGAGATGAATGGAACTTGAGATAACCTTGGCAAATCAGGCATATGTTAGCATTAGGCTTTGTCACTAAGCAGGCTATAAATTACAGACATATTGTAAGTCCGTAAACTCTTCTAATGAATTGAGTGACAGTGGTAATTCAATGCGGGACATGCCAGCTTAACCCTTTTAAGAAATTAGCCCCAGGTCGCTACAATGCAACAAGCCAAAATGCGTTCAAAGTTAGTGTTTAATATCTCCCGAGGGAGCACAGGCAATTAGATAAAAATACCTGGTTAAATGTTCCTGCAAATGAAAAACAGAAGTTCAAGACCCTGTGGGCAATTACATTATTTCACAGTTAATTCTTTTAGGAGTTGTTTTTTTTTGTCCTGCACATAATCTTCATTATAGCCCTTTTCCCCTAAAATGATGCCAGTGACTAAATGGTAGGCGTAAGTCCCAGCGTGCAGTGCAGTTCTGGTGACGGCTGAGCTCATCAGGGTGCATTATGTGCTCTGGGGCTACAGGCTCAGACACTTTAACCAGAAACGGGGGCAGTAACTCCGTACAAATGTACTGCCCGTGGTGTCTTGTTGCCATAATGAAGTGGAATTTATAAATAAAACTGAGGTGCAAAGACAGACCCCGTGCATTTCCTGGACGTTACTGACAGGTATGACACTGGTGACAGCTAAGCTGGGGTCGGGAAGCTATTTCAGAAATTGCTGTATATTTTAGTAAAAGTTGCATGTAGAAATAAGTGACAAATCAGTGTTGATCAAAAGAAAACTTTAAATTCAAATGGGAGAATTAAAGGTAATATGTCATGATTTTAAATGTGTTGACATAGTAAAAAGCATTCTTTCGTTCCTATTCAGCTGGAAGTAATGCAGAACAGCACCCGCGGATATAATTATTGTATAATAGGTGCTGCTCTGGCTCCTAATGTTATGAAACTAAGAACTTTAAGAGTAAGCCACCGCTATCCAGGTACACTTTCTCTCTTACAGAACACAATTGTATTTTACTATAGGTGTTCGAGGGAAACGCGCTTTTTCTCTCTTTATCGTGGGACCAGCATTCTGTAGCCCTCGCTCTCTCTCTGCCATGCAAGGAATTCCAAGCAGATTTGACGCCTGCAGGTCTTACGTGAGCAGACCCACAATTTGCGTCATTTTCTCTGGCTCCAGGACAAGGTGTTCACAGAACATTTCTATCCAGCTGAACTGTACGATTTACATTAACAGGGACAAGTACAAATCATACTTTTATTTTACATATTTTACATACTTTAACTGTATCTTTACTCGGGTGATCTGCAAGGACCTTGACCAGAAATGTCAGACAATAGTCTGTTTCCGTAACTTATGAAATGGGATCATTCGTTTAAATTTTTAATTAAATTTTATTTAATAAAGTTTTATTTTTTAAATTTTATTTATTTTTGGTTGCATAGGGTCTTCGCTGTGGTGAGTGGATTTCTCATGGTGGTGGCTTCTCTTGTTGCGGAGCACGGGCTCTAGGCACGTGGGCTTCAGTAGCTGTGGCTCATGGGCTCTAGAGCACAGGCTCAGTAGTTGTGGTGCACAGGCTTAGTTGCTCCATGGCATGTGGGATCGTCCCGGACCAGGGCTCGAACCCATGTCCCCTGCATTGGCAGGAGGATTCTTAACCACTGCGCCACCAGGGAAGCCCCCGGGATCATTAAAGAATCTGAATCATTTGCCTAAAAAATCTAATTCAGAAAAATAATCCATGGACCTGTCGTTTGCCATTTATGTGGGAAACAAAGGACAAACTCTGACCTATCGAATTTCCATCACTTTTCTGGGGGTGCACGCATTCTTTTGTTAAATTGGACCCTAATTTTTGAACTAAGTAAACGGGCATGGTTTCAGCTTGCAGGCGAGCAGGTGCCTTCCTTCTGGGGAGGTCAGTGGCGGTGCACTGGCATGGAGACCCCGCCCGCCCGGCTGCGGGCTCTGCTGCTGGAGGGGACAGACAGGGCACAGGTTTGCTGTCCTGCTCCCGGGCACCCTGCTCTCCTGGTTCTTGCTCCCCCCTCCTGGCCACTGGAGTGCCCGTGGGCACACGGGGCCCTTGATGGTCGTTCTTGGTTTCTGTGAATGAAAAATGCTGCTGCCGTATCAGTAAACCGAAGGTGTCGCGGCCCCCAAGCCTGCAGCCACTGCAGCTGCCCCCACGGCGCCCCTGAGGGGACTCCGTCTGGGAAAGCACAGGACGCCGGCCCCAGAGAGCTGAGGTGCACGTCAAAGGAACGATTCCAGTGAGCCCAGACTCCTGTACCTCACCACACAGAGAGAAGCGCTACATTCCTTAACTGGAGATGTCGGGTTTTCTTTCATTAACAGTAATCTTTTGACGTTCCGACTACCTGGTCTTTGTTGCAGAAGCTCCTGTATACCCTGGCTCCCCCCGACCTCTTCAGGGGAGTCCCTCTGAGCCTTCTGAGAGGCTGCGTCCCAGGCTTAAGTCCTCAGTTTTGTTTGCCAAATAAAACATAATTTTATCAACTTTTATGTTGTGCATTTTTTTCAGTTGACAGCTCCGATGCAGAGACGAGCATGACGTTGACACCCAAACTTCGAGAAGCTTCTCAGCCCTCGAGGGTGGCCACAGGAGCTGAGGGGGCCGTTGGCTTGTTCTGTTGGGCCTGCTAAGTACTTAAGGTGGCAACTTCTACGTAAAATGCAGCTGCAAAGCCTCTCTCAAACATCGGGCCCGACCACGCGGAGCTACAAGTCCGCAGGCCCCCCGGCATCACCAGGGCCTCTGCTCAGAGCACATCACCACCCACGCCGCCCTCCCTGCCTGGCCCCGGACTCACGAAACACCCAGGGTGGGCGTCTCCCGCCGGACCCTCTGCTCTGTGTGTCTCTCCAAGCCCAGGTGGGCTTCAGCGGGCAGAGACCGTGGCCGTTAGCACCTGCTCTTCAAAGTGCGGCCCGAGGGCCGGCGGCACGGCCACCACGTGCTAGAAACGCCACCTCAGGCCCCTGCTGGGATCCGCTGGGTCAGAGCCTGCTTCGTGCCGGGGTCCCCAGGCCCATGTGAGCGCTTGGAAGGTTAAGACACCACGGACAGGCCCTCTGGGCGCTCAGTCGGTACAGGTGGTGGCTGAGAGGGAGGTGGTGAGTAGCGACAGCGCTGGGCCTGATGCTTTTTAAGCAAACTAGTTAAACCTACACTCAGATGAATAAAAAAAGTGAGCTGCACCTACTCCAGAAATCTCAGACGGGGGTGTGGTGGGCTGAAATTAAGGAAACTGGCTAGAATTAGCAACTCCCGCCTTTCAGCTGGCCACTGCCCTGGGGACTGAATCACACCTGGGACTTTCATTCACCAGGTTTCCAGAGGACCGAGCTCCCCTCGCCAGACAGGGCTGAGAAGTGTTTCATGTCACCTGCACGAGCCTGGCACCCGTGCCCCTGAGAGCTGTGCTCAGGGGCAGAGAGGAACCTTCATCACAGGCCCTCGGGAGCCTCCGTCTGGGCCCCGAGTTTGCATGTTTCCTAGTGCGTCGTATGGAAGATGCCAGGAAAGGTGGCCATGGGCCCAGAGAGCCTGGACAGCTTGTCACCCACGTGCACCCCAGCCCAGAGGCTGCAGGCCGAGGCCACGTGTGCTCATCTCGCTGGTGCACGCCCACTGGAGCAGGACTGGGGCTGTCTGTCACCAACGCTGCTCTGTTCCTGCCCCGTCTTTCTAACATTACTGAACTCAGGACGACCCAGGACGACATGCCCCGTGGGCCCCACGTGAGGACAAACCAGAGGGAGGTTCGGATTATTCACGTCAGCAAAGCCTCGGTGCTCACCCCTGCTGGAACCCGACGCGAGGACCCAGCCCCTCAGCCCCCTTCTGCCCACTGCCGCACCCGAGCCCGTCTGCTGGCTGCGGTGGGAGCCTGCGGCCCCCTTGTCTCTGGCCCCCCGTCGGGCCCCTGCGACTCAGCACAGCTTCACGGGCCCCCGAGGGCAGGGCCGGCTTTCCTGATGGGCTGCCCACCTGCCCCTCACAGCCGCCCCACGTGCAGGACCCCCTCTTCCGTGTGGCTCCCACCCGAGGGCCAGGCCTGCTCAATGCCCAGGGGCAGGAAGCACCCACCCAGCTGTCCCATGACGCCGCCGGAACTGAGGGAGGACCACCAGCTGTAAGGGCCTCAAATCTGCAGGTGAGAAGCTCCGAAAATCTCCGGCACCTACTTTCTATCATGAGACGCTGTCACCGTCTCACTGTTTCCCAGTCCCTTTCACCACAGGTGGCAGCACCGTCACATGTGGCTCAATAGCAGTGCCCGCACAGCTCTGTGCTCAGGTGTTGTGCGTGGTTGTGGACGGTGGTCCTTGATTGTGGATGATTCTGTATGGTCATGGATGGTTCTATGTGGTCATGGACGGTTGTGGACGGTGGTCCTTGATTGTGGATGGTTCTATATAGTTGTGGACGGTTGTAGATGGTGGTCCTTGATTGTGGATGGTTCTGTATGGTCGTGGACGGTTCTATATGGTCATGGATGGTTGCGGATGGTTCTATGTGGTTGTAGATGGTTGTACATGGTTGTGTAAGGTTGCAATGGTGTGGATGGTTGTATATGGTTGTGAAAGGTTCTGGATGGTTGCAATGTCTGTGGGAGGTTGTCCATGGTTAGAGATGGCTGCCCATGGTTGTGAATTGTTGTCTTTGTTTGTGGACAGTTGTATATTGCTGTGAGCGGCTGCAGTGGTTGTACATGGTTGTCCGTGGTCGTGAATGTTCTCACAGTTCTGGAGGGAGCAGGGTTCATCCCGCCCACTTCAGGGGGATGAGCCTCTACAAACTCTGCATCTCCTCGGCAGCACCTGGGGCCACAGGCTTTCACCCAGAACAATCTCCATGTCGCTTCACTTCTTAAACTCAAACGGACTCATTCGAAAGAAGTGCAAATCTTGGTCCCTTTCATTTTGCTCCGGGATTTACATGTTGAAATAGAAACTATTATAAACTAATTTCCTTTTATTACAGTTTGTTTTGATTAATTTCCCATTAAGCACGATATTGTTTTTCAGGCGCATAGATTACTATATTAGCGAAGACTCTCATTCCCGGGAAAGGGAGGTTACAACCTGTTTGTTATAAGAATGGTGGCATTGGTTTGATGGGGTCGTAAACTGCGGGTGTGGACGTGTGGCCTCCTTGGGAGCACATTCAAATCACCAGCTGATAGACTGGGCTCAGGCAGGCGGCTCTGTAGGTGCTCAGTGGAAAACACACTCGCTTTCTATGATAAATAAATAAGTAACCTTTTTGGTAAAGCAAGAAGGCCGTCTACAGTCTGCCTCTGCCCGTACCCAGAAGCTGCTAGAGTCATAAATCCACCAGAGGTCTTGCATTCTGACCCAACCGCACAAGGCCAGCAAACAGCTGGAGCCCAGCTCTTTCAGAACAAGGAGCTCTTGGAGCCTCGTAGCCAAGCCGGCCCCAGTGGCTCTCGTCCTTGGAACGAGGGATCTGCCAGCTGTTCGTGGGGAGAGCTGACCAAGGACGATCCAGCTTCTTGCTTAACCCCCACAGCATTCACTGTTTTCGACCAAATGACAACCGAAGTTACTTCAGAAGTTTCTCATTAGCCTCATCCCTTGAGGACACTCCATCTCAGAAACTCCCCTTGACTTTCAGTCTCTCAGACACTCCCAAGGAGTCAGGGACCTTGCCTGGCTGCCAGAGCTCCAGGGTGCAGTGGGTGGATTCCGGGTGGTGTTTTCAGAAGAGGAAATCTTAAAACGCTTCCCGAAGTCCAATCAGTGGGCAACAGGCTGGAATGAAACGAGAGGCCGAGAGGAGAGTGAGGACAGTGGGTGAAGGAGAGACGAGTTCGGTTAAATCCCAGTAGCATGGACAGGTCACCGAATGTCCAGAAGCCTTTGAAGTACTTGGCGGGGCGACGGCTACTGTGCCAGTGGGGGGCACACCGGCTCTCCTGAGACCGAGAAGCAGGTGGCATCGCCCTTCCACGGCTCTGAACGCTCCAGAGTCAGGAGGCGCCGGGAGCTGGGCCGGGGGGAGGTCATCCACCTGAAGGAGCCCGTCCTGCTGGGCCCGGCAGGGGAGGGGTGGGGGGCCAACCACTGCGGGAGCCCCCTGGAGCCCGGGGTCGGTGAGGACTGTGGTGGAGGGGCGGAGGGGCTGGCAGAGTCGGACCCTGACCCCAAAACCCCGGGGGGAGCGGTGCCGGGCACCACCTCGGAGGGGCCTTGCTGAGCTTCCAGAGCTTCCAAGAATGGCACCTGGGGGGGCGACCGTGACCTCTGACCCCTCCATTGCCCCTACCACTCGGCCACAACACCCAAGCTAACACTCAGGTCCCCTCCTGCCATCTCTCCTACCTCCACCTCCTGCTGCACCAGAGAGGGGAGCCCACCCCCGGACAAGGCAGCTGACAGGCCTAGAGCGGGGCTGGCCCTCTGGGGGTGGGAATGGCCCGGCCTCAGGTCCCAGGTGCACAAGAAGCCCCCGGCCCCCGAAGCTGGCATGGCGACTCAGAGGTCCCCCAAAGCCAGCGGGCTCAGCACGGCAGCCCTGGGCCCCCCGGGGCCATAGGGCACCTTAGCAACCACCCTTGACGCTGTGTCCTGATGGGAGATCTGGCTGCAGAGAAATGCATCCGAACACATAAGACCCAGCTTTGACTTTCTTCCCTTCAGAGTGAGATAAAATTTGAAATGTTCAAGTCCAAAACAACCCTGTTGTTCAGGTTTTTAATGTAGACATTGCCTCGTTCTGCTCAGTCAAGGTTTTCCCCCTCTGGCGCCACCTACCCACTGAGTCTGTAAAGTGATCATTTGCAAAGAAAGAACCTGTAGGGACTTCCCTGGTGGCACAGTGGTTAAGACTCCGTGCTCCCAAGGCAGGGGACGTGGGTTCGATTCCCGGTCAGGAAACTAGATCCCACACGCAGGCCGCAACTAAGAGTTCACATGCCCCAACTAAGGAACCCTCGAGCCTCAACTAAGGAGCCCGCCTGCTGCAATGAAGACCCAATGCAACCAAATAAAATAAATAAATACTCTTCTTAAAAAAAGAACCTGTAAGCATCCAGCCCGGTGTCCCCACACATGAAGGGACGTGGCTCTGAAGCAGAGCGGTCACTGGGCCAGGGCCAGGTTTGGTCCATTTGGCTTCCCAGGCTAAGGGAAAGGCATCTTTCTTTTTAAGATCAACATTAATTTTTAAAATCTCCCTCAATTATTTCAGATAAAAATCTGAAGAGACGTGCCAACAACATCACTGGTCGTTGAACTTGTGATAGATCAGGACAGTGCTTTGGGCAGGAATCTCCCAACCCCGCCTCCTGCTGTCCACAGAATTACGCTTCCTTAGTTGTGTGCGTCCCACGAATAAAGATTCAGAGGGTGCATTCACCTCCTTGCGCCCCAACCGCAAGGTTTTCTGTACTTCAGCCACGGCACTGGCCTGTGACCAGCTAAGCATTTGGCATGAATTTGATCTCAGAATAAAATTAGCCCTGGATTCCCCATTCCAGTGGAAATTGTATGGCCTTCCCTCTCCACTTTCTTAATGGCTCCTTCACTACAAAGCCTCAATTGAATGGCCAAGTTGGCCATCAGTAAGATTTGGAATTAGATGTACCGAGCGTAAATCAATAGAAAGGAAATCAAAACTAAAAGGCCAGAATTATTTTTGCAGCTCGCTTTGCGCAAAACAACTTTGCATTGAACCTCGGGGCCACCTGGAGACTCCAGAACAACGCTGCGTCCCCGCTTCAGGCCACTGATGTAATGAAGCTATTTTATGAGCAGACATTAATGACAAGGTCCATTAAAATGGAATTACATACCTGGCTCATTCACCTCCAAGAGCTGCTAGATAACAAAATTAGAAAACTCAGAATTCCAAGTGTTTGATTCCAAATTGAAAGGGATGCATTTGCAAGGGTTTCAGCGGTCTCTGCATGGTTCCTGACTCAGATTTCCACAGAATTTCACGCTCTCGTGAATTTAAGATGCATCGTTTCCTGGATTCAACAGGGGGAGGTATAAGGAAGCCCCTCAGGCTCATTTAGAATTGAGAGGAAGTTATCATCCGCCCTCCAAGACAACCTCCCCAAGAGCTCTGGTCGTTCTCCAGCAGGGCACACCAGGTAGGGACCTTCATCCGTCTCTGCTGGTCCACCCTGGTCCTGTGCCTTCAGACTTGCCAACCCTTTATCACATTAGGAAAGTCATTTTCCAAGCTAATCAGCTCTTGGCTACCAATGGCTGGTCAATTATTAACATGTTATCCCTTCCAAAAGTATTTCATCTCACATGGTACCCCCAATAACATAATATTTTAAGTAAAGGAAGAACTCTCTAATGGTAAAACTCCAACCACCTGAGCCAATGAGAAGACAAGTTTGTGTCTTTATGGTCTGAAGGAGCTGCGTACTGTGTCGCCATCTATGGTTGGATCTGTGAACTGCAGATCCCTGTTGTATTTCCACAGTGGGCCACCGAGCCGTAAAAGATAGCAGAACTAACTGTTCTATTCTGAACCTTTATTAGTCAAAAGAGAACCATGTCACTTCCACCCTTCCTTCTAGTTCCAAAGCATGGAAACTTTTATTTATTCTGCATTGTTATAAGAAACATGAGTTCTTACTCACAATGAAGCGTAAACTCTGACAAACGGGTGTTGGGATGTGTGATTTCAGGGTGAAAAGAGACAGCAGACCCAGCTGTTTCAAGGCTGTGGTGTTATCTTAAGAAAATCAGCACCTAGAGGCTGTCATACAGAGTGAAGTGAGTCAGAAAGAGAAAAACAAATACCGTATGCTAACACATATATAAGGAATCTAAGAAAAAAAAAGGTCATGAAGAACCTAGGGGCAAGACGGGAATAAAGGCGCAGACCTACTAGAGAACGGACTTGAGGATATGGGGAGCAGGGGGAGGGTAAGCTGTGACAAAGTGAGAAAGTGGCATGGACATATATACACTACCAAACGTAAAATAGCTAGCTAGTGGGAAGCAGCCGCATAGCACAGGGAGATCACCTAGGTGGTCTGTGACCACCTAGAGGGGTGGGATAGGGAGGGTGGGACGGAGACGCAAGAGGGAGGGGCTATGGGGATATATGTATATGTATAGCTGATTCACTTTGTTATAAAGCAGAAACTAACTCACCATTGTAAAGCAATTACACTCCAATAAAGATGTAAAAAAAAAAAAAGAAAATCAGCAAATGAGAAATCTATTTTCACTCATTCACAGCAAAATTTAACAGCAGGCAGAATGAACTTCTCTGCTAAAGTTGATCTTACCTGTAGAACACTAGAGTGACAGAAAGAGATCTCTGCACTTTTTTTAAACTGACAAATTCTACCCCTTTTCTAGAATCTCTGAGTTCTGGGATGTACTTACCGACATGAAGAATAGAAGAGAGAATTTCTATGGGAAAACTTGGGAGAATGGAAACAAAACATGAAAAATTGGTGCTAAAAAAGAAAAAAAAGTGAATGTGTGTGTGTGTGTATATATATATGTATGTATGTATGTATGTAATAAATAAATAGCTGATGGGATCTGCATGTTTTGAGATAGAACTCAATTCTATTTTGAAAGTGAGGTTCCTTCAGTACCCAGACAATGAGCGGTGATTGATGACCTTTGATATTTTTCTCCAAGAGTGATTTCAGGTTAAAAACATATGTTCCATGTTAAGGTGAAGTTCTCACCAAATGTAAAATTTTACTGCCAGTTCACACATTCAGCCAAAAGTTCCTTTAAGTTAATTATACATTATCTGAACAAGTGTATACACGTTCAGTCTCTTCATATCTGTACACATTTTCTGGTACTTTTGTTCTGATTTTTAAAGAACCTTGACTAATTCACTTTAGCGTGAAGCTAATCCTACACCGTGGGGCTAAGTATAAAACAAGTGACATTCTCAAATGGGTGACAAAAATGAACAGACTGGGGACAATTAAGTCTCATTAGCTGCGTGTTGTCACATTAACTACGGGCTGCGGCACCAATTTTCTCTTCTCTGTCATGGGCCAACACTCCCCCCGCTTTTATGGAGCAAGCCTCTTGGTGATGAGATGCCCAGAGCAAGCCCTGGTTCAGCTCTGTTCATGCAGAGCCCTCTGGACTTCATTTCCATTGCCACAATCTTAGAAGTTCACCCCTCAGGTCTGTTGCTCACAGCGATGAGTCACTGAAATGGTCAAGCAGCAGAAAACAATTCTTTCCCTGCTGCTCAGTCCGCACCGCAGTTAGAGCCGTGGGTGGGAACAGAGTGACTTTATTTCAAGTCATGATTTTAGAACCTTAAAGGTGGTCATGAGACCCAGACCTATAGGATGCCCAGTTTGAATTCTTAGTCACTTAATCCCAACAATCGTAGGACTGACAACTATGGATTTGTGAACGCACCCAGGGGGATGAACCGTCGTCTGCTTTTCCACAGTGATGGGGAAGAACGGCAGTGGGGCTGAAGCACGTGCATTAGTGGGGGTGTTGCTGGTTTAAAAGCATCTTTAAAGTTTCTTTACGCTGTTTCCCTTTTTGTCTCTCTCTAGTTAATGATGTCCTTTGGGGGAAAAAACCCTGCATTTAAGCTCAGCTAACAGAGGTCCTACTCCATAGTGGTGTGTTTTGCAAGGAGTGGGTCTGGATAAACTTTTCTAGCACAATTTTATATCTAAGCCCTGATGGCTTTTTCTTTGAATTTTCCAGTTAATACTTAATTCTATGTAAGCAGCTTTTTTTCCCCTTTAATTGTAAGGTAAGCCCATCCTCAAACAACAGTGTGTTCTGTATAATATATTGGATTTTGCCAAAATTATTTCTTAAAGCAATATTGGATTCTTTATCTGAATTCAAGAGAATGATACAAAACAGAACCTGAAAATGGAAGTGGTCTCAAGGAGCACGTCTGCCCAGATGTTCCAGGCCTGTCTTTGCCATCCTGAGGCGCTCACAGCCGAGCAGCTACACTGACCAGCCATTTTATTACATGTAGAAATGTGTAAATAATCTGATTTCCTGTAACAGCAACACTGAAACACAGTCTTCTCGGAAAACACAGCCCATTCGGAGACAAAGAGGATGAATGAACGAACAGATGAATGGATGAAAAGATGGTTGGATGGATGAATGAAGAGATGAATGGATAAACTGATGAATGAATACAGCGGTGTTCTCAGGGGTCCCCTTACTCAGGCAAATCCTCCCTGCTGCTTCCTCAGCAGAGGTGGCATTTCACTTTTCTCTCCCACGCTTAGAATTCCCTGTAGAGGGGTCCTGGGAATGCAGAGCTATTTTGGCCCATTGAGGTCAAGGTTGGGGTCCCCAAACGCAGCGCCCGGCACCACCAGCAGCCTCGGGCTGGGCAGTCGCAGGGCTGGTCTGCTCGGACTCGCCTCCCGTGGACCCTCCCCAGGGAGGAAGGGCCACTGGCCACGGCCCACGTGGCCTCCGTGCGAGACCCAGGTCCCTTCCTGCCTTTACAGCATCCACATAACCAGTCCCTACAGTTAATCCGTGAAGCATCAGAACTTGGCGACTGACACAGTTCATCTTTCCCAGCAACTCTGTTTAAAGCTTTCTGAGGACAAAAGTAAGAAGACAATTATACAGATTGCGGAGACCAGAGAAAGAGTAAGAGAAAGAGAAGCTCGGAGAGACACAACCACAGTGGAAAGTGCACAGCTCAGCAGTTAACAGGGCAGCATCCCAGCTGATAGGACGACAGCCCAGCACCTGAGCGCACGCACGCGCCTGATTAAACACCGCAACACACACCCGGAAGAAGGCTGTAAGCTGGGACACGTCTTTGCCAGAAGCAGCATGTTAACCGCTGCTCGTGCACTTCTCCAACTGCAGTCCTTTAATTCTTTCATTTAGAGAACAGTTTACATTATAATAGCCAGCATCACTTCTGTTTTAAAACAATTGATTATATGGCTGTTGCCAAATTATGGACCCACTGGACATTTTCATAAGTGAAAACAACTGCAAATGTGCTTTGAAAATGACCTTTAAATAGGGAGTCTGGTGACACACAGAGGCATGGCCTAAGGGTCCTGGTGCCCCTATTCCGAGGCCTCCCGGGGGTTGAAACATCTCCTCTTTCCTCTCAAGTTTTCTGGGAGCAGAGGTCTGTGGACTTGGCAGCGGGAAGCCCGTGAGCTACAGCCCCTGCCCCCCGCCCTGGGGTCTCTGCCCGCAGACCCCAGCCCTTGCAGACTATCACACTGCATCGGAGGGCCACATGCTGGTGACTCCACGCGTTCATTCTGTGGCCGAAAGTGCCTCAAACAAATCTTCCCGGAACCTCAAAATCCTGCCAACCCCACCGGCTCAGCACCCGGCCAGCAAGGAATCTTCCCAAGTCCTAAACATCTCAGAAGCCAAGGTGCGGCAGCAAATAGCAGAGGCCCAGAGACCAAATGCCCCCAGGATGAGAGCAGGGACTTGAGGAGCTCCTTCAGGGACAGGAAACGGCACAGCCAGCGGGGGGTGGAGGGCGGGTGGGAAGGGGGGTTGGGACATGACCCCCAAGGCCAGACCCAGCCCAGTGATCTCAGCATTAGCCAGAGACGAGTGACCCAGCCCCCCGGGCAGGGCCGTCCTAGTGGGATCAGTGTAAGAGGCTTGTCTGAGGTCACCACCCAGCACGTGGCTACGCTGGGAAGTCAGCCAGCCCCTGCGACTGGAGCTGACCTCTTAACCCTGGTGCCCATGGCTGCTGCAAACTTGCCCCAGCTGGACACGTGCCCCCACGTTTCACAGACAGCCTGCACGCTCTTCTACTGCATGAAAATTGGAGCAGACATCTTTTCCCCTGTTCTTCCCACTAAGCACCACGAAAAGCCCTGGTTGTCACGGACAAAGCAAACATGGGAAGCCTCTGGAAGGTGCAGAGGCAGCAGAGGTACAAGGATCACGAGGCCCAGGCTGGCCGGGAGCCCCTAGTTCGTGGTTTGGCTTATGCCTCCCACCAGGTGCTGGAGAAACTTGGCAGATCTGGAAACACCCACAGATCCATACGAGAAAGGCTGCTCTCCAGCCTAAGGACCGGGAGACCAGTCGGCCTCCCAAGACCCACAGTGCTTCCACAGTGATGGTTCCACCCCAGCCAAATAGCACAGAGGGAATTCAGGCCCTGTCCCCAGCCTTCCAGCAGAAGTTCAGTGGCGAGTCGACACCCGCACCATCGTGGGGCTGAAAAGAGGCGGCCGGGCCATGTTTGGGGTTGTGGTGGAGCAGGCTGTGTGGGGAACACGGGCTTCCACCCCAGCCGACAATATCACGGTGCACCAGCACGGGGTCAGGAGCCTGCCTGCTCGAGGACAGAGTCTTATAACACACACACCACCCACGTTTCCATCAAAGACCATCCGCCACACCAAGAACCAGGAAAATGTCCTATGGAACAAGAAAAGACGCTCAGTAGAGGCCAACACTGAAATAACAGACGGTAGGATTATCTGATGAGGACGTGAAAGCAGTGACGGTAAGGATGCTTCAGCAAGCATTTACAAACACACCTGAAACAAATGAAGAAATAGCAAGTCTCAACAAAGACATGAAGCTTTCAGCAAATAAATAGAAAATACAAAGCAGAACCATCTAGACGTTTCAGAACTAACGACTATTGTATATGAAACAGTGTCAGATACAAATATTGTGTCTGACCCACAAGGTTGGCTCAACGGCAAAATGGAAAAAACAGAAAAAAAACAGTGAAAAAAGATAAAACAATAGACATTCCTCGGTGTCACTGACCATCTTAGCAAGCTGGTGAAGAGCCACACAATCATATCAATTCATGCAGAAAAAATATTTAACGATTCTCCTCAAATTGATGTACAGGTTTCACGCAAATTCCATCAAAATCCAAGCAAAATATTTTGCAGACATAGACAAGATTATCCTAAAATCTATATGGAAGGGCAAAGGAACTAGAATAGCTAAAACAATTTTGAAAAAGAAAACTAAAGTGGAATTACTCTACCTGTTTTCCAGACTTTTTATGTAGCTTCAATAATCAGGGCAGTGTGGTATTGGGTGGGGCATAAACACATAGATCAATAATACAAAAGAAACAGAATAGAGAACCCGGAAAGAGCCCCACACAATGACGGCCAACTGATTCTCTAAAAAAAAGGCCAAAGCAATTCAGTGGAAGAAGAATAGCCATTTCAAAAAATGGTGCTAGAGCAATTTTAAATCTTAAGGCAAAATAATGAACCTTGAACAAAACCCACAACTTATCAAAAAGTAACTCAAAGTCGATCATAAATTTAAACGTAAAATTATAAAATTTTTAGAAGACAGGAGAGAAGCTTCAGGACCTAAGGCTTGGTGAAGAGTTCTCAGACGTGACACCAAAAGCACAGTCCATAAAAGGAAAACAGCAACACATTGGGCTTAGCACAACTAAAAACAGCTGTCGTCCTACAGAAGACTTTGTAAAGAAGATTAAAAGACAAACCATGGACTGAGAGAAATGTTTTGCAGACCAAGTGTCTAACAAAGCACTCATAGTTAAGAATGCATAAAGAGCTCTCAAGATGTAACGGTGAAAACCCCCAAACAATCCAGTTGGAAAATGGGCAGAAGATGTTGTCTGCAGAATAATGGTTCCCCAAAGATACCCATCTTCTCAGGCCTGTAATCTCTAGAACCTGAGGATATCTTGAGTTTTACGGCAAAGGATAACTAAGATTGCAGATGGAGTTAAGACGCTAGTAAACTGAAGTTGAGGACAGAGATGATCCTGGGTCATCCACATGGGCTGTGTTAGGGTTCTCCAGGAAGCAGAGCGGATGTAGTAGGGGATGTAGGTATATATATAGGTGGAGGTGGTGTAGGTATATATATAGGTGGAGGTGGTGTAGGTATATATATAGGTGGCGGTGGTGTAGGTATATATATAGGTGTAGGTGGTGTAGGTATATATATAGGTGGCGGTGGTGTAGGTATATATATAGGTGTAGGTGGTGTAGGTATATATACAGGTGTAGTTGGTGTAGGTATATATAGAGAGAGATTTATTTTAAGGAATTGGCTCACACAATCGTGGTGACCAGCAGAGCCCAAATCAGCAGGGCAGGCGGGAGGGCTGGAATCCCAGGGAACAGGTGGTCCTACCATCTGCTGGCACAAGTTCCTCTTGCCCAGGGGACGCCAGTCTTTTCTTTCTATCCAGGCTTTCAACTGATTGGATGAGGCCCACCCACAATCTGCTTTACTCAAAGCCCACCCATTTTTTTTTATTTCCTTTGATAACTAACATTGACTGAGTACTTAGTACATGCCACGGACTCTTCCATGCACTTTATATTTTTTCCCTCCCAATTTGAAAACCAACATAACATAAAATTTACCATTGTAACAATTGTTAAGGGTATAGTTCAGTGGTATTAAGGGCATTCATATTGTTGTTCAATCATCACCTCCATCTATCCCCATAAATCTTTTTTAGAAAAAAAAAAGACATTTATTCAAAGAACAGAATATACTTAGAATTGTTTGCTTCTAAAAAGCCCATTTTCCCCAAGCTTTAACTTTATGATTTCATATTAAGCAATGAAGTTATTTTACACAATCTAGTTACACAATTTTACAGAGATAGTCCCATGACTCTTTTTATCTTGCGAAACATAAGGTCTATACATTCTGCCTTCACTCTGCTCCTTGCATCTACCCATCCACTTTCTATCTCTGTGATTTTGACAACTCTAAGGATCTCATATAAGTGCAATCAGACAGTATTTGTCTTATCGTGACTGCAAAGCCCACCAATTTAAACCTAAATCTCGCTCAAGACACCCTCACAGAAACACAGCCAGGATAGGAGTCAGTACATGTAGGCACTGTGGCCCAGCCAGAGCGGCCATTGTAATCACAGGGGTCTGTAGATGTCGCAGCAGAGAGTCAGAGACAGGACAGGCTTTGACGATGGAGGAGAAGAGCCACAGTCCAAGAATTGGTGGCTCCTGGGAGTGGGAAGAGGCAAGGAAACAAATTCCACGCAGCTTCCAGGAGCCACACGGCACTGCTGACACCACGATTTTAGGCCAGCGACGCCCGGCTGGGGCTTCTGGTCTCCAGGACCAGGAAGATTATAACTTTGTATTGTTTGAAGTGAGCGTGGAGGACACACCTGCCCAGGGTGGGTCTCTCCGGCTTTGCTGCCCACACCCTTACAGGGAAACGTCCAGAGCATCATTCGTGAGAGCCCAGCTCTCTCTGCTTCGTCTAAATTGGAAGTGGAGACAAAAACTAGGAAAACTGTCAGCTACTGATCAGATCCCGCAGGGGCTGTTGTTTACCTTCCTGGACCTACCTGGACGGTTCCTGTGCTTGGCACTCTTTGCTCCTGGATGGTCACCACGGACACCGGTTTCCCTGCCCGGGCTGGTCACTGCAGACTGTGGGTCGAAGTTCTACAACCCTTCATGGTGCTGTTTTCCATTTGAGGCTGCTGGTCAAAGGACCGCACTTGAGTGGAAAGTGTCCAGACCACTGGTCTGTGTGTCATCGGACCATTAATTAACTCAAATGGGACACGGACCCCAACATGCTCCCTGCAAATGTAAGCTGTGCTTAAATCCAACATGGCCATGGACACTGCAAACGTTTGCAGTCTCCTCCGTGGCTACCCCTCAAGGTAGACTGCTTTCCACATCTACCCAAAGAAAATCCTTAAAGCGTCTGCATTAGTTCCCCATAACAGCAAGAAAACATACAAAAGCCCACAGGTCCCTGGTGGCCCTGCCACCCTTGGGTCCTCCCCGGGTTTACGGGGCACCGTTGCTGTGCGTCCAGGACCACCCCCCTGTGCTTGGAGGACTGTCCACCTGGGACCCAGCCCTGCCCTGGGGTGGACCAGCTACCCCATTCTGAGCCCCAGACATAGGAAGCGGTCCGGGATTGGGATATGGGATGCGGTATGGCCCAGGCAAGCCAACCAAAATCCTGTGGGATTTTCTCACTGGTGTGAATGGAGCAAGAATCTCTGGGGGTGGAGCTGGGAGGTGCTGCGGGGGGACAAGCAGCCTTGTTCCTGCTGAGATGGAGGGGGGACTGGTGATGGTGGGGAGACAGGCGTCAGCCCCGGCCCCCCTGCTGGCTCCAGCACCTGCTCTGTAACTCAGTGAGCTCCCAGCCTTTTCCCAATGCGCCTCTTTTCCCCGAAGCTGGCTTTGTTGGGTTCTGCCAGGTCTCAGGGTCTGCAGGACCGAGGGAGGACGGGAAGGGGCAACAGAAGTAAGGAGAGGGGATCCCCGTCCCCCAAGGCCCCAGGGGTCTCCCGCATCTTCCTGTCTCTGCCACCCACACAGGCAGGACGCTGTTCGCTTCCTGCCGTGAGGTCTCACACCCTGGACATTCCACAGTGTCCTGGAGACCACGCGGGAGAATCTGAGGGGACCTCAGGAGAGCGTCCTCCTTCCGCAGCTGGAGGAACATGGCGGCTAATACAGGAGTGGCCGTCTTCGTCCTGCTGCTTTGCTGCGGGCAGGGAGCTGAGTTCCAGCCGATAAACATGACCACGGGTACAGTCACGGGGCGTTGCTGTGGGTGGGAGAAAACGGGTGCCTCCCCGGGCTGAGTCAGGCGGGCCATGGCCTTCTCCTGGGGTCCCTCCCCTTCATGCCTCCCCAGATTTACCGTTTATTGCTGGGGGAATGGAGCAAGTTGAAGTGTTGTTCTATAATTGAAGCTTTTTTCAGATCCAATACTCCATGGGAGAGTAGCATACATTATATATTTTAACTTTTAATTATGGAAAATTCCTAGCTCACCCAAAAGTGGGGGAATCGTGGGAACTCCATCACCCGGTTTCAATCGTATACGTTTTGCCATCTTGTTTTACACACACACACACACACACACACACACACACACACACTTTAGTTTTTACTGGAGCATTTTAGCATCGTCCAAGATGTCTTATGATTTTATGCAAACGCCTTCTTGCTAAGATAAAGGCATTTTTCTCTTACATACCTACAGTGTCATTGAAACACTAACGAAATTAACAAAACTCCCGTGCAGGGCTAGTACTGGCCCACACTCAGGCCTCCCCCCAGGTCTCAGAATGTCTTTTACAGGCGGCTGGTTCGAATCCCACCCAAGCAGGCCCCACCTGGCTCCGGCTGCTGTGTCCTGACCTCTGAGTTGAGGAAGGGGACAGTGGACGCGCCCCCCTTGCTGGGATGTGACTCGCTGGCCGAGGAGGCCGCAGGTGCAGACAGGGGCGGGGCCCCCCGACCCCCTCTTCCTGGCAGGAGGCTGCAACCCGGGCCCCCTGCTCCCCCCTCCCCTTCCTGCCCCCCTCAGAGGTCACCAAGGGCGAGCTCGAGGACAGGGGTCCCGACAGACCCCCGGCCCAGCTCCCAGGCCGGACGAGCAGGCCCTGGAGAGTCAGCACAGGGCCCATGCGGCTCCCCTGAGAGCAGGACGTGGCCCAGGCCGGGCCCAGAGTTACCAGGGGGGCGGCCCAGCCCAGCCTGGGTCTGGAGGTCACCCTGCCTGACCTCGTCACGAAGAAGCTACTGCTTCCAGCTGCTTTCCTGCAAGAAACTTTGAGTTTTGAGGCGCCGACCAAGGACGGCATCCTCTGGGTGCTGGGGTGTCGAAGGTTCTGTGACAGGTGGGGACGTGCCGTCACCCCACACCGCTGGGTTCCCCCGGCTGCCCGTTCCTTTCACGACTGTCGGGCCCCCGGTGCCCGCGGGAGCTGCTCCCACACAGGCTTGACCCAAGCGCTCCTGACGCAGCCCCAAGTCGGTCCGCCTCCTCGTGCAGACAGAGACGTCCGCAGGTGACCGTCAAGGGCTTCCCAGCTCTGTCATCCTAACGCGGGCACAGGGCGGGTGGAAAACTGAGAATGTCAGGGGGAGGAGGCGTCAACAGGCACCACACGGCGAGGCGGCTACACTTGACAGTGCGCTCCGCAAACCGGCCGAGACCACAGAACGTAAATATTCTTCTGCTTGCGCTCGCTGGCTGGCTGGCACAATGGCTCCGCTATAATTGGGGACAGACACAAAATGAGAAGAATATTTTTAACAAAGTGCTTGCACGAGCAGCTGTGCCCGTTCGTAATGACTCGTTAGTGTCGCAGCCAAAGAGGACTGTACTTTTGTTTGCTGCGTTTACGGAGGTCAGCACACTGGGAAGCCATTGTCATCACAGCACGGCCCTCTTTATGCCGGTTTCCTGTGTTGTTCGAAGCCGCGGGCGCGCAGATGAGCCGATCGGTATGCAGATTGCCCATCATTAAAACTTGGAAAATCAGCGTCGTCACTGCTTTAGTGCTGGAACTTGAGCGCCTGCAGGCGCCACCTGAACGCTCCGTGCGCCCCGAGGGGACGGGGACCCTGCCCGGCCGGCCCCTGGGGGCGGCTGTCTGCTCTCTGCTCTCCGCAGGGGCTGGAGGAAGGGGCCGACCCTGACCTTGAATGGAGGACCCGGAGCCTGACACCCAGCCCTAAGAAGAGGGGGAGGAGCCCTGGGCGGTGCTGCCGGGGGGCCGGCACTCAGAGTCCCCGCCCACTGCCCGGCCCGCGAGGCTGCTTCAGGTCGGCCAGGCCGGGGAAGCCGGCGGCCAGGAGCCCGGGGGCCCCACGGAGGACTGGCTTCCGGCGGTCAGCTCCCCCAGGGGACTCGGACCGCCCGGAATCGCTCGCTTACGGAAGAGGAGCCGGCGGGGTCAGTGCCTCTGCCCCCCCGTCCAGAGAGGCACAGGGCAGGTGGCCGTGACGGTGTCCCTTCCGCACGTCACATCCTCAGCCCGCCGGTCATACGGGAGCCGCGTGGGCTTTTTACGGAAGGACGTGCGGGTCCCTCTTCACCCGCCCCGCGCTCCTTCCCCCCGCGAGGGGCGGCGCCAGTGAGCGCGGCCCGGGAGCGCGGGTGTCACCTCCAGCGCCCGGCGCGCCACCCGTCCTCACCCCTCCCTCCCGGCGGGCCCCGAGTCCCAGGAGCCCCGTGCAGGGCCCCTCCCCCTCGAGCAGGTGGTCGGCCCCGCAAAAGCCAGTCGGCCGACGGACAAGTCGGTGCAAATTCAGGGAACGTTGTTAAACTATTGGGTTTTTTCCCCCCAGTTTCAGGCACTGAACAGCCAGCAGATTTAAGAAATCTGGATGACGATGTGGATACAGGATTTGGTAAGGAGGCTCCTCTTATCACACATCTGGTCCATGCCTGGAGGGGGTGGGTGACCGTCGGTGGGTGTGTCCCAGATAAGCTGGGGCAGCCGCGCAAGGTGGAGCCAGGTGACTTGGTTTGAGGCTAGGATCACGTTCCCACGGCCCGCGCAGGCCTGAGCTGGGCGGAGTGAGACCCCCTTCAGGGTGCTGCTGGTTAGGACGCACAGCTCTGGGGCCGGACGGTGGTCAGCTGAGCTCTCGGGGAGAATCCAGCTCCACCAGGTCAGGGAGTGGCTGGGACGAGGACTCACACTTGCCCGGCGGGTCTGA
The DNA here is from genome assembly GCF_937001465.1 of Orcinus orca. NCBI lineage: Eukaryota > Metazoa > Chordata > Mammalia > Artiodactyla > Delphinidae > Orcinus > Orcinus orca. Next base: position 1,149,577 of record NC_064576.1, on the reverse strand, counting down.
CAGTTACTGTAGCGGAGAATTAGAGTCCAACACCAGCACCCGCTCCGTCCGGGCGGCCCACCACCCAGAGCCCCAGACAACCTTTGGGAAAAGGTCAGAAACAATGGAGTCACCGGGATTTCTGATGACTTTCTGGGCTCAGCAAGCTAACCCTGGAGGGGAACTGCAGCCCCTGCCCTGCCCTCACATCCCAGGCGGAAAGTGGAGAGCCTTAGAAGTGGAAAATCCTTGTGTCTGGAAATAAGCCACGGGACCCACATGAGAACAGCAGAGGTGCTGGTTCAGAGCTCGCTGCGCAGCGTCAGCCACCGTCACTGGCGTGTGGCAGAGACTCAGGCAGATGGGGAGGGGAGAGCTCATGGTGGGAAAGGGGGTTCAGGGGTGTCCAGGGGGAGGGGATGGGGGACAGCTCAGGGGTGTCCTGGGGGAGGTGCTGGGGGGACAGCTCAGGGGTGTCCTCAGGGAGGTGCCTGGGGGACAGCTCAGGGGTGTCCTGGGGGAGGTGCTGGGGGGACAGCTCAGGGGTGTCCTGGGGGAGGTGCTGGGGGGACAGCTCAGGGGTGTCCTGGGGGAGGTGCCTGGGGGACAGCTCAGGGGTGTCCTGGGGGAGGTGCCGGGGGGACAGCTCAGGGGTGTCCTGGGGGAGGTGCTGGGGGGACAGCTCAGGGGTGTCCTGGGGGATGTGCTGGGGGGACAGCTCAGGGGTGTCCTGGGGGAGGTGCTGGGGGGACAGCTCAGGGGTGTCCTGGGGGAGGTGCTGACCAGAAGCGGCTCCGTGTGATGGGTTAGGGGAGCACGTCTGACTCTCTCGCATCCTGAGTTGGAAGCAGGGAGGAGCACGGGAAGCCATCAGTCACTGATGAGGCCTGGCGGGCCGTCAGGGGGGCGCCGATCCCTGCGGGCGGGTGTTTGGCCTCCAGCGTCAGCTTCCTGTGATGTCTGGGTGGCCAGCTGGCTGCCCTGAAGGGCGCTCACGTTGCGGCCAGAGTGTTTTCTGTGTTATGTAGGTCATCGTCCGATTGCACGTTCAATATCTCATTTCTCAAAAAGGAAAATTTTAAGTAGAAAAAGGACAAGGTTTAAAACCACAGAGCTTTCTCACCTTGCACACCTGGTCGACTGATGTCTACCTGAGGGTTCTTCCAGCTACGATTATACGCACAACTTACAGAGGTGTGGAAGTTTCCGGCAGCTTTTGGTCTTGGTTTGCCCACCTTTGGGGCGTCCCCAGCCCCCAGCCCTGAGGGCGACTTCGGCCCCTCTCACCCAAGGTTGTCCCTGCCCGCCGGCAGGGAGTGTGTCCTGCTGCAGCTGGGCTGTCACCACCCGCTCCGGGGACCTCTCAGGATGTCTGCGGGTCATGGCGCGGGGGGTCTCCGGAGGCCACCCCAGCGTCCTGCGCGTCACACTGACCGCAGGAGGCCTCGCTTCTCTGCGCTGGTCGGCCGAGCCCTGTCCCCTGCCTGGCCGCCGCGCCAGCCCCGGGTAGGGGCCCTGTGACAGCCGGAGGTCTGTGGACACCTCGTCCTGCCCTCACACACGGCTGGATGCCTCGCGACAGAGACCAGGGACCAGGGCTGGGCCGTCCCTGACCCTCCAGCACCTGGACCGTGTCTGGTACACAGTAGGTGCTCAGTAAATGCTTGTGGTTCCCTTGAGTGTCCACTCTTCCCCGTGACCCCCGGTCTAGCCTGACGCCATGACGTCTTCGGCACTTAGCAGTGGTCCTTCTGCACAGTAGCTCCCAGCAAAGGGGCCGAGGCCGGCTCGAGGTGGGGGAGGTACTGCGGAGCAGCTGCAGCGGCCGCTCGAGCAGAGCCCGGGGGTGGGGGGATGGGGGGGTGGGGAACCCCGCCCCACGGGGTCCTGTCCTGTGTCCCCAGCAGCCCCACCAGGAGGCCGCGCCCCTGAGGTCGCCCTGGCCGGCCCTCCAGCTTGTGCCCCGGGGTCCCGGGGGGCGTCCACAGCTCCAGACATCAGGGCTGCCGCCAGGTCGTCGGAAAGAAGCAGGGCTGCAGGTCCAGACACTCCGCACATCCTGTACCCCCCACCCCGGCTGCAGGGGTCTCAGAGCGCCCCTGGGTGCACACAGCCAGGCCCTGGCCAGGCTCAGGCTCTCTGGGGAGGGAGCCACAGAACTGGGAGAGCCTGGCCCCGTGTGTGGGGCGAAGTCTCTGCTTCCTGTGGTGCTTGCGGGCTTCTCCCCTTTCCGTGTGTCTCCACATGAGCTGGAACCGGGGCACCAACCGACAGCTTCAACTTGGCTGGGACTGGGGGGCTCCCAGGACTGGGGACTCTCATGCTGAACCAGGAAAATCAGGGCTCGAGTCAATACAAACCCAGAGCGTGGATGGCCGGTCACATGACCACCGGGCTCGCAGCTGGGGCTCAGCGCTGCCGTGTATTCATTTAGCCTCAACTCCATCCCAGTCCATGTTAAGTGCTCCCTACATGCCCTGCTTCATTTGAACCTCGTAAAAGTCCCGATGAGATAAGCACAGACCCCATTTTACAGACGTGAAAACCCAAGGTTCAAGAGAAACATGTGTAAGAGCACAGCCAGTGAGAGCAGAACCAGAGGGTGGTCCGGGGCTGCCCGACACACAGTCCAGGACGCCTATGTTAGAAGCTCCCTGGCAGAGGTCAGAGGATGTACAGGAAGGAAACCCTGCCGCATCAGGTAGAAATCAGGAAAGATGTTCGTGCCTGCCTGCCGGGGGACGGCTAGAGGGAGGAGTCTCAGAGAGGGGACAGACGGCAGCAGGGGCGGGAAGGAGAATTACGACGCCCGGGCCGGGTTTCCAGCATCGTATCTCCGGGGGCCTGTTTCTTGTCCAGGGTACCTGGATGATCTCAGGTTTTCAGAACTTATTTAGGGAGGCGGTGGTCTCCCCCCCGAGACAAGGTTCTTTAGAAACCAGGTCCATCTCCACGGAGCTCCTTGAGTCCCTGGTCCAGTCCAGCATTCGCCGCCTGCCTTAGGTCTGCGTAGAGCAGAAGCATGTAGGTAGGGTCTTGCATTGCTGGTTTAACTGTCCTTGTGTGCTTTTTCCAAGATGAAATTCTGGTCCGAGAGATGTTGGAGCCAAATAAATCATCATTTCTTGAAACACAAAGACTCCCACCAACATCAACAAAGACTCCGACAAAGAAAAAAAGCAAGTACACATTTCTTAAAGCCTAATTACATGTGTTCCTAGAGGTCTGTGGTACATATGCACAATCCCATCATGGTCGCATTCTTTGAGGCCAGCTACTTCTGGGGCAAAAGCAGATGGAGATGTGGATGAAACAGTCGTCCCAAACATCTGCTGTAATCTTCCCTAGACTGGGGAGGTCACACCTAGACAGGCAGAGACAAGTCCCTTTATCCCGGCTGGTCTCTGGGTGCACGTGCAAGAAGGGCCTCGTGCTTGGGATGCAGGTGGGGTTTAGCCACTGCGGGAACCCGGGGCGTACGGAAATAGGAGCTTTCGACCACCCAGCACGTTTGATGCTCACCTAAACCTCTGAGAGCAGGGCAGTGACTACGACCCCATCCGACAGGGGATAAAAGTAAGGTCTGGAAGAGGACTGGCCCGAGGCCCCAGAGCTAGTAGTGAACAAAACAATGTGCTTTCCCAAAGTGCAGCTTCCTGTGGTCCAAATGCATACAGATAAGTCAAATAGCACCCTGAGACCCAAGACGGAGCATTTGACCCTTGCTCAGGAGAGAGCAGCATGGCAGAAATCTACACGCAGCGCGTGAAAACGCATTCAGCAGCAGGGACGTTCAGCATTTTCTTGAAATTTTACATCCAGATGGAAGTTCCAATAGCTCATGGAACATCTGCTAAACAGCTGGGTTCAAGGAGGTCAGATGAAGCCTGACTGTTTACATACTAGGTGGCCAGAGCACGTTTTCAGTAGAAGTTGAAAACTGTGTTAGCATCCCAAGCTAATGCTTTAAAGTACAGTATGGATGAAAACTTTCGCGGGAGTGTACATTTATGTTTTCCCTCATTTTTTTCCCATGCTGTTCATCAAAGATGCAGACCTTGATGAGAGCTATCAAGTTGGTGGTCCTGAGGGCTACCGTGAGCTCTCAGATATTTCATCATTATCTCCGGACCCTGAGGACGAAATTCTCAATAACGGTAAATGCAGCCTGGCAGGTCCCAGCCCGAGCTCAGATGAGGTGGGAGGACAGGAGGATGTAGGCAGAGACGCCTCCTTCGTGGGGGATGAACAGCGTGGTTGGAGGGTTGGAGAGCGATGCCGCTTCCGCCACCGTGACACCTCCCTGGTCAGGCAGATCTCCTCCCTCCTGGGCACGGAGAAGACAAGAGGTGACTCAAAGACACATTCCCGGGCCCATCGAACGTCTCTGCAGGTGGCGCCCGGGAATCTGCATTTCAGCCCATTCCCCAAACAGTCTTTCCAGTGAGCCGGCGGGCGTCTGGTGTTTGGAAGATTGAACAGGAATAGGGCTGCAGTTACAGTTAATATTTCTAACGCCTCTGGGTGCGTCCCACACATTGACCTGTGCAAATTGCCCAATGGCCAGTGTGGTGTTTGCTGAAAGGCAACTTTTTATTTCTATCATCCTTCTCTGCTATTAATTGAGATTCTGGTTTAAGGAAGAGCTTGCCCTTTATAAATATGTATGTATGTGCATATTTAAATGTTTATTCATATCCATTCGCACTCATAAATATTTATTCTATCGAGTTTAGCACGCTAATGTCATTACTGTCGTGTCCAAATTGCCCCAAATTTGCTTTGGGGAATCCTTCCATTTGGTTCTTCTGTCCTTCTAATGCCTCATCCCTTCGGAGCACTTCCTTACGTTCTGGCACCACAAGTACTGCACCTGCCCCAGCCTAAGAATCTGGTTTCTTTTACTGGAGAACTGAACTTAGAAACCAAAGGTGGCTGCCAGGTAAATTCAGTGGAATAGCATTGCTTCCAGTCCCTCTCGGCAGACAGAGCTGGAAAACATATGAAGACACACAAACACACATGCAGATGCAGACTGAGACACATGCACACACACACACAGATGCACACGTGCACGCAGACACGCACAGACACCTCTGTGCTGACTTCTCAGCCTCCCTCCCTGCTTTCTTTGTTTCTCTGTATAAACCATGAGTTCACACGGGCACCTCTGGTTCCACTCCAGTATCAATTTCAGGGGTTCTTCTCGAAGCTCCTTCTCGGTACCACTTTGTTAGGAACTGGCTCCCACTTTCCACACAGATTTAACTGCGTAGTCCTGGAGTTCAGAGTTGCTATCCCCGCCCCTGAGAAAATCCAGTCACCCCACAAGAGAACAATATTTTTCATCGGTCCTTTCATCTCTAAGTGTCATTGTTTTCCGGTGTCGCCAGGGCCATCCTCCCTGCCCACCGGGCACCCTGCATGTGGCTCATTTCTAATACATAAGGCCCCTTGTTACTGTTTGCTTTCCCTTGTCGGTTCCCTCAGCCTGTTAATTATAAATACTTATTTACATCTGACTCTGAAGCATCACTATGGTTTTGAAAGTCACACTCTAGAAAAAGGAACACAGAAAACGCCCCCAGCCCATCATCCCACCTGTATAGGGGACCAGTCTCCTTACTTCCATCTTCCTGTGTCTCCTTTTGCACAAATGAGGAGACGAGAGATATTCGTGTATCCCTCCTTTGTTGCATGAGGGGTACACACCATAAATCGCCTCTAGTCTTTTTTTCCACTTAACAATGAAAACTGAAAATCAGTCCACATCCGTTAATACAGATCTCCCTCTATTTTTCACAGCTGCAAAATATTCCACAACGTGTGTAAACCATACTTAGCGCCCTGCTATCTGTGTACAGTGTTTTCACTTGGTTCCAACCTTCTGCAGTTACAAACACTGCTGCAATGAACAGCCTAGTGCATAAGTATTTTCCTATTGTTGGAGATGTATCACCAGGGTAAATTCTTTTTTTTTTTTTTCTTTTTTCTGTTTTTTGCGTTACGCGGGCCTCTCACTGTTGTGGCCTCTCCCGTTGCGGAGCACAGGCTCCGGACCCGCAGACTCAGCGGCCATGGCTCACGGGCCCAGCTGCTCCGCGGCATGTGGGATCCTCCTGGACCGGGGCACGAACCCGTGTCCCCTGCATCAGCAGGCGGACTCTCAACCACTGCGCCACCAGGGAAGCCCCTCCAGGGTAAATTCTTAGAACTGGGATGGCGGGATCAAAAAATGAGTGACTATGTAATCTGAATAGTCAGATAATTCTATATTTACACAATAACTTTCCAAAATGCTTTCCAATAAAATTTGAAAATAACATGAGTGTTTCAACCCAGCCTTTTAAAATAAAGTGTGAGCTGAAATGTTCATAAGTATGTAATCAAATGCTCCCCCATGTTTTCTATGTTCTTCATCCAAGAACCCCAAATTGATGAGAGTTACCAAGTCTGTGGTCCCGAGGTTTACCATGGATCACAGCTCTCCTCTGGCCTTGAAGACAGGTCTTGCAACAATGGTAAATGTAACCTGGTGACTACCCCGGCCGGCATCCGCGTGCAGTGGAGGGACGGGGCGTGGGCATCGAGCATGGCTGGGACAGCAGCCTCACCCTCAGTGTGTGCTCACACTTGTAAATTATCACCAATCTGATGGGGGAGGAGGGTGTTTCTGTCTTGTTTTAATTTGCAATTTTCTAATTATGAGTGAGTCTGAACATCTCATATTTTAAAGGCCATTTCTTTTATCATTTCAAAATCTTTCCTTTTATCCTTTCCCTTCAGTCTTTTTTCAAGGCTTATTTTTAAAATATAGTTGGAAACATACAACATAAATTCTGTACCTTGCTTCTTTATGTAATATGATAATGATTTTCTTTTTTTCTTCCAGTTTTATTGAGATAGAATTGATACGCAGCACTGTGTACGTTTCAGGTGTAGAGCATGATGACTTGAGTTACATACATCACGAAATAATGATCACAATAATTTCACTGAACATCATCTCATTTAGATACAAAATTAAAGGAATAGGAAAATATAATTTTCCTTGCGATGAGGACTCAGGACTTATTGTCTTCACAACTTTCATACATAACTTGCAGCAGGGTTAATTACATTTATCATGTCGTACATTACATCCCTAGTACTAATTTAGCTTATGACTGAAAGTTTTTACCATTTGACCACCTTCACCCCATTCCCCTCCTCCTTAGCCCTGGTAACCACAGGTCTGATCTCTTTATCTATGAGTTTGTTTGTTTGTTTTTGAACTATAATTGACCTACAACACTACGTTAGTTCCTGTTACACAACACAGTGAATCAGTATTTCTATACCTTTCAAAATGATCGTCACAATAAGTCTAGTTATGATCTGTCACCACACAAAGGTATTACATAATCGTTGACTATATTCCCCACACTGTACATTTCATACCTGTTACTCATTTAGTTTGCAACTGGAAGTTTCTACCTCTTAATCTTCCTCAACTATTTCTTTTTTCTTATTATTGAAGTATAGTTGATCTACAATGTTGTGTTAGTTTATGGTGTACAGCAAAGTGATTCATTTAGATAGCTAGCTAGCTAGCTAACTAAATAAATAAATAGATATACATATATATATATTCATTTTCAGATTCTTTTCCATTATAGGTTATTACAAGATATTGAATATAGTTCCCTGTGCTGTACAGTAGGTCCTTGTTGTTTATCTATTTTATACACAGTGGTGCATATCTGTTAATCACAAACTCCTTATTTATCCCTCCCCCTCCCTTTCCCCTTTGTTAACCATAAGTTTGTTTTCTATGTCTGGGAGTCTGTTTCTGTTTTGTAAATAAGTTCGTTTGTATCATTTTTTTTAGATTCCACATACAAGCGATATCATATTTTTCTCTGACTTACTTCACTCAGTATGATAATTTCTAGGTCCATCCACGTTGCTGCAAATGGCATTATTTCATTCTTTTTTATGGCTGAGTAATATTCCATGTATATATGTACCACATCTTCTTTATCCATTCCTCTGTCCAGTGGACATTTAGGTTGCTGCCATGTCTTGGCTATTGTCAATAGTGCTGCAATGAATATAGGGGTGCGTGTGCCTTCTCAAACTGGAGTTTTCTCCAAATACATGCCCAGGTGTGGGATTGCTGGATCATTTGGTAGCTCTATTTTTAGTTTTTCAAAGAACCTCCATACTATTCTCCACAGTGGCTGCTGTAATATTTATGAACCTTGGATCTGACTGCCTCCAGGTTGGTAATACTTCTACAGGTAGTCATCATCCTCAATAACCCCTGCTGGCATTCATGTAAAGTAAGTGCCCAGGAGAAGCAAGGATCTAGGTGTTTAAATCCTGACAGTGAGAGAATGTTCTAATTTCATTCTTTTCCATGTAGCTGTCCAGTTTTCCCAGCACCACTTATTAAAGACATTGTCTTTTCTCCATTGTGTATTCTTGCCTGCTTTGTTGTAGATCAACTGACCATAGGTGTGAGGGTTTATTTCTGGGCTCTGTCCTCTCTTCCATTGATCTTTGTGCCTGTTTTCATGCGAATACCATACTGCTTTGATTACTGTAGCTTTGTAGTATAGTCTGAAGTCTGGGAGGATTATGCCTCCAGCTTTGTTCTTTTCCCTCAGGATTGCTTCGGCAATTCTGGGTCTTTTGTGGTTCCATATGAATTTTAGGGTTATTTGTTCTAGTTCTGTGAAAAAATGTCATGGGTAATTTGGTAGGGATTGAGTTAAATCTGTAGATTGCTTTGGGTAGTATGTCCATTTTAACTATATTAATTCTTCCAATCCAAGAGCATGCGATATCTTTCCATTTCTTTGAATCAGCTTCAGTTTCCTTTATCAGTGTTTCATAGTGCTCAACATATGTCTTTCACCTCCTTTCCTTTATTTTCAATCATTCAGCATCACTTTAAGTATACAGCATACTACATACACTTGGATCTTGCTTTCTAAGGAGTATTGCCAAAAAGAAAACAATTTAATGCATGAGTTAAGCCTGCATACACTGTAAAATCCTAAGAGTTTCGCACTGATAGAATTTTGTTTTAAAACAAACTGATAACTATGGGGTAAATCCAAACAAGGATCCCTGGGTGAAACAACAATCATGAAGCAATTCCTGCCTCATCATCGTCATGCAGCCGTGAGTGCTGGTGACCCCTCTTGCAGGTGCTGGTCGCCCCCCAGCCTCAAACAGACGTTCCTCCTCCCCAGCCAAACCATCCGGGCAAGTTTCACTGCCTCTGCCTGATGAGGAGTTGGTGGGAAATGCTCCCCCATCTCCACCGCCACCACGTTAATACTTGTTCAGTCTTTTTCGCTGCACGCATGTGGTGTCTCCTATTTGCTGATCAGGCATTGATCCCCTCCTTTTGCTCTGCAGGCATCCATTTTTTATTTTTCAGGGCGTCTAGGGTGATGGGATAGCAGGGCCAGGAGGGGTCGGGATGACCCACCAGGACCTGCTAGTTTCCAGGAAAGAATGGATCGGCAGAAGGGCTACACAGCCAGTCGGTGGCTGGTGACGTCCTGTTAGAGGTTCAGCCCATTTAATTAAAGGGAAACGGCGTCGTGAAGCCCAAACCTGCAGGGTAGGTGTCTGCAGACTCTGAATGAATGAACGGGCAGATGAATGACTGAAGTGTCCCAGCTGGAAGGGAACACTGAGCCCTGGAGCTCATCTGAGCAGAGGACCGGCTTCTACAGGCATGTGTTTTATTAACACGGAGAAGAGGCGAAGTCCCATCGTGATCTAGTAACTTCACAAGCAGCTCAGATGCAACCTGACAAGAGTTTCTGCTGTGGCCGAAGGGGCGGGTTCTGGGGTCCGCAGGCAAATCCACCGAGGGCCTCGCCGAGGTGCTCACTGACCTGTCAGGATCAGGCCAGGAAACCGTGCCAGAGAGAGATCCTGTGGTCACGGAAGAACTGGACTGGAAAAACAGGGGCGAACAAGTTAAAGGAATACTCCTCCGTGTTCACTGAAGGCAAAGGGCAAAGAAAAGGTCTGGCAGAAACAGAGGGAAGATCAGACAACAGCACGGCTATAGCTGGAGAGGAACCCGTCTCCGTGCTGGGGGTTAGGACACAGCTGGTCCCTTCAGCCCCGCCTGGTGGGCTGACACCTTTCCACGGGAAGCGGGGCTCCACCAGGCCAGTGGTTTCCAAGCCACTGAGTGGGTCCTGGAATCAATTCATTGGGTTGGCACCAACATCTAGAAGAGAAAAACAGCCCCATTGCAACGAACAAGACAGAACAGGTCCATCACCCCAAATTCCACGCCTCCATTGTAGTCAATTCCTTCCACCACCCCCAGCCCTAAAAAGGACGGACCTGTTTCCTGTGCCTCTAGCGCTGCCCTTTCCGGAATGCCGTCCACGCGGTGTCGTTCGCTGTGTAGACCGTGAGTCTGGTTTCCTCCGTCGGCCAATTGCCGTGTCATGTGTGTATCCGCCATCGCCCCCTTCTCGGTGAGTGATGCTCCACTGGAACCACAGTTTGTTCATTCCTCACCAGCAGAATGACATCCAACCTGTTTCCAGGTTTGGGAACTACAAATAAAGCCACGGTAACCATCTGCGTAGTAGTTTTGGGGTGGATACAGATTTTCGTTTCACTTAGGTAAATATCTAGAGATATGGTAACTATGTTTTACTTTATAAGAAACTGTCAAGACAGATTTTTGCATTGGCTAGAAGGATTCGAGTTGCCCTGGGTCCTCCTCAACATTTGATATTTTCTATTGTTTAACCAATCTAATGGCCTGCAGTCGTATGTTATTGTACTGTTAGTTTGCATTTCCCTAGTAACTAGTAATGTTGAGCGTCCCGTCCTGTTCATTTGCCACCTGTATATCTTCTTTGGTCAGATGTCTGTTCAGACATTTTGCCCATGATTTATGAGCTCGTTTTCTTATTATTGCATTTGAGAGGTATCTGTACACTTTGGATACAAGTCCCTCACCAGATATGCGATGGGACAACATTTCCTACCGGCCTGTGGTTTGCTTTTTCATTTGCATAACGTGGTTTTTCAAAGATCAGGAATTCTTAATATCGATCAAGTCCAACTTATCCATTTTCATTTTATGGATCGTGCTTTTGGTGTCGAATATCAGAAATCTTTGCCTAGTTCCAAGTCACAAATATTTTCTATGTTCTTTTCTAGAAATTTTACAGTTGTAGATTTTACATTTAGGACTATGATTTATGTCGAGTTGATTTGTGTCCATGATGAAAGGTAGATATTTTGTTTTGGTGTGATTTCTTGCATGGACTGATGCCCCATTGTTTCAACACCATTTGTTAAACAAACTCAGCTTTCTCTGTTGCGTTGCTTTTGCTGACACTTTGCTCTTTGAATTGCCAGATGGTGACAATCAGTTGATCACATATGTGTGGGGCTATTTCTGGATTCTTTCTTTTGTTCCACTGACGTAAGATCTATTCTTTTTCAGATTTCACATTGTGTTGGTCACTGTATGTTTACAACAAGATTTGAAATCAGGTAGCGTGAATCCTCCCACTGTGGTCTTGATTTTCTAAATTGATTTAGCTGTTCTGGTTCCTTTGTCTTCCCATATAAATGGAAGAAACAGCTTGTGAATTTCAACAAAAGAAAACTGGGCGGGATTTTGACTGGGGTTGCTACAGATCTGTAGATCACTTTGCAAGACGCTGACATCTTGACATATCCAGTCTTCTGACCTTGCAATGATTTCATCTCTTTAGGTCTCCTGTGACTCCCCTCATCAGCAACAAAACCCTGCATAATTAGATTATACATAAGTATTTCCCATTTCTTGGTGCTACCACAAATGGTACTTATTTTAATTTCCAACTGTTTCTAGCACATCGAAATGTGATTGTTTCACACACTGACTCTGTAACCCACCACCCTGATCAACCTGCCTTCAGTTCCAGCAGTCTTCCTGTGGATTCTTCAGGATTTTCCACAAAATTATATTATCTGTGAACAGTTTTGTTTTTCCTTTCCAGTATATACACCTTCTATTTATTTTTCTTGCCTTATTTCACCAGCTCTGACACAATGCTGAATGTCAAATAGGAGTGGTTAGAACAGACATCCTTTCATAGCTTAGGGTGAAAGCATTAAGGGTGCTTCTACTAAAAGCTGATGTTAGTTGTGGGCATTTTTAATAGAATCCTTTTATTAGGTTGAAGGAGTTACCTTCTTTCTACTCCTAGTTCGCTGAGCCTTTTGATCAGGAATAGATGTTGAAATTTGACAAAGTTTTTTTCTGTTATCTATTGCAGGCATAGTGAACTTTTTGGTAAAAAGTCAGATAGTAAATATTTTAGTCTTTGAGGGCAATATGGTCCCCGTTGTAACTACTTAACTCTGCCATTGTAGCACAGGAGCAGCCAGGGACAATACATAAAAGAATGGGTGTGGCTGTACGTCAATAAAACTTTATTTACTAAAACAGGCGTTGATCCTATATCTTATGGCCCATAAGCCATGGTTTGCCAACCCTGATCTTTTGAAATCATCAGCTGGGTTTTTTTAATCCTGTTCATATGGTGAGTCACATGTGATTGATTTTGAGTGCTGAACCAGTCCTGTATTCCCAGGATAAACCCATTTGGTCATGACATAGTTTCTTTTCTATATTTTTGAGATTCAATTTGCTAAAATTTACTTAACAATTCTCGCATCTATGTTCATGAGTGATACTGGCCTCTGGATATTTCTCCTTCTGATGTTTTTGTCTAGCTTTGGTTTCAAGGTAATAATGGCCTCCTAGAATGAGTTGAGAAGTGTTCCCTCTTCTTGATATGTCTCTAGGAAATGGAAATTATTTCTACCTAAAATGTCTGGTGTACACACACACACACACCCCCCTCTGGAATTCTCTTCGGACCCCATCTTTGAACTCCAGCTGCTTTGGCCTCTCCCTGCCCCCAACCCCATCTCCTCCGCACATTGAGACCTCTGGGCTCCGCTGTGTCCCCCATCACTGTCTGGCCTGGAAAGTCTCCAGGCAGTAAACTGGAGGAACCATAGGAAACCCTTCATTAGTTTCCCCTCTCAGGGATTTCTATCCTTTGCTGCCTGTCTGGTGTATGCAAAATCATTATTTCGTATTTATTTTTCTAGTTTTTAAATTACCTTGGGAGGATAAATCTGTTCCTTGTTATTCCATCTTTTCCAGGCATGAAAATTCAAATACTAGGATATATTGATGTGGTTCCATTGGGAATCCTGTAGCTATGAAAATCTCTGCATTTTAGCCCAGAGAGAAGATTCAGGTGACCTGGGAAGAGCAGAGGCCAGAGAGCCCAGCCCCCTGGGTTCCTTCCCAGCTAGGTCACCTGCGGCCCCAGTGACCTTAAGCAAAATCTGCCTCTCTGGGGTCTCACCTGTAAAAGGAAAGTAAACATCATTCCCGAGCTTCGGCAGGTGCATTGATGGTCAAATGGAACCCCACCTGCATAGGGACCATGTGAATGTTGTCATGATATGTGCGCCCTTGGGACTCCCAACTCCACAAATAAGCAAATTTAAGATGTAAATTTTTATATTTATTGTTGAATTGTATGTTTTTCCATAAATTCCCAGCCTGAATTATCTGTCAAAATTTCCTATACGATTTCCTCTTAAAAATACAGGTGTGGTTTTAAATATTCAGTGAAAGGATGATGTTGGTAATAATCTCTACGATGTGGAAAATCCCTGGAAGGACAACACACAGGGACAGGGAGGGCATGACAGCTGTGGCCCCAAGAGGAAACTAGAGTCAGTGATCGGAACGGCCTGACTTATCACGGACAGACTTTCCAATTTAAAAATTGTACCATTAAAAATACAAATGTGGGGCTTCCCTGGTGGCGCAGTGGTTGGGAGTCCGCCTGCCAATGCAGGGGACGCGGGTTCGTGCCCCGGTCTGGGGGGATCCCGCATGCCGTGGAGCGGCTGGGCCCGTGAGCCATGGCCGCTGAGCCTGCGCGTCCGGAGCCTGTGCTCCGCAGCGCGAGAGGCCACAGCAGTGAGAGGCCCGCGTACAGCAAAAAAAAAAAAAAAAAAAACAAAAAACAAATGTGATACTTAAATAAAATTTAGCTTAGTATTTTTAAAGGCTGAAGCATCTTGAAGGATACTGAAACTGCAGACATCTTCCCTTCCTTGTTGCCAGCGCAGCCAGCTCTGCCTCTGTGATTTCCGGGGTGTCTGAAAAGTCTTCTTGGTCCCCGACACTGTCCCTGACATCCTGACTGTGCCTAAATGCCCAGTTTAGACTTGGGGCTCTGTTGAGATCAAAGTGTCCCACGGGATAGATATAATTTTATGCCATAATCATTACTTTCCTATTAACATTAGCTTTAACAAAAGATTCATTCACTCACTCAGTAACTATCTACTGAGCATCTGCTCAGAACAAGGGGTTCTTCTCCAACAACCCACAGGGTAGCCAACGACTAGTTATTTCTCATGGGTTCAACAAATATAAACGTCTAAACCTGAAGGTTTTTCTTAAGTGTTCCAGGCTGTACTTATATGGGGTTTTGGGAAAACCGAACGGAGGCAGGTCTTCTTGGTGAGCTTTGTGAGTAGGGCAGGTGGGAAGGGCAGCTTCCTGCAGGGGGGCTCGTCCCCCGACAACAGGGACCCTCGTGGGCAAAAGCTGCCTGCAGTGGCCCCCACCCCTCACGCTGCTCCCCTTTTTTGGCAGCGGGACCAGCGAGTCCCATGCAATTATGCGTGCAAAGGGGTGGACAGGAGGGAGGGTGGAGAATCGCCCTTTGGAGGGGTGAAGCATCTTATAAAATGTGCGTCCAGGACCAAGGACAGCAGCCAAGAGGTCAGGAGCATCGTCCATAGAAGGAAGCAGTGCCCAGCAGGCACAGTAGACGACACAGATGGCGCTAGCGTGTGCTCAGAGCGAGGAGAGGCGCACGCGAAGCAAGAAGACGTGGCCTCCACCCCGTGCCCGAGTGCCCAGCACGCACTCTCGGCTCTGGGCTCCTGCGAGGAGGGATGTTTCGACAGCCTCACCCGAGGCCATGTCACGTCACGTGCTCTGCGAAATACCGCGTTCTCAGGGCTCGTGGTTGTCTAAAGCTGAAAAGACGTTTAGAATCCTGCCTGAACTCTTCACCAAACCTTGATCGTTATACTTATCGCTCCTCCAGGAAAGAAGAACTCAGACAACGATCAACATGTGAAACAATCGGTTCCGGACACAATCCTTCAAAACACTGGAAAATCTCCAGGTAAATGGGAACAACCGTTTGGCTCTAATAGGAATTCTCTTCCCTGGTGAGAAGGGACGTGAGGCGTCCACTCGAGGGCCCCGCGTGCCCTGAGAGCAGCTCTGGAGGAGCAGGCGGCGCCGTCCCGGGGGCACCAGTGTGGGCGCGCAGGGGTCTCCTGGCCCACCACGTGCGCGTTGCAGGAGTCCCGGGCCACCTGCGGGCGTCGCCTCCCTTCCCGCTGAGCCCAGAGAGGCCGTGCCTCTTTCCCAGGAAGAACAGGCAGCGAAGTGCACACGCATGTACAACATGCACGTAGACACACACACAGACGTGCACGCACACCCGATGCCACTGTGTCCTCGCGTTTGCCGTGCTGGGGAAATGCAAACTGGGTCTCTCTGGTGTGGGAGGTGAAGCCGTGCTCCAAGTGGGGTTTCCGACCTACAGTGCTTTCTTGGCGAGGCGACTAGAGCACAGCTTTCGGCAGGTTTTTTTAATGCAAACCCATTCGGACTGTGGGCAGGTTGTACCTCTGCCTGACTTGTGGAAAGAGTTCCTTAGGACAAAGTGGGGTTGTCCCATTTCTCCAGGAAGGCGGGTCTGGAGAAGGTCGTGAATCCTGCCTTAGAAATAACCATGGAGAGAGAACTTCGTTCCGAGGTGCAGACCTGGCAGTGGGTTGGTGTTGCTTCTAAAACCCCACTGTTTTTTATAAATTTATTTTTATTTATTTATTCTTGGCTGTGTTGGGTCTTCGTTGCTGCGCGCGGGCTTTCTCTAGTTGCGGCGAGCGGGGGCTACTCTTCGTTGCGGTGCACGGGCTTCTCATTGCGGTGGCTTCTCTTGTTGCGGAGCACGGGCTCTAGGCGCACGGGCTCAGTAGTTGTGGCACTTGGGCTCAGTAGTTGTGGCTCGCGGGCTCTAGAGCTCAGGCTCAGTAGTTGTGGTGCACGGGCTTAGCTGCTCCGCGGCATGTGGGATCCTCCCGGACCAGGGCTCAAACCCGTGTCCCCCGCACTGGCAGGCGGATTCCTAACCACTGCACCACCAGGGAAGCCTTGATACTTGGTTTTAACGACTATCACGTCTGGAAAAGATTCCTCACCGGGACACGTAGATCAGAATGAGACGCGCATCACTGGCTGGACTTCTTCGTCGCGTTGGGGGTTAGTCCAACCTGTCGACCGGTTCTGCAGGGGATTTGGTTAAAGTTTGGGCAGTAAATCTCTGTGCTCCATGACCATCAGTTGCTGCTCCAGACCACTTAGAATGTGTTGCATTTTGACAACTCTAATAAATGGGCCCCACCAACTGAAACCCTCCGCTTGGAATATCTTAAAACAAGTTTAAAAGTGGATTCCCGGGGCTTCCCTGGTGGCGCAGTGGTTGAGAGTCCGCCTGCCGGTGCAGGGGACACGGGTTCGTGCCCCAGTCCGGGAGGATCCCACATGCCGCGGAGCGGCTGGGCCCGTGAGCCATGGCCGCTGAGCCTGCGCGTCCGGAGCCTGTGCTCCGCAACGGGAGAGGCCACAACAGTGAGAGGCCCGCATACCGCAAAAAAAAAAAAAAAAGTGGATTCCCAAGTTTTTTAAGTGTTTAAGCCCAACTTACAAAAAAATAAGGGATACATATCATTCTTCACAATAAAATCCCGTAACGATTACGTAACATTTCTGGATGTTCATTTTCAAAATGTTCTCTCTGCAGAACGGTCACACCGACGGGCACCCAGCTCAGCACGGGCGGCCGGGAGCCTGGCCAGAGCCGCGACAAAGACGCCCTCTTCCTCCCACACCTTCAGCCTGAACACCCGCGATCCAACAGCCCTCCCGGGACCCCCTCCCCCTCCAGCTGGAGACCCTTAGCCTCTGCGTCTTCCACCAGCAACGCGAGGACGCCGCCTCGTTATATGATGTTATATAATACACATTTCTTCTGAAAAGTAGCTGCGTCCTTGTCACTCGGGAGGGTCCCCTCGCGGCCGGCTGCGCGTCTGAACGCTGTTGGAAATGTTTGCTCAGTGGCCACTTCTCCTCAAGGGAAGACCTGAAAATTGGACATTTATTCTTCAGTAAAATCGAACATCTGACTCAAACCCTGAGGTTACAGGGCATCACAGAGGACTTTCAGGGCCTCTTCCCATCTCCTGGCAAAATACTGTGAAGATTCCACTACTTAAAGGATAAACTGACGCTTCTGCTTCCGCTTGGGCTGCGAAGGTCAAGCGGAAACGGGGGCAGCCCAGCCCCTTCCCAGGCAGGGCCGTCGCAGGGGCCCATGTGCTGTGATGTCCCGGGAAGGGGGGCAGCGAGGAGGGGGCACATGCGAGACGATGCGAGGCCTGTGGTCCCGGAGGAGCCGTGCCCTGCAGACCCCCGCGGGGCAGCTGAGACGCAGGAAGAGCGGCCTGGAGACCCCAAGAGAAACGCTGGGCCCCTCACTCCCCTGGGGGCCGGCGTGTGGGGTCCTCTGTGCCCCTGCTGGGGACACGCAGGAAGCAGGCCCCCTCGCCCGCCGACCGCAGGGCGGAGGCTTGTCCGCGGGGACCCCTTCCCCCACGTACGGCTGGTGTCCCCGGCACACGGGTGGCATCGTGCCGCGCCCTCCGGCCGTGCTCTCAGGGTTCGGAAAGCTTTGCATTCCCGTGTTTCTAAGCGTCCCTCCTCCTCCTCCGCAGCCCCAGGCTGTGACCCTTCCGGCCCCGTCAGGGGCTCCCCGCTCCCGCCTGTGGTGCCGGGGTCACCGGGGCCCCCAGGGCTGGAGCCTTGGGTGGACCACGTCAGGCTTCAGGATGCCCTCAAAGGGCCTGGCGCTCCCTTGAGGGGCCCAGGGGCCAGGCGCAGCTGCTCTGGGCGCCCAGCCTGGTGGGGTGACCCCAGCCAGCCCAGGCCTGCAGCCCGCAAAACAGAGCGGCCTTCCCCAGCCCCACCCTTCACGTCAGGGCATCTAAGGGAAGGACCGCAGCTCTCCGCCAGGTAGGGTGGGCAGCACAGGCTGCAGGACAGGGCGGCCCGTCAGGTGTGGGCGGAGGCTGAGACAGGCCACCCCTGGTCCAAGCATCCCCGCGGGCAGCGGACCCGCAGGCCCTGCAACGACACGAGCCCAGCTTTGCGAGAGAGGGATGAGCTGAGGGCTGCTCTGACGGCAGAGGCTGGTGCGCACGTCCGGTGGGGACAGATGCAGGCTGTCGGGCTCTCTGGCGTCCCCCGGGGGGGACAGGGTTAGATTTCCGGTGGAAACCAGAGAACGTGTGAGAAAGCCAGTCGAAAGTGCTTGTCAGCAGCATGAATCTGGGCCCCACGCAAGTTGCTACGCGATTTTCCCTGGCTGCATTTTTATTAAAACCTTAAACCGGAATAAAGGCAGAGAGATACAAATTTATTTCTCTTCTTGAAGAGACACCTGGCAACACGTCCACAGAACGATATGCATGATCACTCAAATTTCCACACCCTTTGACTCAATTTTCTGGAAAGCAGAGGCATATTTTCAGCGCAGAGAGCCGTGTGTGATTCACGCCCCCTGTGCCCCAAGCCCCCGCGGAGCTGGGCGAGGCCGGCGGGGAGGCTGCGGCGGCAGGGCCCTGGCCCCGAGCGCCTTCTCCAGGCAGGCGGCGGGATCTGACCCAGTGTTCCCGGGGGCCCAGGTCCCAGTGCACAGCTTTAGCACCTGGCGGCCCACTCTGGCCGGGCCTGGCGACCTCAGCCACCTCAGCCCCTGAACCTGGGTCGCCCCGCAAAACCACAGCAATGGAAACACCTCTGGGGCGGCTGGAGGGGAGGGAAAGCGAAGCGCGGGCGCTGCCTGGGAGCCCCGGGGTCCGTCCCAGCCTTCCCGCCCCACACCCCTGCTGCCGCTGCGGTTTCTGTCGCGCTCCCCCCTCACGTGGCTGTGGTGCCTCGTGACCCAACTTGAGTGTGACCGTGGCTATTTGATCAAAGGGCTCTTTTCCCAACAAGTGGGATTTTCAGCTTGGCTGTGCCCTTCTGCCCCGCAAAGCCTGCAGGACGCATCCTCCCCAGTGACACAGAATCACACGCTGGGAATTCTGCTGGCGACGTGGTCCAAGGCTAAGCCAGCAGGCGGGAGGGTGGCAGGTCCTTCGAGCCTGAGGACGGCCTTCGGCCTTCAGCCTCGGCAAGTGGCCTCCTGCGCGGGGGGAGGGCTGGGCCTGCAGGGGTCCGGGCAGGGGCTTCTCTCCACTGAGTGCACGGCCGCAGGCCCGCGGACCTCGTGCTCAGAGGTTACCTAAAGCTCAGAATGATTACCCAGCGGCTACCTAAAGCTCAGAATGATTACCACCTTCTGGGTGAAACGGTGACCCTGCCCTCCCGGGGCCGCGCGGGGCACCTGCCTCCAGAGATGGCTCAGCCTGCAGTGGGCTCTCCCCTCCCCACCCCAGCACGGAGCCCCCCGCTCCCCGAAGCTGCTGCCGACTCTGACTGGTGAGACCCTGCTCGGGGGTGACAGGCTGCCTGACCCTCCACAGTCAGCGCCCCCATCTTCCAGGCCCACAGCCCCTCCTGAGTGAGCCCCTCGACCCGGCCCGGCCCGGGCTCCTGTCGGAAGCGACTCCACAACCCACGACTCAGCCTGATTACCTGATGGCTCCTACGTCAAAGGGCATTTCTGTCCCCAAATCTAGAGTGGCGTTTTCTAGAGTGGCTTCTACTGAGGAGTCACCTCTGGAGAACTGCTTCAGATAAATTAAAAGCAGGCTCCAAGGTCAAAAAGCTTCGGGCAGTTTCTCCGGGAGATACACGATACATCGTCATTTCTGGGAAGCTCTGCAGTACAGAAACCTGCTTCAAATTTCTGATCGTATTCATCTTTAAACTGAAGTTAAACGTACATCCTAAGAAGTTCCGACCTTCGCCCTGGGCCCATCTCTGCACAGCCAGCACCCCTGATGCCCCTTTTCTTCTACGGGGACTCTGCACCCAAAGGAATCGGACGTGGGTAAAAACTGAGAGGACGCATCACGCAAGCGGCAAGGGGGGCGTTCCCTCTGGATCTGCCCCGGAAGTTGCACACGGTCTGAGGTCTTGGTTTCACTGATTCAATAATTCATATACTGAAGCACGAACTCTGCCAACCCCCAGCCGCCGAACCTGGCAAGTGAACTATGTCTCTTCATAGACAATCAGGAAAGAACCAACACATCGGAAAGATAATCGGTTTTAATTTTCTAAGTTTTCACTTACGCAACATGATAAAGGCAGATTTATGCGACTCGATATGACATTTTTACAAAAAATGTCCCCCCAGCATCTGGGCAGTAGTATATAAATATTTACAATGAAAACATAGGCAAGGAAAAAGGAAATCTTCATGGTTCAAGACAATTTCTTTCCAATGCTTCTCAGAATCTTGAAAATAAAATACTTCATTACCTTTCTTAGTCATCCATATTTACATGTTGATTCAGCTGATGGTTCAAGAAATCTAGGCTTAAGGATGTTTTGTCTACATCACTCCTGCTCCTTTTCTACACTATTTTCCAAGTTATCTGAGAGTAAATTAAATATAAAAATGTAAACTTTGAAGGAAGAGAAAAAAAGAACACGTGTAAATGCACTGATAGAAAGGTCCTTACAGAGGTTAATATTTTACAACACTAAAAACCAAAATAAAATGCTCTCTATATTTCTTTAGTAGGGACATTTGGTTTCAATGTAATTTGATGACATTAACAAAAATTGCCTCTGAAGAGGATGCCAGGGAAACAGCAACGATGTCACCATCCTAACTGATGAATATCCATCACCCTAATTTTCTCTAAAAGAAACTGTGGTTTTTTTCAAAAAGTGACAAATATGAATTATATCACGGAGAGCTTAAAAGCCTCAACAAAGTGTGGTATCTTTTAAATATGAAGACTTTGAAAAATAAATTTGAATAGTGCAAGCCAGCCTCTTTAACGTAGTGATATTACGAATATATTCAACTCCAACGTAGGAAAGCACGACTCTGCCGCCGGCCCGACGCCGGGCTGTCGAGGTTGCCAGGATCGAGGGCAGCAGGCGGTCCCCGAGGATGCGATGCGAGCGTTTCCATGACGACGCCTGCAGCGGTACCTGCCGCCCGGAGGCAGGGCCGGGGCCTCACGTGTGGGAGCTGCGCCGGCCCCTGGCGCCCAGGGACACGCGGAGCCGCGGCTCCCGGGCGCGGTAATGCTCGTTGAAATCCAGCCGGAAGCTCAGGAAGCGCAGGCTCTCGTCGGGGCTGGTCGTCAGCAACACCAGGAACTGCTGCACGATGCCCTGGAGAGACGCGGGGGACACACGCCCATCTCAGGTCCAGGGAGGAGCTGCCCACACCACCGCCCCGCCTTTAACCCCCTCCGCGGTTATTTCCACCAACACCCACCCTAGCGGCTGTTCCTGGGACCAGAGTTCACCCAGTCAAGGGCAGCCCCACGGGGAAGAGATGCCCATTTCCACAAATGCAAATTCACAACAGTAATTTCATGGAAAAGAACTAACCAACAGATTTTTCCTTTCTGCCCTTAAGTTCTACAAGAATGAGCAAAACAGCAAAGCAACTGGTGGGAAAACATCCTATTTTTTAAATTTTGAATAGATAACTTCAGTGTGACACTTCATATTTCACATGAGTTATGAAAGAGTATTTAATCATACAGCCCTGATGGGAGGACAAATTGAGAACACCAGGAACAGACACGTGATGTAAACCATGGCTCGGGGCCCCGGTGCCTTTGGGGGTGTCGGGCTGCGGCTGCCCCCGAGGGCGGGCAGTGCGGCCACATCACCTCCTCATTGGGGGGTTTGCAAAGACGACGACAGGGTGTGAGAGACGTTCACTCAACTTTAACAGAACAGAATTCCCAACTGCTTCTGTCCGGGCTGAGTCACTGAGGACACCTCCCATCCCTGCCAACCCCCCCACCCATCTCACGTCAGCTGACCGTCACCTGCTCAGGGGAAGCGCTTGGGAAAGCTCTGATCGGCAGAGAAAAGGTCACCGACACACCCTTGTCCATCCTTCCCGAACTCTCGAGGTGGACACTGCCCCCCACCCTTGCTTCTGGTGGAGCTCCTGGGAGCTGGGACGCGTGCAGACGCGTGTATGCGACACTAGTCACTTTACACTGAGCGAACACACTGCCTGCGTGCGTGTGCACGTGTCACCATCTCTCTGGGTAAGGAGGACTTGGGAGAAAGTCCCTAAGGAACCACGCTGCTCAAAACACCGCCAGGGCTTCTCGTGAGCGTGAAACTGAAACATGCCGACGAAGGACGCCTCCACCTGGACACGTGAGGACATGCCTTCCCGCGGGGCCGGGCCCAGGGCCGCTCACAAGCAGCAAAGCACGGATGGCTGTTAAGACTCTATAGTGTTTCAGCCACCGACACAAAGAAGACA
This sequence comes from Orcinus orca, assembly GCF_937001465.1. NCBI lineage: Eukaryota > Metazoa > Chordata > Mammalia > Artiodactyla > Delphinidae > Orcinus > Orcinus orca. The sequence continues at coordinate 1,126,967 of NC_064576.1, read as the reverse complement.
GCAAAGGACTTACGTGATCAAGAAAAGAAGTCTGAACGGTAGTGATTTACAAGACTGTAATGTTAAGTAATGCTGGGATTACATTAAGATTACTTTTTAAAAACTGTATTAACTCTACCGGGAAAACATGTAACCACCACTGTCCTTTTAGAAATCAGCACTTGGACACATTTTAAGTTATTGAGTACTCCTCTGCAGCTGGGCAACTATCTTAATTAACAGCACGAACGTAACCACGAGGCACCCATTTCTGAGAATTATGAACCCACACCACATACAGGACCTGGGTCAAGACAGCGCTTCATCATCAAAACACCTGCCCAATAGATATATTTTTGCATTGGACATAAACCAGTCATTGCCACCATTTATGAAACGTGTTTTCAACAGAAAGGTAACAGGAGGCCAATGCCAAAGTGAGGCCACTTACAAAAGGGACAAATTTACCCCTTAGTTATGCAGAAGAGAAATTCAAAACTAAAAAGTATGAGGACCTTGGGAAGCAAACTAGATGCCTAGGGAACAGGGTCGTGGCGTTTCAGTCAGAATTCGGAAACAATGAATACATGGCACGGAAACATAAGTTTTCAAGGTCTGGGGTTCAACGCCTGATTTGTCTAATTAGTTACCAGAACTGAGTGGAAGAACTCTTCATAAAATCTTTTCATCTCTATTTCCAGCACTAACATCACCTTGAGAAACATGAAATCAGAAACCAAACCCTCAAAAGAGACAAAGCAGAGCAGAGCGTGTGGCCTCCGCGGCCCAGCAGCCTGAGGCCCGTCCCGCACGCTCCCCACACGCTCCCCGCACGCTCCCCGCCTGTCCGCAGAGGAGGCGGCCGCAGAGCCGCGCCCACCAGAGCAACCACGGGAAGGAAGGGCCACCAGAGGTCAGACAGCACCGAGGGCAAGACTCCCACCCAGCGGCAGAGGCCGGACCGGCTGGAACGACGCCCCTTCCGTCATCTGGCATCGAGCGTCCGTTACTGTGACGCGGGCGGCACCCTGTCGCTGGACACGCACCTGGTAGAAATGCGTCAGTATGCGCAGCTGCGAGCACAGCCTTGGTATCGACTCCTGGAACTCCCGGACCCTCTGGCTCTCCTGCTCTTCTTCTGCGGCCGTCACCCCCCACTGGCCCTGAGAGTGAGAGAAGCAGACGGGTTAGACTCCGGATGGAAGACGCTGGGGGGCGGGGCTGAGGAGCGTGTTAGTGGCGGGGCGCTGACTTCCACCCCTCTGTGCCGCTGGAAACGTCCATGGTCGTTTTCTGATGCCGAACTGCTCTCTAGCTTACTTTTTTCAATTAAAACATACCTCAGAAGTATTTTACATCAACACACATGAGTACCGTAGAACTCCCTCACTGTTCTTAGTAATGTTCATCAGCCCCAGTGTTAACATTCTGTGACATCCCACAATGCAGACGATTTCTCACAGCTCACCAGTCTTCTGCTAGTAGAAACAATGCTGTAACAAACAGCCTGTATCTGTCTGTCATTTTGTACGTATTTCAGTGCCGATACTTTACGTGTCTGTAAACTGAACCCGACGGTTCAAAGCACTGGCACCCTCACACGTTGCATTAACTCCTGACTTGAACGGGAACGGTTCTTACCGTTTCCCTTAGCCGTGATGCGTGTAAAAGACTGTTCTCGATCACTGGTGACGCTGACTAGCTGCTTTCCAGCCAGCACACGCAGGAATTATCACAGGATCACTTCTTATCAATTAACATGGTAAATTACATGAATAGACCTCTTGAACCCCTGCATTCCTTAAATAAACCCCAGTCTTGGTGAATTATTCTCTCAGTATTCTGTTAAATGTTTCCACTGTATTTTCTGTAAGACTTCTTCCATCAACATGTACAACCTAGGTCTGGTATAAGGATTCTCGCATCTGGCGTCAACTTCACAGAGCTTCCCAAGCAGGCTCTGGACACTTCCCTCCCTGTGACTGAACTGGCGCACGAGCACAGCGCTCTCCACGCCAGCCGCCGAGGTCCGGCCGCTCCCTTTCCTGTGGCAGAGCTGCTGATAAGCAACTTTGCTCCTTGCTGAGCCACTGCTCTGCCTAGAATTTGCCCTCTGTCCAGAGAAAGCCCTTCATCTCCCTCCCGTGTGCAGGCTGACTTCACGGGTCCGAGCCAGACAGCAGGCGGCATTTCCGCACCGCCTCGGTGTGTCTGTCTTCCCCCCACGGCCTCCCAGGAGGTGCCCGGCTTGTTCTGCTCCCCCTGGGCCGGAGACGCCCTCTGTCCACGCTCACCCTCATCTCACCGGGGCCCACCTCCTGCTGCCCGGCCGCCTCCGGGTTTCGCTGCTTCCCCAGTGGCTTCAGCGGGCGTCTGGGTGACTCTCTCCCCGTTTATTTCCGTCGGCATGAGGGTTGCGCATTTTCAGAATCGCTCCGCGGCCTGAGAGACACAGGCCACCTCTAGCGCCCCTCCGGCCCTCCGTCCGTGGCGGGACCTCACCGCAACCCCATCTTCCATCACAAGCTGGCCCTGTCCTCTCTACTGCCTTGTGATCTCGACGGCAAGCTGCTTCCCTCTGGACAACTTCAGTGCCCGGTGCGTCGTCCGTCCTTTCCACCCTGTCCTGTCTCTTCTGTCCCAGAACCTCCCGACCAAGCAGGTCTGCCCAGACGGCGAGCAGGCGACGGGTCCAGAGGGCAGCCCCAGCCCAGAGGTTACCCAGAGGCCTCTCCTTTCATGCGGTGGGCTCAGCCCCGCTGCCTCTGTTGACAGGACAGACACGCCTGGTCTCACCGTCATCTCACCAGCGAGACGCTTTCCGGTCTCCCTGACGGTGGTCGTCTTTTACCACGTGGTCTGTGTTTCTTCTGACAACCAGGGGCTTCTAAGTCTGTTCAGTGGCTGCCTTTAAAAGGACAGCTTCACACAGCGGGCCGTCCCTGTGCTCTATTTCTTCAGACAGCGTTAACCAGCCTGAGCGCGAACGATGAGCGCCCCTTCTTGCGGCCTGATTTTAGGAGACATTATTTCCATGTCCGTATCTTTAACGTATGTACGTCTGTTTTACTTACTTCATGAGCTTTAAAAAGTATCTCTTGATGCTGGGTTTTAAAAGATGAAGTAATTACTAAACTTATATTACTTTCTATCCTTTCCCTGCCACCTTTTGTCTTTTCGAACACGATTTCTAAATATTCTATTTTACTGTAGTACATACATATAAAAAAGCACAAGAACTCTAAGTGGATAGCATGATGCAGTGTCACAATGCGGCACACGCGTCACAGCTGGGCTGACATGCACGTTCACATCAGCAGCACAGCGGCTGCGTCCAAACACTTCGTCTTGTACTTGCAGCCAGGTAACGATTTTACATAGTTAAATTCAATTTTGTTTTATAAATAAAAGCTATCCCTAATAATTAAAAGCAAAAATGAAACCAATTAATCTAACTGGGTGCTGAGCTGGTGGCAAAACCTTACGGGAATAGCTATTTCAGGGAGGTCACCCTGCAGGAGCGGACACGTGGCTGGGAAATCGCATGGCTGCTGCACTGTGGGGGGAGGGTCAAGATGCCTGTTCTGAGAGAGTGGTGTGTACAGGTGTGTACAGGTGTGTACAGGTGTGTGGGGGGCAGGTGGAGTCAGAGAACAAAGAGCTGGGTGAGCTCCTGCTAGAAAACAAGATTTCCAATTGTGAGACAGAAAAAAGAAGAAAGAAAAGGCCTTTAGCCCTAAATTTGAATTGGACATATTATCACACACGGTTTTGAGAAGTGGGAAGAAAGCAGAAAACTGAGGGCAGGGACTGAAGGAGGAAGAGGCGCCCGGGAGCCCTTGCCCAGCAGCAGCAGTGCGGAACGCTGCGGCAGGGGCGGGCAGAGGCCCCCGACCAGGCGCCCTGGGCCCTCCGAGCCGTCCTGCACAGCCCCTCCAGCCTGCGGGGGCCTCAGGTCTGATGACAGTGCGCAGATCACCCTGCCTCACGAACGTTAACCACTCCTCGGGTACACTCGCAGCTCTCGCCTCTCCCGCGTATCCCAAGCACGTCTGAACAAACACGCTGAATAACCTGCCTTATCAGGCAGATCTGCTCCGAGGCGCTGACGGGTAACAGTCTGGGGAGTGAGCCTGGGCGCCCCCAGAGCGCAGACTCCCAGCTCAGCGATTCCCCAGAAGGGCAGAGCTCTGGGCAAGTGGGCAGTTTGAGAAACCACGGCCATGGCGGGATTCACTGGACACTTAACAGCTGACATACACCAGCACATGAAAGTAAGGAGCTCCAGGGGAGTCTGTTTGTTTATTATCACTCCCATTCTACAAACCAGGAAACTGGTCTCAGAGAGGTCAAGTCAGCAAAGGCTCAAAGCTGGTGACGGGGTTGTGGCCTTCAGTCTGCCTGGTGCGCAGGCTTCCTGGGCGGGCCCGGCCGGGAGGCCCCGGGGGCGGGGGGTCGCCAACTCTGACATTTCAGCCACAAACCCCTGCTCCCGGCGATGCAAACAAAGTGAGCAGTACACCCATCTCTAGAACACCCTGAAGGCACGACACGCACACGATGCGCTGTGTCCCTTCCAAGTTAACGATCCTCTAACGCAGACTGTAAGGGAATACTCAAAAATAAAACTAATCCAACCGCATCAACTGAGCAATCTGTCTGTCACCACCCCAAGAATAAGCATCTTGAAAAAGTGAACGACTGTACAGATTATATCCAATACAAGACATCCCATAAAGACTCAAACTCATTCAATAAACCTTTGTACTTCAAGGTCATGAAGGACATGAACCACTCAGTAAGGTGACTGAAAACAGCCGACGCGCCCGCCGGCTCCACGAGAGCGACGCAGGGTCGGGCACCGCCCAGCGGAGACACCGACGCAGACGAACGTCTCGACACTTGACTGAGGAACGCTGGCAAGAGACCAGAGCTTCCCGTGAACTCTGCCCTCACTGATTTTGAAAGCTGAGGACAGCGATGGTGCCCGCTCCCTGTAAGAGTCCAGAGCCGCTCAGGACCCCGGCCGGACGCGGCTACGACCACAGCCTCAGTGACATTTCAGCGGCAGAGTCTGCTGCGCTGGGAATCGCTGCGGCAACAGCTCACTGTCTAAGCGCATGAGCCCCACCAGCTCACTGTCTAAGCGGATGAGCCCAAGCCCACCAGCACCAGAACCATACCTCGGCTCCACGCTGCTGCTTCTTCTCCTCGAACTGCAGGCGCCTCTGCAGCTCCTCCAGGGCGGCTCTGTAGATGGCATCTTGAGTGTTCTGAAGCTCGATGATTTGATCAAACACGGCCCTCAGCTGGTTTAAAAGTGCCTGGGGAGAGAGGACAAGTTTTTTCTTTTCATGAACAGAGCCCCCAACACGCTTATTACTAAGTTTTTCAAATAAAATACTGACACTTAGTGAAATTCTCAAGGCGCTCTTTAGCTGTTCATTCATGCATCAGCAGACACTGACTGAACACCCGGTCCTGGCAAATACGCGAATTCTGAATCACCATAGCAACAGCAAGCAGGCAGAGCCCAGGCTCTCACTGAATCACCTCCCATCCTCACTGAGACCTGGCAACCCAAGGTGCTGCCCGACTCCACAGTGTGGAGCGCGCAGCCGCGCCCGCAGCGGGACTGCTCGAGGGTCAGAAAGCGAGGGGAAGGGATGGAAACACTTTTGTTTTCTTTTGGTGGTACATACCAAAACCAGACATGGAGAATATGAGAGAGGAAATTCTTGAAAAAGTATAAAAAACAAATCCTGCAAGGTTTTTTAGAAAAAGGTATCATGCTTTACACCAGGAATGAAAGGATGGTTTTAAACCAAGGGCGACAGTGCGTCTCCCTAATTCACAGGGTTCCTCAGGGCACACACCTACCGCAGGTCATGCATTCTCTCTCTAGTGCGGCACGGAAAGGAGACCACAGCACACAGTCTTGCATGTACACCAAACGATATCCACGCACCATACACATCCTAACCCAAGGCTGTACGGCGAGCACCACGACACCGGCGGAGGGGAAGGGGCAGGGGGCTGAAAGGTAACATGAGAGCCAACACCCACGGGGTCTTTCGTGGACAGCAAGCAGTGCGCTCGGCTCAGAGCTGCCTGTTCCTGGTGGGGCCTCAGCCGTAACACAAAATCAAAACAAAAGCTGGAGACGACTTTTTAACAAGGATTTATTTCCTCTAGTTTGTTTCTTTATTGTAGTCAAATAAAAATTGACTATTTTTGGAGCTGGGGTGACTTACTGCTGTTTACTCCAAGCTAAGAGTGCAACATGTGCTTCTGTTGTCAGCAATCTGTTCAGACAGGGCGGCGATGGAAGTGCCTTCTGTGCTGACACCGGTTTGCGACAATTTACAGTGTAACTCAGGATTTCTCTCAAGAATGCACAAGTAGAAATTACGAAAATGTATACACACACCTGTCACAACCTCCAACTTCAAAATTACGTGTATCAAACAGCCTTGTTTTTCTTACTAAGTGACGTAAGAAAAATACATTTAATTTATGTCAGTAACAGACTGCCTTAATTTGTTTTATATATTGGGTTTCTTAAAAAACAAAAAACCCTCTAGTGATTACTTTAAATAAACCATCAAATTAAAAGTAAAACCCTCAGCAGACGGACCATTTCAGAAAAGATCATTAAGGCCTTCAGCAAACGACTCCTTCCATGAATTTAGCCAGGACCAACTCACACGTAAACATTTACTATCATGAGAAAATCACGTTACAGGCGAAAATATTTTCTCGCTTGGATTCTGTTCATCCCCGTAGACATCTTTAGCAGTGAGCAGCGTGGCCTCTAGCTGTTTACAATGGAACTTCCACATGTGCAAACGGGCAGAGACACCGCCACTGGCAGGTGCGTGTGCTCCTGATTCGCCAGCTTGGGGACAACCCCCAGCCCTTCGCACGTTTTCTAAAAAGCATTAGATCTAACGATCGTAAATCTCCCTGCAAAACACACACACACAAGATGACTTTTAATTGTTTAAAAACAGTAGCAACTCACATGTGCCAGGCACTATGGTGACGGCTTACGAGCAGCACGCAATTTAATTCTCACAAATGTAGGGAAGAGAGAGGGGTGTCGTGCTCTTTCAAAACACGGGAACGCCGGGGTCAAAAGCTGAGAAGTAGGACGGAGCCTTAGGTCCACCTGCCCGCAGTGCCCCGCGCTGTGCGAGTGGACAAGGACATGGTGGCAGCGAACGCCCGCAGCCCATCAGGTCGGGCCCTGGACACTCATCTACCTGGACTGAACATGAGCGTGTCAGCAGGCAGACCCCTGACAGGACCTGCCCACAGCGCCAGCCTGATACAGACGAGGTGCAGTGATCGAGGCTGAAAGCCCTGAGGTGTGCGCTTCCTAAGTTCTCCTTACGCTCCAAGCATTTTAAATTACTCCTGTGCCACTGTTCCAATATATTTATAAAACATTCTATATAGAAGCATCTTTGATCTGAAGCATCTATAAAGAAGCACACATGATCAATAATTCTCTAATAATGAAATCTGGCATATCAAAATACCTGTTTTCCCAGCCATGGATGGCTAACCAGATATACTAAAAAAATCAGACAAGTACAGCTGATTCACTTTGTTATACAGCAGAAACTAACATACCATTGTAAAGCAATTATACTCCAATAAAGATGTTATAAAAAATGATTAAAAACCAGCACTAAGATACAATTTCTCACCTATCTATCACACTGGCAAAAATTTAAAAGTATGACAACATGTTCTGTTGGCGAGGCTGCAGGAAAACGGACTCTCACGCACCTGCTGCTGGGAGTGCAAACGCACACACGCTTCTGGCAAATATCTACTAAAGCGTCTACTAAAAAAGAAATCCGACGAAACAGCGTGTTCCCACAGAAGGACCCCTGCAGCGGGTGGAGGTTTAGTGGGAAGCAGCCCTCTGCAATCCTGAAATGTCTTTAAAGTCGCACATTTAACGTCAAAAATGTACTTGAAATTTTGCTTCCTACTTCACATTTGTCTCAAGTGAAAGCAAAGTGTTCCTTATTTTCCCAGATCTCTGAATAAAATCTAAGCTCCGGGAAGACTTGCCACATGGAACATGCAACTTGCAGCAGGGCCTACAGGAAGGAGTGTCAGCAAACAAGCAGGGGTTTATCCAGACAGCCTGTCCTGACTCTGCCGCCAGAGGCTCCGGAAGGCCTGGCCTCCGTCCATACCCCCTGAACTGAGGGATGGGCTCTGAATGCTTGTTCTCGCACTGCCATCCCTCAGGACGACTCCCCCCTGAGCAGCACGCGAGGACATCGCTGCCACCCCAGGAGGTGGATGGGCGCCACCAGTCTTCAGCCTTTCATGCCCAGTTCAAGGCACGTTCTCACCTGAGCACTACTGCTCCAACCCTGAGGGGAAACATCACACTAACAGCAAGACTGTCCCGGCTATCAGGGCTGTGGCCGCACCAGGGGACGAGCCCAAGGGAAGGACTGGCTGACCGTCTGTTCTCGTCTTACCCTGGAGTCGGCGTCCAGCAGACAGCGGGAGATGACGGTGTCCAGGAAGGCCTCGTGCGCGGCGATGATGTGGTCCAGGTCCTGGGCCTGCTGCACTTTGTTCCAAAGTTCATCCCAAGAGCACTCAAGCACCTGGAAATGACGAGAGCCTGAGGGAGGTGCTGACGCCACGCTGGCGCAGCACCTTCTACGAAGCACAGCACGACGGCCTGAGACAAGATGATCTCAACCAGAATCGAGGGCTGATTTGAACGTACCTCAAATGTAATGTAATACTGCATCTGATGGATGAAATGGACCATCTCGGAAGCCAGAATGTGACAGTGGTGCAGCACCCCAGAGAATTCTGCAAGAGAGCCGGACACCGCCGTCGGACACCAGCACAGCCCGCCCTCCTGGCCACCTGCAAGCTGTCTTCCCCCAAACGCCCTCACTTTCACTCTCGACCCCTAAAGCAGGAACCCGCCTTTCCAGAGTCCATCTCTGTGCTATGTAAACACGTACTTAGCCACCCAATCACGCGGTGACAGATTACTTTACGGAATATAAGGATCTAACAAGAAATGGCATAAAATGAAATAACTGTATTTGAAGAGTAGAGAAATTCTGTTTTATAATGATGCAATATCTTGAATAAATATAAGCTCAATTTTATGGTTTCTTTACAGTCAGTCAGTCTGCCTACTGTGTGTGAGACTTTTACTATTCCCTAGCTATTTGGCGACAAAAATGACATTTCCTTAAGTACCGAATGTGACCTTGTCACCTGAGAGAAGCATGAACTTGGAGGGGGTGGGCAGGGCCCAGACTCCACTCCTGTTCTTTGTGAGATTATAAAACCAGGAAAAGGCTGGAGGGTCACCAGGGAGCAGCATTCTCTGCTTGGACTTTTCATTTTTGTTCAGAGACTCCGCTGGACTATTATGGGATACTACTGTCCCTGAAGGCTCCATTGGGGGAATGACTTTAATATGGGTCAGACTGGACATATTTCTGTTACCGCTCCAAGGGCCTTCAATTAACTACCTGGATAACTCACTTGTCGCTGCATGCGGTTATCTGAGAAATCATTCTTGTCCCTTCCTCAAAGAGTAATGACGGAGCGACGTATAAACAGATGTGAAAAAAACAACAGTGTGCTGTATACTTGAAAAACTACTGCCTTCTACAAGCTGAGGACTAAGAGACACTTGTGGGGATTCTGGCTTGTCTAACAGGCCCTCCTCGGCCAGGGAAGAAACAGCACGGCCACCTCAGAAGATCGGCACAGGCTCCAAAGCCTGCCGTCCCCCGTACCATCAGGAATCTGCAATCCATAATATGGTAAACATTCTTCTGAAAGACAGCTATAAGCTTCCTATTTCATTTGTAAGTCCAGAGTGAAGGATGTACTTTTCCTACTAAAACCATCAGAGGGGCTAAGACTTCTAGTCTAGCACTCAAAGTCTATTTCACTAAAATGACTTTTCAATGTAAAAAGGCGTAAGAACATGCTGTTTTAAGCCATATTCATCTGCATTATGGTTTAGGTAAGCTTCTCAGAGAAGTAACCCCAGTGTGCAACTCCATCTGGGGTTTAACCAGAGCTGGAACGGCGGGCTGTGCCCCACCCCCGACGCCAGGCAGTCCCCCTGGAGAGCCGTCCGTGTACATTCAAACATCCCACAGGCATGCGGGCGCGTGCCAGTCCGATTCTCCAGATCTTTCTCAGTGTGATGGGATTTCTTCGTAGAGCGGCAAAGTTCCATGAAACGGTCTGTGATACGAAATAGTCTAGAAACCCCGAGTGGAAGGGTCTGTTTGTTTACTGTTCTTCATGTCATCACAGACCTCGGGTGGAACTTTCCCGGAAGCCCAGCGTCTCTGAGGCCTCGTCCAGCACAACCTCACCACTTCCGAGGGCACAGCTCTGCCCGCACTCACAGCAAAGGGGGGCAGCCTGTTTCCCAGCCTCGTGAGACGGGTCTGCAGTTTACACTAACCCAGCCTGACATTTTCCCACCATAGAAAGTTTAAGATCGCAGGCAGAACGGTAGGTCTCATCCCGGCTCCCGGCGGATGACGTGAGAACGCTGAGCGCTGCCCGGGGGCCTGGGTCAGTGCAGAGGCAAGAGCACATCTGCGGCCACTTGCCAGCCTCCAGCTCCAGGACCATCTTCCACACATCAGGGAAGAAGTGCGACTCCAGGTTTCACTGCTCTGTGCAGTCTGGGTCTCCTCTAACTATCACCTAGGCTGAAGTCTTTTCCTCCTGCCCAGATCTGTCTTGGGCTGCAGATCCATTTGCCCTTAAAAACATCTCACACAGGTGAGCCTGACCTGGCAGCCCGGCCCCGCTCCTCCCACAGTGCCCGGAAGCAGAGGCCCAGGGGTCCACCCTGGCCACACCTCCCACCCCACGGCTCTCAGCCCCGAGGCTGCAGGCTCCCCGGGCTGCGTAACGCTTGTCATGGTGGGCCAGTCTGCTGGCCTCCAAGCTCAGCCCTCGGGGCGGAGCCTCCCTGGCCCCTGCTGCACTGAAGTCACACCGGCTCACTGGGCCTCGAGGCCCTTGCACCTGGCCCAGCCCCCCTTCTGAACACGCTCTTCTGCCGGCCCCCGGCCCTGCCCCGCTCCCCACTCTTCCCGTCTAAGGCACTCACCTCCAGATGCCAGCCCGGGGGCCCCTCCGTCCTATGACACCAGCTGGTGGGGGTCTCCCTCCCGTACTCCCACAGCACCTGGTCTTCCCCACTTCAAACGACGATCAAAGCGCTCTAAGTGCCTGCTGACACGTCCAGCTTGCCTGCGAGACAAGACGCTTCCTGACCACAGGGACCTTTCTGTCACATCCACCACTGGATACCAAGGACGGGCGGCACCGAGTAGGCCAACCGTTGCCTGCTGAATGAATCGTCTCGACCCTCAGACTTTAAGGGGACAAGCTGCGCCAGCTACGCCTGGACTATTTCACTCACATCCTCTTCCAGAGGCTTCCGCGACCAAAGGCAAATTTGGCAACAATGGTAAAATGAGTGTTATTTTCTTCATAGTCTTCAAGTACTACCAAATGTATTCTCACTCTAGAAAACTGATCTGCTCTCCAGTCTGAAGGGAGCACGGAGGACAGCATCTTTGATGCACCCTCCTCCTAAGAGAAAGCCTCCGAGAGTGAAGGGGCCCGAGGGCACTGCCTCCTGAAAAGGGATCTGGCGAAATAACCCACGGGTAAAGCCTGCCCTCCCTCTACCACCACAGTGCTTCCCTTCCGCACGGGAGAGAGCAAGCGCTCTGAGCCGACGGATTCGGAACTGCTCACTGCCCAGGTAAGGCTCTAACGACTACGAACCCAACTGATACGGAGACTGAATTCACAAGGTATACTTTGGTCCTTTAACTCCTAAAAAATACAGCTTACACCTGAAACAGCCCTTGAATCTCTTTACCCAGAACCTTGAAAATACACTTAAAACATACTTAAAATAGAAGCACTTGTGTTTTTATAATTGAACCACAAATAACCATATAATTCTAAAACTTCCAAAAGCAAAGCAACATTCACCCCGAGGTCCAATAAATACATAAATACAGTACCTCTCCCGCTGGACTAGCGTGGCGGCAGACGGCTTTACAGACACCAAGAATGACCATCTCCCCTCCGGCAGACTTAGGTGTGAGACGTTAGACCTGTCTGCAATCCTCTACTGCCCCTCAAGGCTGCGGGAGGGACTTCAGGGCTTTAAAATACACCAGCAGCTCTCACAGGCTTGACCGTGTGGTTTGGACATCTTTCCCAGAAGCTTCTGCCCAACTGGAGATGCACTGGAAATAGCCTTGAGTGTTGTTAAAAATTACAAAAGTTTCTTTCTAAAAAATACCCTAAAACAATTTATTCACAATTTCAAAATCACCTCCTTCAACTTTTATCTACAGCTGAAGGGATGATATTTAAAAGTGACTTCACCAAATTACCCATGAGATTCATTTCTCAAGGCTATGGAGTCAAAGGAGGTTGGTAAGACCCTGGGTCTTTCCTGTCTCCTGGGTACAAGACCTCTGGTCACCAGTCAGGGCCTCCTGCAGACACCGTCTGGCGTCCTCTGTCTACCAGGCAAGTGTGAGGACACCTGTCCACGTGGGGCTCCCCGAGGGGTACTGGGCTGAGCGCTGCGCAGATTCCATCCTGGCAACCCTTGAAGGCAAGTGCTGCCAGCCAGCCCCCACCCAGACGAGGCCTCTGAGGCAGAAGACTAAGAACCAGCCCGAGGCCACAGCCCAGAATCCGGGCAGAGCGCTAACCACTCAACCTAGCAGTCTGGCAAACAAGAAGAGAACACGTCACAGGCGTGTAATCACTGAGGACTACCTACTCACACACGTGGACAGAAACAACAGACACAAAAAGGAACTTTCAAAGAGAAAAACATCTACTCATCTTTGAGCCACCATTCCACTAAGCCTAGAAGGCCAACTGTAAGATGAATCATTATCATATCAATCACCAAGAAAGGAAAACAAGTCCCGTGCCAGCAGGGGAGCCGACCACTTCCCCTACCTCCTCCCCGTAGGAGGACCAAAACAGAGACTATTTTAACACCATTCTTTGGGGAGGGGAAGCTCCATGCACTCCCTGCCCCCAGGACACAAAGGCTGAGAAAGAGGCAGGAAGCTCATTTACCTGTAGTTCTGTATTTGTCTATTTCATCTGTTAAATGTTATCTGAAATACACATTTAGTTGCCACTAATAGCAACAGTTTTTAGATTAACTGAATCTAACAAAAGAACTTCCATTTCTTTTTAAAGGAAAAAAATCTTTAAACCATTTCAGATCAATAATCTTTTCTGTCTAGCTAAATGGCAAATTTAGCTCTCTTGCTCTAAGCAAATCATTTTCAGGTGTAACTATTTACTCCAAACAACTTATTTTGATGAATATTATTAAAATTATATCTGGGATAATGATCATGGATACTGTGCACATGACCAAACACACACATGCATATGTGAAGGACTCCATGGGCTGCTTTCAGAAGCATTTTCTGGAATCTTCCTGTATTTTTGCCTCAGATTTATGGTTGATGGGAAATTTCTAAATCTGCTGTGTTAAAAAGACTAACTACCTGGTTGATCTCTGTTCATCAAGTTGCCTGGCCGTTAATAACTAAAACACTTCCTTATAAGTTAAAGGTAAGAAGGCTGCACTCCAACAGAAACATGGGCAAAAAAACAATTTCCTGAAAAAACAAACACAAATGACAAAAGAAAGAAAGAGTTTACATTCAAAGATAATTTAAAAAGCATTAAAAGGAATTAAAATGAACTTCCAGGGAATTCCCTGGTGGTCCAGTGGTTAGGACTCCACGCTTCCACTGCAGGGGGCATGGGTTCGATCCCTTGTCAGAGAACTTAGATCTCGCATGCCATGGGGTGTGGCCAAAAAAATTTTTTTAATTCATACAAAACAAATAAATAAAATGAACTTCCATTTTCACCTATCAAATTGACAGTTTGAACATAATCTCCAATGTTAGTCAAAAAAAAAAAAAAAGAAGAAAGAAAACAGCAATACAGACAACTATCAACCAGTGGCAGCTGTGCTTACGGGGATGTAAATTAAATTGGTACAAACTTTTCAGGTACAAACTTTCCTGAAAAGTAATCTGACAATATGTACCAACAGAGTTAAAATATAAATACTAAGAAATAAAAGTATTAGTAAATGTAAAGTAAAACTAAGATTCGTATCTGTTAACCCAGCAATTCCAATTCACCTATTCTAAAGAAACATTCAGAGGCATATAAATATATATTTACACAAAGCTTATGGCATTATTTATATTAGTGGAAAAATAGTAAAAAAAAACCAACAAAAAAACTATATACCCAACCGAAGAGGAAAGATAAAATGATATGTCCACAGGAGGCAATATTATGCTATTAAAAATATGTTAGAAGAAGTTTTAATGACAAGGGAAGAGGCTCAGTGAAAGAAGCTGAAACTGAACACGATACAATAGGATCAAGTTATGTTAAAATTACAGAAAACTGATCAAATAAATGCATTAGTTATCTTCAAGTAGAAAGCAAAACTCATTGCTGACTATTCAAAATAAGAGAAAAGCCAATTTGCATAGACATTGCTGATATCCAAATCAGAAAAACGTATCAGAACCAGCTAATACTTGGATCCGTTACAGAGCTCAGATTTCCCACAGCTAAAAATAATACAGTTGTTGGGCTTCCCTGGTGGCGCAGCGGTTGAGAGTCCGCCTGCCAATGCAGGGGACACGGGTTCGACCCCTGGTCTTGGAAGATCCCAAATGCCGCAGAGCAACTAAGCCGGTGAGCCACAACTACTGAGCCTGCGCGTCTGGAGCCTGTGCTCCGCAACACAAGAGGCCGTGACAGTGAGAGGCCCGCGCACTGCAATGAAGAGTGGTCCCCGCTCGCCGCAACTGGAGAAAGCCCTCGCACAGAAACGAAGACCCAACACAGCCAAAAATAAATAAATTTATATTAAAATAATAATAATAATAATACAGCTGTTTACTTCGAAAGGAGAAGAGTGATACAATGACAAATATCTGCACTGTGCTGAAATGATCTCGATCAGACACTGAGGAAGATGAGACCCCTGTGCTCGCAGGGAAGGGGAGAGGGCAGGCCCAGTGGACACCTGGCAGGCGCACCGACCGTGTGACTTCCGACCGCGTGACTTCCGGGGAGGGCGGCAGAGGCAGAGCCAGGAGCCAGCACCTCCGCCCTCATCGACTAGAAAATGGACGCTGAAGGCATATTTACCGTCCACAACCACGAGAGGCTTTCAAAGAAAACGCCCCCTCTTGATTCCTTCTCAGCTACTTCAGAGGGACCCTACCATTAATCGTCTCGAAGTGAGTCCGGAGGAAGCTCGGCCAGGAGCCTAAGAGCATCACGACCACTCGCCGAGTCCCGCCAGGAAGACAGAAAGCCTGGACGCCAGTAAACCTGTGATTCCGCGTGTTACCACGTGGACAGGTACCCACCAGCCCCCAGCTTCTGGGGTGTCACAGTTCTGGAACTCTGGGAGCTGCCCAGGGAGGAGCCTCGACCTAGTAAACAAGCAGAGCTCATGCAGCCTTTCCGCAAACAACTGCGCCTCTTTTAGGAACTGCTTTCACCAAAGGATTAACAGTATGACCGTGTGGTTCTTCTCTGGAGACATAATTTGTTGAAATACTTTCTCAAACGTTTTGACCAAATCACTTCCAATATAAAGATTTCAAAATTATTCATAATTCAAGTCACTCAATATTTATAACATTAAAATGAACTTGGGGCTTCCCTGGTGGCGCAGTGGTTGAGAGTCCGCCTGCCGACACAGGGGACACGGGTTCGTGCCCCGGTCTGGGAAGATCCCACATGCCGCGGAGCGACTGGGCCCGTGAGCCACGGCCGCTGAGCCTGCGCGTCCGGAGCCTGTGCTCCGCAACGGGAGAGGCCACAACAGTGAGAGGCCCGCGTACCACAAAAAAAACAAAAACAAAAAAAAAACAAAAAAAAAAATGAACTTGACTACATGACATGAGAGTTTTATTATAGCTTTTAACTGTAAAATATTGTAAAATCTTCCCATGTCCTGGTTTATGAACCAAAACAATATTAAAGCAATTCCCAAACAGACTTTAATTAAAACACTTACTGAATTTTAAATGAGCCAGTGATTTATTAAACAGCTTTCTTTCCTTAAAGATTATTTTTTAAAAAAAATTAAAGCACATATATGAACACTACATGATTCTAAAAGAAACTTCAATGTCTAAAAAAACCTAACTTGACTCAATTTCTTTTCCTGATTTGCACTGAAGTCAAGATAAGCATATTACAAATGAGCCTCTTCACAAAAGACAAATCCAAAAGCACAAGAAACCACTTTTCAATTACATTAAGAACACTTTTGTTTTTGCGAAGCTGCTAGAAACCAGGGGCCAGGCGGGGACACGCCCTCTGCCGGGGTTTACCTGGCATATTTCTCAGGAGCTTGGCGTTGCACATGTGCCCCTTCCGGATGTCAGTGAGGATGTACTCCATCCGCTTGGCCCTCCAAAGGAAGTTAAACACTCTCAGGTAGTGGCTCATACACTCTCGAGTGAACACCTGGAAAGAGCAGAACACAGGCTGACAGGATCCTGTGAGGTGAGGGTCCTCCCAGGGCAGGGCTCAGTCTTTTTTTTTTTTCCTTAAACAAAAAGCCAGAGAACACACAACCAACTCTAACGCGTTCTAAGTAGTATGTAAGCAACCATCACAGCACACTTTAGGAAAGCGTCATCACACAGCAACCACGCTAATCGTTTATGTGTCAGAGCACATTCAACGGACCTGATGTACAAAAGTTCAGTGTGGCCGAAATTCCTTACAACTATGACCTGTCTTGAGGGGGGACATTCACATCCCACTGCATTCACACAGGGAAACAGCACCCACAGGACGTGGTCCCTCAGTCCATCACTTACTACAGAATAAAGTTTGGAGGAACATTCAACAAATAACCTCCTGACACCTCATGTAACACCCTGGAGACCAAGGGTAGAAATACATGGATCTTATCCTGCCCACTGTCAAAATGACATCTGTCCTTCCAAATCCTTCTTCACAGAATTTGTAAGAATCTAAAATAATGCTGTGTTATAGAAGACGTAACTATGTAACTAAGATATGTACCCATTCTAATTAAATTCTATACAAAAAATGACAATCTCAAAGAGAATAGAAAGGAAATAGAGATTAATATGGTAAATTAAACAGGCAAAAATCAGGAAATCCATTTGCTTCTAAAATCTGATTCTAAAACCATAAATTTTTAAATAAAACAGCCCTTTTTATCTTTCTAGTAACTTCTGTATCCAACTGCACAGAACTTAATGTGATAGTTAAAAATTATTTCAATTTCTAACGCTAGTCTGATTATCTGCAGCTGTATAATAAAATGGTTACAGGTACAGCCACTCCACTGAGAACATGCCAACCCAGGACATATGCTGACCCTGGGACTGGAGGGCAAAGACTGGACAGGGAGGAGGCCACTCCCTGTGTGAGTCCTGGGCAGACTCCACCAACCAATTACAAGACCTCTTCTCCTTCCAATCCAGCCTCTCCCGTCGGACCATCAACCCACTGGAGTCAGCAAGGAAATTGACACCTATTAGCCACAGGCAGGGATCTATCTTAAATTTCGTTTTAAATACATCTATGATATAAACTTATTTTCTTGACTCTACTAGAGCTTTTAAAAATCTAAAATCTTGAAAATATAACATTGCGTGATCAATTATTTATGCACAAGGTATGCAATGCATAACTTCGATACTCTCGTAAGATGTGCAAAATCATACAATAATTAAGTAACTGTGTATACAGACCATGCTCAGTGTATCTATCACTCCAGGCACCTACATTTTGTGAAATAATCGGTGCAGCTGCCTCACTATGGTATCATTTATTCTACGAAAAAATAACGTGTAATATATGCAATATTAACAAGGTAGATAATATGAAAGTTTCTAACATAAATAATTTGTTAAAATATCCTGTTTTGTACATTATAATTACTTAAAACTATTTATGGCGTACATCTAAGGAGAAAAAACTAATTTGAATATGACCAAAAATTAAGTCTGAGCGCAGCTGTCTATTGAAGATGTCGTAGCTTTGATCTGGTAAAGTTTAAACAATGGGAGTTTGCGTGTGAAAAGCCTGCCCCAGCAGCTACCGCCTCACAGGAGACAGGCAGAGCCCCCTGCAGAGCAAAGCTGTCAGCCCAGAGGGAATGCACGAGAGCCGGCTTCCGTGCAGGCTCTGCAGCAGGAGATGGGCGCACACCACCCCTGGAGAGGAAGGACAGCCATGGACAGCCAACTCTGCAGAGACCGCTAGGGAGACACAGTAGAGCCAAAATACTTCTTAACAAAATATTCTCCCAAGAATTAGAAGAAATGCATGTCCTTCTTCAATATTTCAGATATGAAAATGACTGAGATAAGTTCAAAGAGATACCTTGGTCAAGGAGAGTTCACTCAAGTCTGAATAAAGAAAAACTGAGCACTAAAGAGGGCATTTTAATTGCGGACACACAAGAGAGCTGTGCTGGTCAATCCTTTATGACCTGGGAACCATTCAAGGAAACAGAACTTTTCTTTAAACACAGTGGAAGAGTGCCGTGAACAACTGCGCAGCTATTTTCTCATCAGCTCAAATGGATACTAAATATCAAATTTTATCCAAGTAGTAAAAATACAACGCCACTAAAATACTTTATAGTTCCCTTCAAATTATCCTAAATTAGTCACTACAGTCTAAGAATAATGGAACAAAATGAATAACCCATTTGTTAAGTACTTGCTGAAACCTATGATAAGAACAAATAATATTAAGAATTCTTAAAATAATCCAGCACTTCAGCACTCATCAGTGACTGGTGCACACACACATGCACACGCACACACACACGACTCTGGCTCGAGCATTCATTCAATGGACGCATCGGGGATGCGAGCAAGCACTTCACGCGGAGCTCTAGAGAGAAACCGACTCTGAAGCAACAGGGACGTGCAGCCACCCAAACAGCTACGACGGCGCCCAGCGGGATCTTACGGTTGCAATGGGCCCATCGACGTGGTAATCCAGGCTGAAGACGTCCCAGCCGGTGTCACCTGGAGAGACCTGAGAGCAAAAACAAACACACAACTGCAGGGCTTCCCACCACTGTGAAGCTGTCGAGTCCTCAAAGGAAAGGCATTAAAATAAAGCCCAATTTTTAAAAACCACTCAGCAGTTCTGAGCGTGAGCTGCCTGAGAGCAGAGGAGGGCATCTTTTTTCCACTCCTGTACCCTCAGCATCTAGACAGACAGGCGCATACGAGGTGCCCTGCAAATATTCTGGGATAAAGAGCGTATTTTTAATGAAATTGTAAAATCAGTTTTAACATTCATCAGCATTTTCTTAAATGACAAAAACCCACTGCCTTTTGTGTCCCTAATCCATAAAAGTAAACATTTTTTAAAAACCCACAGGTTCTGCTAATGGTCCTTCATCATAAGTAAGCAAACAGTGTATTATGTTTATGAAATACTCATTCCCCTAAAAAAGCCATCTTCTCTCAACTAAAACTAAACACCTCTGTTTGTGATCAATGCTACTGCGATCTGTCACCTCTGTGCCCGGTGTCGTCACCAGCAGCAACAGCGGAGGTGACTAAGCACCCACGTGGCCAGGCCCCAGGACAGAGCTGCACGTCCCCTGCCCGCAGCCCTGGCGGCCCTCTGTCAGGAGAACACAGAGGTGCAGGGACCTGTCTGAGGCCACACCACGCCAGGCCACCGGACAGGGATTCCGACGCACGGTGGCCAGCTCCCCCCCACCAGAGCGGAGCAGCGTGGAGCAGCGAAGAGAAGAGACGAGACGAGACGAGACGAGACGAGAAGAGAAGAGAAGTGAAGAGAAGAGAAGAGAAGAGAAGAGAAGAGAAGAGAAGAGAAGAGAAGAGAAGAGAAGAGATAGCAGAGCAGAGAAGAGCAGAGAAGAGCAGAGAAAAGCAGAGAAGAGAAGAGAGCCGAGGGGCCTCAGGCCACACGGAGGGCGCCAGCGAAGAGCCCCGGTGGGACCAGAGCTGCGGTACCTCCAGCAGCCTCACATCCAGTCTTCTGAGGGCCTCAGGGCTGTCAAACTGGGCGTTGGTGGCTCTGACAGCTGTTTCAAGAATTCCAGTCAGGTTGTGTTGGTACAAAGTCGTAGCCGGACGGACAAGCTCTGGTCTTAACAGAGTTTGGTAAAAGCAAAAGAGGATGTTACTTGGATTCTCAGTGTGCTTCCTGAAAACTTCAGATTATAGAGTTCAAATGACAAAACCTAACAGGACAAATGGAACCGATACAACACGGCAACAAAATGACTATGAAATCTGAATGCTACAGAATTAACTATAAATAAGATTTCATCAAGTATTTTGGGGAGCAAAACACTTCTTTAAAATTAATTTTGGTTCAGCTTAAAATTGAAAATCCTTAAGTGAGCCACGCATGTTAAAAAATACAGTTTTCAAACTTAAGCCTGGCCTACAGTAGCATGAACTACTGTAACTTCCTGTACAGATCCAATGGGCAGAAAGGACTAGATTAAATCAAAACAATTGGCTGTGTGGACACCATGATTCTAAAGGCTAAGAACTACTGTATTACCAGCAAACACTTAAGGGTTACTGACATCTGCATTCCTAAATATGAAACTGACATCTGCGTTCCTAAATATGAAGCTAACATTTCCGAGATCCGCCCCAGGTGAGCACAGGGTGAAAAAGGACCAACAACGTCAGTGTCGCTCAAATAAATCTGAGGCAAGCTAGAGACTGATGACATTCCCCTTTTAAAACCGGAAACTTAAAACAGGGCTTTGAGAAGAAATAAATTTTTCATTTACTATCAAGGATGAGACACTCTAATTATTAAAACGCAGCATAAGGCAAACACGGGTAAGTCAGCTAAATGATGCGATCTGCAACACGGCCATGGCCTCTAAACGTTCATGAAACACCTGCTCTCCTCCACCCCAAACCTGCACACTTGGCCCCCACCCCCTGGGCCACTGAAAGAACATCTCCCCCTAAAAACTCATCTCCACCCACTCCCCACAGGTGCTGCCCTGGGACCAGTACCTAAGTCACCAGTGACCCCCTTCCTTACAGAGAGCAGAAAGGCTCCTTCAGGAAGTATAACCACCAAAAATTCATGTTCAGCAGATCATCAACTCTTTCATGAGCTAATACCTCAAACAAGGTTACCCCTGAGCCTGCTTGCTATGTGTGCCCCCAAAACTCAATCATCTTTCGTACTGAAGACGGCCTTCTGGTTAGAGGTGGAACTACAGAGTTTCCGTGGCTGAAGCAGCTTCTCAAGTGCAGTCCCCATGCCGGCAGCTTCCCCTCGGCCGGGACCCTCTTAGGGACGCACCGTCCTGGCTCCAGCCCAGAGCCACGGAGCCGGGCTCTGCGGGCAGGCCCGGCCATCCAGTCCAACAATCCCTGGAGGGGATTCCGACACACATGGAGTCTGGGGACCAAAGGCCTGAGACACTGCTGGACTCACACAGGCATGACTGAAGTGTCCCAAAGGCAGTGCCAAGAAGCCACATGTCCAGTCCTAGGCGCCCGAGTCCACGCTGTGCCCACCCTCGGCTGCCCGGGGCCCGGCTGTCTGCTACAGAGCTGGCCCTCCTGTCTCTATGGCAGGAAGGAGGGACACACACTTCCTTCTAGAAGGGACGGTGCCAGGAGGAACGTCATGGAACTAAATGGAAGGAGCAGTTGTATTTGCTCCATGAAGTTGTTTTGTTTTTTGTTTTTTTTAGCAAGAAATAATGTAAACTAAAAACATGGAAGAAAAAGTTCCATCTTAAAACATACATTTTATTTCTCAGACTACTCTCAAACTGAAGCTAGGCTAACCGACCACACCACGCACCCCTCATACCCCTGCTGGTCGGTGCCAGCGCTCAAGAGGCGCACGAGCCCCGCGGGCGGAGCGCAGGACAAGCAGAGCTAAAGGGACATCGGCTTGATGACGCGACAATTTTCTCTCCTCGATTTCATCTTCCCAACGTTCTGTGAGAATTCAACACATTTCCTCTAATGTCGCTTGCTCTTTTAAAGAGAAACTGTAAAGCTCTTTATCGTGCTGAAATCTACTGCACGTCTACAAAAAGAACCCTCAAGAGCCTTCTTACTTGAGCAAATCCATTAAGTGCCTGATGAAGTCTCCTTGACCGAGCAGCAAGTACCGCCGCATGGCCTGCATGTGGTCCAGCAGGCTGTACTTCTTATTCAGAACATCCAGTAGGTACTTGCTGGTCTCAAAATAAGCCGCGTCAATTTTCCCCTGAAATGCATTTTCCAAATCTGTGAAAAAATCTGCAGCTGTAAAGAACAAAAGGGAAGAGTGCACAAACGTACATAATCTGCATCTTACGAGGAGGAATGAGACTCACACACACAGAGTCGCTACACCCGCTCACAGCTTCGCTGACAGCCGAGGGCGTGGTCAGGAGGGCTTGTTTGTGCTTCAGAATAACGGGCCCATTAAGAAAAACCTATTTTAGTACTGCTGCTATTCTAGTTATACATTACTGCGGAGAAACTAAGGTGTCCACAGTGAGGAAAACGTAGTTTTCTGTAGAAGCGGAGGTCTGACGGTGCAGTAATGTGAGGACGCCAGGCGCCGAGCTGACCACGGTCATATTGCGGGGATGGGGGAGGGGGGGGCAACATACATTTCTGTTGATCTACGTCATTTTAAAAATGTCGATATCTCCCCCCGGAAGTGTTCTTACTGTACCAGTGTTGGATTCATGAAGGGTTTTCACGCCAAAGAAAAGGTCAGATGCCAACCAACGGCAGCCAAAGCGCCTGCCAGAAGACACGCGACCCAGAGCCTGCTGGCCAGTCTCTGGTCCATATGTTCCCACAGGAGAACATTTACCCTTAACTCTCTCGGCTCACTTTTAAATTTCCAAAATTTTTCACATAGGAGAAATATAAATGTGACTTTTCCCACTGCTTTTTGTATCATTACCAGCAGTCCTCCCGAGTCCGCATCTCCCATCCTCCCAGCGGTACTGACAGCCAAACAACCTTCCTCCACAGAGGGTAGCAGTGGAGGGGGCAGGAGTCGCCGACTGCGGCCCAGCGGTCTCCTGCACACCCGCCACGTGCTGGGCGCTGGGCGCTCGGCGGTGCTGGCCTCCCCCGCGGGTCTCCACAGCAGGCAGGGCACGGCACTCGTCCTCCCTAAGTGCTATCTTCTCCGGCCACTAGGGAAGCGTCGAAAGGCATCAAAACAACTCTTCACCTGGCTCTTCCTCCTTCTGCTACCTCTTCAGCACAGGTGTTTCCAAAAATTCTGTACGGGGACCTCCATATTCTAAGAACTAACCTGGCATCTCTGAATCCCTAAAAAGTTTACGCAGAATAGCGCGTGTCAAACACACCTGAGACGGGGAGCCAGAGGGGTGAGAGGGAGACGTGTGTGGCCTGCGGCTGCAGCCGCCGCCTCGCTCTGGAGCCCTGGGGCCCTGGCCTTAACCGCATGGCGACACAGCTGCAACCACATCTCCCGTCAGCCCTGACCTTGCTCTGGATTTTCAGTACAACTCCAGCACATTCTGGAATCTCCCCTAGCGAGTCCTCTCAGATGCTGAAAATCAAGCTGGGCCCAAAGGAACACAAGAAGGTGCTCAGCATCACTAATCATCAGGGAAATGCGAATCAAAACCACAGTGAGACGCCACCTCAGGCCTCGCAGAAGGGCCACCATCGAAACGTCAAGAAATCACAAGTGCTGATGGGGGCGTGGAGAGAAGGGAGCCCCAGTGCAGCCACTGTGGAGAACAGTACGGCGGTTCCCCAAAAAATTAAGAACAGAACTACCACACGACCCAGCAATTCACATCCAAAAATGAAATGAAGTCAGGATCTCAAAGGAATGTCTGCACTCCGTGTTCACTGCAGCATTACTGACAAAAGCCAAGACATGGCAACCACCAAAGTGTCCACGGACATATGAATGGATAAAGAAGATACAGTGTACATATCCAATGGAACATAATTCAGCCTGAAAAAAGAAGGTACTTCAGCCATTGGTGACAACGTGGATGGACCTGGATGACATCATGCTGAGTGAAGTAAGCCAGACAGAGAAAAGAAATACTGTATGATCTCACTCACGTGTGGAATCTAAAATAGTCAAACTCATAGAATCAGAGCGTAGAATGGTGGCTGCCAGGGACGGTGGAGAGGGGGAAACAGGACGGTGAAGGTCCAAGGGTACCGAGTTTTGATTATACAAGATGCATAAGCTCTGGAGACCTGTATACACCAAACGGCACAGTGCCTACAGCTAGCAGTACTGCACTCTGTACTTCAAGCACGTTATCTGCACACCTCATTTCATGTATCACTTTCTACCATTTACTACTTATTATTTCACTTTTTTGTACGTTTAATCGCCATTCCTAGATCACAGTTCATGAAAAGCATCATCATGGTGAATTCATACCACCTCCCCTACAGCTACCACAATGCCCCACACAAAATAAACTTGAATGAGTCAAGACAACAGTATAAGGAACAAATGTAGCCAAGACCCGACAGCTGTCCGTGTAAGTCAGCCACACAGAGAATACATGAAATTACTGAGGATGGGGCAGGCAGCAAATGGGGGAAATGGCAGAGAGGACAGTAGTAAATGAGGGAAAACCACAGAATGGTTAACACAGTGCGGCATTCTGAATACATAAACGCTGGGAATCCACGCTGATTTCTGAACAAGTCTCTGAGTTCATTAGCAAGTGTTTCCTTTATTTCCTTACTTTGGCATACTGTCACTGCATCATAAAAAAAGTAACACAAGTTACCAAGGAGAGTAAAATAGCTACACCTAGTTATTGTTTAACTGTATAAGAAAGGAAATTCAAAATTTACACAGTAATAGATATTTTGTATGTATCACACTGTGTATTAAGGTATCCTGGATAATAATTCAGAAAATCTGTCAGTCCTATTGAACGAAACATACTTCCAGCAATATATAGCACTGTCACCAGCACCATCACCAACGTCACCCCGACATGACCACTATCACCACCACCACCACCACCACCATCACCACCATCGTGCCATCACATCATCACCACCATCCCTATCACCACCATCATCGTCATCATACCGTCCTGGGGTGATTCTGCAGACTTGGTCACAGCTATCATCTTTGTAGTGGGCGTCTGGTCATGACAAACCTGGTGCAGGAAATTTATTGATTTTCCTATCAAAAGGACCTAAAAAAAAGGAAAATATTCTAGTTACCTTTATTCAAAATTAAAACGATCAAACATCCAAGCACTACAAATATTCATAAGCAACAAATTATTCTATTGATTAAAAACTAAATAAGAACATCTGGGATAGTATCAAGTGAATTCCAGGAACTGAAAAAATTGTTATTAACAAACACATATTAATGCGTTGAGGCAGTCAATTAACATATACTTCACCTCAAGAATGTAAATCCTAACATGCCACAAAACTGTGTGTAACTGAAGACTGGTTTTGTCACCGGATGCAGGTAAATACAGCATTAGCACATCACAGTCACAGCAGTCCCACCCTACCTTCCTGGACTGGTCCATCGTCATGAAGGATGGGATCATTGATTTCCTCAGGGTGTACTTGTCGTGCCACAGCCGGTCTGTCTTCACTGTTGGATCTGATGCTACGAAAAACTGAAAGGAAAGAGGCAGTGAAACATTAAAAAGTGATATTTATGGCGAAATATTAGCTAACAGCAACATCAAGAAATAAGTAATTCTAGGAAGCAAAATTCTCCAGATATTGGGAGGCTTACCATTTATACAATAAATCTTATTTTAAGAGGCATTTTGATAGATCTCTCTAAATGGAATCACTTATTCCCCACTTTTTAAAACCAAAATATAGTGAAAATAAGATAAATTGTAAATATAGTATCAATCACAGCCTCTGCTGTGTACATCATGGATCTGAGTGCGAGGCCTGCCTAATCCACACGGACTCTTCCCACCACCTTAGGAAAGGCACACAAGCCTCTGGGGCTGTTTGAATATTCAATTCAAGCCAATTCAGAGTCTTCCTCTCCTCCTTCCACCAATCAGCAGCGTCTCCTCCTGCCGCTGTGCACCGCCTGCAGAGGCCCCAGGTCCACCCGCAGCACTGCAGGAAGCGACCTTCGCGTGGCGCCCTCCCCCAGAACCACTGCGCTCAGAAGCTTCCCCTGTTCACTTCTTCCCTAACCCCGCCCCGCCGCCTGTTCCCTGACATCCCAAAGGGCACGGGTGTTAAGGAGAAAACGAAGCTGCTATGGTTTCCAGCTCGTTTGCTACTACACTGAGGCCACTCTCCTTTTTCAGTCATAGTCCTAACAGACTTGTGCTTTTATTTCTATAAACTCGAGCTCTAAAAGCAGAACTGCTGAGTCAAAGTAATTCCTAATTTTTATAAACAATGTCAGATCTCCCTTCCAAACGGCCCTGTCAACTGACCCTCCCACCACAGGAAGCTCTACATTTCTGCATCCTTGCTCGGTTTGAATTTTGCCAATCAGGCAAAATCACGGTTGCTTGTACTGTTCTTTCACTGACAACAAAGGAAGTTGGGCCCATTTTCATAATGCTGATTACCACATGATTTTCTCCTGTGAATTGTCTTTTTATATCTTCATCCCATCTTTCTACTGTCTTTTTCTTACCAATACACAGAGGCTCTTTGTTATATAAGGGAGAGTGACCATTTGCGAATCATTAAGAATTACAAATGTTTCCAAATTAATGACCTGCCACTGTGTATGGTCTGCTCCATGTTTTGTCTTTTTCTTTCTGGGTCATATTGGTGACCGTCTTCCTTTATGGCTTCTGGGTCTCCTGTCTTCCTAAGAGCTCCCATCCTAGATTACGGAAAGATTCTCCACTATTTTAGCAAGCACACTGGGCCCTCCGTATCCATGGCTGGGGGCATCCACGGATGCAGAGCCCAGGGATGCAGGTAGGGTGGGCACCACACCACTATACACAAGGGACTTGAGCACCTGCAAACGTTTATCTGCGAGGGTCCTGGAAACAATGCCCCGTGGATACCGAGGGACAGCTGTATTCCCGCTGCACTGTTTCAGTTCCTTAGATCTTCCATCCCTGCACACAGTACACACTGGGGTCTGTTTCCTTCTGGGCTGCATTTTCTCTTTACTGGCCAGGCCAGCACCCTTTCCTCTGAGCTAGCGTGCTCACCAGGAGCAATCATTACAGTCACTTACATCGAAAGATTAAAAGGGGAAAAACTGACTCCACCAAGAGACGCTGAGGAGTGTCTGATAGTATGTTTACACCCATCCACGGCGACTACTTAGATGGACTGGAGCGCATCTGGTGCTTCGATCCATCTCGGTTACTATCCCTCCCGGCGTCCCGTTGCCCATCCTGGGAGGGCGGAGTGCCTTGAGCTGACGCTGCATCCTTCAGACTCCACGCGAGGTGCCTTCCCTGCTGCTGGCCTGATCCAGGCTCTAGGTTCCTAAGCGTTCATTTCTCCCCCGACCTAGAATCAGCTGCTTCTCCAAGGAGCCCCAGTCCCTTTTAGGGAGAAATGGCATTTGGACCACAGTCTGAGTACTTGGCAGTACTTTAAGTCAGCAGCTGGATGTCTGAGACGCAGCAATGGCCACGTTACACATGGCAGCTCGGTCCTCCCACTGGACTGTAAGATCCATTGAAGTCCTAACATACCTAAATGCCTTTTTGTTGATTTTTACGTAAATTCCAAATCACCAATTGGTGAATAACACACAACCCTGGCTACAAAGATGTGTCTGCAGATACAAAATGGATTTAAAGAATTTTTAAAATATTTTTAGCAAATATATAGCAATACAAAATTAATAGTTTCCTAGCAAAAAGTAAATAACCAAAATAAACCTAAGGAAGGGGCTTGAGAAACAGAGGAGGGAGGGAGAGAGAAGACTCTAAAAGAGCAGTATCTGTAGAAGAAATCAGAAATGGAAACTGCTAACACTAAGACATGGGGCCTACTAAACTGTAAAAAAAGGTATCTTTCTTATATTATTCTAGACCACAGAAGAATGTGCGGTACCTGTTTATTTAATGAATCTCGTTTAACACGAGCTAATCCTGATAAAAATAATGCCCCAAATGGAAACTACAGACCACCTTCATTTGTGAATACAGATGAAGAAACTCTGAGTGAAACATTATCCTTGCGTTACTGGAATAAAGTATTTTGGGGCACAACATACTTCTAATACACACTAAATGTGTAAAAATGAATTACAGAATATTATCATGTAGTCATTAAAAATGAAGTATGGGAATCCCCTGGCAGTCCGGTGGTTAGGACTCAGCACTTTCACTGCGTGGCCTGGGCTCAATCCCTAGTCGGGGAACTAAGGTCCCGCAAGCCACGTGTCATGGCTGGAAGAAAATTAATTAATTAATTAAAATGAAGTCTGTTAACTATCAGAAGCCATTCTGAGAATCTGATGAAAACTACAGATTTTCTTCCCAGGAAAAAAATGCTTATATCCACAAAACACACAGTTTTATGTGCTATTCAGGAGTTTCAGAGATCACATTTTAAGAAGTCTTGGTATAGAAGAATAATGTTTAATGGCATGAAATTATTTGCTTTATTTGCTTCAAATAAAAATAGAGGTTACAGGACTTCCCTGGTGGTGCAGTGGTTAAGAATCCGCCTGCCAATGCAGGGGACACAGGTTTGAGCCCTGGTCCGGAAGATCCCACATGCCGTGGAGCAACTAAGCCCATGTGCCACAACTACCAAGCCTGCGCTCTAGAGACCCCAAGCCACAACTACTGAGCCCACGTGCCGCAACCTACTGAAGTCCACGTGCCTAGAGCCCATGCTCCACAACAAGAGAAGCCACCGCAATGAGAAGCCCATGCACTGCAACGAAGAGTAGCCCCCGCTCGCAACTAGAGAAAGCCCGTGAGCAGCAGCGAAGACCCAACGCAGCCAAAAATAAATAAATTTATTTTAAAAAAAAAGAGTTTACAAAATACTATGCGTGGTATGATATACACACACATAAAAATATATAACAATACACTGTAAAAACGGGATATACAAAAATATTAACAGAGGTTATAGGTTCATGATGAGATTCAATAAATTTTAATTTTCCCCTCTGTGTTTACATACTCAGAAACGTTTTAATTGCACATTTTTAAATCAGAAAAAAATACTGTTCAAAAGAACTGAGTAATTCAAGCCAATGAGTGAACATATGGTACAAGTAAGAATTTTTTTAGAAACACTGTTTTCCCAAGGCGATCATCTAAAAAAGATTTTTTTTTCCTCTTCACAGAAATCTACTCCCAAGGGTAACTATTTAAGGAAACAAAATTTCCAATGATGTTAAGGTCTTGTATTTGATCCTTGTATTTGATCCTAGATGGTATGGAGCCAGTTTCCTTTAAGTAGGCATCTGAACAAATGCCAACACTTTTATGATCATGAGGACGAGACTGCTACATTTATTTCCAACTCATATTCTTATCTTTAGATATCAATTTAAATTATGAAAGTATTTATTGATATTCCTTTCTTTAGTTTTTAAATTTATATTCCCTTTCTAATTTTAAACACATAACTAATGACTGCTTTCAGTACTATTATAATGAGGCTATCACCACTTTAACATAAACTCAAATCAGCCCTGATAGAAACTGAAGTGTCACAAGCTCACCATGAACAATCTAAGAGGTTACCCAGTCACCACAGTGTGTCCGCTCTGCGGCTTGCCATTCAACAGATTAGATTCACTGCATATAAATTGTTATTTATCTGTTATTCACTTAAACAGAAGAGCTAGTTTCTACAGACAACACACTAATTTATCCTGATAGTTGGAGTACAGCTGGATTTTTATCAGTATGAACAATAAGAAAATTTAATTTAAAAGATAAAGAACTCAGGCATTCAGTCACCTTTAGAAGTTATGAAAGCATCACTTCATCTGAGGGCAAAGCAGCACTCAATCACCTACTGGCAAACATCTAGAAGCAAACACCGAGAGACCTGGGCATACTTTAGGATATAATTAATCTTGCGAAAAATATAGCTACGGAGGAAAAGAATCAAGGTCAGAATATAATTGCAATATGCTTTTATTTTACTGATGCACTTTCCACTCAAGGTTCTTTAATTTTCACCACTATGTCAAACACAGAAAGAAGTGAGGGAAAAATAAAGCATAATTGAACCATGATTTCTCATGAAGTGCTGGACAAATGCCAAGGTCTTCCTGCTAAGAACAGAAATAAAGAGGGTAATTTCCTCAGCAAGCGACTTATCTTCTAAGACCAGATCCATTCATTCAGACCACAAAGGACCCCAACTTCAACGGGTCAACAGGCAGGCCGCCACCAAGAGACCCGGCTCTGGCCACGCGGAAGGAAGCCGGAGGCTCTGGACCAGGGGAAGGCCCTGGAGCCGACCAGGCAGCCTGGCAGACGACAGCTTTCAGGGGCGGGCGTCAAAGTGCCGAAGCGTAAGACAGGTACACGGTCAACCTTTAAATCCAGTAATTCCCAGCAAAAGTGTAAGCGGAACAAAATAAGGAGAGGGCTGAAGGCGTCCACAGAGATAGTCCAGAAAGCAGCCCCTGCATTCTCTCTAGGTAGTGCCCCGACCTTCCGATCCAAGGAGGCAGGTTTGGGAGCCTCAGCAGAGCGTTTCAGCTAACATTTGATTGCTGTCTGAAATTTTTCTAATTTTGAAAGCAAGAGTGCTGACTTTCAACTTTTCCCTTATTTTCCTGCTCCTAGTTGAAGGCCCCAATCCTTTATAGCTCTGACAGGTTTATCCAAAAGGCAAAAATATAAAACAAATTAGCACTGAGCTATCATGTTCTTACCTTGAACACACTGGCGTAATTTGTTTACCTCTCTCAGTTTACAGGGGAGAACCCACGTGAGCCACTAAGTGTCTCATGATAGAGCTTCCCTAGATAGTCACTGTGGCAAAATGAAAAACTCTGGTTTTCTTTTACAGTACTACTCTGTAAGAACCAAAATAATTCGAAACTTCTCCCCAAACACTGAAAGTACTTTCTACACTAATCATTCAGTGCATCTGTAAAATCTTTTTTTTAACTGAGGTATAGTTGATGTACATTATAAGTTCAGGTGTACAACATATTGATTCACAATGATTAAAAGTCCATTTACACTTATTATAAAATACTGGCTATAGTTCCTGTGCTATACAGTATATCCTTGTAGCTTGTTTTATACATGACCATTTGTACCTCTTAATCATCCACTTCTATCTTGCCCCTCGCCCTTCCCTCTCCCCACTTGTAACCACTAGTTCGTTCTCTGCATCTGAGTCTGCTTCTCTTTTGTTACATTCACTAGTTTGTTGTATTTTTTAAGTTCCGCATATTAGTGATAGCATACACTATTTGTCTTCCTCTGACTTATCTCACTTGGCATAATGCCCTCCAAGTCCATCCACATTGTTGCAAATGGCAAAATTCCATTTCTTTTTATGGCGGAGTCGTGTTCCATTGTGTGTATATGTACCTCATCTTCTTTATTAATTCATCTGTTGATGGACACTTAGGTTGCTTCCATATCTTGGCAATTGGAAATAATGCTGCTATGAACATCGGGGCGCATGTATCTTTTCAATTCAGTGTTTACGTTTTTTCAGGCATATACCCAGGAGCAGAATTGCTGGCTCCTATGGTAGTTCTATTGTTAATTATTTGAGAGCCCTCCACAGTGGCTGCAGCAATTCACACCCCCAGCAACAGTGCCCGGGGCCCCCTTTCCTCCGAGTCCTCGCCGACATTTGTTATTTCTTGTCTTTTTGGTGATGGCCATTTCTGACAGGTGTGAGGTGATAGTTCACTGTGGCTTTGATTTCCATTTCTCTAATAATTAGTGATGTTGAGCATCTTTCCATGTGTCTGTTGGCCATCTGTATGTCTTCTTTGGAAAAATGTCTATTCAGAGGACATCTGTAAATTCTTACAGGTCTCTAGTCTTGCCTGCCTTTGCACTTCATCCTAATACAAGATAAACAAAATAAAAGCTGGATACTAATCCCTGCACCACTGGACTAAAGGATCATATCTTTTTAACAATTAAAAGAAAAGTCCAGTCTTCCCTGGTGGCGCAGTGGTTAAGAACCCACCTGCCAATGCAGGGGACACGGGTGCAAGCCCTGGTCTGGGAAGATCCCACATGCCGCAGAGCAACTAAGCCTGTGAGCCACAACTACTGAGCCTGCACTCTAGAGCCCACAAGCCACAACTACTGAGCCCATGTGACACAACTACCAAAGCCCGCGCACCCTAGAGCTCGTGCTCCGCAACAAGAGAAGCCACCACAATGAGAAGCCCACGCACTGCAACGAAGAGTAGCCCCCATTCACCGCAACTAGAGAAAGCCCGCGCACAGCAACGAAGACCCAACGCAGCTAAAACTTAATTAAGTAATTTAAAATAAATAAATAAATAAAATAAAAGTAAAATCCCAACTGGTGGACCCAGAGGCAGTTTTAATGATGCCACAGAAATAGCAAAGCTCAGAGGCCACCTGGAAGTTTTTCTTTCAGATAAAAGGACTGAAAACTCATCCTTGGGCTGCAAGTCAGTCAAAACCAGAGGCAGCCACGGTGGGACACCGAGAGTCGCTCTGCAGCAGGAGGGGAAGAGAAAAGCCTCCGGGGAACCAGGTAAACATGGGCGTTTCAAAGAGCTTCCTGGAAGGACCACAGGATGAAGCCACGTTACACAGGAAGTGAGCTCTGCAGAGCCGTCAACAAAGACTGACAGGAGCTGCACGCAGGGAAGTTACTGGGGAGGAGTGGACGGCGGGCCAGAGAAAGCAGGTCCAGGAGCCCCGCCAGGCAGACAGGGGCAGACATGGCCCCGGCCCCACTCCGGTCACATCCGCCAGTGAAGCCATCTGGCCCTGGACTCTTCTTTTCTGGAAAGCTTTTTAGAGCACTGATTTATTCTCTTTACTTGTTATAGGTCTATTTAGATTTTCTATTTCCCATGAGTCAGTTTGATAGTTTGTGTTTCTACGAACTCTCTCAGGTTTTATCTGGCAGAATGAACAAGCTAATTCTAAATCTATATGTAAGTAGAAATGTGCAGAAACAACAAGGACGATTGTGAAAAGAGCTGCTCCTACCAGATATCAAACTTTAAAGCTACGTTTAAGTATTACTGACAAAGAAATAGCAAACCGGAAAAAATAGTCCAGAAACAGACTCGGGTGTAAACGGGAATTCAGTATAAGATAAAACATGGCAAAACCAACGTTTGGAGAGCATCCGTGAAGCCTCTGATTCTCGGTACTATTCTTACACCTCTAAGTCTGAAATAATGTGAAAACAAACGGTTGAAGAAAAATAATTAAAGGAAAAAAGTGCAATTACAGATACAAGATATCCAAATGTATAAACCCATGCCATGATTCGACTCTTAATAAGTCAGACAAATCCACAGGACAAATGGGGAAACAATACAAACAGCAATTAGTAGGACAAATAAAAATAACCGCTACACATGAAAAGCTGGTCAATCTCACTAGTAACCAGTGAAACACAAATACATAAATACCATAGGAGACGCCACATCTCATACATTAGATTAAAAACACTTTTACTCAGGTTGGGTAACATGAAGTGCACACAGGAAGGAGGAATAAGCCGACGGGGGCGCATGGAGTGTGGGGACCGGGAGAGCCACCCAGCGCTCGAGACGGAGTCAAACCTACAGCTGTGCCCTCCCCACAGCCGAGCCAGCCCATCTCCCAGGACTGACTTCAGAGAAGCTCATAAACACTCCCAGGGAGGCACATGAAGTGGTGTTCACTTTAATAATGTGGGTAAGATTTAAAACTAAAAGAACATAATCTGCTCGGATAGGAGAGCAACATGTTAGGCAAAAGGGCCGTGTCCAGGCAGCAACAGTTACAAGCCCAACCCTGCACACGAGGCCTACAGGGCACCCTGGGGGCCTCCACAGCACACACGCACATGTGGATGCCGTGTGTATCCCCAAAGCACAAAACAGTACCACCTACGGTCAGATCTGCTTCCCTGATTGCTTACGTGCAATTTCACCCGCGAAAAACTAGGTGAAAACAGGAGCCCAGCCACGTGGGCCACACGAACATCCCCACAGACGCACCTGAAACTGCCCTGCCGCCTTCACCCACGCGTTCCAGCAGCCACGACCGTCCATCCTGCCTCCACCCAGGCCCACAAGCTAATACCAGGGCTTTGTCAAGGTCAATGCCATATTTACTCTAGAATTTGCCCATTCCTTAACCGTTTAATATGTGTTAGAAACTGTGCTACAGCTTCCATTTAATTCCTATCCTTTTTTAATGTAACATAATGACAAGGTTTTTGAGTGTGGTGCCCCTCACTCTACTTTTTGTCAGAGTCTGGTTTTTACCGTATGATTTTGCATAGCAGTGATTTTTAGGGACAAATATGTTACATTCTGGGGGAACTAACTGTATTTCAATAGGTACATATACACATATACAGATAACTTGTCTCATTAAAATTGTCAGCACCACAGTTAACCAGATGAGCTCAGTTCACACAGTAATGGTGCAAAGCACGAGAACACGTAATACCCCCCCGCCAGCAAAACCGGACTGAGACTGGGGACCCCTAGTCCGAGCTTTGCCGCCAGCTTGCTGCTCAACAGGGACAAGCGATCTGCCCTTGCTGAGTCCCCACCGCTCAGACGGAGGTGACGATTTCTCACTGGCCAAGTGCAGCTCTGACTGAGGCAGAGCAGGCCAGGCAGGCCAATGAGGTGCGGTGGCGCCGCCGTGAGGGGGAAATCGTTTCTGGAAGAAATCAAGAAAGGGCAACTGCTCCCACGCTCCTCAAAGCCGCGCCTGGGAAGGGGCCGCGTCCCTTACTTCGTGGTACGTGTCCTCAAGCTCGCCGTCGTAGATCCACCGGTAAAGGAAGCTCAGGACGGGGTGCGACACCAGGCTGAGGATGTGCTGCACCAGGGACCTCATGGAGGGGTCCCCCGTCTTGGTGTAGGCGTGGACGGCTGAAGCCAGCTCACCTCCCTTCCTTCCTGGGGACACAGCAAAACATCCACGTTGACACTCACAGCAGAAACCAACAACTGAACACTAATGCAAACGGCCAAGTCACGGAGATAAAGCGTGGCTGCTCTCTTAGTACCGTCTGGACGCAGACGCAGCGGTCAACACGTGACGGACCAGGAGCCCAGAGGCCTAGGTTCTTCCTGGGCTTCACGTGAGTCAGAGCGCTTCACGTGACTCTCCACGACCTCTATGGAAAACGTGACTCGAGATACGACCGAGAACACAATTCTTCACCTTCTATTGACTGAGACCCACATCAAGACTCACACGTTACACCGCAATCCAGTACACAAATAGGCATATATAGAAAACAAGGGTTTTACAAACAATACTTACACTTTAAGATTTTCTATTTTTTCCTTTTTAAGGAAAAAGATTTTCTTATTTTTTCCTTTTTCTCTTTTGGTAATGATACACTGGTCTCAACTCATTAAACTGATGTCATAACCCATTAACTAACTGGTGGCCCTACAGTTTGAAAACATGGCCCTGTGTTAACAGTGCCCGGTGTCCCAGGAGCACAGCTCAGCATAAAATATTGGGAGTGGCAAAAACCAGATCCAACAGTATAAGCACACGAAGAGTTTCCCATGTGAGTAATTCTGGAGTTCGTTAGATTGCAGAAAGTTTTGTTTTTTTTTTAACAGCTTTATTGGAGTATAATTTCTTTACAATGGTGTGTTAGTTGCTGCTGTATAACAAAGTGAATCAGCTATACACATACATATATCCCCACAGCCCCTCCCTCTTGCATCTCCCTCCCTCCCACCCTCCCTATCCCACCCCTCTAGGTGGTCACAAAGCACCGAGCTGATCTCCCTGTGCTATGCGGCTGCTTCCCACTAGCTATCTATTTTCCATTTGGGAGTGTATATATGTCCATGCCACTCCCTCACTGTGTCCCAGCTTACCCTTCCCACTCCCCATGTCCTCAAGTCCATTCTCTCTACGTCTGCGTCTTCGGATTGCAGACAGATTTTAAGGGAAGGACTGATGTACTCTGACTTTAGTGAGATCCCTCTTGGCATGTGTGCACAAACAGAGACAGAGCCAGTTGGCAGGTTATGAGGACAGGGCATGAAGAAGGCCCGGAGCGGGGACCCCAGCGCCCCAGGGAGGGCAAAGCCTGGGGGCCTAGGGAGGAGCTGAAGGCGCCAGGACCAAGAAAGGGATGGGGGTCGGCAGGAAGACAGTTGGGGGGCTGCCAGTAGCTGGAGAGAAAGGAGGCATTTACTCACTGTATTCGACTTCTTTCTTCTTTTGAGGAAGGTGCCCCCCACACCGTGCCCTTGGAGTCAGTGGCCCCAAGAACCATCCCGCGGGAGGGGGGCAGCGCACGTGCAGCCAGGAGGGCAGGGTGGTCACCAGCCCCCACATCTCACCTGGCCCTCCCACCCCGAGGGGGCAGGGATCCCCAGTGCCCACGGTTACAGATGAGGAGAGACAAAGGGCTTCCTGGCCAAGGGAGCACACACAGTGAGAAAGATGCTGAGAAGCAACTAGAAACACAGGCTGAGAGCCCAGGGGAGGCCCCACCCAGACGCGCAAACAAGGGAACTTGTGACGCAGCTGCTGAGCCCCGACCTGGGCCAGAACCTGGGGGGGAGTGAAGCGCTAGGAGAGGCTGCTAATTGAAAGACAAATAAAAGAGGAACAGAGATAAGCAGCTGGAACACCGTGGGCCAGAGGAAAAGGCGAAATCTCTGAAAACTAGACCCCGCCCCCTTCCCCTCAAGGAAGTCCTGAGCCTCCAAAGCATAAACACTGGGCTGTGAGGGCAGCTGGTTATTCTCCCTATAATGTCACGTCTATTAATTTGTATTTAATCAGCATCCTTCTGGCTGTTAAGCATACAAAAGGGGCAGGCACAAAAACAAACCTCGGTGACATTCCCTAAAACCTGCTTTGAAATAAAGCAAAATGACCTTGGCAGTGGTCCACCAGCGCCGCCAGGGTCTTCAGTCTTATCTTGGGGTCGTACGTCCAAACCAGGAGACGCCTGAGCGTTAAGCTACTCTCAAGGCCCAAATTCACACCCTGATCATCTTCTAACTGTAGCTGAAAAACAGGAAAGACAGAATGTGTAAGTACAGGTCACCAAACAGGCCAAGCATGTCTTAATCCATGTGAAGTAGACACGGGGAAAGGATTATCCTCATAAAAATGAAACAGAAGGTCCCTCTGAGACAGCGACAGTTCCTTCAAGCTACAAAGGAGGTCTGTTTCAATGGCAGACAGGACCCTGAAAATTAGCAATGAACTGGCTCTAGGACACACTGAAACTTTACAGATATCCAATCCTTCCCAACAGGATTATCAGATTTTTATCTTTCAAAAGTAATGTAGGAAGAAACTTAAAAATTCTGTACAGTGGCATTTCCTAACACTTCAAATCCTGAAGAAATTAAAAATAAGGTATTTACCTGGGAATGTAGAACAGACAGTAATCGGTAGTATTCTTTGAGCTCCTGGTGCAACGCAGCACAAAAGCTCTGTGGAGAAAGGACGGAGCACAATTAAAGTAGGACACGGTCACTGCACACGACGGTCACTACACCGCAACACACGGGGACCTCGCAGGACGACGCCTTGAGACAAAGTTCGGGTGTCCGCGAAACGAAAGTCTGCTTCTGTCCACAGTCCCCACGCAGGTGTACCCACCACGACATACGCATTTAATAGCATCCGGAAAGGGCTGTCCCTCAGCGTGAGCTTTGCAGGGGGGAAGTGGAGAAACAGTGCATTTTTCATAAGCTAAAGGGCATTCACTTTAGACACTGACGCTTTATTTTCAGATTGCGTCCCTTCTAATTTTTTTTCATTGAAGTACAGTTGATTTACAATATTCTGTTAGTTTCAGGTGTACAGCAAAGTGATTCGGTTATACAAATATATGTATACATCTATATTCTTTTTTTTGGACTCTTTTCTGTTATAGCTTATTACAGGATACTGAATATAGTTCCCGGTGCTATACAGCAGGTCCTTGCTGTTTACCTATTTTATATATACACAGTACCGCATATCTGCTAATTCCAAACTCCTAACTTATCCCTCCCACCACCTTCCCTTTGGTAACCACGAGTATGTCCTCTGTGTCCTTGAGAAACCTGTCTGTCCTTCGCAGGTTCTGTCGCAGGCTCTCCTCCTGCATATCCCTAGGCTTAGGCCCAGGGTTCATTCCAGAGGAACAGGAGTATGTGAAGGTCCTTCTGATACCTTTTCAGAATTTGAGATTGAAAAGGTACAAGGCAGTTTTTAATAATGTGGATGGTACAACTCCCCTCACCAAAATGGGGGGAACTGGCATGGAGTTGCCAATTTAAAAATATCACTAGTGCAGCACGTTAGAGAACATAAAAGAAACATTAAGTGTCTATCAACAGATGACTGGATAAAGAAGATGTGGTGTGGGTGTGTGTGTGCACGTACACACACACACACACACACACACACACACACACACACATATGCAATGGAATATTACTCAGCTATAAAAAAGAATGAAATAATGCCACTTGCAGAAGCATGGATGGACCTAGAGATTACCATACAAAGTGAAGTAAGTCAGACAAAGACAAATACCATATGATACCACTTCAATGTGGAATCTAAAAATAATACAAATGAACCTATTTACAAAACAGAAACAGACTCACAGACAGAAAACAAACGTATGGTTACCAAAGGAGAAAGGGAGGGAAGGGAGGGAGGGATAAACTGGGAGTATGGGATTACAGACGCACACTACTATAGTGAAATAGATAAACAGGAATTTACTGTATAGCACAGGCAACGATATTCAATATTTGTAACTACAATGGAAGGTAATAAAAATACATACATATACACGTATAACCAAATCACTCTGATATACACCTGAAACACAACACTGTAAATCAACTATCCTTCAATTAAAAAAAGGTTTTTTTAATTGAGAGAATCAAGTCAAAGGGAAAATACACTAAAATATGTAAAGTGACTCATACATGGTCAGTGTTCCTAAGTATTCATTAAACATTTTTAAAAATCGCTATATTTGATTATCTTTGTCACTATCCACTATGTTTTCTCTTTTCTTGAGTTGACCGTGACTGACACAGTCCATTTTCAAACCTTCTTTATGTAAAAAGAACCCTCTTCAGGATGACTTTCTTATAAGATTCTAAGGAGATTAAGCATTTCCCGAGCTGAATGTCACCCCAAAACCCCACGTGTCTCCGTAACAAAGAACATACCTGGCCTACAAGTCCAAATGAACGGTCTAGGCTCCTCTGGTCAGTGTATTTTCTGATTTTATTATGTAACCATCCCAACTCAGCAAGTCTGACTGTCGTATCCCTCAAAGATTTATTTAGGTTTGCCTAAAAAGTAAATATATCCAGAGTTTAAAATAAAAAAATTTTAACACTAGGATTTTAATTATTATTATTGTTTTAACCATTTGTACTTTTATAATTCTTAGGCTTCAACATAAGAAACTGAAAGATAACTAATACACCACCACTCAAGTGAAAGCAGTGAGACTCTAGGGAACAAAAAGCATCAGAGAGCAGGCAGAGAAGTAAGACACCTCTGAGCAAGTGTTAGGCCTGGGTCCCACCGCCCCAGGAGTGACTGGCCGGGGTGCCGGCGTGGCAGGGACAGTCTGTGACATCAGTGGCCTCATGACTCGGCTAAGAGTCGCAAAAGGACAGAGGATCAACAAGAAGGACTGTGGGAAAGGCAGGTTCTGGAAGACAGAAGCAAAGATGCCAGGATACCTGGCCGTCAGGTAACTCGGGCACCACCGCCACAGGAGGAAAGCGGGCAACACGCTGAGGATCAAACCAGGGCGCAAACCTGGTGCAGGCTGACCAGGACTCCCGAATCTGCACGCCAGCCCTCGTGACCCTAGTACTGCCTCACAAACCAACCGTGCCTGCCTGGTCCTGATGCCATCTGTCTTGACTTCTGAACACTTCAGACGGGGTTTCAGTGACTGTACCTTTCCCTCCACTTTGTAACAGTTGTCAGCGTTGCTCATCTTGACATTTCTGCCGTCTATGCCCTGGAAGACGTACAGAATATCTCTGACTAGGGCTGCCTCGGCAACTTCCACAGCACCTGTAACACGGTTTTTACAAGGTGAAATAAATCGCACAACACAATTCGCTCCAGGTAATATATTTGCAACCAGAACAAAATTTAAAAACTAAATAAATGAGTTTAAGATGAGAAAGAATATGAAGTTATAAGAAAAAAGGATTTTCTGAAAATGATATGGAGATCATACAATTTCTCTTCCAAAAGTCTTTTAAAAAGACAAAGCAATATGTGGGAGTTTAACATATGATCAAGGAGCAGCACAAAACAATCACAAAAGGATGGATAATTATTTCATACGATGTTTAGAAAACTGGCTGCACAGCAAGCACGCAAACCTGGTTCCATCTCCACCACCATGACGAAAGGAGTTAACACAGCAGAAACGGAGTTATGATTTCCACAAACCTTGGAACAAAAGCTAACTCAGAATTTAGGTGTTACCCAATGTCATGACAAGAGGCAAAGCCCACAGATCCAAGGTCTCAGTGGGAGGAGACACAGTGAGAGCCCAGTGGGGTCAGGCTCCCACTCCAGGCTGCAGTCAGTTGTGGCGATAATGGTCTATAAATATCGGATTGCAGCAAACCGGGCCTATCGTCACTGGGGAAGGGAGAGCAGACCCAGGAAAGCACTCAGCAAGGACCTGAGGGGTGGGCGGCTCTGGGGAGGCACAGTCAGGGTGACAGGGTGGCAAAGCCAGCCTGGAGGACTGAGGCTCCTGAACCCCGTCACCAGAACGAGAAACCAGGCCAAGGTTGTGAGCGTTTAAAACAAGGGGTGCATCCCTACTCACCACCTGCATCCCCTTCTCTCCGTGGCCTCGTCACATTGCGAGAAACAGCGCTGGGGACACCTTTCGAGGTAGTGGTTTGTAAAGAAGGCTGGTTTGCAGTTAAAGTCCATGCAAGACGTGAGCTCAGCTGCTGTCGAAGACAATCTCCCACGCCCGGAGCTGGGTGAGACTGTCTGAAAGAGGAAGGGACTGTCTGTGTCTTCAAATGCCCGGCTCTTCACGGAGGACACTGAGACAGCCGAAGACACACCACCACCGCGCCCCCGTGTCCCAGCGATAACGCCCAAGGCCTCCTGGTCTCCCACAGTGGCTCTTGGGCTCTTCCTGCCACCTCCACAGACTTCTCAACACACAAGTCACAACCTACTGGACTTTCTTTACAAATACATAACACACACCACCCAGCTAAAACCACTTTGAGATTCACTACTGGTTTTACCCTGAAAGTTAACATCTTTCATCCAGTCAACATTCGTTGAGTTAAAAAAATCTGAAACACTGTCCCCCTTCCGTCCTCCCTGTCCCTCAGTCTTCACAAACCTTGATACGAAAAGAAATGTCGTAATCTGCAATTAGTTTTAAAAATGCACAAACGTAAAATACAAGGCAAAGGCACCTCCAAGGTCAAGACAGCTTCTAATAATTTGGAGAACGTGTCAAAGCTGCTCCCTGAAGATGCAGGAAGCTGACAGCTGATTTCTAATGACATGTTTTGACAACCGCAACAAAAATAGCGCTTCCTGGGACCGCAAAATACAGAAACGAGGATCTCAGTGGCACTACTGCTTCCAAGTGGTGAGCTCTGGTTTTAACTGGTCGAATAAGAGAGGAAAGAAAAACCTGAAATGGCCCTGACTTTTCCCTATTTTTGACGGGGGGAAAAAGTCATCAACAACACTAAATTAAAACTATGTTTTTGAATAGTCCTAAATTTAAGAAAAAATTCTAAAAGACCACTTCAGTTCAAAGTTGTCTATACAGCTTTTTCTATATCATGACACTAATTATTTCAAATACTTATTTTAAAGGTGAAAATATGAACATCTGTTTATTCTTTTAGCCAGAATATGAGTTTAAGATGAAATTTTGGGATGTATTGTGCTGTCTTTCTAAAATACTAGACTCCATTTATTCCACACGTGTGGTACACACATTCTATCTTCTGATAACTTTAACAAAATCTGATTAAGTCGCACAGTGACTTATAACTGTATTGCGCTCATGTGGAAAACGTCATTTGATGGTAAATCCTTGGCCACTGTTCTCCCGGAAAAATACCCACTTTCTGACATTTTAGAGCACAGTCTGCGCTAATGGGATTTCTAGGAACGTGTATGGAGAAACAC
The DNA here is from genome assembly GCF_937001465.1 of Orcinus orca. NCBI lineage: Eukaryota > Metazoa > Chordata > Mammalia > Artiodactyla > Delphinidae > Orcinus > Orcinus orca. The sequence continues at coordinate 1,084,519 of NC_064576.1, read as the reverse complement.
GCAGGAGAGCAACGTTCCAAGTCCATTCCTGCGCTGGCACTCGCTTTATTCTCAGCCACGAGCTCTGCGTGTAACCGGACGTGACAGCACGTTGATATAAAAGCACCGTAAGGTGCCACACTCCTCAGTCTGAAGATCTCAGCGCTTGAGGACGAGACAGCTTTATCTTATGTTCCTGACATTTTAAATAACTGAGGAAGAGAACAGCACACCTATGAAGGGGACAACGTGCACTGAGAGAAGTACGAGAGCCCAGCAAGAGCCTGTCGCTCAGTTACGGCCAGAGAAGGCTCTGCACGCCGTCGCGTGAGCGGGCCCCCTGCTATAACGGGCCTGTGCCTTAACAGGCGGGAGTCGGCCCAAACCCTTCACAGTCAGCTAGGACTAAACGCGGGAAGAGCTCCCGTCTGAAACGGAGGGAGTGCTTGGAAGGGAGCATCCTAGATAAAGCACCTCAGACCCGGCGCCTAGAACATCCCTGGCACATACGAGGCTCTGGAGGTAGTTTCGGTGAAGACGAAATGCCTGATTAAAGGCCGAGCACCCCCCACTCCTACTGTGTGAGGACTCCCGCGCGCGAGCTGGGTTACCCCGGGAGGAGAGGCTGAGGCGTCGGGGTCGGGCCGCTGAGGGCGCACACGCCGATGCTGCTGACGCCGCTGCTGCCCAGGCTGCCAGAGCTCTGGGCCGGCGGGACGCTGCGGTCCTGGTAGTTCAGGGGCAGGGTCTGAGGCCTGGCGTAGCAGTAGGGCGTGGAGTGAGCGTCTCGGGGTAGCGCTTGAGCAAACAACGTGGCATAGCTAGAAACCTGAAAATAAAAGGCGTCACGAATATGGGTACGAAATTACAGAACGCTTTCCCACACCCGCAAAGATAATTTACATTCAGACTTTGGTTCTATTTTTGTAACTGGATTTTGTGCAGGCAGACCTCAGAGACATTGTGGGTTCAGTTCCAGACCACCGCAATAAAATGAGTAGTGACACAAAGCAAGTCACACGAATTTTCTGGCTTCCCAGTGCATATAAGAGTTATGTGTACACTATACTGTAGTCTATTGAGTATGCAATAGCATTTTGTCTAAAAAGCAATATACACACCTTAATTGAAAAATACCTCATTGCTTAAAAATGCTAACCATCGTCTGACAATGTAAAGTTGCCACACACCTTCAACTTGTAAAAAATGCAGTATCTGAGAAGCACAATAAAACGAGATGTGCCTGTATTTATTAAACGATAAATCAGTTATTATAGTTTTGAAATATGCCTGAACTGATAAAAGTTCTGGAAAGTTTTCTGAATTTCAAAACTCCCACATGGTCTGATAACTAAACACTTTACTCAGAAACCAAGCAAACTGAAACTCAAATAATTACTCAAATATTTTTAGAAGTCTGGCATTATTATGTAATGAAAGAATGCTCATTACTCAGACTAAGGCTTTAAAGGTCAATATGACTCTTTCACCCACATTCTTCAACTCTCTAAACACTCAAATTTCTGTGGTCGAGCATCTTATTACACCAGACTCTCTGGGACTCCGGGCGGCAGCCCAATAGCTCTTTCAAACACCACACGGGTCAAAAACTGACCCCACGGACAACAAACTTTTCATGGTATAAGAGTAATTAATGTTCATCATGATAATCTGAAAACCCAAGAAAACCCTAAAAGGTCTTCTAACCCAAAGAATAATGAAGCTGTGCTAATATTAATAACTTCACAGAATAAAAATCTGAAAACTGATAGTTTATACTCTATTTAACCAGACATTGTTATATTGGAAGTAATAACATGATTCTCAAGAAACATCTTAAGGAAACACAGCACACTGACTAAAAATGCCCTTAAAAACAGAACAAAAAGAAAGAAAGAAAAAGAAATCTCTTGACCCTCGTGACTGCCCAGAAAACTATACAGAATTTTTTTGCTTTTCTCCTACTATTTTCTTAAGTATGGAAGCCAATTCCTATCAAACTTTGGTATAACTGTCCCAGCAAAAGACACTGTGCTTTAAACAGGCGTCGAGCTGTGAAAACAGGGCCTCTCACCTTGTTAGGCTGCTTGCGCGGATCTTCACTAAGGCTTAGCAAGAGGTAGAGAATTGACCATTTATTTTTCAAAACTCCCTGTTTAGAAAGAAAACAGTAAAAGAACAACTTTGTACTAGTTCCCAATTTTATCTTCCTCTCCCCTAAATTACCCTTATTTCCAAAACAGAAAAGCGTTTTAAGATCCACCCGGTAACATCAAACCTGAATTTGTCTATTTTTCAGGCACTACCACAGTGCTATCCGTGAGAAGGCAAGAGAACGTTCTCAAGAGGTCAAGACCCTTGGAACATTTAACCCCCTGAAATCTAACTCCGAAGTCCCAATGCGAACATTTTTTCAATTACCCTATTCCTGTCTAACGGTATTTCCTCCCTGAAATAATTCTTATAATAACCAACTTCCCAAACACAGTGATTATAAGAATAATACCATCACAAAATGTGTGAATGCTTTCCCCGCCTTAAGTCCAATTTAAGCCATAAAAAAAGAGTATTAGGAAAAAAGAAAATAATTCCAAAGTATAAGACGTAGGTCTCGGCATCATGCATTCTTGGCAAATTCAAGGTTCTGAAGCACTTAGACGTCAGGATAACTACCCCTAGGTTTCCATGTAAGGCAATCATAATGATTTCATTAATTTCCAAACATGTATCACTCCCCCCGATTCACAACCGTTAACAGCAAGCAGCCTGCCCTCGATACGTTTCATCCCAAATTTACAGTGCATTCCACTCTATTCCTGGATTCCTACCTTTCCTATGCATAGGCTAGAAACTATAAATACTTTATTTACAAAACAAATGATGGGACGGTTACTCAGGTTGCACAAGTTCTTCATTATATGTATAAAATATTCCTGGAAAGTTTCTTTAAAGAATAAGCTCATTCCAGGTATTTAATTGATTCACACAGAATTTTTCAGAAACAGCCAACTCCCCAGCTGGGACAACAGCAAGGAAGAAAGAGGCCAGCCCTGACCGAGGCCTCAGCCCAGTGGTAAGCAGACGTCCGGGCAAATACACTTTGGTATCATGAACTACCCTTCCAGACACAGGAGGATCGCTCAGTGGTCCAGGCTCACAAAAGGACCCCCCGAGGAGACGTGCATCTCCCAGAAACAGAGACGTGTGTCCCTGCAGCGCGGCAGGAGGGGCTCACTCTTCCCTACCCTGCCTGTTCCAGGGGAAGCCAACCAGAAGCAAGGGAGCCTAGGGGCTGCGATCCACACCCGTCAGCACCCCGGAGCCCGAAGCAGCAGAAAGGGGGAGAGAAGAGAGCTGGTGGGACCACCAGAATCAACAACTCCAGCAGCACACACGTTTCAGATGATTCTAAACCACTTCAGACCCTGTTGTCTTAGACTTTGAAACTGAAAGGACCTCAATTCACACATAAAACGTTAAACGCTGCGCACACCCTGAATTCTAAATGTAGAGGCGCGTATCAGGGCCCCGTAAGCCCTAGAGGAGCATGGGAACAAGCGTTGCGAGCGCAGTTACTTCCAGCGGCGCGCACCCCAGCCCACCCCTCCCGAGGCCCCGGCTCCTCTCGCACAGCCCCGCCTTCTCCCCCCGCCCGCAGCCCCTCCTCGTCTTCAGCTCTGCCCCGCCCGCCACGGTCCAGCTTCTAGCCCAGGACACCCTGCCCACACCTCTGCTCCCTGACTCCCCGCCTGGGGTCTAAGGACACAATGGCAAACGGCAAAGGGCCCCTCGGACCTGCCCTGGTGCCCACGGGCACACTGCTGGAAGGCCCTGACGGGTGGGAGGGAGGACCAAACACCGACCACGGCTGTGGTTCCAAAGAAGCAGACGTTTCAGCAACAGGAAGGGACGGCTCCCGCCGCTCGCTAACGTCTTCCACCACGCTTCAGCCTCCAGCCCTAGGAAGCCGGCTACTATGTAAAACATCGCCGCTTTAGGAATAAGCATTTGGTGTTCCAAACTGAACTGTGGGAAACAGCCATTTAAATTAGAAACGCCTTAAATATGTTTTCACCTAATGGCCAGTGTTAACAGACATAACAGCTCTTACTGATGAAATCTCCCTTTGGGGATCTCAGGAAGGCTAATCAGCATTTCGGGAATGTGACATCTGATAAGCAGATCTTGGTAATATTCAATGCACAAGTGAAATTGTTTTTTAAAATAGAGAAAGATTAAGAAAACCAAATAATACAGCAGTTTGAAACTACCTGCCTGGAAACGGCTGTACAAAAAAAGGTTCCTCTTTTTCTTTGGATTTTATAATTTAATGTTAGATTATATTCATATTGAAAGGTTTTTTTTTAACCATATCTCTTGCAAGGTCATTTCTTAACTTCATAAATATCATCAAAGACAGAAAAACGTACTTAAAGCAGTGAATCCAAGTAAATCCAATTGAATTAAGGAATCAAAATGGTCAGCAAATAAAGTTAGGCTTCTTTTTAGGGGCACAAGAGACGAACAGAGAGGAAGGCTTGAAAGAACCACGAGTGCTACCACTGGCAGCGTCAGGCACTGCTCCGTGACGTCACCATCGTGAGACTAACCCGGGATTTTTGAGCAAAGCAGTAAACTTCTCAGGATTTCACTCTCTTCTCTGTAAGAGAAGGGAGACGGCTACCTAGCTGTCCAGCTTCCTTTATAGTCTGAATCACAAAAATCTCCCCCTAGGATTCAGTTAGTTTACTGGAGTAAAGGCCAGCAGAGTCTTTTATGAAAATAACAGGTTAGACAAACCACTCACGTGCAAGTATCAACATCCAAGCACAAAATGTTCAAATCAATTTTTTATTTATTTACTGTAACTTATTCACAGTAACAGCAGGAACTGCACCTGATGAACAATGAGATGCACCAACAAGCTAAGCCTCTGCTGTCGTGTGTAGACAAGTCAAAGCTTCTGCTGACGTGCTTCCTCCCAGGGACGTAACTAAGGCTTCAGTGACACGCTCACTGCCCAGGAAGTCTGATCGCTTTCTCACTGCAGCTTCATTCATCTTTATAAGCAATTTCACATTCAACCCAGCTAGAAGCTACTTCTAACACCGAACGTCTTTGAAAAGCAAACACTATCTAGAGTTGAAAGCCACTACCCAACACAGAGAAGGTGACCACGTGCTCCCAGCCACACTGACTGCCTCGCCAACGGCAGAGCAGCTTTCAGACACGTGCGTGATACCTGTGAGTGAAGTTTCCTGTGGAGTTCTGAAAATAATGCAGCATCTGCTTCTCTTCTCTGTCGGGTAACTGGAAAGTCAGAAAATGAGCATGTTAATGGCACACACCAAAGTTTACTCTTATGATACTATTTCACCATTCACAGTAATGGATAACTCTGACGTCTGCAACGAATCTTGAGCTTAAGAATCAAAATAACCAGGCAACGTCACTTCAACTCCATAAATTTCGTCAGGTCACTGGATCTGAGATTTGTAAAATATGGACAAAATTAGGCTGGAATCAAAGAGTTTATGTGAAAATTAGCTAAAGTAACAGAAATGATGGGATTTTTTTAGATCCTATCTATAAATAGTAACAAACCGCCCAGCGAGGCAAAGTACCACGAGTTCAGCTAGTTAATAAAGGCCACCTGGAGGGAGGGATGGGAAGTGAAAACATCTCTGGGATCCTAACTGCAAAAGGCAATAACAAAGAAGTACCCCATTCATGACAGTGTGACTTAAAACCACACCTTCCAAGCATTTTTGTTAATATATATGCAACGCTTCATCTTGCTTTGGTGTAAGATATAATAGTCAGTTACTGTTTCAAAATCGAAATCGAAACAGCTAAGGGGCTAATCTTCACCCAGGAATTCGTTCCATGCCTGCGTGTCCCCAGGGCTCACGGCCACAGCACATTCTCTAGAAGCCAAGGGAACCAACAAGAAGCTCACTCGCCGCTCAGCTCCGTGAAGGAGGACGTGGGCCTGGGAAGAGACGCTCACCCACATCCAGCACGCTGCACGCACCGCCTGTGCACAGATGCCTCTCCGAGGAATCCCGTTACAGCCGAGAGAAAAGCACCGCCCTCAGAAGCTGGCTTACGGGAATCTGCGTCTATTCACCCCAGTGTAGCGGGACTGCTTTCTAAAAATCTCATCAGCCAAGCTCACTTAGTTTAAATGCTCGAATTCTCCTCTAGAAAGACGATGACCGACTTGACAGCCAGTACCTTTTCACATTCATCACCTAGGAAAGGGCCCCCGCATCATGTACTGAGCGTGTGGCCCAGCATGTCTCGTGTGGACATACCAGAGGCCGCTCCATCCTGATCAAGCGGCACCTCCAAGTCTTCCTGTGCAGAACGGTAACTCTCTCTTTAAAATGCACTATTACAAAACGCATTCAACAGAATGAATGCAGCTAAAAATTCAATATACTTTTACATGTTATTTCTACAGAATGGGACTAATGCTAACTCAGATATAAAAGTCACAGGACAATAAAATATAGTAAGTGATATTAATAAAAATGAACACAGAATATTCACCCCAAAAATGATGTTTTATCTAATGGACTGCTAAATAAAGCAAAACAAGCCTTGAGTTACAATGTACCTCACTTACCAATGTGAAAAATGAAGACACCAATAGGTGTGAAATTTTGTCACACACGAGTTTTGCAATTTGTGCCAATATAAAACATACTAGCATTTTATATAAAATGGCAAGTTAACATTTTTGTGCTATTCTAGACGGCAGAACTACCATAACTCAGCTAATCTAATTCACCAAAAACAATCACCAAATTTCAAAAATATTAAAATGTAAAAACTAAGTCTAAGAATGAATGAAAGATGATAGACCACTGGTGACCACTCCATGCACCACCACTGACACCTCAACCACAGCTGGGCCACGTCAGGGATGGGGACTCGGGCTGGAGGCCCAGGGGCAGCCGCGGACACGAGGTGATAATGGGCAGAAGTGACGCACTGCGTCTACACAGCAAGCCTCATGTCAAGGGTACAGAGACTACACAGAACAACAAACTGCACACGGTTACAGTTTTCTTCTTAAAAAAGGACCCTTCAGGACCCACTCAACAACGTGGCTGCCAGTCCTGTAACTGAGGACAAACTATCTTCAGCTACTCCAAGGATGTGCAGTGCTCTCACCAGCGGGCCTGGACCTGTGCGTCCATAAAGGGCATGGTCTGTTACATGCGGTACCCAATAGTTGGGGTTCCCACTAATAATCTAAAACGTAGCAACCATCAGGGATGAAGAAGTGAGTACAATGTTCTCAGGCTCAGTTTTACAGACAAGAAAGGAAAGTAGTCTCTACAGTATGCTAAATAGTCTGTCCCCCCACCTTACACAGTACCTACATGCCAGGTCACCCCAAGATCTGAATCATCCCAGCCCTGCACTGCTCACCGAGCCTCCCCCAGACCAAGCCGCTCACACGCCAGGGCCTCAACCCTACCCCCGGCTGCCACACCACCCAGCTCGGGTACCCAGCTCTGAAACAGGACATCCACCCAGAGCCCTGGCCAAACAGTTAATAATGCAACAGCTGAGGTGGGAAACGGTGCCGTGAGGAGCTACCTCCGAGAAGGTGGCATTAACACTTGCGACAGCCCGTTTCACCTGGGCGGCTTGAGAGCCGGGCCTGCAGGGAGAACGCACCTGCTTTCTTGGGTGCCAGGCTGCTGCTTAGGTGGCTGGGGCCAGGCTCTTGAGTGTGGAGAACTGTGAGGAAAGGGGACCCAGCCCCTGGGGAAGAACCACCCTCCGACCGGGACAGGGGCGGCTCTCACAGGTGGGCCCTGGTGCTCAGAGCCCCTCCCTCAGATGCTGCTGGGACGCACAGTCGGGGGCTAATACGTGGAAAGCTTCCTTCTCTAAGGTAACAAACACTGTGTATGAAAGCTTTCAGGACCATCTCAGAATTAAAACATTCAACAGTAAGCTCTAAAGTACTGCGAGTTACTCACTGAGTTGTTTTAACTGCCAAGATAATACCCTCTGTTATCGGGTCAAAGGGTGCATAAGATTAAATACTTATCTTATCACAAGATAAGCAGCAAGTTATATGAAGTGCTTTTATCTTTCTCACATTCTCAACCCAGGTTATGTTGTTATAATAGTATTTAAAACAACCCCCTTCCACTATGTTCTTGTCCTTATTTTTAATATATATTTTTATGTGTTTGTAATGGTGCCTATAATCAAAATGTGCTTGGGAACTACATGCATGCATGCAGAGAAATACATACATATATGAAGAGATACACAGGAGTGCATCTGAGTGAGTGAGTGTGAGCGCGAGCTCTGGCAGCCCGAGGAGGCGGCGCGGGGCGGCGCGGGGCGGCGCGGGGCGGGTGCGTACGTTCTTTCTTGATTCTTTCGGCTGCTAGGAACTCATCTCTCTCAACAGTCGGGGCAAAGTTGCTGCCAATGACTCGCACGGCGTACTGGAACTGCTGGGCCACGTCGGCTGAAAGGCAAATAAAAGGGTGCGAGTCACCACCACCACGTTACGCTGTGATCCCCCGAAGCTCCAGTTCAACACAGCGCACTGGGCATGTGCATCTACCGTCCACCTTCCCCAGGGCTTAACTGAGAGGACGGAAGAGCCACAGAGAGGCAGATGAACGACTAAACGAGCGGAATGACAGCTTTACAGACAAAGTGAGGGAGACAGCAACACAAAGTCTGACAACTCCTAGGAGACAGAAAACAGACTGGACTGATAAACATACAAAAAGGAGCAGGAAAAGCGCCAGCCCAAACCATGGCACCTGCTCAGCAGAGCCTACGAGGAGCCAGGGCTCACGTGCACACACACACCAGGACTGGCCGCGAGCAACCAAAACGGGCAATAACGTATGAACCATGTGTGCACTTCCAGGTAAAGAGGGTGGCTTAAACACAGACACGTGCCTCCACGCCCTTCAAAAACCCCATGAAACTGAGAAAGGGGGATCTTGTTTTTTCTAAGGCATAAACCTACAAGAGCAAAGAAAACAAGGCAGATCAGTAAACCCTGCTGACTCGACTTCTAAAAGTGGATCCCACTATGATCACTCCATAGCCACTAGCCCATCTCAACAAGTCTCCTGAGTAGCTGGTGACCTACTCCTCCTTTTGCCCCTGGAGTGAATTACCCACACGCAGTCAGGCTGATCCCGAGGAAGGCTACAACACTGGGCCCCTTGCCACCTGCCACCTCTCCTGGCCCAGCTCACGACACACCAGCCATGCTCTGCGGTCCTGCCCTTCCTTGAGGACGCCTCACTCACGTCCAGCTGAGAACCCTGACACACCCTCCCCCACCTAGCTCCTCAGACCGCCTTCCCACCTCCAGCACACATACACACGCACACACGCACACATGTACACACACACACACGCACGTGCGGAGTCTTCCTTAAACACCACTGCACCACAACACAGAAGGTGAGTGTATACATGGGGGAAAGGAGCAAACAGAAGTAACTCACACTGTTTCTGTGGAGTCACAGGATTAGAGGGGAGACCTTCTTCCTCACGTTTTCCCACTTTAAAAATTTTCTACACCAAGTATACATTAATTTTATAAATATTAAGTGTCACTGAACATCACTTATTTAAAAGGAGTGTTTGTATAACTATTTTAGTTAAAAATTATTTTTAGATTACCATGATCCTGAGTTCTACAAACAACAGTTCATTAACAACATACTTGAGGACATTACAGAAAAATCCCCACTCTGAAAGTTTCATAAACTTTTGAATTTTCTCCCACCCAAAATTCAAACCTCCTCAGTACCAGACACCCTCTTCCTTGTCTTCACATCCTCTCCACGCCTCTGTTCGTCTGCCACATCCCTCCCGCCTCGGCAGCCACACTGCAGTTTCCCTATCTGCCTGCCAGCCAAGTTTCCAGTCTATCTTTCTTGTTGATGATAGAGTATTTGAAAAACCCATCCGCTATTTCTTAAACCGAATCCACCTATCTTGTGCTTCAAAGGTGGACGCACAGAATCCAGACCGTGAAGGAAGTCAGCAGAGGCAGTTATTCTCTCTTTAATAGTGACTATCATCAAAGATTACAATGCAAAGTGTCAAACAATGCCAACCACAAATTTCTCCTTTAACACCCGCAAAACAGCATTCAATTTTTAAAGTATACGTAAACTCAATCAGTAGTTCAATGAATAATTGCAAAGCACCTACTACGTGCCAAACAGTACAGGCCCTAAGAATAGAATAGACAAGAAATAGTGGCTAACAAGGCAGCCTTTGTGAGAATACAAAAGAATGAGGCCAATAATACACAAGGTAATCAGACTGTGACAAGAGCTACTAAGAAATAGGACATTACGACGGCAAATAACAGGGAAGACTTCGTGACACAGGCTGGCTACGCAAGGCCCCTCCGAGGAAGTGACCTTTAAGACAGGCAGGAGCCTGCCAGGTGAAAAGCCAGAGACCCAGGTGGAAAGGACACAGTAGTGGGATTCAGGGCTACTCAGGACACTGTTCCTCAAGGAGGCCAATGACTGGATTCTAAAATCCAAACCATCAAAGCCAAACGTACTCCATCAAGAGTCCCAGACAAGGAGGCCCACACGGCAGCTCTGTGATGACCTGGCTTAACCCAAGACTAAAAATAGGAGTATTCAAATTTTGGACCACAGAGTACCGGAGCACTCTCGCCTCCAATCTGCTCTGGGTATGTGCCAGGGGTGGGCGGTTTTCAGGAGCGGGGAAGGGGAGGTACACCCCCCGCCAAGCCTCCCACGGCATTTCTGTGAGAAGCAATGGCACCAGTGAATTCAAGGATATGCTGCCTGACGAGTGCCAGAGAGCCGCTGCAGTGCTGCTGACACACACACTTCCAGCCCAGCAGGTGAGAGGCCACCCCACAGGCAGGGCCACGGCTTTCCCGCCTCTACTCAGCGGCAGGAGCAGGAATGAGTGAGTTCAAGACAAGACGCTCCAGGATCAGAGGCCTGGGCTCCCGGCGTGGCCCTGCCCGCCGCAGCCGGAGGACAGCGGGCCGGTACTTCACCTCTCCAGGTCTCAGGGACCTCGGCTCTAAAACGAGGCCACTAGGAACCACTGCCACCTCCCAGAGGGCGCGCAGAGCGTCTGGCACACAGCAAGGACTTAACAAACGTTAGCTACCTTTCTTATTATTAACCTGAAAATGTCATTTAAATGTACATTTTGTCTAGCACAGCCATCAAAACTACAACTCAACACAGCACCCTTAGTTTTTAACTTTAAGCAAGATAATGGGGTCTTCATCCTGTAGGTTACAGACAGGCAACAAAATCAGCCTTCAATAGAAATGACCCTCTGGCTGCAGGGTGGGAGAGAAACTGGGAGGAGGTGCAAAGCCAGGGCCGCGACACCGTGGGACCACAGGATCTCAATCCGACACGCGAAGGCCCAGAGAGCACGCAGGTGTGGGCCCAGGAGGTTTCAGATGGAAGACAGCTGCCTCTGCATCCTGAAAGGGTTATTATCCACACGTTCAGGTAAAAGACAACCACTGAACTTCAAGGTGCACAAAAATAAGCGAGTCCCCAGGAATTACAAAAACTCTACAGTCGTGTGCTTCCCAGAGATTCAGAAAGTGACGGAGGACAAACTGTCCAAGTCGTAAGTTCCTGCCTTCCTGCACCTCTTCTACCTGTGGGCTTGTGCGCACGTGACATTGCTTTCGTAAAGGACAGGCCAACAGGTCAGTAACCTGAACCAGCAATCCCCACCCCAGACACAGGTCGGAATGACTGTGTTCCAGACGCCAAGCTCCAACACACACCGCCAGGACCAGTATCTCTAGAGATGGGGCCCACAATATTAGTTGTGAATAAGTGCCACATTTAGAGAATTCAAAGTGAAAAGACGTAACACTGCATACAGTAAAGTCTTCCCCCTCCACTACTGTCTGGCCACCAGCTCCTCTCCCCAAAGCAGCCAGTGTTACCAGGTTCTCGTGAGATCACATGCTGATCTGTGATCAGATGACTCTGATCACAGCACTGGTTGAAAAGCAACGCTCTAAACAAAACCAAAATAAAAACCATTGCTCTAGTTTGTGGTTCTCAAACTTTTTGGTCTCAAGGCCGCTTTACACTTTTAAGATTGAGGACCCCTAAAAGTCTTTCATTTATGTGGGTTACATCAATCTATACTTCCTGTATTATAAACATAAACCATGATCATTTTTAAATACTAATTCATTTTAAAATAGCAATAATAAACCCATTAAGTACAATTTTCAAATGAAGCCTAAACCTTTAAAATTTCAATATACACATTAATAAACATTTAGAGTACATTTTAACATACACATAATAAGGGTTTTTTCCCCACATAATATGTTTTGATGTATATTTAATACACATTGATTTTCCCAAGGTAAAGACTACACTTTGTTTGGAACTTCATCAAGAACTCTTCACAATTTTCAAAAATCATAAACCCCACAGCAACACCACTTGTGGTCCACAAACCAGGACGGCACCCTCTCCCCGCCTGCGCCATGGCTCACGCTGCCCTCACACGGCCGTTCCCAGCCAGGGCCATCGTCTGACCTCAGTACATGGGCTACTGTAGTCCTACCTAAGCGTTTGCGCTAAAACACTTACCTAACAAAAACTCCTGTATTTCTTCTTAATCTCTAGTTAGAAAGAGGATTACAAAGTATGAAAAGGAATGTGGCCTCTGGCAGAGCTGAAACACTATAACGTCAAGTACATTGTTTCCAAAGACAGAAATAATGACTATCCAAAGATATAATAATGAGTAAAATGTTTTCCAGGAGAGGCTCAAGGATGTGGAGAGAGAATTCTCCTCTCACTGACTGGCACTGTGTGTTTCAAACAAATTCACAAGTGCTATAAGCTGGAAAAGGTGGGAAATAATGGTTCTACTAACTTTATAAAAGTGTCAAGCATCATTATAGCTAGGTGCTTTGCTTCTGAAGGTCCCTTGAAGCTAACTACAAATTAAAAAAAAAACTTTATGAAAAACTGATTCATATGAAATTCACATTAAAAGTAACAAGTGTCTATTATGCCTCAATTTCACAGTATTAAAAAAGCAATATTATAAAAGCATAAGGCCAATTGTTTGTAAGCTCACTAGAAAATGTAGTTAATCAAACGTTCTACTAAGTTAACAGATAAAATACCCACCAATGAAAAGAAAAATTTTTTAAAATCTCAAACACTGTAAAGGCAGCAATAACATTGCTCCTTTGTTCACTAAGGAAGAATAAATTAAAACAGACCAAGGCAAGCTATTAAAGACATATATTCTTCAGTAAGTAGTAGCATAATTTGGAATTACGAAAACAACTGTTTGGCAATCCTAGCTGTCCAGAACAGAATAAAGAGAGCATCGTTTTAGTGGACTTTATGATATATTTTACTCTGAGAGGACCCCTCAGGATCTCACAGACAGCTTATTTACTTTTTTTTTCCTTCCAGTTTTATTGAGATATGACTGACATGCATCACCGTATAAGTTTAAGGTGTACGGGAGCCAATTTACTCTTAATTTAGACACAATTCTACACGGTGCAGAACTTTCTGAAAAGTTTTTCAACCTCCTGGAATGGGTGAAACTAAGTCAATCAAAAGGAGCCTCAAATGTTAAAAAAAAAAATTTGAGAAACATGATGACACCTAGCAATGAATGAATGGTCTTCAAAGTCTAGTTGTGACAATGGAAACGGATGAATGTGTGGTTTATCCCCAGAGGAAAACTGAGGGCCCACGGGTGTAACGCAAACCCTGACTTTAACATGAGTGAATCATGACCAACATCAGTTCCCTGGTGTCTCCTATGATCAGGAACATCTAATCAGAAAGGCAACTCAGACACACACAGAAGAGCTGGAGATAAAACCAGAAAACAGCCAGGCCCCGCCCTCCTCAAGACCTTGGCACAGGTGTTCCAGGGCCCCTCCCTCTCTCCACCCAGGTCTCTGTTTAGGTATCCTCAGCTTTCCCTCAATATACCTTTACCCTGGGCTTCCCTGGTGGCACAGTGGTTAAGAATCCGCCTGCCAATGCAGGGGACACGGGTTTGATCCCTGGTCCAGGAAGATCCCACATGCCATGGATCAACTAAGCCCATGCGCCACAACTACTAAGCCTGTGTTCTAGAGCCCATGAGCCACAACTACTGAGCCCACTGAAGCCCGTGAGCCACAACTACTGAGCTTGCACTCTAGAGCCCGTGAGCCACAACTACTGAGCCTGCGTGCTGCAACTACTGAAGCCCATGTGCCACAACTACTGAAGCCCGTGCTCTGCAACAAGAGAAGCCACTGCAATGAGAAGCACGTGCACCGTAACAAAGAGTAGCCCCGCTTGCAGGAATGAAGACCCAACGCAGCCAAAAATAAATTAATTTTTAAAAAAAGATTAAATCTAGTCTATTAACTTGTAAATTAAAAAAAAATCCCTTTACCCTACTTTATTTTTCATCACAGCACCACTAAACAACATTATAAGTTTACTGATTTTTTTTTAATAAGGAACGTTTCTTCCACTCTAACGATGAGAGAAAACCTTCTTGTTTTTAATTTTTATTTATTTAACTTTTTGGCTGCGCCACATGGTATGTGGGATCTTAGTTTCCCCGACCAGGGATCAAACCTGTGCCCCTGCATTGGAAGCATGAGTCTTAACCACTGCACCGCCAGGGAAGCCCCTAAGTTTACTGATTTTATCACATATCCTCCACTAGAATGTAGGATCTATGAGAGGAATTACCTGTCTCTCTACCTCTGCATCACCAGCGCCTAGCACAGTGCCTGGAGGTGGGGGGAGCCCAAAGATTTCTTAGATGAACAAAGAGAAAGAGTGAAACTTCAAAAACTGGAGCAAGAACCGTGTAAAGTCAGTGTCATTTAGCAGACTGACCAAATAAAATTCATCTTTTTGCTCCTAAGACCATCAAATAAATTATGTACGCTAATCATGAAAGGTCAAAATGTAGTCTCAATTCTTTAATTTCGTTTTAAGTCTCCCTGCAAAAACTGCACACTTTCTTTCCCACATTATGGTGCTCAAGGAGTAAGTAACCCAGTTGCTTCAATTACCCAAAAGATCCCTTCGTAGTGCATCCCCTCTTCCCCCCTCCCTCCCGCCAAAACAAACATCGAGAGACGACAAACTGTGCCGTGTTCTACGGTTCCAGAACTACACAATGGCTTGACCTACTGCACGGGACTGGTCTGGTAGCAGGACTCGCCATGTGAACCCTGCAGAAATGGTTTTACATCAAAAGCAACCAACCCTCAGCCCTTCGTCGAAGGAAAACGTGGCAGGTAACCGTCATAGGCACCTTTGCATGATCCTCAAATCCGCTCCTTTGCTAACGTTAAGGGGAAACTGTGTGGCTCCACCACCCGGACCCCCTCCGCGGCGTCGCCCCCGCGCAGTCACGGGCGTGTGACCCGGGCCAGCCCGCCGCACTCTCCATCCGGATAAGCACGGGAGCGCCCGCCGGGCCTTGCGGCCGGAGGAGGCGGACGCGCGGCGGCTGACCGTCCTCCGGGCTGCACCCCGGCACCGCGCCGGGCAGCGGTGACTCAGCCGCCCCGGGACCGGCCTCCTTCCCCCGCCCAGGGGGCTGCAGCGCCCGCAGGCCCGCCAGCCCCGACCCCGCCAGCCCCGGGGACGCCTCCCAGCCGCCCGGCCAGCCCCGCTACCTTCACTCCTGCCCAGGATCCGGCAGCACAGGTTCTGCAGCAGAACGTTCGGCGACTTCTGGTCCGGGGCCGCCATCCTAGCCCGGGGCTGCCCGCGGGGGCCCCGCGAAGCCCCGGCGCTCGCCCGCCCCGCCCCGAGCCTGGCGTGCTCCGGAGGCCCGGCCGCCCGCGTCCGCCCCGCGTCACGCGGGCTCCCGGGTCCCCCACAGGCTAAGGGCTCGCGGACAGCGCCGGCAAGAAGGGCGCCATTTTGACGGAACCCGCCGAAACGCGGGCCCCTCCCACAATGCCCCGCTTCTTCCGGGCGCTCGGGGCCGCAGGTGCGCCTGCCTAAGGGTTCCTCCCGACAACTGCGGCCCAGCCAGGAAACTTCCGGAACCAGGCGCCCCAGCCGCTGGTGCTCGGGGTGCTCAGACCCACAAACGTCCCCAGGTGTCCTCGAGGGTGAGGACGGCACCGACCCCCAGACGTCCTCAGCAGAGGTTCAGGACGGCCCCTGACCTGCTGTAAGAGTGGAGGGTGCCCTGCAGCGCTTTCACAGTCCATAATTTTTTTTAAAGGATCATTGGTTCTACTTACACTTTGGGTGGAGAAGTCTGTTTATAGAAGTACAAGGGTTTTATGATTTTCGACACGTGGCTGACCATCGACACCGGCCACATTGTCCAGCTTTTCATAAGAGTGCTGTTTGGCACCTCCCCACCCCCAGCCCCAGGTAACTAGTCAGTCAGACAAGAGCGAGAGAAGGGGGCAGGCTCGACCACCAAAATGTGTTACATGGTCACGTGTGGCTACCTGGGGAAAGGGGCTGGCTGATGGCAAGACTTGGGGAAATTAAGCAGCTGCTGCGGTTAGGGGTAATGATGGCTACAGAGAGCACAGGGTGGACTGTGCTGGGGTACATGCGGAAACCTAGGGTCCTTGCATTTCTAGCTAGAGGCTCAGGCATAGGCAGAACCAGAGGGCGTCTATAACAGCCCTAAAAGAAATCTCTTATCTTGTACCTGCTAAGTCATCAGAACTGAGGACCAGACTCCAGTTATGATGCAAGTTCAACACACAGTCCTTCCAAGTCTCTCCTGTTAAGGGTGGATGGTTAATTGAGAAGAAGTGGACCCTGAGGTTTGAGATGGAGACGTTTGGGTAAAACGTGAAAACCCAGGTCACCTGAACCTTCTTAAACACAGCAGGAAACCCCTCCTCGTGTGTGTGTGTGTGCGTGCAGAGTCTGGCCTTTCCTCCATTTTCTGAAGAATCAGTTTGGCTCTTCTCAGCAGCAAGTGAAGCAGAATTCCAAAGGACTCAAGTCATCCTAAAGAAGGAGTGAAAGAGTGGACAGAGAAAGAAAAAATCAAAGAGGACAACAGAAAACAAACTTTTAAAACAGTGTACCTAAATCCAACCACTCTAATGACGGCAACAAGTGTTAATGGTTGAAACGCTCCATTAAAAGGCCAAGATTGCCAGAATGAGTGAAGGAAAAAAGCAGGACCTAATTACAGGTTAAGACATATTTTAATATAAAAAGTTGGTAGTCAGTAAATGGGTGGAGAAAAGATATACCAAGAAAACAGTGAGGATAGCAAGGCTGGAGTGGCCACATTAACATCAGGTGAAATAGACTCGGAGACGGGGAGTGTCCAGAGACAGAGAAGGACATCTCGTGCTGATAAAAGGGTCAGTTCCTTAGGAAGACACAACTGTAAATGCGTGTGTGCCTGATGACACACCCTTAAAATACATGAAGCCAGAGGGACTTCCAGAGATGATGGGTGAGGATGCAAGCAACTCCTTTTCACCAAAAAAAAAAGCAGAAAACTGGACCAATTTGCCAAGATGAACAAGCCAGGGCACTGGAAATCAACCAAAGATAGACCACAAATTGGAAAGCATTCAGTCTTGAAAAAATGATGGAGCTTCTAGGGAGAAAAATGTGCATCTGTGGTCTTCTTGCCAGGACTGCTCCAGTCCCCAACACACAGCTTGACCCAGGAGAGCCCTGGTACTCCCAGTGCACGGTGGCTGCCCAACCATCAGCTTTGGTTCCAGAAGGGGTGGGCTCAATTTGGGGCAGGAGGTGAAAAGCCATGGCTCACCAGCTAAAGGGGGCTTGGTAGGAAACGAACAGGGTGACACTCCAGCTACAGTAGCCCAAGGTTGGGGGCCTACTTGGTACAAGTGGCAGCCCCGCCAGGATTTTAATGCCGAGTGTGACTTTTGTCACCTTGACTAGCCATGGTGCCCAGATGTGTGGTCAAACATTGTTCTAGGTGTCTCTGCGAGTGTGTTTTGGGATGAGATTAACATGTAAATAGTAGGCCTTGAGTAAAGCAGATTGCCCTCCGTAGCATGGGTGGGCCTCACCCAATCAGTTGAAGGCCTGAATAGAACAAAAGACTGACCTTCCCCAAGGATGAGGGAGCTCTGCCAGCAGGCGGCCTTCAGACTCGAGCTGCAGCATCAGCTATTCCCTGGGTCTCCAGCTGACAGCTCACCCTGCAGATTGTGGAATTGCCATTCCCACACTCATGTGAGCCAATCCCTTAAAAGAACTCAATCTCTTTCCCTCACTCTAGATAGATGATAGTGTAGAATATAAAACAATAAAAAATTTTCATCCACTTAAAGAAAAAAAGAAATAAAAATGAACATAGAACAGGAGGGACAAGAGAAAACCTATTAAGATGGTATGTTGAAACCAAAGTAGCTCACAAATTACATTAAATATAAACGCACTAAGTCCACAGAGGTGAAGAACAATTCTAATCACATCCCATCGAGGCTGCAGTCTATTGACTGGACGTCTCACTGCTGGTGTGGACCTTGGTCAGCTGCCCTCCAGTGGTGTTCGTACAGTTACTCCTTTTCTCTTTCCTTTCTTGCTCTTTGGAAGAACGTCACTGTGCAGCCCACACCTAGGGAGTGGGTAGTTATGGTCCCCTTCCCTAAGTGTGGGGTACCTACACAGATTTATGTGAAATTTTTCTGCATGGAGATTTGTTTATTCTCCCCCATTTGCTTGTTTTTCAACAATTTACTTATATCAGTATGCATTTGTGGGTATTTATTTTTATACTTTGGGTCATAATCCAATAATGCATCACTTATTTTCTTGCTCAAATTGTTCCAGCCTTGGCTCTTGGGAGCTGTTTCAGCTGGCTCCTTGGACACTCCCTCATGGCCATGAGTTCTTAAAAATAGTGAATAGACTTAATGGGTTTTAGTATCTTTTTTTTTTTTTTTTGGCTGCACTGGGTCTTTGTTGCTGCGTGTGGGCTTTCTCTAGTTGCACTGAGCGGGGACTACTCTTTGCTGCGGTGTGTGGGCTTCTCACTGCAGTGGCTTCTCTTGTTGCGGAGCATGGGCTCTAGGCACACAGGCTCTAGAGTGCAGGCTCAGTAGTTGTGGTGCACGGGCTTAGCTGCTCCACCGTAGGTGGGATCTTTCTGGACCAGGGCTCGAACCCGTATCCCCTGCACTGGCAGGCGGATTCTTAACCACTGCACCACCAGGGAAGCCCAGTATCATTTTAAACTTATAGAAAATTAAGTAAATAGTACAGAAAGGCTCATACACCCATCCACCCCAGGCACAGCTTCCCCTATTATTAACATTTTGCATGAGTGTGGTATATCTGCTACAATTAATGAACCAGTATGGACATGATGTTATTAACTAAAGTCCGTAGTTTATGTTAGTCCAGTGCTTCTGGGCGGTGGGTTATTGTGGTAAGACAGTGAATTCTGTGGTCAGGTGCCCCCGTCTCAACTTTTCTGTAAAACGGTGAGGCAGTCATGTGGGATACCACGGCAGAGAGTTTCCACATCTGGGTATTCGCATTCCCTCCTTCCCCGTGTGATCTGCTGCTCTGTCTCACTCCTCCTTGATATGGGCTACATTTAAAATTCTTTCATATTCTATCTCTTATGTCACATTTGATATCGTAGGAAAAAACCCATTCAAGTTGCCTCAATTGGACGCTTTGTGATTAAGGGCCTTCAGTACCCAACTCAGTGATTATAAAGACCGGTAATGATTGATTGACTAAAACTAGTGAACAGTCTTTCAAATTACAATGAATTTTTAAATTGATATTCACTTTTCTTTTTTGAGACCATAATAATTTACTGTTCTGACATCAGATCAACAGAAAGAAACTCCAATTAGACTTTGAAAACTCATATATTTCAGGAACATGTCATTTAACCCTAGTAAGTGGATGGATAAATTACTTTAGAAGTCAAGAAGTCTTTTGAGCCACTGTCCTTTCTGTTATCTTGTTTTGTGAGTATGTAGTGTTTCTTCTCATACTTTTAAAAAATTGTAATCAGTTTTCAAAGGCTGACATCTGACGCAGCTTTACTATAAATACCACCAGGACTGAGTATTACCTTTGCCCTTCTCCCCGGCTTAGGAAGCAGGAGCCACTACGCCCCTCTTTTCTAGCATTGTTTTTCTCAGAGTTCTTTTATCTTATTTCTCAGGTCTATATTTACAGTTTTTGAAGTATATCACGTTTTTTAGTATGGTGTTCAACCGGCACGTTGCTTCTTTGATTTTAAAAGTATTTTAAATTAATTTTAAAAACACTATTTTAAAAGAATACAAATGACTTTTCATAATGGGGATGAAATATCCTTGTTTGGGTACAAAATTCTGTGACTAGTATTTCCATCCTGCCCTCATCTCTCCCCTCTGACCGTGGATTTACCAACTTTACCTTCCCAGTTTACTCATGATCTGGTTGAACGTTCTTATGCTGTTGTCTGGGGGTGGCTGGGAATAGGTGGATTCTCTTGGTAGAAGACTGAACAGAGTTTTAGAGATTCTTCAAGCCTAAGCAGAGCCGTTGTGAGGAGGAAAGAAAGAGAAGGTGCACAGTGGGGCAGGCTGTCCGCGCAGCTGGTGGGTCGCGGCTGCAGTGCTCGGCATGTGGTGCTGGCGTCGGATCTTTGCAAGATAGAACCTGCCTCCGGGACTAGGGACTGGACGCCCTTTTCGAGTCAGGTAAAAGGTGACAGCTGGCCTGCCTCCTGCGTGGGTCCCTCCGTGCCCTGTGCCCGCCCCTCACCACCCCAGGCACATGAGGTGGGCTGAGGGTTCCTCTCCTCCCGGGGCTGAGAAACCTGGGTTAAAGCCCTCGCCGGCCCAGGCTGGCCCTAGCACAGTGTTCGATTCCACGGCAGGATATACCCTGTGCCCCCAAAGTCTGTGAAGCTTCTGGGACCCAGACCGCCTTTGTCCATTCATCACTCCCAGGCCCTCAGGGCCCATCCGCAGGGGCTGCGGGGATCACGATGTCCACCAGGCCACCACGGCCACCTGGCCCAGCATTGCTAGGTTACAGAGCTGCCGCGATCTGCTCTTTGTGTGCAGTGTGGACTAGCCCATCTCTAATCATCACAAGCCCAGTCCGGTTCTCCCCGTTGCAACCTGAAGTTATAAATCCCTTGTCCAAGTTCACGGCCAGGGTCAGACCCATGATTCAAATCTGGGTCACAGGACCCTGAGACAGTGCGTTTCAGCCTCTCCTCCAGACACTCATGATCACTGCTGAGCTGCTCTCCGGGGTCTTCAGCCCTTCGGTGCTAAGGAATTTGAGGAACGCTGCAAGGAGAAATCTGATAACGCCTTTGAAAACAGAAATTAATTAGTTTTCCAGATGATTAGAGCACTTAGTCCCCGTTTGCTTGAACAAATGCTTCTCCGAGTTAACAATGGGCAGACAGGGAGCCTCTTTGAGCCACAAACTCTTCAAGGAGCCGTCGTGGCCGCTGAGGTCTAACACTTTCTGCCGGGCTCGGGGCTTTGTGCTCAGGGATTGATTTGAAGCACGTGAATGACTGGACCGCTCGCTTATTTCTATAAATATCTATTCTGTGTTACCTTGGCAGCGACAGAATTCAGCTCATCTCTGCATAGTGGAAAAAGACATTTGCTGTTTGTCACGTTTTTATATTTGCTGTGCCTCAGACGACAATGGGATGGACCCGTGACCCATCATGCACAACCAGCACTGTTTGTTCGTTTTACATAAAATTTGCTTGAATATATTTTTAAAGACACAGCTGGAATATATCAACACGAGGCGAGTCTGTATAATATGAAACACAGAATCAAAGCCAAGAAAATCCCCCATCTTGTGTCTTACACATTAACTCTTTGTTTTAACATCTTTATTGGAGTATAATTGCTTTACAACGGTATGTTAGTTTCTGCTGTATAACAAAGTGAATCAGCTATACGTACACATATATCCCCATATCTCCTCCCTCTTGCGTCTCCCTCCCACCCTCCCTATCCCTCCCCTCTAGGTGGTCACAAAGCAGCGAGCTGATCTCCCTGTGCTAACACATTAACTCTTCAATTTACACCAATTACATTCTCCCACAATCCCTCGCTGCCATTCACATTCAGTGTATAATGTAAATATAAAATTACCGTGTAGATATTCCCAAGGCAAGGTCTGCATTCTGAAGTCTCCCTGTGCACAACCTCAATTTACAGTTTAGGAGCAACAGACTTAACACAAATTGTAAATCAACTATACTTCAATAAAAAAATTGATTAATTTTTTAAAAAAATGCAGCAGCCTTACTAAAGCAGAGGAACAACACCAAAACCAGAGGCGGATGATCTGACGGCCCCGGTCCTTACGCGGGCGGATCGTCTAACTTCTTCTTGCCTGCTTTCTGATCCGAAAAATAAAAGCTGCAGCATTTTATTAATTTCAGATTCTTGTTCAAAGAACGGAGTGGATCACACCCCTTACACGCTGGCCTTGCCTGACCGTGACACCTCAGGGTCCCCCATCAGCCTTCGCAGAAATTGCATCCCAAGAATGGCTGCAATATCTTTGTAGCTTTCAAGGCTGTCTTTGTGTTATAAGGGGGTTGTTTCAGAATTTTCTCCCCCTAAAACCGGGTCTTTCTTCTTTGAGGGTGATTTTATTTAATTACTAATTCTCTATGTTTGGTAGCTTTGTTTTGCTTTGTTCTTAAACTCAGAAGCCGTTGAGAATTCAGTATAACAATCTTAAATGTTAATAACATCCACAAACGTATCGTGCTTAATTTTTTATCCTTGGTTTATAAAATGGGGTCAAAGGTAACATGTACATGAAGGAAAGCAAAGGAGGGAGGAAAGGAAAGAGATTTTTAAAAATTATTTATTTATTTTTGGCTGCGTTGGGTCTTCGTTGCTGCACGTGGGCTTTCTCTAGTTGTAGCGAGCGGGGGCTACTCTTCGTTGCGGTGTGCAGGCTTCTCATGGTGGTGGCTTCTCTTGCGGAGCACGGGCTCTAGGTGCGTGAGTTTCAGTAGTTGTGGCACGTAGGCTTAGTAGTTGTGGCTCACAGGCTCTAGAGTGCAGGCTCAGTAGTTGTGGCGCACGGGCTTAGTTGCTCTGCGGCATGTGGGATCTTCCTGGACCAGGGCTCGAACCCGTGTCCCCTGCGTTGGCAGGCAGACTCTTAACCACTGCGCCACCAAAGAAGCCCCAAGAGACTGACTTTGCTCACTTTATATCCAGAATTTTGTTATGCTGGCTCTGCTTCAAATCGACACTCCAACTCTCTTGTTTTAACTGTAACTGTAACTTTAACCGTCCACCTTCTCTATTCAGATCAGTTTCCTCCCTGGGATCTTAAGAGCAGATTTCCGGGCAAAGACGTCACTGCTTAAGCCCTATTTCCAGAATTCCCAAAAGCATTTTGGTGGTAAAGTGATAGGATTTCTTACTGTCCTGTGAGAAAGCAATCCAGTCAATTTCAAATGCTTTGTTCTAATTTCCACCAGGTCTTATCAAGTTTTACCCCATTTTCCTTAGTGTCTTGGCATTATGACCTCTTATTTTCAATTTATGCATTCATTCTATCTTACTAAGGTTTTCTTTTGGCATCTTTTAGTTGGGGAAATGGCCTTCATATATTAACTTACGAAATTGTTTTTATTTAATGGCAGTGTTATATATACACAATTATTTAAAAATAAACTTTTTTCTGCCCCCAAGATAACAAATGTACATGGGAAAAATTGAGAAGCGACAAAAATACCTAAAGGATAAAAATCAGGCAGAATTGCACCCCTTAGGGACAGCCCCCATTAATTTTTTTCCCCATTAATGTTTTAGCATCTATACACCCAGTCTCCCTCTGTGTGTGTGCACGTCCATATACATGCAATTGTACTACACGTACTGTTTTGTGACCTCCAGTTTCACTCAATATCACATCTTGTGTTTTTCTGTGTCATCAAATAGGCTAAAGCCTGACCATTACTGACTACAGAATATCCCGTCACGTGGATGTGTCACAATTTATGTGATTGAGCTCCCTCTTCATGATCCTGGATGTCCTGTTTGTTTGCACATGTTTTGTTATTATATGCAAAGAACATTAAAGCCAATAAAGACAGCTTTGGACCGCAAACACTGGCTGAAGTCCGTTTGTAAAGCCATCCGTTTGGAGCAGACAAGCACTCTAAGTCTTCATCAGAGCTGTTTCCTTGAGGGTGACGTTCTCTTAGCCCATCTCATCAGAAGTTAGAGCGAGCTGGGAAGGATTCCGGCCTTTCCACCTCCGCTTGGCCCTTCACAGATTTGACCAGGCAGTGCCACGAGGAAGAAAGGGAGCAGGATTTGGAGCCAGACGAGAGCTTCCCATCCTGGCTCTGCTGTCGACCGTCCATGTGGCCATCGCAAAGGCACAGACACACTCGAGTCATGGCTTCCTGGTCCGTACGGAGGAGGCAGGCACACTGCGAAGGTAAACATACTGCGAAATGCTACACAAACTGAACCTCTTAGTGACACGGAACGATGTCTCATCATACCTATGCTCCCAACCAGGAGCTACAGATAAGACAGTTTGCCTCACCAAGCCTCCCTGAAGTGGAGGTTATGATACCTATTTTAGAACTAAGGAGGCTGAGGCTCAGAGAGGTTGAGTGTTTTGCATAAGCTCACACAGCAGTAAATGGCCAAGCAGGGACTAGGATTCATGTCTCTTCCAGGCTGAGGCTGCTTCTGCTATTAACACATTACCTAATAGTAACTTTGTAATAGAAATTTGGATTACCAATTAAAATGTAGTTTTTAAATCTCTATTTGATTATCGATGG
This sequence comes from Orcinus orca, assembly GCF_937001465.1. NCBI lineage: Eukaryota > Metazoa > Chordata > Mammalia > Artiodactyla > Delphinidae > Orcinus > Orcinus orca. The sequence goes on along the minus strand of NC_064576.1, from coordinate 1,059,691 downwards.
TCTATAAAATGCATTAATACTTCTTTTTTTTTAGTTTTTAAATTTATTTGTTTGCACCAGGTCTTAGTTGCGGCAGGCAGGCTCCTTAGTTGTGGCATGTGAGCTCTTAGTTGAGGCATGCATGTGGGATTTAGTTCCCTGGCCAGGGATCGAACCTGGGCCTCCTGCATTGAGAGCACAGAGTCTTAACCACTGGGCCACCAGGGAAGTCCCTAAAATGAATTATTAGTTCTTATTTTAACACTATTTAAAAATTAGGGGAACTGCAATGAGAAGTCCACACACAGCAACAAAGACCCAACACAGCCAACAATAAATAAATAAATATTTATTTATTTAAAAAAATTTGGAGATAAAAACTCAGTACAACATCGTGTGTTAAAAAAACCTTTGCAGGAATTCCCTGGCAGTCCAGTGGTTAGGACTCTGTGCCTTCATTGCCGTGGCCCAGGTTCAATCCCTGGTCAGGGAACTAAAATCCCACAAGCTGTGCAGCGTGGCCAAAAAAAAAAAATCTTTGCCAGTTGACATCTACCGTGTCAAAGCTGCTGTCTCTGTACGCTTTTTAAAAGCAACGTTTTTTTTTTTCCCCCAGTGAACACTGTTTCCTTCCCAAAATTCCCTGGTGGGTTACATGGAAATTTAAGCTTCTCTGTATCTTGTTATCTAGCTCCTGGGAAATCATTTGGAATTCTTGCTGCAAGAAGTACAATCAGAAATATTTTGGAAGATAGCATTCAATACATTTGATGCAGAAATCTGACAGGATCACTAGGTGGGGAAAATGTGCATTTGGTTTAGAACTTTCTCAGCTCTTCTCTCCATTCTGTAAACCCACAGAGGACCAGAGAGGAATCCCCTCTTCTGCCATTAGGCCTTTCACGACTTAATAGCGCCAGGTCACCAGTGCCCCGCAAGGGGCCTGGGATGGGCTATACCCAGGTAATCAATCAGGAGAGCGAGGCCAGGTGACGCTGGTCACTGCTGGACCGTCCTCCGAGTGCCGGCCTGGTGCTGCCCTCTGCTGGCCGGATGGGCCGAATTGCTCTCCTGAGACCCGGGAATTGCAGCTTAATCCCATCAACTGGTTTTAGAGAATAAACCTAGTAAGCATTGTATCCTTAACTTTTCTATCCTGGTCCACAGTCTTTGCCTTACTGCAAAAAGCGAATCAGGAGTGTGTTTTTTCTGCATCAAACGAATTAAATGCTATCTTCAAAAATGGTGTTGGAAGAGTCTGTCTCATTTTCAGAATGCTTGAGACTGTTCCATCTGCCATCAGTAAGAGAAAGTGGGAGACATCGAAGTGTACCGCAGAGTCCTTCAGGAAGACTGCGGCTCAAACCCTACCACCAGGCATGTGACTCCGAGCAACTTATTTCTTCCAGCTTCAATTTTCTAATTTTCAAAACAGAATGAACATATTCACCTTGCCAGACTTTGAGAGGATTCAACAAGTTCATGCTAAAAAAAACCCCAACCTGGTAAACATTTGAAAATTACAGTTTGTAAGGGAGGTTATGGAATGTCTACTAGTAGATTTCAGTATTTGAATTTTTTCAAGATTACATTAAAAGAACCAACAAAGAGATTCGTTTTTATCACATTGAATCTATTTAAAAATGAAACTAATTCAGCATTACACATATGTATTAAAAATTAATCAAAGATAATTTGAAAGTAGCCAAAGGCCTAAATATATAAAATGATTTCAATAGTCGTAACCAATGAGCAAAGGTCTGCTCTGTAGAGATTATTGACTTTATCTACATGGTACACTGGTCACTGTCAAGAGCACTGCTGTCCACTTGAATCACATGAGACAAAAATGAGATCACATATATGAGGTGGAATCCCTATAACCATGTTTTCAATGTGGAAAATTAACTCATTCGTCAGTTACCTAAGATTGTGTTGTCTTTCGTCTTACTTGCTGAAAGAAAGCATTCTGGCCTCAGAGTCTGAAGCCCTAACTTTGAATCTGAGTCTGGCCACTGGGCAAACCCCTCCCAGATGCTGGAGAGCATCTCTGAGATGGACGCATCTTAACCCAGCGACCACAGAGACCTCACCCCAGCAAACCATTGCTCCCTGGGATACAGTCAAACTGGCCTCTCTCCTCCAACCCCAGAACTTCTCATCTGCTTCCTCTTTTCCTGGCCATGACTCTCGGCCATTCCTTTGACTCTTTGTTAACTTGGACTTGGTGTCTTCCATGCTAATACATGGGGTAGAAAATACATGTCCACCTTGAATTTTCACTTTTCTAATTACAAAGTGAATACATGCTCAGTAAAATTTTGAACTTTGATGAAATATAAGCAGACCAGAATAGCATTGAAAGGGCCCTGAAAACTACATTGTCACTGGAATTACAGGTCTCAGAAGCAGGCTAGGCCTTACACATGAAACATAACCAGAAGCACTGCCTGATAAAATAGGAGACTTGAATAGGATCAAGATAAGATACTGATGAAAGAAATCAAAGACAAGGGGCTTCCCTGGTGACACAGTGGTTAAGAATCCACCTGCCAGTGCAGGGGACACGGGTTTGAGCCCTGGTCAGGAGGATCCCACATGCCGTGGAGCAACTAAGCCCGTGCATCACAACTACTGAGCCTGCACTCTAGAGCCCATGAGCCACAACTACTGAAGCCCATGTGCCACAATTACTGAAGCCTGCTCACCACAACTACTGAAACCCATGCACCTAGATCCCGTGCTCCGCAACAAGAGAAGCCACCGCAATGAAAAGCCCTCGCACATCAACGAAGAACCAACACAGCCAAAAATAAATAAATAAAATTTATTTAAAAATTAAAAATTTTTTAAAAAGAATATTAGGTGATAAAATGTATTACAAAAAGAAATCAAAGATGACACAAACAGATGGAGAGATATACCATGTTCTTGGACTGGAAGAACAAATATTGTGAAAATGACTATACTACCCAAAGTAATCTACAGATTCACTGCAATTCCTATCAAACTACCAATAGTATTCTTCACAGAATTAGAACAAAAAATTTTACAATTCATATGGAAACACAAAAGATCCCAAATAGCCAAAGCAATCTAGAGAAAGAAAAACGGAGCTGGAGAAATCAGGCTCCCTGACTTCAAACTATACTACAAAGCTATAGTAATCAAGACAGTATGGTACTGGCACAAAAACAGAAATATAGATCAATGGTACAAGATAGAAAACCCAGAGATAAACCCACGCACATATAGTCACCTAATTTATGACAGAGGAGGCAAGAACATACAATGGAGAACAGACAGCCTCTTCAATAAGTGGTGCTGGGAAAACTAGACAGCTACATGTAAAAGAATGAAATTAGAGAACTCCCTAACACCATACACAAAATAAACTCCAAATGGATTAAAGACCTAAATGTAAGACAAGACACTATAAAACTCTTAGAAGAAAACATAGGAAAAACACTCTTTGACATAAACCACAGCAAGATCTTTTTTGAACCACCTCCTAGAGTAATGAAAATAAAGACAAATAAACAAATGAGACCTAACTAAACTTAAAAGCTTTTGCACAGCAAAGGAAACCATAAACAAGATGAAAAGAGAACCCTCAGAATGGGCGAAAATATTTGCAAATGAAACAACAGACAAAGGATTAATTTCCAAAATATACAAACAGCTCATTGGGCTCAATATCAAAAACACAAACAACCCAATTAAAAAATGGGCAGAAGACCTAAAGAGACATTTCACCAAAGAGGACATACAGATGGCCAAGAGGCACATGAAAAGATGCTCAACATCAGTAATTATTAGAGAAATGCAAATCAAAACTACAATGAGGTACCACCTCACACTGGTCAGAATGGCCATTATCAAAAAATGTAGAAACAATAAATGCTGGAGAGGGTATGGAGAAAAGGGAACCATCCTGCATGTAAATGATACAGCCACTATGGAGAACAGTATGGAAGTTGCTTAAAAAACTAAAAATAGAACTACCATATGACCCAGCAATCCCACTACTGGGCATATACCCTGAGAAAACCATAATTCAAAAAGAGTCATGTACCAAAATGTTCACTGCAGCTCTATTTACAATAGCCAGGACATGGAAGCAACCTAAGTGTCCAACAACAGATGAATGGATAAAAAAGATGTGGCACATATATACAATGGAATATTACTCAGCCATAAAAGGAAATGAAATTGAGATATTTGTAGTGAGGTGGATGGACCTAGAGTCTGTCATACAGAGTGAAGTAAGTCAGAAAGAGAAAAAAAAAATACCACATGCTAACACATATATGTGGAATCTAAAAAAAAATGGCTCTGATGAACCTAGGGGCAGGACAGGAATAAAGATGCAGACGTAGAGAATGGACTTGAGGACACGGGGAGGGGGAAGGGTAAGCTAGGACGAAGTGAGAGAGTGGCATGGACATGTATACACTACCACATGTGAAATAGATAGCTAGCGGGAAGCAGCTGCATAGCACAGGGAGATCAGCTCGGTGCTTTGTGATGACCTAGAGGGGTGGGATAGGGAGGGTGGGAGGGAGGCTCAAGAGGGAGGGGATATGGGGATATAAGTATACATATGGCTGATTCACTTTGTTGTACAATATAAACTAGCACAGCATTGTGAAGCAATTATACTCCAGTAAAGATGTATTTTAAACAAATAAATAAAAATAAAAGTCAGCTGAAATATTAAAAAAAATAAAATTATAGTTAGAGACTTCATTCAACACCATATTCTGTGATATAAATAGAATTTCTAGACAGGAAATCAGTGAAGATATAGAAAAACTAAATACATTCAACCAACAGAGTCTAACATTTTTAGAACACTGCACCCAATAATAGCAGAATACACAGTTTTTCAAGGACCAAGATAAACAATAACCTTAACCTAAGTCACAAATTTAAAAGTATTGAAATCATACAGAGTGTGTTCTCTGACCAAATGGATTCAAACCAGAAATCAATAACAGAAAGACAACAGGAAAATCTCCAACATGTGGAAGCTAAACAACACACTTATACATAATCTTTGGACCAAAAAGGAAGTCTCAAAAGAAATGTTGAAAATATGTAAACTCTAGGGAGATGAACCTACAGCATATCAAAATGTGTGGAATGCGGCGAAAGCAGTGCTGACATCTAAGCGCTTAATCAGAAAAGAAGAAAAGTTTCAAATCAATAACGTAAGTTCTCAACTCAAGAAATTAGAAAAAGAAGGCCGAAATATATCCAAAGAAAGAAAAATGAAAAATAATGATAAAGGCAGTAATCAATACAATTAAGAACATAAAAACATCAAGAAAGTCGATGAAACACAGAGTCAGTTTTTCCCCCCAAAAATCAACAAAATTGATGAACCTCTAGAAAGTCTGAGAAAGATAAATAGAATACACAAATCAGCAATATCAGGTATAAAACGATAAATATAACTACAGATCCTGGGGTTATTAAAGGATAAAAAGGGAATTCTATGAACAACATACACTCATACATATGACAACTCAGAAGAGACGGACCAATTCCTCGAAAAACACAAACTACCAAAATTCAGCCAAGATGAAATAGATAAGGTGAATAGGTATATAACCTTCTATTAAAAATTGGAAAAAAATGAAATTTAATTTAATTTAAAAAAACAAGAAAAAAGGGCTTCCCTGGTGGCGCAGTGGTTGGGAGTCCGCCTGCCGATGCGGGGGGCGCGGGTTCGTGCCCCGTTCCGGGAGGATCCCACATGCCGCGGAGCGGCTGGGCCCGTGAGCCGTGGCCGCTGAGCCTGCGCGTCCGGAGCCTGTGCTCCGCAACGGGAGAGGCCACGACAGTGAGAGGCCCGCATAGCGCAAAATAAAAAAAAAAACAAGAAAAAATTGACCTTGCACTAAAAGTTCTGAAAAAGTAATATTCAGATCCAGATGGTTTCACTAGAAAATTTCACCAAACATTTAAAAAATGGCTACACAACTGCCTCTAGCAAACGGCAGAGAAGGGCATGGTTTGTGAACCCAGTACAACCAAATGTCATCCAGAATATATAAGGAGCTCCTACAACTCAATAGCAAAAACACACAAAACTGATTTTAACGTGGGCAAAGGACCTGAATAGATGTTTTTCCAAAGAAGACATGCAAATGGCCAACAAACACAAGAAAAGCTGCTCACTAGTCATCAGGGAGATGCAAGTCAACACCACAATGAGAGACCACCTCATGCCTGTCAGAATGGCCGTCATCAGAAAGACAAGAAATAACAAGTGTTGCCAGGTATGTAGAAGAAAAGGGAACCCTTGTGCACTGTCGGTGGGAATGCAAATTGGTACAGTCACTATGGAAAACAGTATGGAGGTTCCTTAAACAATTAAAAACAGAGCTACCATGTGATCCAGCGATCCCACTTCTGGGTATATATCCGAAGGATCTAAAGGATATAAATCAGGATCTCAAAGAGATACTGCACCCCGTGTTCAATGCAGCCTTATTCACAATAACCAAGACATGGAAACGACTAAGTCTGCATCAACGAATGAGTGGACAAACGATGCTTTTCGGCCAAGAGAAAGAAGGAAATCCTGCCATTTCCAACAACATAGATGGAGCTTGAGGGCATTGTGCTAAGTGAAATACGTCAGACAGAGAAAGACATATATTGCGTAATCTCACTTACTTGTGGAACCTAAAAAAGTGCAGCTCATGGAAACAGAGAGAAGAATGGTAGTTGCCAGGGACAGGGGGACAGGGGAAGCGGGGTGGGGAGGTGGTGGTGCTCAAAGGATACAAGCTTTCGGTTGTAAGAGGAATAAGTTCTGCGGATCTGATGTACGGCATGGGGACTGAAGTTAACGATACTGTGTTGGATATTTGGAACTTGCTAACACAGTAGATCTTCATTGTTCTTGCCACACATACACACAAAAAAGGTAACTGTGTGGCGTGATGGACGTGTTAACTAACCCTGATGTGGTAATCATTTATATATATATGTATGTATCTCATCACGCTGTACACCCTAAACTTACACAGTGTTATTGATCATTATAGCTCAATAAAACTGGAAAAAATGAAGGATATGCAAAATGAGGCAAAAATATGTCCTTCTGATTTATTTTTATCATTTAGAATCCTGCTGTCTCAACACACAGCTAAACTCCTTTCTATATATATAAAAAAAATGCGACAAGATATTTCAAAGGCAGGAAAAAAGATGTCTTTTATTTTAAGTTAATGAGCATTACCTTACTCAGGAAGTGTCCTTTCTATCCACCTCAAGTTCCTTTTAGCATCTGGTAGAGATGAAGAGAAAATGGTACTCTGATATTAAATCAATATCAAAGCAGGATAGAAGGGGTGTTTTATATCAGGTTTCCATTCGCCAGCGTTGGCCGTGTGATAATTCTCAGAAATGGTGCTGCGGTCCCTGCCAACAACAGACTCAAAAGTGCAATTTTGGCAAAATAAATAAAATGATGGTTAAAAAATGATTTTCTTCTGCAGTGATCTCATAGGTCACACCATTGTAATCAAGGACGCATTTCTTGCAAGTCTTGTAGAATACGTGGGAGATGGTTGAAAAGAAAAGCCGTTGTCATATTTTTAAATGATGTAGAAAGAGGTGAAAGAGACAAGAGGAAACCGGAATTCACCGTGTGCCTACCAAGCGCAGGTGCTTTACGTAGATGTAAATCACCTTCCCAGAAATGCCCGAGAACGCGCTAGCCAACACCGTCTGTGGTTCCCAATCACAGCTGCGCAATTGCGTGAAGAATTCTCTGAAACCCCGTCAGGATCTCTGGGGCCTGGGCCCAGGATGGGTGTTTTGTGTGCAGCCACGGCCTCCCCGCTGGGACAGCACAGAGATGAGCCCCATCCTCCACGGAGGCCCAGCGCCACCTGCTTCTCCTTCTTCACAGGGCTTTGCTCTTAACCGCCTCCGGTTTCAATCCTTCTTTTTAATCTCTGACTCCTGTTTCACTAAAGAAGAGCCTGCCTGCCTCTGGTCTGTGTGCACCTGCCGTGCGGTCTCCCTAGATGTCAGCCCTGACCCCGAGTCCTGAGCCCTGACACCGCAGCTATCAGAGGCCCACAGCTCCCCAGGATGACTGAAGCCAGCCTCTAACGTCACACCATCTTCACCTCACCCTGCCGTGTCTGGGCACATGGTTGATATTTCACCAGGAAAGCAAATGCCAAATGCAACTGAAATGATAGCAATTTTCTAAAACTCAGCACTCTTTTGCACTGTGGACACTTCTGTGGAGCTGGGGAGAAGAACAGCTGCCTGGTCTACCTCACGGGGTTGTGAGGAGTAGTCCGTACAATCACCGCAAAACGCTTTCCAGGTGCTAAGACGCTGAATCACTGAGTAGCAGCCACCGCTCCCGCGGACAGACCTCAGGGCGGCTTGTCACGGGCGGGTCCGCACGTGCGATGCTTCCCCAGAGCTCCTCCTGTCCTCTGGCACCCTGCTCCGGGTCCCACATCACCTCCTAGTCGCCCAGGTCACCAGCCGTGTTCAGTTCTCGCCCAGTGGGACTAGTCCCTTTCCCTGGAGTCAGGACAACTGTCCTCCCACCCCAGTCTGTGGAGCTCACGCCTCCCTGCTCTCGCCTCCTGCAGTGGTTCCTGCCCCGTCAACCACCCCTTAAGGAGTAGATTGCCCAGGTTTTCACCCTCTGTCCTTGTTTAGCTTTTACGACCTATGTATACAGAGTATGTTCATTCCCCCATCCGCCAGCTCCGGGGTGGAGTTGTGCTTCTGGGCGTCAGAGGAGCCCTCGGGAAGGGGTCTCCGGTGCCGGGAATGGTCCGCGCAGGGCTGAGGGAGCGGGGGCTGAGTCCGCCCTCTGCACAGCACCCTCACCTCCCAACATGTGGCTCATCCATCGGACCGGGAGCTCCTGGAGGGCAGAGGCCACGCTTTATTAATACCTGTGTCCCAATACCGACGTATTGCCTTTCAATAAGTATTTGCTATGAATAAATAAATGAACGCTGATTCAAAAGGCACTTAGGGGAAAGACCGTTCGTGAATCATAAATATTTAGAGGGAGGGCCAAGTAGGAAGCATATGTAAGCGCTTCAGGAGCCTGAGAAAAGGCAGCTTTTCCCCTCATTTTGTCCTCGTGAGATGACAGAAGTGATGTCTGATATTCATTACTTTGGCAAATAACCAATAACTTGAAAATTGTATTTCTTCAAATCAACAAGGCCTTCAATCTGCCTCAAACGCATGCAGTTTCCTTGGAGAAGCAGGCAGCCTCTCCCCACGAGGTCCCTTAAAAGTCGTCGTCACAGCACCCCAGGGTCCACCCGCCCAGGGCGCCGTGCCCTCGCAGTCATGGCACAAGGGCTACGTCGTGGGCCACGCCAGCGTTCTCACAGCTGCCAGCAGATGGTGGAAACCCCGCTTTCCTCCGTGGAACTGTGTGTCTCGATCGCCAATTCATCTCTTTGAGCCTTCTAAGCCTTCCTAGTGTTAACTATAGGGTCGGGAGTTCCATGAATTTACTTATTGTGAAAAATTAATGCCTTCTTTGAAAAGTAGTAAATTTGTCTCTTCCAAGTTAAAGGAGGCTTCCCCCATCCATGTTCTGGGCTCTGGGTTTAGCAGTCAGTCTTTTCCCTCTGCCTCTGGCCCTCACAGTTTTACAGAATTCAGCCTTGCCCTTGAAGGCCTCCTATTTCTGTCCTTCCAGCTTACTTTTCCCCAAGAGGTGACTACTGACACTGGTCTTCTCTCAGTATTTCTCATGCTTCCTCTGTGCCTCGGGCTGTAGTGTCTGAGCTTTTCCCGGCATTTCTAGAGTGGAGTTAACGTGCTTTGTCCTAGAGGATGCTGGAGTTGTACATCTACCTCCAGTACCTGTGTGGATGACCTACAGAGTTTGGCTGTTCTCATAAACCGGTGTCTAGAAGAGACCAGACAGAGCATTTTCCTTCATCTGAATCACCTCCGCACGTGCAAACAGATCACATACGAGCTCTGGCAAAGCCCGCCCAGACTTTTCAGTTTTCCAAATGCATTCGGAGTTGTACCTTCCTTACTTCAAGCGGTGGCGAGACTGCGGAACACGGAGCTAGGAAGGACCTTGACCATCACTCTGATCCATTTCCTGTCTCTCGGAAGGACCGATTTCACCGGCCCCAGACGGGGGAAACGAATCCTCCCTTTAAAGTGCTTCAGCGAAGGTGACCCCACATACTCGCCCAGAGATGGGTTCTTGCCGGTACAGCTCCTGCCTGGGACCTGGACTCATCAAGCCCGTCCCGAAGAATCGTTCCTTCCAGGATACCTCCCATCCGCAACCTGAATCCAGGCATTTATTCCCCTCCTCCTCTGCCAGGTCAGGGCACCGAGCTGCTGCCTCCTACCCAAGCCCAGCCGCTGGGGGCTGCTGGCCACCCGCGTCCCACCCGCCCCGTCTGCCTTTGTTGGAAGTTACCCAGGGCTGAACGACGTCCACCACCCCTCCTTCAGGTGTGAGCTCCTCTCTCAGGCCCCCAGATTTGGGGAGATGCAGAGGGACCTGCACCTCCCTGCGGGACCATCTGTCTCCTTCTGAAAGCGGAAACAGACTAGAGAAGAAGCCACGAGGAGCAGACCCAGCCCCCCGCTGGGGGAGAGCCAGACTCCGCTCCTGCAGAGACGCGCCAGAGCCTTGCCTGCCGGGAGCCGGGGCAGGTGCCGGTAAATACGGGTGAACGGATGAATGCGTAAATTCCCTTGACTCAGGAATATAAGTTTCAAGAGTCTCATGGAGAATTAAGACCTCTAGTTCTCTGAATGGAGGAAGGGACAGAACCTATTTCTAAAATACGTTGTACAGATGATACATTTTCAGAACTTTCAACATAATAAGATGGTGATTTGTTATTTGTTGATTTAAGTGTATCACCTTTTATGGGGCCCAAGGAACTTTTAGACAAATAACTAGAACAGAGCCAAAGGCAGTAAAAAAGAGGAACGGCACTGTTATCCGCTCTCTGCCCACGTTTAGCGGACATGTGTCTGTTTCCACGCGCACTGCTCAGGAACAGGAACAAGCCCATTTACAGCCACTGAAAGGACCCTGCACGTCGGGCACCGGCTTCCCCCCGCAGTCGTCCTGCCCAGTGCCCAAAGTATTAGGCGTTTGTCCCACTGGTTTCTGATCTAATCCACTCAGCAAGTCACTTATAAGATTATGAAAGACCTCAGAGAAGACTGAGCCACGGAAACGAGGCGTCCCCGTAGACCGCGTCCCCTCCCGAGTTCACGTTGAACCTCTCCATCCGAAGCTTTAGTCCCTTTCCTGTCCCGCCCCTGTTCCCCTCAGGGTTGAGGAGTGTCACAGAAGAGGGGGGATTGGAACCAAGCGGGTGCAAAATCCCCTCCGTGTCCCCTGTTACTTGTTTGTAGAAAAAAAGGCTTTAGTCCCCTAGGCCTTCCCCGAGTTCCAAAGAGAGGATTCAGCAGTTAATAGGACAATAGAGTCACAGGCCTCCTGGGTCCTTCTGAAGGGACAGAGATAAGACACTGATGCGTATCTCTGAGTTGTGCTCTAGAAACTGAGAGCCCCACCCAGGTGGAGGATGGTAACCACGTGCTGACCACACGCGCGTGGACCCCGGAGCGGTTGGGACCAGAAGGTTGAGATTCCCGAAACGTTACCTGCTGCCTCACCACCAACCGACCTGAAGAAGGTCCATGAGCTGATCACACACCCTGCGACCCTCTCCCCCTAGACTGTCTTTTAAATCCCTTCCCTGAAAGACTGCAGGGATTCGGGCTTTTGGAACATGAGCTGCCGTTCGTCTTGCTTGGCGCCTGACTTTGCCGCAAACTCCCGCGGTCAGAGTTTGGCTTTTTGTGTTGCAGGCACGTGGACCCTTGCTCAGCTACAGCCTCACACATTGGAGGAAAGTATGTCATGTTCCTCATCCATCCGTTTAAACGTCGACCTTCTCAAACTAGCTCCGCAAATGAAACAGAATCGTGGAAAACCACACCTTCGTCCCACAGTAAATGATACGGAAGAAAAAAGTGAGATAGACGGTCCTCAGAGAGATATTAAAGTTCAGTCCAGAGATTCTAAACGACTTTATTTGGGAAACCTGCAAGCTTACAGATTTGCAGAGTCAGCGCAAAGAATGTCCAAAAAGCCTTTGTCCAGATCCACTTATTGTGAACGTTTTGCCCCAGTTGCTTTGGCATTTGTGTCCGCTCTCTCCCTGGCACGTACGATCGCGTATAAACACGCGTCCCTTCTCCTGAGCTGGGTGACTGTGGGCTGCGTACATCGCCGGCCCTCTGACTACTTCCGCGCGGGTTTCCTTAGACTAAGGACCTTGTCTAACGTAACCACAGAGCAGATGCCAGGGTCAGTAAATCCAACATCAACGCGATGTTTTTATCTAATCTACTGCCTGTGTTCCAGTTGTATCACTGACCACATAATGTCCTTCATCCTATTTTCCCTCCAAGACAGGATCTCTTCCAGGGTCACACGTTGCTTTTGGATTGCTCGTCTCCTGGTCTCCTGTCTCCGGCCTTCCCGTCTTTTAGGGCGCGGAAGCGGAGAGCTTTGGTCAAAAAGCCGCAGACGGTTTGCGTGGGTAATGTACACGGCCCAGGGCCCCCCCCCTCCAGCAAGGCAGACCCACGGGCATCAACAGCCCTCAGCTCGTCTCCCCCAACTTGTCCCTGGATTTCCACATGTTCTTTCCATTCCCCAAGCTGCTGGGCAATGCCTGCAGGCAGGCGCGGCTCATCCCAGGCCCTGGACAGCCTCCGTGTAGCCTTCCTTTTCTGCCCTGGGAGGACAGGAGTCTGGAGGAAGAGAAAGAGGACTTCAGGGACCCCATAACTCCCACCCCAGGCCCAGGAGGCAGCACTGACGATGCCATTCCCAGTGGCCAAGGGTCCGGAGAAAGCTGAAGGGCTGCGCAGTGGTCCCACGTCACTGCCCTGTGGTCTCTGCGTCCGGGGGTCACTGACTGAGCGGCGGGAAATGCACATCTTGCTTTGGGCTTGTCTGAAAGGCCAGGTAGAACCGTGGGGCCTCTGATAGATGAAAACCTCCAAAACCTGTTTTTAGGTAACATGTAAGCACTTTCAGGCTATCTGAATGCTGGGCTAAATCCAGATATTTCAGAATTTGGACATCTTCAAAGGAAAAATGAAAACCCTGGAAGCGTTTTGGATTACGACAACAGAACATGAGTGCCTTTTTTAAAGTAAAAAGAAATGCTTAAGGATCACATGTTTGAAAGGAGAATTGATCTAGCTGATACTGGTTATTCGCTCCAGGGGGATTCCAAATACACTCTGTCCTTAAGTTTTTCTGATAGAAAAAAAATCAACATCTGTTTCAAAGATCAGATCCTGTTTTCCTTAATTTAGCATTTAAATTCCCATCCTTTCAAGTGGGTCCCTTTCTGTCTGCGGCGTTTGTTTCTCATCCGTGCACCCCGCTAGCTGTCTCTGTCAAGCCTGTGCTCACAGTTTGTCAACCAGTTATGCAAATTGACTAAGTTGCCAATCCAGAATTAGCAGAACTGGGTTTCCCTTTTTATTTTAAGACTGTGATGGCGCAAAGACACAGCAGCTGTACCGTCAGGATGCTTTCAGCCGCGGTGAAGAGAAAAACCCGCTAAAGTGAGGGCGCTGCATCACGGGCAGGTCCGAGGCCAGCTGGGTGTGCGGCACCCACTCTTCCCAGCTCTGGGATCCCGGCTCCCCGCAGCGGGGATGGCAGCTGGACCGGTCCACTCCCGGGCTGGGGGCTGCCCATTTCCTCCCTGAGGGAAGGTGGCGGTTAGCACGTGCAGGGGCCCGTCCAAAGCAGGGTTCTCACGAACTATTACAATTCCCGTGTCGGGAACGCAGAGACGTCCAGCGACGTCAGGGTAGAGCCGGGGTGCAAACCCCCCGCGGCCTGGTTCCCCCACCGCTGACCACGGTCTGCCCCTCCCGAGTCCATGCGTGCACAGGGGCAATGCACTCGTGTCATCCCCACGTGGCACAGGCCAGCACACGATGCTGTCATACTGCCCCCGCCAGCCTTCTGAGCTCCCCGGAGTCTGCCTGTGGCCCCCAGCTTGCCTGTGGCCCCAGCTTGCTCCCAGGGCACCAGGAAGCGGGGGCCAAGTGCTCTGGGGTCTGTCGATGACAACGGCCCATGTGGGACCTCCAGCCTCATGTGGCCACTCCCTCCTTGAGACCCGTATCTCAGGGGCCCAGAGCCCTGTGAGTCTTCCAGGGGGAGGCCTGAGGCTTCAAGCAGCCTTACAACCAGCCTGAAACCCTTCACCAAACTCAACCTAAGGGTGCTTCTCTCAGTTAGCACGCTCGGTTCAAGCGAGAAGCACCGCCTCTCAAGAAATATGGGAAACATGGGAAAGGCCCCAAAGGAGAAGCCGAAACAATTAAACGCTGCTTCTGCCACCAGCACAGCCAGGCTCTGTCACGTAGCAACGGACGAGGGCTGCTGCAGGCCGGCTGCAGAGACCCGGCCTTTCCCCTCCCGCCCTGGAATCAGAGAAACCCCAGACAGAGGAGCCTCAAGGCCCCGAAGGAGTTGGCTAGATCCCAGTTCCCCTAGCATGGCTCACACTTGACAAGTCGTCAGCCGCCTCTGCTTCAGGAAGCTTCTGCCGCTAAGTAACCCCCAAAAATCTCATGGAGAAACCGGGTGGAGTCCTGTAGGAGCTCTTGAAACACTTCATTCAATTACAGGGAAGAGCGGCAAGCCCTCGGCTAAGTCCCTGACCCGGTCAGTTCCTGGAGAAGGAGGCTGGCCGGGCCACTCGCTCCCCCGTGCCCCTGACCTGCGCTGTGTCCGTGTGATGACCCCGAGGCTGACCCTGAGCAGACAGCAAGTACAGGCCGAGCCTTCGTTCCTTCCCCTGAGGCCATCTGAGCCTGCGCTCTAGAGCCCGTGAGCCACAACTACTGAGGAGCCTTCCAGACAAGCGTCGGCCGGGGCTCCACCACCAGGCTTCTGAGTCCATCCCGGTGACTCTGCTGGGAACACGGGTGAAAAGCCACGCTCTGAATCTTTGTCTTGCAGGTTGGGGTAGGAGCATCTGCTCAGTTCAAGGAAGCACCGATGCAGCGAACCCCTAATTTGTACCCAGGTCTGTGTGAGGTCCGAGCTGCCCCGGGATTCTGCAGCACTTGGTGTGGCCGTAGCCTGGCAGGGACTTTGTTACCTGTCCCCAGGTAACCCCAGGTGGGGCCGAGCCCAGGAGCCGCTGTGCCCGGCAGGTGAATATTCAGACTCCTCCTATGGGATGTTCCTGGTACGTCCACCGCTTCAGCCGCTCCAGAAACCACTTGTGCTGCTAAGGGGCTGGAGTTTCGGGAGGGGCTGGCTCCCGAAACAGCAGAGTCGCCCTAGCTTGATGTCAGCACATCCATGCACTGTGCTGCAGCCCCAAGCTCACTCTTTCCTAGAACCAGCTTCCCTCTCGTCCATCCTGACTTTGTTGCTGAATCAGCACAGCATGAAAACGCAGTCACGTCAATTAATTGCTACTTGATGTTATGGCCTTGTAGGCAGGTGGCATCCATCCCATCAGATACGTGGCCGTGGTCGCTTCGGATAAAATTACCCCAGAGGCAAGAATTAGGTGTAGCAGCCCATCCTCCCATTAGCAGCCTCTACTCTCCATCCATCTCCCACAACCTGGGGACCCCAAATGCTCCCCCTCCCCGTTCTCTACTTTAAAGCTTAGCTCATTTACCTCCAAAAGTGGTAAAGAGCAGATACATTCATTTTCCTTAAGATATAAGTGGATGCGTAAGGCTTAGGATGTTTGCTTTCTTAGAGATGTCTCTATTCCACTAGCAAAGGACCTTAAAGTGTGAAAGTTAATTCCCCACCATCTCTCACATTCTGCACATCCTGCAAGCAAGGCAGCAGCTGCCCTTGTCGCCACTAGTTCTCCCAGAACGTCCGTGCAGCTGACAGCCTTGGAGGAGAGCAATGGCCGGGCGCCCTGGAGCGGAGGGCAGGCGTGCTGACTGCCTGCAGCAAAAGATGCACATTCCCCGAGCCCAGGGACCCACTGTGCGTGCAGGCCCCCGTGTCCCCCGTGGGGCTTGGACAAGGGGACCGCACAGCCACGCCGATGCCCCTGCTGCCTGCAGGGCCAGGCGTCACCCAGTCCTCTGTCCCCGATGGGGGTCTCCTGCCTCCTGTCAGATCTGTGGACCTGACGGGCTAACATGAAAGCTCGCATGTAGGGTAACACCTGGTCATGTCACGGTTCTGGGCGCTGTATTCCTATGATGGCAAAAGAACTACAGCAAGGCGTGGTGACACAGGGAAACAGCAATTTAATGAGTGAAAAAGTAAGTCCAGAAACACTACGGAAAGGGCAAGACCCTTTTTACAAAGTTAAAAACAATCACACTCACACACATACTTTTTAGAAATACATACGAATGCAAAACCACAGAAAAATGAAAGCAAGGCAACAACGAACGTGAGATTTAGGACGGTGGTTGCCTGGGATGGGAAGCGAAGGGGCTGGCATGGGGCAGGGTTGAGGTGGAATTACACAGTTCAGGGTAGGCTATGGTAGAAGTTCTAGCTTTGTTTGGGGTGTGGGTTTATAGATGCTTATTACATTATCAAAGATACCTAACGAGTAACTCACCCACCATCCATTGGCCAATGATGAAACGTGCTAATCCAGCTTGTACACCTGAGTCTGGTTAGATAGGGATAGACAGTACATTAATTAAATTAATAAATGGATGGGTAGATGGATGGATGGATGGATAATAAATAATGGAATAAAGCTTGAGCCCCCCAAAATCTTCCTCACTAAGGTGGTATCTGGAAGATGAAATGAGAAAATATTATGGGGGACATTGATTGAAAAGAACTGAGAACTGGTACCACTGCAGAATTGTTTTTACACAAACACCAATGGTATCAACATCTTATACTGTGGAGGCCAAAGACATCCTTCAAGTTCCCACTCTAGGCCTCCCTGAACTTTGCTAGGTGTCCACATCGACCCATCTGCAGCATTGATTGAACTCCTAGAAAAGTATTCCAGGGCTTCCTCGTGGTGCAATGGTTAAGAATCCTCCTGCCAATGCAGGGGATACGGGTTCGAGCCCAGGTCTGGGAAGATCCCACATGCCGTGAAGCAGCTAAGCCCATGCACTACAACTACTGAGCCTGTGCTCTAGAGCCTGTGAGCCACAACTACTGAGCCCGTGTGTCACAACTCCTGAAGCCCGCATGCCTAGAGGCCGTGCTCCGCAACAACAGAAGCCACCGCAATGAGAAGCCCGCGCACCACAACGAAGAGTAGCCCCCGCTCGCCACAACTAGAGAAAGCCTGCGCGCAGCAACGAAGACCCAACACAGCCAAAAATAATAAATAAAAATAAAATAAATTAATTTAAAGAAGAAAAAAAAGAAAAGGATTCCATTTGGGGAGTGGCCCCCTAGAACCCCAAAGGTGCTGAGGGAGCCCAGAAACAACACAGAACTGTGGTTACTGGTTCCTGTGGAGCATCACTGGGCCATGGGCGGGACGTAGAGGAGAACCCAGGTGCCCCGCACGGGACACTCAGGCCGAGACATGAAGCATCCTGGCGGCAGCTCTGAGCCCGGCCCAAACCCACTGGCGCCGCCCTGCTGACCTGCCTGGTCCAGGCGGCCCTGAGCGCGCTCTGCATGTCAATGCCTTTCTTAGGACCTGACCCTTCGCCTGGGATCCCCCAGCATGGCTGGTTTCCTCCCCCAGAGTGGCACTGCCTGTGCTAACACACTTGGAAAAAGGATGCAAATTTACAGACTTGTCTAGGTCTCCGGGCTTGAGGGCAACCTTCCAAGGGGATTTTCCTGAAAGACAGAATTGTCCTGGGCTGAGAAAGGCTTGCATGGTCCCCTAGCAAGGAATTATGTGTGTGGCTTAATATTACTTCGTAGGAAATAAAAGAATAACCATCCGAAAGTGGAATTCCGAGACCCAGGCGACCCAGGACCTTGCGAGAGGCTTCGCCGTCAAGGAGGTCTGCGTCCTCATACGAGCCTCCACTTTTCTACTCTCCCCATCAGTAAAGGGCAGACGCGGTCCCTCCGTGCGCCGAAATGCTGCGCGTCTGCGCTCGGACATCACCCCTGCGCCAGACAGGCGTCGCTTCCCGGCCCCTGGAAGAGGAAGACCGCCTGCAGCAGGGGCGCCAGCTCCTCTCCTGCTCTTGCACCTGCGAGCTTGGAAGAGTCACTGAAGCTCCGGAGGTCGTTGTTTTCCTTCTGTGGCCTCCGGTCAGCAATACCCGCCCCACCAGTCGGGGAAGGTTCAAGACGTAATGTCTGTGAAGCTCCTGACCTCATCGGAGAAGAGTGCTCTATGGATCCAAGGAATTAAAAATAGAAGTGAAACCAGCAGACGTTTAATCGAGAGGGCAGAATTTCCCGTGCAGCTCAATACGCTGGACACTCACGCCTGAAGGTGAAGGACAGCGCTCTGACGCGGGGCAGTGGATGGGGTGACGGCGAACGAGGCGTCAGGAGCCGGCAGCGCAGCAGGCAGGGCGCGGCTGCCCGTGAGAAGGCCTGTTCTGTGGCCAAACACGCAGCTCCCAGGAAGGGGCATGGCCGCCCGGAAGGGTGGTTGGACTGAGCACCGGGGGGTCGGGGACACGGTCCCAACCCTTCCCCAGACCCCGAGCAAGCCTCCCCCTCCCTGAGCCTCATCCCTCGGGGGAGGGGTGAGCAGAAACTTCTCAGCCTCCACCCAGGCCTGCGATGCTTCTGCAGCAAGGATTTGGTCAAATCCCTTAAGCATCTGGGGTCCAAATCCTCCTGCCTGGGAGGCAGCAGCGCACGGACGCCAAGAACCTCGACCCTGGAGCACGGCGGCCTTGGCCTGAAATTCAGTTCTGCCACTTTTAAATGTTTTCCCCAAATTTTCTTATGAAACATTTTAAACTCGGCAAATCTGAATGAATCGTCCAGTGAACGGCCCACCGCCTAGACGCTGTGCAGCCACCGTTTGATCCATTTGTCCTTCTCCCCACGCCTTCTTGCTATTTGTGTATTTCAAGTCAAAGCTCCCTGACAGGACAGCAGCCCCTCGTCAGCCCAGCTCTGCCGCACCTTGGCCGTGTGATCTTGGGCCAGGCTCAGCTGCTAATACTGGGCTTTGTCAGATTATTTTCATCGTAAATGGTTTCAAATATAGAGGACATTTGAAAAAAGTAACCCATTGCCCTTAACTATTGCTTTTTTTTTCCGATCCATTTCATGCAGACGTGGTGGCCATTCACCCCCAGTCACCTCGCCCTGTGTCTCTCACACAAGCAAAGCCTTCCTGTCATACAGGGAACTCCATCCATCCTGTCAAGAACCCGGTCAAGATTCACGCCTTGTGTTTTGTTTCAAATGTCTCTTTTGTCTGTTTCAACCTAGAACGGCCTCCCAAAATGTTCTCCCTCCTTTATTTACATAATATTCTCCCACAAAACATTCATTTCTCTTCCATTAAGAAGCACACAGGGGCTTTCCTGGTGGCGCAGTGGTTGAGAGTCCGCCTGCCGATGCAGGGGACGCGGGTTCATGCCCCGGTCCGGGAAGATCCCACATGCCACGGAGCGGCTGGGCCCGTGAGCCATGGCCGCTGAGCCTGCGCGTCCGGAGCCTGTGCTCCGCAACGGGAGAGGCCACAGCAGTGAGAGGCCCGCGTACCGCAAAAAAAAAAAGAGAAGCAGCACACAGACCCCTCACCCCTTCATACCGTTTAGGAACTCAGAGCCAGTTTTACCTTCAGGTGGAGAAGGATGTTCCTCAGACACGTCTACCTTCTCTAAAAGTCACGTGGCTTCCTTCTTTTACAATGAAGATTCTGCTTTCTCGTCATTTCTTTACCTCTAGACCCTCAGAACAATTAGAAAAGGAACAACAACTCGTGTGTGAATTCACAGGTTGGGTCTTCTCCACAGGGTCTCCGCTGCTGCTAAAAATAACTGACTCTTGAAATTTGATTGGATTTTATCAAAAGTATCTTGACGCCTCTGTAATGCATCCTGTTTAAGAAGCAGGTCGGGAAACTCTGGAGTCAGTTGTGTGAATGCTACTATGCACTTTATTGAAAGTTGGAATTTGCCTTCCATTACCACGTGCAAGTCTTGCACAAAAGCTAAAATATAAACACGTTCTTCACCTGAAGGGAAGGAATCCTGTTTAAAATCGGTACAAAGTGGCCCGATTGAGGCTGTGCCGCCTGGCGGTGGCCCAGCTGCTCCAGAAGAAGGTGCAGACCCGGCCCCCCTGACCCTGGCTGGGGCAGTAACATCCTCAGCCCCCTACCCGGCCCGGTCGGCGTGGGGTGCAGGGCTGGGGCACGGCGGTGTGGGAGGCGGCTACAAAGCGTCACCCAAGACAGAAGTGAGGTGGGCGATGCTTCTTCTCTGGGCTCCTGCCTCCCTGTCATCCTCTCCTGAACCCTGGAGCCCCGGCCACCCTTCCCCCACACACAGAAGGCCTCGGCCGTCCTGTTCTACCGTAAGCGGCGTCCAGGCCCCGACCTCACAGCCTGCCTCAGGAATCCCATCACGGTCCTTGGTGGTCAGACCGGAGGACAGTGGCAGGTGCTCAGGGACGGACAGTGTGCCCCCAAAGTCACGCCCAACAGGAGCCTGTGAATGTGGCCTCACTGGAAACAGGGTCTTTGCACACGTCATCGAGTTAGCTGAGGTCACCCCGGGGTAGGGCCTGTCCTATAGTCCAACAGGACTGGAGTCCTTATAGGAAGAGGGAAACTTGGACACAGACACACAGAAGCCACGTGAAGACGGAGGCCGAGACTGGAGAGCTGCACCCGCAAGCCAAGCACTGCCGGCCAGCCGCCGTCACCGGGAGCTGGGCGAGCCCGGCCCCCGACACCCGGCTTCCCGACTCCGGCCTCCAGACTTTCTGTTGTGCTAGCTGCCGGCCGTGGTGCTTTGCTGGCCCTGGCAGCCACCACGGGAGGTGTTCACGGCCGGTAAAACTGCCCTTCTGACGGCGGGATCATGGCTCAGCCCCGAAGGGGACATCCCAAATGGTGACAGCGTAGAATCAGCCACACGCCAGGGAGGGGAGGGTGGGGTAGGAGGGCCTCGGGGGCCCCGGCCTCACCTGGGCTTCAACAGGAGTCGGAGGAAGCTGCCTTACGTCATTCTTCTAAGCAACTGTGTCAGGACAGCCAGGTCAACCCGAGGAGTCACACATCTTTCTTTCCAGGTGAAGTTTAGGCAGACGTGCCTGACGTGCCCCACCTCCCTGCTGAGGAGACGCTCGGCCTGGGAGGGGGCAGCTCACCCCATCACCCAGCGGAACAATTCAGTCACTTTTCAAAGGTGAAAGGTGCTGCGTGGGGTTTCTGGCTGGTTGTTTTTCCAGGTCAAATAGGAAACGCAGCCAAGCCCGGTCACGCGCCCTGGGCGGGATCCTTCACATCCTCAATAACACCAAAAACACAAAAGCTTTCCCGCCACTCTGATCTCATTGTTTACACACTAATAAGGAGAAGCACAGGACACAGCACTTCGGCATAACCACACCGCTTCTTCCTCTTTTCAACAAGACCCCACCGATGCCAAACTCTTTGGCAACTCGTTGATTCAAGAATTGGCAAATGAAGTAACCCCACCCGTGTTTTTAAATATGTGGACAAGAGACAGAGAAAGACCACTTATATGTGGAATCTAAAAAAAGTGATACCAGTGAACTTACATCCCAAACACAAATAGGCCCACAGACATAGAAAACCAACTTATGGTTACCAAAGGGGATAGAGAGGAGATAAATGAGGAGTTTGGGATTAACAGGTACACACTGCTAAATATAACATACATATCCAGCAAGGACCTACTGTACAGCACAGGGAACTCTACTCAATGCTTTGTTATAACCTACAAGGGGAAAGAATCTGAAAAGGAATGGTTACGTGTATATGTATAACTGAATCACTTTGCTGTACACCTGAATCTAACACAACATTGTAAATCAAGTATATTTCAATTTTTAAAAATTATTTTTTAAAAAAGGCAGAGAAGAAAAGAGCCTGGAGAATGTCTCCTGACTTTCCCTTTAAGGGGGAGGGGGTCTTGAAAACCAGACCCAAGACCTGCCTCCAGCATTCCAGGCCTCCTGCGGGGTGACCACAGGACACAAGCTGTACCCTGTGGAAGCCTGGAGCACACATTTTCTAACGACCTACAGTTTGGGGTTGAATTAAATATTGAAGCAAACTCCAGAAATATCGACAAGGAAACACAGCAGCAATATTGCATCGATTGTGCTGGACTGCTTAATAATTAATCCACTCACCTTGGGGTTTGAATGTCTTCCTGTTTGTACCTCAGCATCACAGAAAAGATACCGGGCGAGGGGCTGCAGCTCAGAGCCTCACCTGGTGTCTCAAGTTCTGAGCAGAGTGTCCCTACATCCTCCTCATGTCCCTACATCCTGCTGACCCAGGCGAGGGCTCTTCAGCTCGGCCCTTCTAAGTTCAAGCCTCATAGGAACCTGGTAGGAGCGTTGGATGAACCCCTGAAGGGACCCGAGTGGATTTTCGGTGATGCTGCTTCTGTGCCCTTGCAGCAACCTGACCAGTGTTCTGAACACGGTCAGAAGTAAGTGAGCTCAGCTCTGAGGCCGTTTCTGTTGTAAAGCTGGGCCCCCACGGCTTGTTTACATGGCCCCGTGGGAGATAAGAACCAGAAATACCGGTCTCGCGTCTGTGTCTCTGCCTCCTCGCAGGAGAGACCTGTGTTTGGCAGCATCACACCGGGTGCTCTGAATTCGGGGTCAAACCCAGCACGTGTGCGTATCCCTGCTGGTCCTCAGCGCTGAGGTTCCGAACGGGGCTCTGGGAAGCGCCGGTTCCGGGAGTTTCACCTAATTCTTAAAAATCCTGATCAAGTTATGAATTTAACAGCTGAATAGGTGAAAAGAATCTTACTCCAAGGATTTGCCAACAGGAAGTTCCCTAGATTATCGGTCAGTGTTTTTGTGTTTCTTTTCTCAACAAGTACAATGAGATGGTGGACTTCTTCATTCCAGGAGAGCGATGGGTGTCAGGTCTCAGTGTGGACACAGAACCCCTCACCCCCCTGCCAGGGCCAGCTCGCCTGGAGGGGAGAGGGGCCGGCACCCAGCTCAGATCCCACAGGGATTCAGAGCTTCCAACAAAGGTTCTGGGGCCTGGGTGGAGCTGAGGGTGCTGGCCTCCAAGCTTATGTCAGATGATTTAGACAATCCAGTGGTGTGGGAAAGGGTGATGGATCCAGGCCCACGAGGTGAGGGGTGACGGTGGGTGGACGTGACCGTCAGGGCCTGAAAGGAGCATAGGAAAGGCATGCGGGCGCTGACAGGGGCCCAGTCAGGCGAGGAGAAGGACCACAGGCCCTCTGCCCTTGGGCCTTGATCTGATTCTCTAAATGTGTGAGTTTCAGAACTTAAGAAGCATAGGTATTCAATTGCGTCTTCACTGCATCGCCTGGGACTTTGGAGTTTAAGCAAGTGGAACACAGAATGTGGTAAACATCGGGCCAGCAGGCCCGGGAAAGCACGCTTCACACCTTCACACCTTCATTCATTCATCCATTCACACCTTCATTCTTTCATTCATTCCTCTGCTCCACAAATATTTCTCAAGCATCGACCAAAGCAAGAGCTGCCTCCTACTCTGAGCCAGGCCAGTCCGTGCTCCTTCTAGACGCACTGGACCCTCAGTTTTGTGGTGGGAGGGGACGAGTGGGGGCGGTCCCACCGTTTGCCGGTGAAGGATAACACGGCGCTCGCTGTCAGCACTGTGTGGTCTAAAATTAGGGAAACATCACGAAGCCTCAGGGTTTCTACATCTGTTGCAAATGTGAGGGGTCCACATGGATGAGGGTGTAGGGGGCTCTCTGAGTAGGCAGCCTCCTCTCCATCCATCAGGGTCTGGAAACGCGCACTTCCCTCGGGACGGGACGTCGTGGCCACGGTGGTCTCACCCCCACTGCCGCTTCTTGGGCACCTCCTGAGCCTCCCGGCGGGGCTGCATGCCCCTCCCCTGCGGCTGAACAGAGCCCCCAGCTCTCATCCTGCCGCCACCCTGAGGCCACTCCCAGCCGCCTCCACACCCCTCCCCCACGGACAGACCCAATATCCAGCTCATTAACGAGAAACCTTTTTACGGAAAATTCGACGGGTGAGAATTCACACTTCTCGCCACGAAGCAGACATTTCACACAACTCCTCTTGGCCAGCCATCTTCCTTCCTAAGCTCCCCTCTGCCTTTGCTCATCCCGGGCAAAGTCTCACCTGAAGTCCCCACCTCTCTGTTCATCCTGTGAATCATCCACCTCGGACCTTCTCCGGGCCAGGCAGAGCCTTAAAAATCAGAGGGTGGGGCAAATAGATCAGAGGGTGTTTCTTCAAACGCTTTGAAATTCAAAGAGCAATTCAAGGTCGAACTCCAAGATAATAACAATAACACCCAAAGGCACCATTGCTAAGCATGTAAAGCAGCTCAGAGTGACCACAGGGACCCCGTAAGCACGAGGAAGGAACAAGTTTCCCTTAAAGGAGAGGTGCTGCAAAATTTCCCATTTTAGAGCAAGAAAAGTGGGAACCCAGTAAGATGGAGAGATGTGCACAGGCCCACCCTGTGACCGAGATCTGGGAGATGGCGGGTTGGACCACCACCCAGCTGTGTTAGAAACCCTGTGGGACTTCCCTGGTGGCACAGTGGATAAGAATCTGCCTGCCATGCAGGGGACACGGGTTCGAGCCCTGGTCTGGGAAGATCCCACATGCCGCGGGGCAACTAAGCCCGAGAGCCACAACTACTGAGCCTGCATGCCACAACTACTGAAGCGCACATGCCTTGAGCCCGTGCTCCACAACAAGAGATGCCGCCACAATGAGAAGCCTGTGCACCGCAACGAAGAGTAGCCCCTGCTCACTGCAACTAGAGAAAGTCCGCATGCAGCAACGAAGACCCAATGCAGCCAAAAATAAAAATAAATAAATAAATAAATAAATAAACAAACAAAGAAAAAAGAAACCCTGTGCTCCATCCACTGTGAGGCCCTGGGTCCTGAAATGTTCCTGAACTTTCCAGGGTCCCATGTCACCTGCCACACAGCACTCTGGCCAATCTTGATTTTAACGCTTGTCACGCAGATAAGGCCTGGAGAGCATTTAGAACAATGATTGGCATTTTGCCATTCAAAACCTCACATGACCTCCAATTTTAAGACACCAGCCTTTGAAGTTTATTATCATGCAGCCTCCTTGATTGTCAAGCTTCCCCTTCCTACTGAAATCTTGGGCTGTACCTGGTGCACAGGAAAAGCACAGCTATTGTAAAAGGAAAGTCAGAAAAGCAAAAAGGAATATAAAACGGTTGCAAAATGCCCTCCTCGATATTCATGTTTTATTCATGAATGGACTTCAGAAACACTTAGACCACAAACTTTGTGCTATAAGTAGAATTTCTCAGGAAAGTGGCTAACTTAAATTTCCTCACTTCAAGCAGCTCTTTATGAATAATGTATCATGTATTATCCAAGCTGCTTGTCAAGTTTGACTTAGAAAATGGGAAAGTAAATTTAGTGAAGTAAAAAGGAAAGGAAAAACTCCAAATCATTCAAGTAACAACAAAATATGACAAACACTTAAAAAAAAAAAAAAAAACCAACCAAGTGAAATTCCTCTCCTTAGTCACCAGGTAGATGCAGAAAAACAGATCATCACTGATGTAGAACTTCATTTAATGGCGTTGGTTTGCTGCATACAGAATGTCCTCTGTCCTTGGCCCCTGCCTGGTACCAGCTGTCTGTAAGTCCCCTGTAAGAAATGGTCAGGGGACTTAAGTCTGAGGCTCAAGAAGTCCTGTTTCAGACACCACCATGTCATGTGCGGGGTAGCGCCCACCTCGCACCATCAGGGGAGAGGGCGGACCTGTCCCAGCATCCTTCCAGTGGAACGGGAGCTGGGCCTGGACGTGCTCCCTGCAGGGAGGGAGAGAGAGAAAGAGGAAACCCCCGGATGAGGGAGGGAGTTTTGTAGGTTTCAAACAAAGATTTTTAATTAAATTCATTTTCATTTTCTTTGGTGGAAACTAATTCAAATTTTTTATGTTGAACCAAATGCAGCTGCAATTTTTCTAGGTAAAGTGGGTCATATAGGGGTGAGATCACATAGTTCAACCTCATATGTCGTTCGTGGGGGTCATTCTGGCTCAGGCCCACACATGCTACACCTTCCCGGTCAGGGGCCGGGAGTCTAATGTCCTAACTCACTGCTTACCTCTTGGCAGGATGGGGTTTGCCACCCAATGTCATTTTTGCCAGAAGCTCGATGGCGTAAAGAGGGGGAGGCACCCAGGAGCGAAGTCTCCAACCTGATGCAGAGCAGTGAGTGAGGGGTTGTCAGGGTGAGCGTCTGCTTCCAGAGCCCACCCGGCACATGGACTCTGCTGCAGTGCATTCATTCGACAAGTATTGTTTGGGAACCTACCGTGTGCACTGCGAAGTCTGGGGATAGTGAACAAGATAGACATCATCCCTGCCCTCTGACCTTTCGTGACCTAAAATGTAAAATGAGGCCACAGTTTCAGATATGACACCAAAAGCGAACCCATGAAAAATAAACCGCACTTCATCGGAATTTAAAACTTTGTATTGAAAATACCATTAAGAAAGCAGAGAGCCCCTAGAGTGGGAGTATTTTCAAATCATGTATCTGATGAGAAAATTGCATCTGGAATATATAAAGAGGCCTCATAATTCAACAGTAAAAACATTCCTATCTTAAAAGGAAATGGACTTGCACAGACATTTCTCCCAAGGAGACATACAAGGATCCCATAAGCACATGCAAAGATGCTCAACATCTTTAGTCATTGGGAAATGCAAATCCAAACCACAATGAGAAACCACTTCATACCCACCAGGATGGCGGTAATAAAAAGACACATAATGACAAACGCTAGGAGGGACGTAGGGACACGAGCCCCATACGTTACTGGCTGGATGTGAAATGGTGCAGCCTCTTTGGAAAACAGTCTGGCGGTTCCTCAAAAGTTTACACACAGAGTTGCAATGTGACCCAGCAATTCCACTCACAGGTGTAGGCCCCAGAGCAATGGAAGCGTATGTCCACACAAAGACTTGTATATTAATGTTTGTAAAAGCATCATTCACAATAGCCAACAAGTGGAAAGAACACAAATCTCCAACCACTGACCAATGGACAACTAAAATGTGGTGCATTCAGACCATGGAACGTTATTCAGCCATCAGAGACCAATGGACAAATAAAGTGTGGTGCATTCAGACCATGGAACGTTATTCAGCCATCAGAGACCAATGGACAAATAAAATGTGGTGCATTCAGACCGTGGAACGTTATTCAGCCATCAGAGACCAATGGACAAATAAAGTGTGGTGCATTCAGACCGTGGAACGTTATTCAGCCATCAGAGACCAATGGACAAATAAAGTGTGGTGCATTCAGACCATGGAACGTTATTCAGCCATCAGAAGGAAGGAAGCAGTGACACATGCCACACCGTGGATGAATTGTGAAAACACATGAGAGAGCCGGTCACAAAAGACCACGCATTGCATGATCCCATTGACATGAAATGTCCAGAATTGGCAAATCCCAGAGACAGAGAGTAGATGAGTGGCTGCCTAGGTCTGGCGGAGGTGGGGGGATAGTGAGGGCTAATGGGGAGGAATTTTCACTGGGGGTGATGGAAAGTTCTAAACTTCGTGGCGACAGTTGCACAACTCTGTGAATATATTAAAACCATGGAACTGTATACTTTAAAGGAGTGAATCTTGTGGTATGTGAATTATATCTCAATAAAAATGTTTTCTATAAAGATACACAATACGAAAGTTTATATTTGGGGAAAGAAAAAAGTACCCATCATTTCATCAAGTAAAGCAGAGAAAATAAAGTTCAACTAGATCATCTCACTGGTAGTTTCTGTTAAATCACTAGGAAGGTGATCCTGAGCCACTGATCAGAACTGTGCCTGGCTTATAACTGTTGAGAAATGCGGTATAGACAGGCGTCCTGATTATACGCAGCCTATAAGATAAGGAACATACCACTTAGAAGGGAGGCTATACGTGTGATAAAGTGGTTTATGGTTTTACAGGACCATTTGGCTGAATTAAGAAGTCCTCCTGGGCTTCCCTGGTGGCGCAGTGGTTGAGAGTCCGCCTGCCAATGCAGGGGACACGGGTTCGTGCCCCGGTCCGGGAAGATCCCACATGCCGCGGAGCGGCTGGGCCCGTGAGCCACGGCCGCTGAGCCTGCGCATCCGGAGCCTGTGCTCTGCAACGGGAGAGGCCACAGCAGTGAGAGGCCCGCGTACCACAAAAAAAAAAAGAAGTCCCCCTTGGTAAGCAGTGCTGGGAAAACTGGACTGCTACATGTAGAAGAATGAAATTAGAACACTCCCTAACACTATACACAAAAATAAACTCAAAATGGATTAGAGACCTAAATGTAAGACCAGACACTATAAAACTCTTAGAGGAAAACATAGGAAGAGCACTCTTTGACATAAATCACAGCAAGATCTTTTTTGATCCACCTCCTAGAGTAATGGAAATAAAACCAAAAATAAACAAATGGGACCTAATGAAACTTAAAAGCTTTTGCAAAGCAAAGGAAACTACAAACAAGATGAAAAGACAGCCCTCAGAATGGGAGAAAATATTTGCAAACGAATCAACAAAGGATTAATCTCCAAAATATAGCAACAGCTCATGCAGCTCAATATTAAAAAAAAAACAACCCAATCCAAAAATGGGCAGAAGACCTAAATAGACATTTCTCCAAAGAAGACATACAGACGGCCAAGAGGCACCTGAAAAGCTGCTCAGCATCACTAACTATTAGAGAAATGCAAATCAAAACTACAATGAGGTATCACCTCACACCAGTCAGAATGGGCATCATCAGAAAATCTACAAACAACAAATGCTGGAGAGGGTGTGTAGAAAAGGGAACCCTCCTGCACTGTTGGTGGGAATGTAAATCGATACAGTCACTATGGAGAACAGTATGGAGGTTCCTTAAAAAACTAAAAACAGAATTACCATATGACCCAGCAATCCCATTACTGGGCATATACCCAGAGAAAATGATAATTCAAAAAGACACATGCACCCCAATGTTCATTGCAGCACTATTTACAATAGCCAGGTCATGAAAGCAACCTAAATGTCCATCAACAGACAAATGGATAAAGAAGATGTGGTACATATATACAATGGAATATTACTCAGCCATAAGAAGGAACGAAATTGGGTCATCTGTAGAAACGTGGATGGATCTAGAGACTGTCCTACAGAGTGAAGTAAGTCAAAAAGAGAAAACAAATATCGTGTATTAACGCATGTATGTGGAACCTAGAAAAATGGTACAGATGAACCGGTCTGCAGGACAGAAATAGAGACAGAGATGTAGAGAACAAACATATGGACACCAAGGGGGGAAAGTGGTGGGGGGGGATGGTGGTGGATGAATTGGGAGATTGGGGTTGACAGTATACACTAACATGTATGAAATAGATAACTAATAAGAACCTGCTGCATAAAAAATAAATAAAATTAAATTTTTTTAAAAAAGTGGAAAACAAAGAAGTCCCCCTTGGGCTCTGCTTTGAGGTGCAGAGCAGGAATAACTTAGTTTGAGGGAAATATTATATGCTTCCATCTCAGCCCCAGAATTCTTTTGTCCAAGAGATTTGGGTCATAAAAAAGGCAATTGCTTTGCTTTTATACCAGCTATCTACAAGATGTATTAAGCAAGTACTTGGGCACAATTCACCTGGGAAGGAGGGAGACGGAGGCTTCACACACACAACCAGTCATCAGAGTTCTGGTGACAACCCCGCGTCCAGAGCAGCCCGGCTGCCGGCGAGGCCTGGGGGGACTGTGGACTCTGCGGGCTGCGGGGAAGGGGGGCCAGGGAAGGGCAGCGGCTCCAGCTCCCTGGGCTGTCGTCCCACTGGACCCCGCTGGCCATGGACCCCTGGGCAGTCGTCCTCCAGGGACATTATCACTAGGTGGTTGGAGAAATAAATATGATAGAGCCATGGAAAAACATTCAATTCAACGATTTAGGCCAGAATGAGGGAGAGCTACACATGCTGGCAGAAAATTGTCCGGTTCCTTAAGTGAGAAAACCATTGCAGAGTCTTATGGAGACAACAGGACACACACGCATGCACATACACACGTGTGTGTATATACACACACCCGGGGGGGAAAGATCCAGGGTTTGGAAGCAAGCTTTCGATTTTTACCTTATACCTTCCTGTATTATTTTCATTAAAAACCAACCAACCAACCAAGAAACATGAACGTGTCTTATAATGAAAAGCAGTTAATAAATATTTTTCAGTCTCTTTCCCAAGACAACAAGCGTGCCCGCACATCCTGCTTCCAGGCCCCGTTTGCCAAGATGAGGACGTTGAGGGAGTGACTCCGGGGAGGACGGAGCTGGTGGCGGGGCTGAGTCTGAGGCTGCCGCGTCCCCGCAGAGGCATGGCGGGTCCCTGCCCATCCCGGCTGGCACGCCCGGGGGAGGGGGCACTGGGCCGGCTGTCCTGGGGGCCTGAGCCACCTGCTTCAGCAGGTGCCTGAAGCGGAGGGACCCGGGCTGCCTGGAGGCGCAGAATCGACTCCCTTCTCCACCTTTAATCACCTCAGTCTCGGTTTCAGTGCATTCAGTCCCGCGAACACTGTTCTCTGGGCCCCTTGAAAGGGACGCGGCACGGCCCTCCCCCGGGCTCTCGGGGGCGCAGAGCATCACTGCTCCGTGGGAAGGGCATCCAGCCTGCTGGTCTCCACCACCAGCTGCCCCGAGGCAGGTCCCCGTACCTCTACGGCTCTGCAGCCTCAGGCGGGAGAGCACAGGGCAGACAGGAGCCTGACTGCCAAATTCAGTGTTGGGTAGGCTTTCTGGAAGGGGTTCCCATTTGTTTTACTTATTACCAAGGCCTCCGTCTTGGTCTCTGTCCAAACCAAGAGATGCTGAGTGTGAGTCCACGGGGGCAGAGTCCGTCTCAGGAGGACCCGAGATCGGTACCTGGCACTCGGCGGAGGCACAGAAAATGCACGTAGAGTGACGGGGTGGGGGGCGTCCTGCTATTTCCCGGGGCAGATCCTGAAGCCGGTGTGGCCTCGGGACCCCAGGGGAGAACTGGAAGATCACTCTGCAGTGAGTCTCTCTGAGGACCCAGGACCTCTTGGGAACTGGCCCGGCCCTCGTGCACCTTAGGCTGTCCCCCCGACCAGCAAGACGACAGCAGTGAACCGGCACACGGAGACACGCAAAGCAGCGAGCTGATGCTTCATCACAGCCCTGGCCACTGGGGCGCGTCCCGATGAGGACGTCCGTCCCTCTGCCTCCGTGCCGCTCCCGGGCCTTTAGATGGAAGGCGCAGCTCAGGCCTCCGCCTGGCCCCACGTCTTAAATACCACGAATGCGTTTTTGGTGGCATCTTTCCTTTTACCTGACGGGATAAATTGTTTTATTGTTTCCTATCTTCCTGCTCTTTAATGATTGTAGTCTCAGGGAAATGTACACTATTTCTATAAGAGGAAGGGGAAAAAATAAGAGCCCTAAAGGCCTAAAAATAAACTGCCTCTGCTAAGGCACGGACCTGAGTCCCCTCCAGGGGCGTCGCCAGTTTGGTCTGTCCGCCACGTCGAGTGTCCAGGGTTGGTTGTGCTCTGAACAAGTTGGCTCAGGACTTCACGCTATATGTTTTACTTCCGAGCTTCCCAGGATGAAAAGGATCTTTTCATTAATATCAAGAAGAATACAGCCAAACTGAATCAGGTGTTTTATAAGTGGTGACCAAATGCAACTGAATAGTTTCCCATCTTGAATTTCTGTGAGAAAATATTTTAAACTTGGATAGCCAATTAGTGAAAACAGGAGACTCTGAGGGCAGAATGGGAATGTGTGATGCCTATTTCTCTCCTTTTCATTTTCGAAGCGTTATTTGTGGATTGCTAGCCACTTAGACTTGAAGTGATCCCAGCGTGCTATTGACTAGAATGGCTTACAGAGATTTATTACCTTTCTCTGTGCCCAGAACAAACTTCTATTCTCAGATACCATGTTTAAGCCCTTCATGCGTGTCAGGTAAATATTTTCTAATCTATCTCCTTAGACATTCCTCACAGTAATCAATATCCTTATATTGATGTGGAAAAACTCAAGATTGTAAGTAGTTTTGCCAAAATCAGTTCAGCCGTCTAGGAGAAGATGTGAACCTTTCAGACCCGTCCTTCAGTGGCTGCTGTCTGCCCAGCCTCGCACGGCAGAGAAGATTCCTCCAGATCCTTCTCAGGCGACCGTGGGAAGCTGCGCGCCATCCCACGTTGGGGGGACGGGGAGACCGAGGGGACACAGCCAGACTCAGCCAGGCTCCGCCCCGACTGGGTGGGCCCTGGCCTGTCCCATGACCTCTCTGAGGCTCGTTTCTCCCAGAGAGGAATGGAGAGCCCCGCAGGGTGTTTGAGGTCATTCACACGAAAGAACTTAGCAATGATAAACTTAGCATGAAAGAATGTAAGCATCTTGTAAACACAAGGCACATTTTACTGCTCTCCAGGTTTGACCTTGAAAATGCAGGGTAATATCCCTGTGCTGTTTCAACTCCTGGAAAAAGAAAGTGTCACAGATTTATTTAATCACTCTCCTGAAATCAGAGGTTTTCTACAGTAGTAATAGTGAATTATCCTCAAAAAGACCCAAGTATTAATGTCTGGGCCGAGCGTTAGGGTGGGAAGCAGATAGCATCTTCGCTGTCCCACAGAGCCCTGTATTCGGGACAACGCTGTATTTGTGAACCCTTCTACTTGTTCATTCATTAGAGAACAGTGGTCGGCTTTGATTTACTGGAGCTGAAGTGATGCAGAGACTTAGGCTTTCCGCTTCTATCAGCTCAGTCCCGAGGAGAGACGACAGCTGGGGGGCGGTCTGCTGTTCAGTCGTGATCGGTGGGGAGCACAGCGAGAAGGGACCCTCTCCAGGCCCTGGACCGGGGCATGGGGCCCCTCCCTGAAGCTCTGGGTTCCCCCAGGGGAAGACGCTCTCTTCCCTCTGATGGTTTACGTCAAGGTCGGGACAGCACATGTGTTTCCACTGACCGAGGGGCATGAGGCCCCTCCTGGGCTCGGCTGTGAGGTTTGGGGGCAGCGTTTGTTGACTAATTTTTTTTTTTATTGTCTATTTATTTTTGGCTGCATTATATATTTTGGGTCTTTGTGGATGCACGCGGGCTTTTCTCTAGTTGTGGCGAGTGGGAGCTACTCCTCCTTGCGGTACGCGGGCTTCTCATTGCGGTGGCTTCTCTTGTTGCGAAGCATGGGCTCTAGGCGCGCGGGCTCAGTAGTGGTGGCTCGTTGGCTCTGTAGTGGTGGCTCACGGGCTCTAGAGCACAGGCTCAGTAGTTGTGGCGCACAGGCTTAGTTGCTCCACGGCATGTGGGATCCTCCCGGACCAGGGCTCGAACCGTGTCCCCTGCATTGGCAGGCAGATTCTTAACCACCGCGCCACCAGGGAAGTCCCCTCACATTATATATTATGTGTATATACCTATATATTTCCCTAGCACATAACAGAAATATGGAGATATTGGGACCCCACGTGGGACTAGATTCACTAGTTTGAGATAATATATTTTATACTTGGAAATAAGAGAGAACATGATATTGTATTTACCTGATATTTTGTCTAAAAGTGACCACACACATGTGACAGGGATAGAAGGAAAAACTGGAGAGAGGTGCTGTAATCTGCCTCTTCACTTTTACCCCTGCCCCCTCCCTCTCCTGGACCTCCTGCCCCATCCTGGTCACCCAGGGAGGCTGCAGCCCCCAGAGCAAACAGAAGGGGCAGAGCCTGGACCAGCAGACTTCAGCCCTTCAGACCAACACCTTCACCAGCCTGAGACGAAGTGAATTCACACGTGGTGTGAACACCCTCAAACACTTTAGAAAAATCTCCGTAGCGCCCAAACTCCTACTCAGAGAAATATAAAGGAGAAACCAAGTGTAATTTATGATAAAATAATGCATATCTAAGAATGTAAGTTCTCAGGTAGGGTCACAGGGCAAAACAGAAAGTACTCAGGTAACGTACTCAGAGGCTCGCTCACTTTAATGTACTCAGGTAACGTACTCAGAGGCTCGCTCACTTTAACGCATCAATCTTTTGTTTTTCTTTTCTTTCTTTTTTCTTCTGCCCAGGGCACGCAGCTTGTGGGACCTTAGTTCCCCAACCAGGGATTAAACCCAGGCCCTCGTCAGTGAGAGCACGGAGCCCTAACCACTGGACCACAAGGGAATTCCCTAACGTATCAGTCTTGATGCTTAAAAAGTATGTTAAGAAGTGATACCGTTCAAAAAGTAGAGAACATGGCAAAACACTGGCACAGGTGAACATGAGAATGTAAACCGTAAGTGTACAATCTGCGTGTTAAAACCACACACAAGTTCTTTAGGTTCCTGTGTAACATGAGTGTCCAGGATGGCTTTAAGGATGCCTCAAGGACCACTTCAGTCATGGTGATGACCAAGAGTGCCCCACAGAGTCCCAGAACACACCCGGGAGGCACCACCGCTTCTGTGGGATGGAAACAGTCAGACGAACTAATATTAACCATCTTGCAAAAAAACAAAATTAAACCCTGTTGGTTTTCTTAAAATTGGTTCCACATAATTCTAGACTTAAACATGGAAACACCCCAAGTGATAAGGGTCACCAGTGTCCATAAACCTGGGGGATGTCCCATCCGCCACCTTGACCTTTGATGCTGCTGTTTGACCTTGAAAACGGGCTACCAGAGAGAAAAGCTCTTTAGGATGATGAGTCGATTCTTGCCGAGGAGGTCAGCGTGAGACAGGGATTCGCAGCCTCAACACTGTTGCTTCAGACCGAATGAGGTTTGGTTGTGAGGGCTGCTGGGTGCCTTGCAGGGTGCTAAGAGCAGCCCAGCCTCCACCCACTGGGTGCCAGCAGCGAGGTCACGAGGCTCAAAACTGTCTGCAGGTCTTGTCAAATGTCCCCGGGCGATGGAGTCTGTCTGCAGGCTGAGGAGAACTGGTGGGAGCCGTGTAACATCCTCCTTTGGTCTCTGTTTAGTGCAGTTAGTGATTTTTTTTTTTTTAAAAAGAGAGTATGTAACACAGAAGCTTAACTCACCTGCTTAGAGCAGGGTCAGATATTATTATATCAAGACCATGAATGGATGGAGCTAGAGTCTGTCATGCAGAGTGAAGTAAGTCAGAAAGAGAAAGACAAATACCGTATGCTAACACATATATATGGAATCTAAAAAAAAAAAAAAGGATATGAAGAACCTAGGGGCAGGACAGGAATAAACATGCAGACATAGACAATGGACATGAGTACACGGGGAGGGGGAAGGGTAAGCTGGGACGAAGTGAGAGAGTGGCATAGACATATATACACTCCCAAACGTAAAATAGATAGCTAGTGGGAAGCAGCCGCATAGCACAGGGAAATCAGCTTGGTGCTTTGTGACCACCTAGAGGGGTGGGATAGGGAGGGTGGGAGGGAGGGAGATGCGAGAAGGAAGAGATATGGGAACATATGTATATGTACAACTGATTCACTTTGCTATACAGCAGCAACTAACACACCATTGTAAAGCAATTATACTCCAATACAGATGTTTAAAAACAAAACAAAACATGAAAAACTCACGCTTCCCTGTTCTGTGTTTTCAGCTATCAGTTTTGGCTTCAGGTTTTGTTATCTGCAGTCCCAGTGACAATCACTGCTTTCGACTGTCTCCACAGGAAGGCCCCACTTCTTTGCTCCTGCCCCCTTATTTCTCAAAGGTCTTCTTCACATGGGAGTCCAAGAACCAGGAGCCCTGGTTCCCACCCTAGTCCCTGCACAGTGGAGGAGGGTTAGCGCAGGTGTGTGTGAGCCTGTGCATGGGTGAGGGTGGGCGTGCAGCTACTGCAGACCCACAGTCTGGCTTCAGTTTGGGGTTTGCCTCCTGCCTGTCCCTCCTACTTGCTCATACCACCCTCCACCGGGAAGCAGCCGTGCTGTGTGTGGGTCAGTGGAAGGCCCTGATGGCCCCAAGCTCACTGGGATCCTTCCATCCCCCATGGACACCAACTAGCCAGGGGTCGGCACTTAACCCAGGCCTAAGCCAATCATCTGATGGCATTCCACCATCCTAGTAACTGATTGGCCAGGAATGGGCAGAGGATGTGGCCGGTCCAATCAGAGTGGAGACTCTCTTTCCGCTTGGATGGGAATGAAGAAACACACAGGCCCTGGAGTTCCCACAGCCTTCTCACTGTGACCTTCCTGTGATACTGTCAACATACTCAGTCGTCGTTTGATGTGTAAGGTAGGTTATTTCTGAAGATGACTGTTCATAGGTTCTCTCATCCTTTATGTACAAGGCTCTGCCCCTCCCCCTTGAATCCAGGATGGTCTTGGGCTTACTTTCCCCAATAGAATGAGAGGAAGGTGATGATCCGGAACTTCCAAGCCCAGACCTTCAGGGGCCGGGCAGTGTCCACTTTGACCCTCTTGGGATCCAGCTGCGTGTAAAGAAGCTCAGGCTGACCACCAAGTACGGAGAGAGAGACCACCTGCTCCCAGCTCTCCATTGACCCAGCTGAGACACTAGACATGTGACTAAAGCCATCAGAAACCCCCAGGGCCCAGCTAAGCCCCCAAAAGAATGCAGATGCATGGACAATCCCAGCCACGACCAGGTGGAACAGAGGAACCTTCCCCCAAAACACTGTCCTGAGAAATAATAGCTCACTGGTGTTTAAGCGCCCAAGTTTGTGTGGTCTGTTACACAGAAATAAATAACCCACTCACAGCGTGAGCTGGACTTAATGTTACTTTAATAGACACCTAACTGGTTTGGCTCCATAGGTTTATTTTTTTATTATATTATTTTTATACAGCAGGTTCTTATTAGTTATCTATTTGATACATATTAGTGTATATATATCAATCCCATGTTTCCATAGGTTTAGAATTAGGATGCTGTGAGCCGCTAGTAACAGAAAATCCAACTCAATAAGGATATTTATTATCTCTCAAAACATGAAATCCAAGTTAGGGTAGTGGCCCAGTGGTGTCACCAAGGACCCATGCTCTTCCCATCTCTCCACGCTGCCATCCCCACTGTGACGCTGTTCCTGTCACATCACGGACGCAAGAAGGCTGCGAAACGCCAGACATCACATCCAGACACACAACATCCGGCAGGAAACGAGGAGCATGTCCTCTTTATGTGCTTTTTACAAGTGAGGAGACCTTTCCCAACAGCAGGATTCACTGGTTTAAAACTTGTTTCAAAACCAGTCACAAGAAGAGGCATGGAGTTACCGAGATTAGCTCACATGGACCAGTTTACCCCTAGCCACGCAGAGGGTGGCTACCTGCACCAAGGTGGGCTTCTGCCAGCAAGGACGGAGGGCATGGCTGTGGCCACCACAGTGTTTACTACAAGATGAAATTAGCATTGACCACTGAACAAAACAGGCGTCCCTGAAAGGCACACAGCCTTTATCCTGTGGCCTTGTGTGGCCTCTGCCTGTGTCCTTCCACCCGCCCCCTGCAAATGTCACCGTTCGCAAGGTGCTAGGCCGGTCAATATCTGTCTCAAGCAGCCAGGGTCCCGGCAGAAAGCAGAAGGCGTCCCTGGGAGGAGATGTGGAAGACCGCATGGCGACAGGACCACCTGCTGCAGTGTGAACGTGGCTCCACGACCCACCAGAGGTGCTGCTCCCCAGGGCCCAGCTGACTCCGCTGCCTGGCTGTAGGAAGCATGGGGTGACAACTGTCACCCACTCATTCGGCACCTGACACGAATTGATCCAACAGAAAAGAAAGCTGGGCAAGCACTGTGGTCACCGAAGGACACAGACACTGCCAGGCCAGGGTGCAGACGAGGGAAGAAAGGCTCCAGCCTCTCTGCTTGGTCTCAGCTCGCAACGGGCACCCCGTTGGTGAAGATCCACTGACGCTGGCCATTGGCCTCCTGGATGCCACGCAGGAGAGAGTAGATTCGGTTGGAAAGTGGAGAATCGATGAGTTAGGTGACCAAAAACGAGCATTTTACTGAAGAAAAGCAGTTCAGAATCCAGATAGTTTAGCCATGACCACCATTCACTCCCACCCAATCCCAGGCTTCTGTATCTAATCCCCAAAGGGTCCACGTGGAAGCTTCTCTTCACAGCCAGCCAGGGGGACACTCAGTGGCGTTCCTCCAGGGGCGCTGTCAGGCCCCTCTGGTTTCACAAGCGGTGGCCCGTGGCAGCGAGAACAGATGCTGGAAACAAAGTGCATCCTTTAATTCAAGGCTGACTGTGATTGAGAAGAGAGAGTTCGTTTCCCCTTGGGGAAACAGAAGCATTCCCTGGGATTGAAATCGAGGTGTCTGAGAGACGCAAGGGTTCTCAGTCTGGTGACCAGATAACGCACGAGCGCGCGCCCCCCGGGGCCTGGAGGCCCGGAGCCCAGAGCTCCTTCCCGCGGGCCCAGCTCAGCCTCCGGGAGACCGCCTGGCGCAGCCAGGGACGGAGGCAGGAGCTGGACCGGCAGGACCGAAGGGGTCGGCCAGCCGGGCCGGGCGGGCCGAACAGGTTCAAGGCTGATTCCAACGCCTCAGCCCCGCCGGATTACAAGTGCCTGTGACTGTCGCAGCTCTGGAGTCCTTGGGCCAGGGGCCCCGGGCGAGGGAGCCGGCGGGGTTTCAGAAGGAAGCGGGGATCCTAGGTGGGAGACGCTGAGCTTACCTTCGCCTCGGCGCAGAGGAGCTGCGCGACTCTGGGCAGCCCCGCGGGGCCCGCCTCGGCGCCCCCTCACCTGCCAAGCAGGCGGGCCGCGCGTGGGGCCGTGGAGCACGAGGGAGACACAGGCCGGGTTTAGCCGGTCTCCGGCCCAACCTGATCCCGCCCCCTCCCCGACTCCCCGCGATCTCGCCCCTGCCCTCGGGCCTTCGCGGGGAGATACACGTTTCAGGCCGGACCCAGGGCTGGACGCCCAGGGCCCGCCGTCCAGGCCCCGGCTGCGCGGCCCGCACCCCCGCCCCGGAGGCGGAAGCAACAGGGAGCCGCGCCCCGCCCTCCGCCCCTGGGTCCCCTCGGCGGCCCTGCGCCAGGGGGCAGGCCGGGAGGGGGCAGGGCCGGGGCGGGCTGGCACCAGAGCGCCAGGGCGCGGGAGCGGGGCGGGGGCGCGGCCCGCGGGGCGCATGCTCACACGCGCTCGTGACGTGCGCGCGGGGACCGGCCTGCCGGAGGCCGGGCTGAGACGGCGGCGGGCGGAGACCGGGAGCAGAGCAGAGCAGGGCAGAGCCGCGGAGCGGAGAGGAGGAGCCGAGCAGCAGAGCAGCGGCGGGAGCGCCGGCCGCCGCGCCCCCGAGCCCGCAGCCCCACCGCCTGGGCCTCGGCACGCGGGCTCCGGTCGCCGAGCGGTCACCCCCGAGCCGGCCGCCGCGGGCCGGGCCGGGCATGAGCGCGGAGGGGCCGCGGCCGCCCCCCGCACCGCCCGGCGCGCCCAGGCCGTGACCGGGGCGGGGCGCGCGGCCGCACTCGGGCCCGGGCCCATGGGCGCGCCGAGCCGGGCTCGGGGGCGCTGAGCGGGCGGGCGCGGCCGGAGGAGCCATGGACTGCACCCTCGTGCGGACGCTCGTGCACAGATACGTGAGTGCGGCCGGCGCGGGACCGGGGCCGGGACCGGGGGGGACGGGCCCTTCGCCCCCGATCGTGCCGCGGCCGCCGGCCCTGGGTCGCTGGGGGCTTGGGCGGCCTCGTGCGGCCGACCGCGCCCCGGGGGACGGCAGGACGCGGGGTACCTGCGGAGCTGGCACCTGGGCCCCGACGGCGGAGGAGCCGGGCAGAGCTGCCGGGGCAGAGACTGCTTAGATCGGCGCGGGCCGGGCTGGGGAGGGATGCTCGGGCTTAGCCTCGCCTGCTGGCGCTACCCCAGGGTTAAGGGACAGGGAGAGGGGCACCCACAGGGAAAAAGGCGGTGGCTTTGCTCGTTAGTTTGGTAACAGCACCGGGGGGTTCGGAAGTGAAGTTTGGGACCTTTGTCCCGAAAGTAACCAGTCAGACCCGAGGCTGGCGGTTCGGGGTTCCCCCGGAGTCTTCGCTCCGGGAGGCGCGTGGCGACGCCGGGCTTGGGCAGGGGGACACGGAGGGTCAAGTTGGGTTTGTTTCCCATCCGCCCGAGGGGAGCCGCGTGCAGCGCTGTCGCCGGCCCCGGGGGTAGAGGGGGTGCGCGCAGGAGAAGGAAACTGGTCGCGTCTCTGACAAAGGCCCCCCTGTCCCCCGCGCGCACCGCCGCCAGTCGCAGGTTGCAAAAGTTGTGCGCACTGAGGTTTCCGCTAGGAGAGGGAACGGTGGTGGGAACTTGTTTTCTTCTGGCTGAGGAATTCCCTTCGTCAGTCATTCATATTTACGTGTTTTCTTCGAGGAGACCTCGGCCGCATACGAGGGTGTTTCTGTTCATCCAAGGGGAACGTTGAATCAGTGCCTTCCCCCGAATCCACTCACCAGAGGACTCAAGGGTCAGGGGAGCTCGTGGCACCTTCCAGTAGCTCCCCTGGGGAGGGCAGTCTGCCTTCCGGTTAGTGGGGCGAACCCCTCTGGGATTCTGGTTAGGGCCGGGAAGGCTTCCCGTGGGAAGGGCCCTGTCCCCTCAGGGATTCTTGAGTCCATCTTATAACGTGAGTGTAAACATCAGGGTCACCTTGGTGTCTCTACAGTAGTAAGTTCTGGAAAATCAGGTAACAGTGGCAGTAGGTAATCAGATGTCTTAGAGAAACGCTTGACGGGTCCCAGACATTCTGTTCTCAGGCTTATGGCCCACGAGCTCGGAGCCAGCGTTTGCCTAGGATGTGCTCACTAGTTTTCCAGTTAATTTCTATTCTCTTCCAACTCTGAGACTCTGTGATAGGAAGGAGAGTTGAATTGTGAGCGGTAACGCGCAGTCTCTATCCACGGGTCTCCTGGTCCGAGACCCCCCGTCTGGTGGGTCTTCCCCTCCGTCCTGCTCCCGTGACCCCTTCGTCCTCGGAGTCCGGCAGACAGGTGTCCGAGTTTTGTGCTTTCACTCCCTTACGTCCTCCAGGCCTTCAGCTGTTTCATGGCATATCAATCTCTATAAATGTTGGTGTACCTGATATATTTTAATTCCCCTTTGCTGTGTTATTAGACTTATTTTTCTCAGACCTAACTGGGAAATATTCTTCAGTGAACTTTCCCAGCATATATGTTTGGTAATGTCCCTGGGATCCAGTTACAGGGTGCTGTTATTATTTCTTTGTTTCTCATTCCACATCTTTTTTTTTTTTAACAGTCTGATCATTTGTCTACTTCACCATATTCACATACAAAACCATTCATTTCTATGATGTGAAACTCATGTCTACGTTATTAAACTAATTTGACTTTTTCCAGAAACAGTCAATTTGTTTGCTTATAATTGGATTATCTTTCAATATTTAGGAATTAATTATACTTCCTTTTGCTAGAGGGCGAAGAAAGACTCTGGGATTAAATATTCATATTTCCTTGTGGTTTCCATATATGACGTATTTCATAAGCATGAATAAAGTCATACCGTGTTCCCATCTGGTGTTCACACAGTCAGAATTTCCAGGACAAAGAAACCTTTTCATGATGACGCCTGAGGGCTGCCAAAGATAAAGGAGTCCTTGGAAACCATTGCTGTGGGTATTCTATTCTGGGTTAATTCCAGAGAGGTAGAATAGGCAAATGAATGAGAGGATTCCCTTCCGGGTTAGGCCAGGTATATGCCAAAGCTGGCATTACTGGTCGTTTGTGAGCCTTGATGCATGTCAGCCGCGTAGAGATGCGCTGTACTTGTAAATGGCAAAGCGCTTCTGTACCTTGAGCTTTTAAAAGAAATGTTTAACGAAGTGGGTGGAGAACTAGTGTTATCCTCCTAGAAGAGATGTGAGGTGGGAAACCCAGAGTCGGGTAGTTTAAGTTCTGAGAGGCACCTGCAGAGTCTCCGGGAGCCCACCTGGATGTGGACCTGGCCTGCCCACTTTGAGGCCGTGTCACCCTGGGCAGGTGGCTTCGCTTTTTCTCTGCCTCGGTTCTCTCATCTGAGGATGAATAGCGGTACCCGTTGCAGAGGGTTATCGTGAGAATTAAGTGAGTTAGTACAGGCCAGGAGCTAAGAGTGGTGCCCGGCTCTGCGGAAGTGCTCAGCACACGTGTCACGACTAGCCGTTAGCATAACTTTGCCCCCGGTCACTGGCCGGGGGAGGGCAGGCATCTCTCTCTGTCGGTTGCCGGCCAGGCCAGTCAGTACCCAGGGGCCCTGGGTGCCCTGCTCTGGAGCAGCTTCGGGAAATTTTGAAACGAGGGGCGCCAAAATGCCGCAGGCCCCACGGAAAGCCTGCAGGCCACCTCTGAGCACAACAGTTATTTCCAGGCCAGGAGGCCCACCTTGTCGGGACACTTCTCTCCTTTCCATCCACGCCTCACATTCGGGAGATGTGACTGTAAAGCTTAAGTTTGTTGTTTCTGGCGTTTGTGTTTAGTAAACATCACTGATCCCTGGAGAACCTCAAGCGTGGCTGTGTTAGAATGCTTTACACCTTTAAAATTCACCATTTGAATGCATGCTCATGGGTCTGCGTTGGTTTGTTTTTTTATCACCAAATGCTGTGTGCCGTGGACGTCAGTGCCCACTGGTGCTGCCCTACAGGCGGACCCATCCATCCGAGGCAGATTTAGTTTTAACAGCTTTCAGTGCCGCCTGCCTCGGGGCTGCCTCTTCATGGCGCTTCCGACGTGGGGCCTCCGGATCTGCCTGGAGTCTGCACCCCAGGACACTAAGTTAAGTCACTGGAACCCCCGAGGCCATCAGGTATTTGAAGTAGGTGACCCCCTAGGCTGGCCCGAGGGCTGTGCTGCAGTGTTTGCACAGGCCTTTCAAAGCAGTCTGCCAGGTGTATAATTTAACCTTTGTGTCCTGGCTGTTAAGTTCAGTTCCTTCCATTGTCCTTTCAAACCCTGTTTAATGTCTGT
This sequence comes from Orcinus orca, assembly GCF_937001465.1. NCBI lineage: Eukaryota > Metazoa > Chordata > Mammalia > Artiodactyla > Delphinidae > Orcinus > Orcinus orca. The sequence continues at coordinate 1,016,584 of NC_064576.1, read as the reverse complement.
TGCCACAAGGGACCTTCACATGCTTTTCTTTCACGCCTGAGGGTAGGTTTAATAACCCGAGGGGAAGAGGGAGTTTAGGTGTTTGGGTTTGGCTGCAGTCAGTTGCATTTCTAGGGATGAGCACGCTGTCCTCAGTTTACAGTTAGCTAAAACCACCTGGAATGCACTGAGCTGCCGCTCAGTACGCAGGAAGGCCTCTGTTTACAGCTGTGCTGGGCCTTGAAACCTAGAGACGCACTGTTCCTCGGTGCTGGGACCACATGTTCCACTGGCAACAGGGTAATCAGAGCTGCTTAGATCCCCAAGTCCCAGACTTACAGATGCTTTTTTAACCAAGTTAAACGCCGGCAGAAATGCTATTTATTTGCAAGGAAAATCAATAAAAAGTCATTTTTACAGCAATATAAACTCAACAAGATTGAACAAGGGATTGTTTTTGCTTTTACTTGACTCCTGGTATCTGAGAAACAAGACAGTTGTTTGTGGAGGTCAAAAGTTCAGCGTCAGAGCCTAACAGGCAGCTTGAGACCTGGGCCGGCCTCTGACTGCGAGGCCTTGGGCGTCTTCCTGCTTGAAACGAGGCACCGACTGCGGCTCCCTGGGGGCGCTGCCAGGATGGGGCCCTGTGGCATGGGGAGGTGCTCTGTCAGGGGGCCTCTTATCTGAAAGGTGAGCCCGGTGCTGCTGGCAGCCCCAGCTCCTCGGAGGGACGGCGTCTGCTGCTTCCTGGAGAGCCTCTGGCCCCCCTCCCCCTGCGGAAGGTGTGGAGGGCCGTGCTTGCCCTGCACTTGGTGGAGAGCACAGCAGTCCTCAGACGGGACGCCCCTCTGCCACCGGCCCACGCCTGTCGGTGCTCTTGCCGCCCTTCTGGTTCGGGGCAGGTGAGCCCGCTCTGTAAAGATCTGTCCTGCAGCTTGGGGTCCCCCGCCCCTCACCCCTTCTTATCCTCAATCAGCAGCGTCTCCCTTTTAGGGTGACGTCACCCAGTCCCTGTGGCACTCAGCCATGCCTTGAAATCGCCTTTTTTTTTTGAAAAGCAGACTTTGTTTGTTTGTTTGCGGTACGCGGGCCTCTCACTGCTGTGGCCTCTCCCGTTGCGGAGCACAGGCTCCGGACGCGCAGGCTCAGCGGCCACGGCTCACGGGCCCAGCCGCTCCGCGGCACGTGGGATCTTCTCGGACCGGGGCACGAACCCGTGTCCCCTGCATCGGCAGGCGGACTCTGAATCACTGCGCCACCAGGGAAGCCCGAAAAGCAGACTTTCTTGACCCCACATTCCCTTCCCACGATCTCCCCGCTTCCCTTTCCTTCACAGCCTCGTTTCTGTAATGTGGCATCTCGGTGTCCCTCCGGTGGGCGTGTCCGTCCCCACCTCCATCGTGTCCGAGGTGGCCCCACCAGGGGTCACCTTTCTGCCCTCACAGCTGACCCCGGCGTACCTGGTGCAGGTGTTACCAAGCGCAAGTTCATGTGCCCGACGCACCGCAGCGTCGGAGTTCGGAGCAGAGAAAGGTTTATTGCAGGCAGGGCCGAGCACGGAGAATGGGCGGCTCGTGCTCAAAAACCCTGAACCCCCTGACGGTTTTCGGGGAGACGTGTTTAATGGCAAAATTGGGGGTGAGGGCGTCAGGGCGCGTGACTGTCTTCTGATTGGCTGGCGGCGAGGTAGCAGGGCGGGGCTCCAGGAATCTGTGCTCAGCCTGAAGCGACTGGGTGGGGTCTTGGTTCCTGCGGAAGAGCTCTGAGATGTGGTGATGTACGTGCCTCCAGGGGGGCCATGCCCCAGGCTGCACTGTCGCCCCTCCCGTGTCTCTGCGTCCCCCGCTTCCCTGATAGCAGCTGTTGGAGTCTGCCCTTTGGAACCCAGGGAAGGTCACGGACACTGAAACTTTTTCCTATGAACGAGAGACGGGGGACCCGGAAAGGATTTGTAGCCAGAGGGCCTCACAGGGTCCTGCTGGGTTTCTTAGGCGCGGCACACGTTTGGTGTGTGTTCACCGACGCAGCCTGAGCCAGACAAGGGGCAGACAGCCGGACCCCCGTCCCTGTGGCCCCGGAAGTGCTGTCCCAGGGCGCTGGGCAGCGGTGGGTGCTGGAGCCGGGACCGCGAGGCTCGCTGGGCAGTGGTGGGTGCTGGAGCCGGGACCGCGAGGCTCGCTGAGCTGCAGCGTCTGGCGGGCGCGTCCAGGCAGAGAGGAGGGCGCAGCGGGTCAGCCGCCCCTTCACCGGGGTCACCCCGGGGCCTCTCCCTTCCCATCGACACCTTGCCTGGGGGAGACCTGGAATTCCTCCTCTGTGTCCGCAGATCCCACGTTACCTTCTGGAGCCCAGCCTTCCCCCCGCCCCCCCCCCTCCCCCGTAGGCCCGGGACCGCTCCTGGCACAGAGTCAGCGCTCCGTGAACATCTGCCCCAAGACTGATTGCGCCTCTTATCACTGCTGTTAACAAGAGCCTTGAAGAAGCTGCCCTTGCCTGCTTCCGAAGGAAAGCGTGGCGCTTCCAAGGACTTGAGTGACTGATGATACGTCAAGCTTTTGGATTCTCTTTCCCCGGTACATTTCACAGAGTCTTAACAATGTGGGAAAAGACGGGGAAGGCGTCCGGTCCCACCCCCTCACTTAATAAACACTAAGTCCCCAGGGTCACAGCCGTGGTCCCCGCACCTCTGGTGCGGACGCCTGACTCGGTGGTAGCTTCCGCCGTGCTCTGTCTGTGGCTCGAGGGCAGGTCCTCTGAACACTGGGCTCCCGGGATGTGTCTCCTCTTTTCTTGCATCCGTCCTGTGGACCCCGGGCCTGGAAAGGACCCTCTCCCGGAGCCTCGTCACGAACGAGCATTCTTAGCTGGTCCCCTGCGAGGCCTGGACCCCCGTCGCGCAGAGCGCAGAACTTTTTGCGTGGATGCCTTTTGTTTTCTGGGCAGGGGGTTCCCAGATTTGCTAGGTTCGCAAAGGAGTGCCTGCCCGGGTGAAGGCCGAGAACCCTGTCTGCAGGCGCAGGTAGGGAACCGGCCCTCTTGTCCCTCTGATGTGGTTGTGTCAGAGCTACCTGAGCGTCTGGCCGACATTTAAACATGGTGAGTGTGAGCACGTGTCCAGGTTTCCTCGCCTCTTCATAAATGGTGTGATCGGGCAGTGCTGCGTTGGGTGGCTTCCCGGGACCATGGCTGCCCCTCACGGAGGGTTCAGCGCCCTGTCCTGTGGCTGCCCTGTCATCACCACCCCAGGATACAGGCTCCTCCAGTTCGGGTGTACCTTTGAGCCCAAAGCAAGCTGCGTCTGTAGGGAGTTTAGAAGACACCCGTGTGACCGGCCACCGAGAGCAGAGGGGTGGCTCCGTGTCCCCCGGTGTGTGTGCTGGGTGCTGGGGGGTGGTGCCGGGGCGGCGATCCAGCAGTATCTGCCGGGGTGGGAGGCTCGCTCATGCTGCGTGTGGACCTGGAAAAAACCCGCCACTGGGTCGAGAGTCAGGAGAGGATTTTAGGCCCCCTCTGTTAACGTTACCTCTGTCACCTGGGCGAAGGCCAGACCAGGTGAGCTCTGTGGGTGAGTTAATCATTAGCTGCCTCTTCAAACCAAACCTTTACATATTTCCCCCATTTTTTTTTTTTTTTTTTTTTTTTTTTTTTGCGGTACACGGGCCTCTCACTGTCGTGGCCTCTCCCGTTGCGGAGCACAGGCTCCGGACGCGCAGGCTCAGCGGCCATGGCTCACGGGCCCAGCCGCTCTGCTGCATGTGGGATCTTCCCGGACCGGGGCACGAACCCGCGTCCCCTGCATCAGCAGGCGGACTCTCAACCGCTGTGCCACCAGGGAAGCCCTATTTCCCCCATTTTTAAGTGGAGCGGGAGGAAAGTCATTTCCCCTGAGTCCTCCTTTCCCCACGCTCTCAGCGAGGAGTTTGTTGGTAACATATTTACACACATTTGCAGGTGTCCTTCCCGTCTATGTTTCCGTCACTCCTGACTTGAGGAGTTAGTCATCCTCTGAGGAGAAGAGTCACTCGGATGGATTTCCTGGTCCAGAAATGTTTAACCACCTCTCACCCTCCTGGTTTATGTGGGCAAAATGTTTCCCATTTTTCTGGGGTTTTGATTTTGTCTTTGGTGGGTTTCAGTATCAGAGCACCTCTTGGGAGTGGTGTAGGCAGTAGAAGAAGTCAGTTTTCCTGGGAGGCAGCAGCGTGCCCCGCGTCACCCGGCATCAAAATCTGCCCCTGCTCGACACGGACTTGAGCCCACATTCGTTGGCTGCCCCTGTCAGGGTTGGTGGCCCTTGAGAAATTTGCCCCGTCCATTGTGTGTGATTTGCGGATAAAACATTTTCGCAAAGGTGGGCTGCCAGTGGCAAAAAGGCTTTTAACTTCCACTCACTTTGTTTCTGCTGTGCTCACACCAGTGCCTGTTTCATGGGTTCTGTGATAGGTAGAGGCCAGAGTTACCGTCTTCTGCACCGTTTCCTCCACATGTTACCTGCTGGGGGACCTGCATCCGTTCCAGGAGCCCCTCCCGCCGCCGGGCACGCGGGTGGATGGGATGCTGCGCATGTGGGCGTGGTGTTCCGCTGGAGCCCGTGACTGCATATGCGCCTGAGAAGATGCGAACGCTCTTTGCGAGTTTCCTTGGGGCTCACGAATCTTTCTGTGAACACAGTGGACGGGGGCCTGGCTCGTCCAGTCTGCTCTTCCCGGCTGTGTTCCCCGGGGGCAGCTCACCACCCCTCCGTCCCCTCGTCTGCGTTGGGCCAGGGGCTTCCCAGCGAGTGTGGACGTTGTGCCCTTTGCCATGACCTTTCAGCGCCCTTCTTCACGCCTCTTTCCTGGGTCTTAGGTCAGAGACCAGCCAGCACGACTCTGAGATGCCGATCATGTCAACACACCCGTTTGATTATCGAGGACGTTGATGCTAAGAATGTGGCTGAGGAAGGAGTGGTCTCGATGGCGAAAAGCTGACGTTGTTTCTGGGGTTGTTCTCTGAGATGCTCATGGCGGGTCTGTGAACTTTAATGTTGTGTTTAAGCGCCGGCATCTAAAATACAAAGCTGTGACAGGCCTGGGCGTGTCCTGGTCTGCTCACCGCAGGCAGGGCTGGTGCCCACTGCAGAGCTCAGATTCTCAGCCTCGGGGCTGCAAGTGCAAGACCTGGGGCCTGCAGGTGGGTTCCTGTGAGGGGCCTCCTCTTGGCTTGCAGGTGGCAGCCTTCCCTCCCCTCAGCTGCCTCCTCTGGTGCCCAGAGAGGGAGGGAAGGAGGGAGGGGAGCAGAGCAAGTGATCTCTTCTCCCTCCTCTTGTAAGGACACCAATCCTATCAGATTACGAGTCCACCCTTATGACCTCATTTCATCTTAATTCCCTCCCCAAATCCCTATCTCCAACTCTAATCACATCGGGGGTTAGGGGTTCGACATGTGAATTCAGGGGGACACAGTTCAGTTCAAGGCTGTATACTGTTAAAGGAGGCGCTGTTTGGGTGGTAAACGTTCACACAGGTGAAGAACCTCAAAGGAGGCGGTTTGAAACAGCGCATCGTTTGCTGACTGTTTTATCAAACAAATACAAAAAAAAATGTTCCACAGAATCTGGGAAGACTAAAATAAAATAAACGTGTAGTGGGAATGGGTTACTTTTTAAACTGTGGGGCAGATTTAGGCCGGTGTGACCTCTGACATACCACAGTTTGCATTATTTGATCAGATCTAAGGTTGTGTGTATTTATATCTTTTTCTTCTCTTTCTGTTGCTTCATTTTTCCCCCGTAGGAGGATTGGTAGGAGAATGGTGGTTGGTATTAAGACTAGACTATAAAGTGTTGTTTTGGGTTTTGTGTTATAACCTAAATCCACAGCGTCTGGCTTGTTGACAGGACAGATGTCACGGTATCTGCCACGTAACTGGATTGGGCGCACGTGTCTGCTTCGGAAGCTGGGAGGCCGCTGCGTAACGAGCCGATTCTCCTAGTCAGTGGGGTTGGGTTTTAGGGACTCCACGCTGTCGATCTGCTCTGTACAGGGTGACCTCTTACCTTTGGCAAAATCGGAAAGTGATGGTTGGAAGGTGACCCCGAGCTGTCATTAGGGTGACAGGGACGTGACTTCTCTGCACATCCAGAGCATGGTGTCACCCTGTCGCCCACACATCGTGGGCTTTCGCGGCAGTGCGTATAAGTTCCCAAGCCAGCTGCTGTGGACCTTTCCCTCTTAGGTTTCTCTGTAATCACGGCCTCGTTGTCTTTTATTAAAAATTTGCTTACGCTGTTGTAAGCCCGCGTCGGAAGTGACCCTAAAGCATTATTCATCATGTGATTAGGACTCTGGATGGCCTCTGCTGTTGCTGTGAGGCTGGTCGCTCACCCCGTCTGATGCTGTGACACTAGTGAAAGCCACAGGACCCTGAGGGGCTCTCCCACGTCCCGTACTGTCCCATCTGAACTGTCTGTGCAGAATGACGGGCTCTGCTTCCTGAAGGTCAAGTTCGTACCTGGGCCGTGTGCGTCTGACTCTGGCCTGGCATGTTGGCCTCCCTCCCTTGAACCTGCTCCCGGATGGGGGGGGGGTGCCGACTGCCCCTCCCTCCTCTCCGGACAGACCCCTGGCTGCCGGGAAGGAGTCAGCCATCCTAGCCGTTACCTAATCTCCCTCCTTCGGAGAAAAGAGGATCTCCTCCACCGTGTTTTCAGCAAAGGATTAGGGACAGTGAAGGGCGGCCATTGGAACGTCATCCGGATTTCTTTGTGATTTTTCAGGACGGCCTCGGGGACTGCCCACAAAACTGAGATTTTAAATCATGGAATTAATTTAAAGTCATTCCATGGAACAAAATCATGGGGTGATCACTGGTGTGGAAGAGATGTGGTATGAGGGTAAAGCAGACCTAGAGTTATCTGTCACTTTCAGGTGAAATATCTGAAAGTGACGGATATATGCATGTGGAATAATTTACGTTACCTTTTCTGTTTAGAAAGTGTACGGAAACAGTTGTTTTGACTTGGATCAATTTAAGCAGAGCATTAAAATAGTAGATATAACCATGAGGCGTGTGCGTGCATTTTTTTCAGTTGGATATAAACCTGAAAGCCACGTGTGTTAGAAAGTTGGGGTGACCATCTTGTGGTTAGGGTCTGAGTCCTCGCTTCTGATGTTCAACTCACTTCACCATTTTTCTGTGGTAAAATGGGAATAAGCTATGGAAACTCTTGACGCTGAAGAACACGTGTGGGGCAAACCTAGTGAGATTCCAGCAGAGGAAGGCGTGCGCTGCGCTCGGGACACACCGGGTGCTCAGCATCGGCTGTTCACCACATGTTTACTGACACTTGCTGAAGGGATTCCGTGGCAGGGCAGAATACACGGACACCCCGGGCGCCCCTGGAGGCTGCATTTGGGTGGTGTAGGACAAAATAAATAAGCACACAGTAGGCCAGGTGTCGGGAAGGGCCGCGGACAGACATGAGCCGAGGAGGGGTCAGGGGGAGGGGGTGTGACAGGAGCCAGGTCTGGGAGGGGGAGACAGGATGGTTCTGGGCAGGATGGAGGCCAGAGGCCAGCCCGGGGTGGCAGGCCCGAGGGCGGTGGTGGGGGCGGGGGGGATGTGACAGGGATGATGCGTCACCAGCGTTTTTTTTGTTTGTTTGTTTTTTGTGGTACGCGGGCCTCTCACCGTTGTGGCCTCTCCCGTTGCGGAGCACAGGCTCCGGACGCGCAGGCTCAGCGGCCATGGCTCACGGGCCCAGCCGCTCCGCAGCATGTGGGATCTTCCCGGACCGGGACACGAACCCGCGTCCCCTGCATCAGCAGGCGGACTCTCAACCACTGCGCCACCAGGGAAGCCTGTCACCAACGTTTTAATAGGAGCACGTGGCCGCCCCGCAAATTTCACTGCTTAAAATATGGAATGTGTTATATATGTTGCCTTTGATAAAGGTTTCAGTTTGTTTTAAAGTTATATGGGCCTACTGTAGAGCACAAGGAACTCTACTCAATACTCTGTGATGACCTATATGGGAAAAGAGTCTAAAAAGAGAGCGGACGTATGTATCTGTATAACTGATTCACTGTGCTGTACTTCTGAAACTAACATGACGTTGTAAATCAACTATATACTCTAATAAAACTTTAAAGAATTACATGGCCAAATGAGGAAAATGTTACGTAATAGCTAAATTAAGATGGTTTAACATTATAAAGATGCATTGACTTATTGAGTGAATATACGGTAGGTTGGTTTATGGGCAGTTCTTTTGTGATTGTCGTAAAATATCCCTAAAATTTACCATTTTGACCATTTCGAATTAAGTGTATAGTCCAGTGGCTTTAAGTACATTCACATCACCTCCATCCATTTCTAGAACTTTTTCATCTTCCCAAACAGAAACTGATTTAAGAGCAATTTTAAGTAGTTTATTCCACATTTGATATTGTATATCTTGCTTTTTTGGGAACATGTTTTTTTAAATCAATGATAAGGACCTTATCAGGGTCATGGGAAGACTTATTGAAACCTAAGTGCCGATTAAATTTTAATGGAAAATGTACCTTTGGCAGGAGGGTTTTTTTCTCTTTTAAATAATTGGCAGTGGTAAGTTTTATTAAAATTTAAGTACTCGAATATGAGGATTCATTTGGGCTTTAGTTTTGCTTAGCGTGTGCTGTCGAGAGCGGCCAGAGTGGTGATTACCGCTCCAGAGAAGAAAAGCTGATATTTGTCTTAGAACAAGTAATTCTGTAATGAAACAGAATATCATAAAGGTTATGTCTAGGGCTTCCCTGGTGGCGCAGTGGTTGAGAGTCCGCCTGCCGATGCAGGGGGCGCGGGTTCGTGCCCTGGTCCGGGAGGATCCCACGTGCCGCGGAGCGACTGGGCCCGTGAGCCATGGCCGCTGAGCCTGCGCGTCCGGAGCCTGTGCTCCGCAACGGGAGAGGCCACAACAATGAGAGGCCCGCGTACCTCCAAAAAAAGAGTTATGTCTAGTTGGCAATACTTTCAAATAATATAGTTCATAATGGTGTTTGTTTAACGATATGATAAAGCCACGTGGCTTTCTCCTAAGTGCGTTAATAAGGAATAGCAATTAAAGCATTTTATGTGAAATTTTCCTCCAGAAACTGCATTCTGCTGATTCACTGGTTCAGATCAGTTTTCTGTTTTGAGTTAATCTATAACATGTGTTCTTTTACTGTCTAAAAAATTATTAAGAATAGATTAAACTTAAATTTTTTCTGTAAAATTATTGGGTCTGTGAGAAGCAGTTTCCTGTTATTTCTCCTCCAAAGGGGATATGAGATTTTTTTGTTCTTAAATTGAAATAATCCCTTGATTTCATAAATTGCCCTGTCACTTTTTAGAGAACAGCATGGTTTCAAAAGCAATAAGTCCCATTCTTATCAAGTACTTAATTTATTAACCAGAAACTTAGTTGAAAAGTTGAATAATTTTGGCTCGTAAAACGCTGCAGCTGTAACAGGGAGTTGGCGAGATGCCCAGCTTGCCAGGCGCTCTTTGGAGCTGACGGAAAAGTAAAAACTAAAGGGCGCTGATGACACCTCCTTAGCCCCCTCACAATTTAAGTTTCTTGAAAGGTGGGTTGATGCTGGTTTCCATCAATCCATTACCCTTGCAGATTCAGAAAGGTCTTAGGTCTGAGGGAGGACGTCTCATCCACACGGAGGCCTCTGCCCCTCACTGGAATGAGGACTGGTCACTGTGGTCGCCGTGCCCGGGGCTGATTTTTTTCCCTTTTTTGTCCCAAGCCTGGCAGACAGTTCACCCACCTTCGGTCATTTTCTCAGTGAATGACTGACTTCCTGCCTGTGCTCTGAACTCACCGAGGGTGGGATTTGTGTCCCGATTGGGGATCACGTGTATCCGATTCTCCTCGATTTTGTTATTTTAATGGCCCCGTCGAGGAAGAGAGCGACTTGGTTCAGGTCTTGACCCGAAGGCTGTGGGCCGGGCCCGAAGAGCAGACCCTAAGGGGGATTCAGGGAGCCGGTGTGTATCAGGGATCCTGCACGGCAGGCGGCCCGCCCGGCGCCCCACGCGGGCCCACGAGCTGCCCGCTCCCGCCCCGGGCTCGCTGGCCCTGCTGGGGATGGGGCCGAGGGGGGACCTGGGCGGTGGGAGCCTGGACTCGGGCCTGCCGCTTGCTCGGACTGACCAGCGTTAGGTCTGTAGCCGGCGACAGTGTCACGAAGGTTTTCCAGGCTTTCTCTTCGCAGACGGGCAGGCCTGCGACCTGACGTCCCATTGCCAGCCTTGGGGGCCCTTCTGGAAAGGCGCCTCCTCAGTGGGTTTTGGACTGTGTCTTAAAGGCCAGGACGAGGCCTCCAGCGTGTAACACCCACGTGCGGCTCAGCCGCCGAGGGTGCGGCCCACGCGCGGCGCGTGCCCGGTGGAGTCCGTGCCCCCGCCGGTGAGTGTGGTCACACACACGCGCGTTCGCTTCTCCGCTTTGGTCCTGACGGCTTGACGACCACCCGCTGACGCAGCGCGGCCCCCGTGGCTCTCCAGCGGGTGGAGTAGCAGGGGGAGGTGGGCCCAGTGGCCCCAGAGGACAGCCCGTTGTGACGGGCGGGGCGGGTGGACACAGCTCCGCAGCAGGGGGCCTGGCCCTGCGTCTGGGGTGGGGTGGCGGCCTCCCTGGGCCCGTGGGCGGTTCTGACACCTGGTCCCTACGGTCGGTGTTCTCGCTGCGGGTAGGGGGACCAGATGTTCAGTATTTAACGAAAGGGGTGATGGAGGGAGGTCATTCAGAGGCGGCCAGCAGGGCCGCGGGGAGACGGATAGTAATAAAGATCGACTGTCAAACCAGGACAGGCCCGGTCCAGGACAGGAACCACTCTTTCCTGCTGTCACCGCTGCTCCCCGAGGGGCTCGGGCGCCCTGGGCCCCGTTCCTGCGGACCCGGGCAGTGGTTAGAGATTAGCGACGGCGAGTGGCAGAGCTCGGAGGCACTGATTGTGGGGCTCAGGGGGACGCGAGGGGCACAGGGTGGGCGCCGACCGCTGCTGCCCCTCACGAGGGCGCGGAGGCACCTTGTTGTTGTAAACAAAGTGCTGAGGTCAGAGGTCGCTGAGGTCGATGAAAGCGGGGCGGGGGCTCTGCACCGCACGTTCCGTTCGGGGCGTCCATCCGGGGACTGGCCCCGCGCGCCCCTTCTGCCCGAGCGCGTGATGGGTAACCCAGAGCGGCCGTGCTGTTGACTCGGTGCCCAGCGCGGGACTGATGCTCGGCCACCGTCCATTCCCTCCGGGGCCCCAGCCAGGAGGCGGCGGGGGGTGGGGGGGAGGCAGGTTTACAGCGGCCGGGGACTGACGTTCCTCCTAACGCAGAGCCAGCTTCTCTTCCAGTCCTGTTGTAATTTAGAATTTGGGGTTCACTATAAAGTTTTGTGGTTTTAAAAATTGACTTGAAGTAGTCAAGGGGAGAATTGTCCGAAGTTACTTCTTTGTTCAAACTAGAAACTCAGAGGGAAGGAGCGGAGCTAACTTAGGTCCGATCTCAGCTCTGCTTGCGGGGACACCGGGGAGGAAGGAAGGGCCCCCGGACGTGCTGACACGTGACTGTCCCCGGGTCCCGGGTGTGTTTCCATCTTGGGGCAGCTTTTCAGAATTCCAGGCTTGATTTTACTAGAGAGTGGTTTTCCGGGGGCTGGGAGGCTGCGCCAATGTGTGAGGTCGGGTTGAACTTTCACGCTGATGGGGACAGACAGAAAGGAGGCTGCGTGGTCCCCACCGTCTTTCTGAACGCGCCCCGGGAGCCTCGGTGCGGACTCGGTTCTGGAGTGCAAGGAGGAAGAGAGGGCGGGGAGAAGCCTTACTTACCATCCCGAGGCTGAGGTTCCTCACCCCAGCCCGGCCAGCTGTAGGGGACACAGTGCTAGACGGAGCTTCGTGATAAGAGCTGCCACGTGCCTCTTCTCCGTGTTTGCTTCCAAATGCCTAGCGCTACATATGCCTCAAACATACTGCAGTCGGTTTCTGCTTCCCAGTAGCTCCCAGGAGTAAGCAACGCAGTGTCCCTGCAGGTAAACAGCAACCTGATTAAGTCCCCCCACCCTGCCCCCAGACACGGATGAAATGCTCTGTTCATGGTTCGGTTTACCTGGGGATCAGGGCATGAGGGCTGGTTTCCTGCAGCCCTCCTGTGTAGGTGGTGTCATTTGGGCCCCCAATTTATAGACAGGGATTGGAGGCCGCCAACCCAGGTCACACAGGGGCTGGGGGCAGAGGCTGGCCTGTCTCCAGGGCGGGTCCTTCGGTAGGCAGCCCGCTGGGTCCCACAGCTTGACCGCTAAGAGTGGCTGGGGAGAGCGCCACACCCTTGGACGGGCCCGGGGCAGAGGCCCTTTCTTATTGTTGGAAGTGCTGCTACTGATTAGCTGGTGGTCACAGCCCCCAACTCCTTTCCTGTGGAGCCCCCTCCATGGACCAGCCTGGTGCCCCCGTGAGGCTGAGACCTCCAACGTGCAGCTCTACGGCTGCAGCGAAATCAGCCAGACAGCGCCCGCCCCTGCCCGCTCTCAAATCCATTGGACAGAACCATGAAGAGGCGAATATTCCGGAGCCATGTCCCGGGACCCAGTGCCGAACACACGCCCGGGCGGGGCCGTGCATTTAGTGTCGGGACGCTTTCGAAGGTGGGTGGTTTTCTGGCAGCCGCCCCGGAGCTCAGGGCCCAATAGACCTACAGTTGGTGTTTGTTAGGATCTTCGAACGAGACACGTTTGGTTATCGGAGTAGAGCGTGAACGTTGAAAACAAGTTCCGTTGGATTTCCGTGGCCGTGGACTAGTTGTAAATTCGTCCGCACGGTATTACCTAACAGTTCACAAAGCCCTGTGGATCTTTCTGAAATTATTTTTTATGAATTTCATGATCCTCGTGGATGTAAGAATTCGTATTATTGAACATGTTCGAACAGAAAGGAGTCGTGTCCTGTGTAAATGGCAGTATTGAAATTGTATTACCTGTCCTCGTGCCTGCCTTTTAGAAGGTCTCGTGGGCTTTTAATTGTTGTTTAAGCTGGGGCTTCTAAGGCTGCAGTTGTTCCAGGCAGGATGGAAATTTTGTTCCCATTTTGTTTGTGGGCCATTTAATCTTTTGCTGGTAGCTAAGTGTTGATAAGGATGAATTGAAACCAGGTATCAGTTTGGGCGTACCTGATTGAGGACAAGCAAGCCATACCCGGGCAGGTGGCGTAGGACACAGCGGGGTCAGATGAGCCCTGTGGCTTAATTACCTCTTGTCCCACCGCCCCGGGCTTTTCCTCTCTCCTGTTCCCTCCCCTTCACCTGCCTTTCTTCCTCCGTGACAAGCCCAGTTCCCCTTACCTTACCCTCCGTCATCCCCCATCCTTAGGGAGCATCTTCTGAGTTCGACTGGAAACGTTCCCCTCTCAACCAGAGGAAACGCTGTGGTTTTCCTGCCCTTCGGAGGATCCCCACCCCAGCTCTAAGCCACCACGGGGCGGGGCGACAGGAAGGAAGGAGCAGAGCTGGGGGCTGCCCTGGCTGCTCATCCGGGCCGCTCCGTGTTCCGGCCCCACACCCGGGGCTTACTGTGTGTGTTCCTGTGCCGTGACAGGTGCTCTGTATGGGGAAGCCTTGACAGAGACACATGAAGGTGAAACACCCCTGACCACAGGACGGCTGCAAACACCCAAGGCTGTTCGTCCTGTAGTTTCCAGAGGATTCATGAGATACGTATGCAGCACTTTTTTTATTGTAGTAATTTACCACTGTAACCATTTCATGCTATAAAATCAGAGGCACTAAGTACATTCACACGCTTGTCAATCATCCCACCGTCCATCCCTGGACTCTTCGTCTGAGATGGAAACTCCGTCCCCATTTCACACTAGCTGCCCCTCCCCCCCGCCCTGGTGATCACAGTTGTGCTTTCTGTCTCCGTGACTTTGACCTGTCGAGACGAGTCTCTCCTCTAAGTGGAGTCACACAGGATTCCCCTCAGCAGAGTGTCCGGAGGGCTCATCCACGTTGTACGTGTGTAGAAATCCCCCTCCTTTTTCAAGCTCAATAGTTGCATATATATCACTCGTTTTGTTTATCCATCATTGTTGGTGGACACACGGGTTGCTTCCTGCAGCAGTTTTTTATGGACCCAAAGCCTCAGGTTGCCCCCGCCTCCACCGGAGAAGGCCGTGTCACCTGTCTCTAAAGCTCGTCGCTTCGCACAGGCCTGCAGCTGGGCGGCTCCCTCCTGGCCGCTGTGCCCCAGCTGCTCTCCTGCCCTTGCCTGAAACCCCCTTTCCCGGGAATTCTTTACAGCTGGTCTTTCTCCACACTGACCCTCATCTCCGCCCTTCCAGCACACGTGTGGCTGCTTTGCTGTCAGCTTGCCTTCACCCCTCCTGCAGCTCAGGGGGACTCAGAGGGAGCTGCCTTGGTGCCGCTGGCCCAGCCCAGCCTTCTGGGGCCAGAGCAGGGGCGGGACCGAGGCCCCCTCAGGCGCGGGCAGGCTCTCACCCCTCCATCCAGGGCCGAAGCCTGGCTGGCTCCGTGGACTTGGACTTGCCATGCATCCCCCCCACTCACGGCTGGGGTCCGTGTGTGTGAAGTGGGCTCGGCTGGGGGCAGCCCGGCTCCCCTTCCAGAACCCCCTCTCTGTCTGCTTTGGAAGAAGCCGCACGGGCGATGGCAGGTGAAACTGCAGAAACCCCGGCAGTTCTGGGGCCCGCCCGAGCCCTGTGCTTTCTGGGTCTGTGGACACGCAAGCCCCGGGGGGCGGGAGCCCCGCACGGGGGTAAGGCGGGGGCTCAGGCGTGTGCTGAAAACAAGGAAGTGCAAGCTTGCTGCTGGGGTTTCTACCGGGATGAGGCTCAAGACCTGTGAACAGAGATTGTCCTACTTGGGGAAGAGCTCGTTTTCCAGTTACAAAGAGCTGAACGAGCGGGACGGAATGTCAGATGCACAATAGGGCCTCATGTATTTGGAATAAAAGCTGGTGAAATGGGTACATGAAGAGTTCACAGCCAGAAGAATAATTTTGCTCCTGAGTCACATCCAACTTTATTTCGGAATGTACGGCCGCACCCCAAAGCAGACGGGGCGGGCTCTCATCACAGCGTCAGGTCGGTCGTTGATCAGGAGGGGACGTGGGGTTCTTTGGAAAACACAGTTTTAGAAAACATTTTAACAGCCAAACATACTTGGATTGAGAAGAAATATCCCCAAGTTCTCCTGTGGTAAATGTTTGTGATTTTGGCTGTACGGCCTTTATGCTACTGCGTATTCCAGACACTGCTGCGTATTCCAGACACTGCTGCGTATTACAGACACTGCTGCGTATTCTAGACACTACTGCGTATTACAGACACTGCTGCGTATTACAGACACGTGCAGTCCATACAATTCCAATTTTTATAAAAGACACAACTCTGCCCCGGGCCCAGTGGAAGTGGGGCCTGGGGTCAGGGCAGGGCTGAGGCTTCCTGCCCTGTCCCGGGGAATCAGGGTGTCTCTCCCGGCACCTGAGGTGCCCACCCACCGCAAAGCTCCCCAGGCTGCTCCCTGGGGTCTCAGCACATCACCGGCCACGTGGCTGAGCCCAGTCTTCGACCCCCTGCCCTCCCCAGAGGTCAGCAGCAGGTTGGGAGTTCCAACCCTGTCATCAGTGTGTGGCCAGCTCCTCCCCTGAAACCATCCACGTACCCACCTGAGCCACCTGGGGAGGTGTGGCCGAAAGAGGCCCGTTTTGAAATACAAGGACACTCCGGCCTCACAGGAAATTCCAAGGGCTTGAGAAGCTCTGTGCCGGGAACCACATCCGCAGTTTGTTTCAGGAATCATTTGCTCTCCTTTTCCCACCCACCGTCTGGCGCCCAGCCCTCCTGTTTCCCGCCTCCTCTCCAGGCCGCACTTGCGGCTTCTGTCCCCGGGCCTTGCGTCCTGGGCAGTGTCTTGGTTCCCAGCTGACAGTCACTGCCCCTTCCTATTGCCACTGCCCCTTCTGCGGTCACTGCCCCTTCCTACGGTCACTGCCGCTTCCTAAGGCCACTTTCCTTCCTACGGTCACTGCCCCTTCCTACGGTCACTGCCGCTTCCTAAGGCCACTGCCCCTTCCTATGGCAGGCAGGCCGCGCTGTTCCTGGTGGATAATTTGGACCCCACCCCTGCTTCAACCCAGGGGCCATCACAGAGGCCTCGCCACCCCCCTGCCCCGGGAAACTGGCCCTCGGACAGACAGGTACCTCCATGGTTCCAAGACGTGTGGCCTTGTGTGTCAGGGCGTGTCCGCGGAGGAGGGGACCTGGGGCTGGCGAGGGGCGCTCGTGCTGAAGGCCGATCGTCTCCCTCCTCACCAGCCTCTTCCCTCCCTGCTGAGCCCAGCCGGCCCTGACCGCCCCGCCCCGCCATCTGCTGCCTCTGCCTTTCTGTTTGTGCTTCTCACGCGCTGCCCGTCACGTGCCCCCCGGCACCAGCCTGGTGGACCAAGTGCACCCACACAAGCCTAGGCCCCCCAGGTGCCTCAGCACAGTCTGCGTGGGGTTGACGCTGAGTCTGTGTTTCATGACCCCGGACGCAGACAGTGGGTAGTTTTCCCCTCTGCATAAAGTTAGCCTGTGTTGCTGTAGTAACGAAGGAGCTTAGACACACGGGAAATTAGCTTTTGCACCCAGTTCCATGGGGGCGGCCGGGGGTCATGTCCCCTCACTCAGTCAAGCAGTACTCCAGCACCACAGGGCGCTCCAGACTCCAACTCCATTATGACCGTCGACAGCGTCAGATCCCGCGAGACCACCCTCTGCTCCAGACGCGGGTCACAGGCCCAGGTTGCCACCTGTGCTTCTGACCCACCGGCTACAGTCAGAGGCTCCCACGGCCCCTCCTCGGGTTCGGTTAAATTGCTGGAGCGCTCACAGAGCTCAGAGAAGCACTTTACATACTCACTCACCAGCTTATTATAAAAGTACACAATTCAGTGTAACCGAGCAAGGCTGTGAGCCTGCAGCACGGAAAGCCAAACTCCGAGAACAGGTGTTCGCGGCAAAATAACGGTTTATTTCAGGTGCCAAGCAAGGGGGTGGGAGACAAGCCTCAGATCGCTCTCTCGGACACTGAGTTGGGGTTTTGTTTTGTTTTGTTTTGTTTTTCCTTGCGGCACGCGGGCCTCTCACTGTTGTGGCCTCTCCCATTGCGGAGCACAGGCTCCGGACGCGCAGGCTCAGCGGCCACGGCTCACGGGCCCAGCCGCTCCGCGGCATGTGGGATCTTCCCGAACTGGGGCACGAACCCGTGTCCCCTGCATCGGCAGGCGGACTCCCAACCACTGCGCCACCAGGGAAGCCCCAAGTTGGGGGGTTTTTAGGGGAAGAAAAAGAGACTGGGGTTCACCATCATCTAGTGACATTTCGGGAGCCAGGATGTCCCTGGGTTTACGATTCTCAGGCCAGGTGGTCCCTGGCTCAGGGGTCTGTTCACTCATCTCGCCCTGGAGAGACAACCTGAGTTTGTAGGTAACGATGACGTCTGTGATAGCGGTTTTAGTCTGTTAACAATGTTATCGACAGCAGCGATCTTAGCATCTGACCCTGTTGATTAGTGTTCCGTGAGCACAGGATTGAGGTCAGAGGGCACGAGACAGGGAGTAAAGTTTTGCATGGAGGGATGAATCAAACTCAGTTAGGGAACAAGGTTTCATCAGGAACAGCCAGATGGAAGAGGTGCACAGGACAAGCAGTGGGGAGGTGGTGTGGAGGGTCCAGGCCACCACAGTCCCCATCTGCACGTGCTCGCCAGCCACCAACTGGGAAGGTCTCCAGACCCGTCCTTTGGGTTTTTATGGGGACTTGGTGTCGGGAAATCTTATGGAAAACTTTAGGGACGTTGCAAGTTTTCATTAGTTTACATCTTTAAGGCTCTTTCATACTGTCTGTGAATTCTTTAAAGTAACTCAGTTTTATAGGTATTGGTGAGGCTGAATGCTGTTTCTGGCAATAGCTTGCTGCTCTATTTTCAGCAAGTTTCCCTGTTTTTTTCATTTTATTCAACCAGTAGTTAAGGAGCGCCCACTGTGGACCAGGTATTGTGCTAGCTGCTGGGAATACAGAAAAAACCAGACAACAGAAATAAGAATTGCTCTCTTCCCTGAAGGAACTTAAAGTCCAGCGGGAGAAACCGGCAAAGGGGCACAGTTTCGTTCTTGCACGTGAAGGAATCTCACAGGGTGAGGTGCAGGGATTTTCTTTGGGAGGGTCCTGCCCAGCCCCTGGCGTGGGTGCAGATGTCCTGAGTCAGCTTCCTCGAGGGCAGCTGGCTGGGGGACCTTCCTCTCACCCAACTCGTGTTTCCGGTAGGAAACTCTAGACCAAGCAGCCCACCCAGGGGCCAGCCTCAGGGCTGGGAGTGTTTGTTAGGGGTGAGGCCACACTTGTACTTGGCACTAGCGACCTGTCTCCGACCTGTCTCCTTGACTCATAACTGGGAATGAATGAGTAATGGTTACTCATAGGGCTCTAGTGACGGCCCTTCTCTGATGAGCAAAGGAAGAAAGTCCTTTTTCCCTTACCTTTTCCCTAGGCCAGCAGGTAGCAAACTTGTTTTGAAAAGGGCAAATCTTTTGGGTTTATGGGGGTCTAAGTATTTACAATATAGTAACTGTCTTAGGCTCTCAGGGCTTCGAGCTCTGTGGCAATGCCTCAGCTCTGCCGTCTGGCAGGAAGGTGGCCGTGGACCGTTCATGGTGCTGGCCTGGCTGTGCGCCAGTGAGGCTGCGTTTACCAGTCTCCTGCTTTGTCCTGGACTGAAGGGGTGGCTGTTGGCCCATGAACTTGGTGACTACCCCTCCCCCTGACACTTGGCGCCTGTATCACTTTGTCAGTTTCCAGGTAGCTTTAACTGAAAATACTACTTTTCGCTTGCCTCCGGTGTTGCGGAGCACAGGCTCCGGACACGCAGGCTCAGCGACCATGGCTCACAGGCCCAGCCGCTCCGCGGCATGTGGGATCTTCCCGGACCGGGGCACGAACCCGTGTCCCCTGCATCGGCAGGCAGACTCTCAACCACTGCGCCACCAGGGAAGCCCACGTTCTCCATCTTTTTATCTTGATGACTTCGTTGATGGATGGATAGACGTACATGTGGCTCGAGGTGCAAACATAAAAGAAGAGCATGGGGTGAAAGCCCCTCTTGCCTGCCCCCCCCCAGGGCCCCCCACCTTCCCGCCGCGCATGGGGCTGGCGAGTGGGCACACGTGCGGGGAATGACAGGGAGGGTGGGTAAAGCAGGCTTGCACACTGGCAGCGTTTGGGTGCTGTCTTGTTTCATGGAAATGACGCAAGGGCTTTCTTCCCTCATAAAGTCCAGGATAGGGCCCAGCTGTCCCAAGAACCTGAGCGACAGAACCTTGAGGACTGGGGGACCGCCTTGCTGGGCCCAGGATGCTCGGGCTACGGGGGACGTCCTGTCTCTGGCCGAGCCGACTTTCCTGGGGCTGCTGCTCCGTCACAGCTCAGAAACCACTTTGCCCAGTTCCCACTTCGTCCCCGCAGCCTCTGGGCTCTGCTCGCGTGAGCCTGCTTGCCTTCTGGTACCGGCCCCGGCGTCTGCGGTGAACAGAGCAGAAGGGCCTCCAGGGCGCCCAGCTATTCTTAGCCTCCTGCTATCTTTAGCTGATGCCGTCAGGCCACCTCCTCACGGGAGGGTTTAGGAAACAGCGAGGCTGCCTCGCCGCCTCTTTGAAAGGCAGTAAAGGAGACTGGGAAGCTGCTCTTGTGGTCAATAATGAATCTGATTTGAAGCAGACTGGGAAAAATAATCGCTCTTAAATAGCTCATAAGTATGATTTGTTGAATTCTTTAGGTAGAACGGTAGAGTCCACACCACCCCATTGGCCAGAATTTATAGTTAAGAAAATTCAGTGCTGATTCTTAGTTACACATTTGGTCTCCGGGGGGAGGGGTGCCCATGCCACCTCCTTCCCCGTTTTCTGTTTCCGGGTTAAGTGTGTTCCTGACCCGTGGACGTGAGCGTTTCTTCATGGGAAGTACGGTCATCTTTGGGAAACCTCAGCAGCCTAAGCGTAGACAGTGGACTGAGCGGCTGCATCGCGGGGCCGAGTGGAAGATGCCACCTCAGGGCCCATCAGCCGCGGTTCCTTTCCGGGGCTCTGTCTGTCCTCTTTGTTTGCGGCCCACCAGGGCCTCGTGGGAGGAGAGGCGTGATGGGGGCGGACGAGGATAGCACATTCCTGATGGGTGAGAGCGTCCGTGGAGCAGGGTCACACCTCACAGCGGTCAGTAGCTTCCACGCCTGTCCCTCGATTCCCGTGTGACGTCGCCTCTCTCATCCTCAAGGGATATAGGCGTTAACTCC
Organism: Orcinus orca; assembly: GCF_937001465.1. Classification (NCBI taxonomy): domain Eukaryota; kingdom Metazoa; phylum Chordata; class Mammalia; order Artiodactyla; family Delphinidae; genus Orcinus; species Orcinus orca. Next base: position 996,262 of record NC_064576.1, on the reverse strand, counting down.
TCACACATCACTGTGTCTGTGATAAAGTAATGGAGGGGCACGCAGAAAACAGACACAGTGAAGGCGCGGGACCCCCGTGCCAGTTTGGGTTGGGGCTGCGGGGGTGGATTCACATGGGGGGATTACAGAGGTGGGCTCAGGTGGGGGGGAGATCACGGAGGTGGGCTCGGGCGGGGGGATCACGGAGGTGGGCTCGGGCTGGGGAGGAGATCACGGAGGTGGGCTCGGGTGGGGGGATCACGGAGGTGGGCTCGGGTGGGGGGATCACGGAGGTGGGCTCGGGTGAGGGGGTGGGGAGATCACGGAGGTGGGCTCAGGCAGTTGGGGAGAGATCACGGAGGTGGGCTCAGGCGCGGGGGGGGGAGATCACGGAGGTGGGCTCGGGCTGGGGGGGAGATCACGGAGGTGGGCTCAGGCGCGGGGGGTGGAGATCACGGAGGTGGGCTCGGGCTGGGGGGGAGATCACGGAGGTGGGCTCGGGTGGGGGGATCATGGAGGTGGGCTCGGGTGAGGGGGTGGGGAGATCACGGAGGTGGGCTCAGGCGGTTGGGGAGAGATCACGGAGGTGGGCTCGGGCTGGGGGGGGTGTAGATCACGGAGGTGGGCTCGGGCGCGGGGGGGGGAGATCACGGAGGTGGGCTCGGGCTGGGGGGGAGATCACGGAGGTGGGCTCAGGCGCGGGGGTGGGAGATCACGGAGGTGGGCTCGGGCTGGGGGGGAGATCACGGAGGTGGGCTCGGGCGGGGGGGGTGTAGATCATGGAGGTGGGCTCGGGCGGGGGGGGTATCACGGAGGTGGGCTCACACCCCCACTGCAGAGCTGGGCTCCCGGGGAGAAAGCAGCGAGGCCCCCGCCTGGGCATGGCCCTTCCTGACCTGCAGAGCTGGCCACTGGACCGAGCAGGTGAACCCAGGCTTGGCACAGATCATGGATTTGTAAATAATTTCATAAGGGAGAAGCTTTTCGGGGGCTTTCAGGTGTTTGGAGGGGAATTGCTGTAACGTTTCCAACTTCCCAGTAGAAGCTGATCAGTATTTCCTGGCTGGTTTTGTCTGCACAGACCTTCATCAGGGCGATTATCTGCTCACCACACACGTCACATCAGCCGTTTATCCGTTACCGGAGGCAACTGGAGTTTCAGTGCGTCACCCAGAGAGCAGGGTTCTTGGGGGAGAAGATCTAACATGTCAAAGGCGAGGGTTGAGTAGGACGGGAGCTCGTGAAGGGTGGGAATGAGCTGAGCCCCGCCGGCTGGCAGCTCGTGAAGGGGGGGAATGAGCTGAGCCCCGCCGGCTGGCAGCTCGTGAAGCGGGGGAATGAGCTGAGCCCCGCCGGCTGGCAGCTCGTGAAGGGGGGGAATGAGCTGAGCCCCGCCGGCGGGCGGGCCTGAGGGGCACTTGTCTGAATCGGGTTGCTATTGTGGTGAAGTAAGTGGGCTTTTCAACAGAACTTCCTCGTGGGAAGATACTTCCGTTCATTATACATTCTTTCTTAAATAAATCAAATAAAATATTAAAGAGTAAAATTAGCTTTCTTACTAAATGAAGAGGAAATGCCACCAGAGCAACGACAGAGGCTGCACTCAGAGCTCTTCTGATGACAGCGCAGTTCCTGACTCGACATGCCTGTCCCGTTTCCCCAGCAGACGCCCAGCCTGCACCTCATCCAGCCCCCGCCAGCCCCCATTTCCCAGGGTTCTCCTCTGTGCTGATGGATTTCTGTTTTGTATTAGGTCCGTGGTAATGTGACGATGTAGGTGGGAATTGGCCCTGCGTGTTAGAACCTGATTTGTCCCCATTCAGTGACCGCCTGGCCCGGGTTGTGTGTCCCCTTAAGGGGTGAGGGGTGGGGGACGTAGGGGAGGCCACCCTGCCAGACCGTGGATCCAGGGGAGGGCAGGTGGGCTGAGCCGGGTCGGAGGAAGCAACCAGCCCTCAGGCGCCTGGTGTCCAGGGAAGCCTGTCGGACAAGTGTCAGGTACGGCAGGGAGGAGAGTGGGTCCCCAGTGCCTAGAGGGAGGGTGGCCTGCACGGCATGGGCCCGGGGCGCACCGGTGTTTGCCCGTCACGAGCGCTGATAGGTCATTAAAGCTCAGGCAGAGCCTTCCTCCTGTTGGGAGGGTGGGCCTGGAGTGTCCGTCCTTAACCTGTCAGCAGGGGCGCGTCTGCCGTACGTACCCTTACCCAGGGTTCTGCAGGTGCTGTGGTGGGCGGTGGGGGGGGCGTGGCCGGGACCACAGGACCATCTTACCTGTCTGCTGGTGCATCGACTCTATTTGGAGGAATGTTAACTTCAACATCTTTTAAGTTCAAACAAATTCTGGGGACTTCCCTGGTGGTACAGTGGTTAAGAATCCACCTGCCAGTGCAGGGGACACGGGTTCGAGCCCTGGTCCGGGAAGATCCCGCATGCCGCGGAGCGGCTGGGCCCGTGAGCCATGGCCGCTGAGCCTGCGCGTCCGGAGCCTGTGCTCTGCGACGGGAGAGGCCACAACAGTGAGAGGCCCACGTACCGCAAAAAAAAAAAGTGTTAGTCCGTGCACATGGAGCACACTTTTGACCATCAAACTTTGCAGGTCCACCCTCAGGCTGTTTGAACAGCCGAACCCCGGCTGTATTGGACTAAAAGTAAATTTATTAGTATGGTAAATATTAGCGACCAGTGTGACCCAATACTAAAGTGTCATTTCCCTTCCGTAACTGTGCAGATTTCACAGTGGATAGCGATACAAATCGGCCTCTTAGTCAGCGATGCTTTGTTTTTATTGACGTAACAAAAGCTCTCCTGTTTCCCGCCACTGGTGCCCACTGCTCACGTTGCTTGTGGGAGCGTCATCCCGGTGTCGATGGGATGGCAACTCCAACAGCTGAGTGTTGTTTTAAATGTCCCTCAACTCCCAGAATGTAGTAGAGGTGCTGTGAGCCACCGCTGTTGAGATCTGGTCTTCCTCCTTCAGGAAGGGTTCGCAGTAGCTTATGCAATTAAATGCAACAAAAAGCAGGACATTTAAGAAGAAAAGCGTCAGCAGACAGCTGCTCACATTAGCTCTTTGTTTTCTTGCAGTTAAAGTAGAAAATGGAAACGTCCATCTGGGTTTGGGTTCGTTACCTTTATTGGGCAAAGCAGACGCTTCCATTCAAGGAGAATTAATTATAAAAGGACACGGGGAAATCGATCATCTTGAACTGTGATTTTGCTCCTGTTTCCAAAATGTTCAGATTAAGGTGTTCTTCTTTAAATAAAAGTTGATCCCTCTGAGAATCGCACAGGCCTGGTATCCTCTCTGTGACTGCTGGACTTTGCTTTCCGAATTCCTACAAGGCTCAAGTTAGAGAACCCACAGCAGTCATTTTTAAGGTTTTTGGCAGCAGAGCCTCATCTCAAAATAATTTCATCCGTATGAATGTATAAGTTCCAAGTTTTACCATTTACTTACTATAAATTCAGAGAAAGTGAGACTTTAATGAGCAGGAAATTTGCAGTCAGAGGTTAGGCTGCCCGCTGGGGTCCATCTCTCCTGCCGGGCTCTCTTTTGCTTGCGTCGTGTAGGGAAAATCTTGCTGACATGTGAGTAGTCGTGAAGGTGGCAGGCTTTGGAACCCTTCCCTTTGCAGTGCAAACAGTCCCAGAACCTCCAGAGACGCATACGTGGAGCTCCATTCTCTAGCAGCTGCTTGAAATCACCTAATATAGTTGCCTGCGTTTCTGAACGTGTGCAGCTCCATTCTCTAGCAGCTGCTTGAAATCACCTAATATAGTTGCCTGCATTTCTGAACGTGTGCGCACATCTTAAAATGGTTGCTAGCTGGATATAGTGCAGGTGAAGCACCCAAGCTTGCCCCTTGGCGTGAGCGAGCATAGAGGTCTCTCCCTCCATCCACACCTTGCACTGTATATGGACCACGGTACCAGGATGCTGGTTGTGAGGGCAGCGTGGATGGAGGGTGAGACCGGGGCCAACCAACTGCCCTGGGTTTGAACATGACTCTGTCACTTAGCAGTTGTTTGACCTTTGGCAAGTTATTTAGTTTTTCTTAGCCTCAGTTTTCTGGTCTGTAAAGTGGGAATTGTAACAATGCCTTCTTCCTGGGAATCTTATGATGATTAAATGAGAAAATATATGGAAAGCGATTAAGTAATATCTGACATAGTAAGGGCACAAAAAGTATTAGCTAATTTTATAGGAAAAAATGTGATTATGGGACAGCACAGCTACCTCCTAAGGTTAGCAACTCTGACAGTCGAGCATTATTTTAGCTTCGCCTCAGTTTCTAGAAAATAATATATGTAAGCCACTCATGGCACTCAGCAAAGAAGGCCAGGCTGATGAAAGAGAAAAGAACTGCTAATTATGAGTTGTAGTATCCCTCTTCCAGGAAGGACTTGAAGGAACTTACTGGAATTTAAAAAAAAGAAAAAAAAAGTCAGTGTGGAGCTACAAACAATAGAAGAAGTTGTGTTCTGAGGTGTGCACACAAAAAGTGAGTTAACCTGGCAACACGAATTAAATTTAAATGTGGGTGGTTTCTAGCATGTTAATGTTTACAGCACATTGGAGTGTGCGGGTTTTCTGTCAGTATTTTGAGAATCGTGCCCTGGTGGTGTCCACGTAGTTGAGTGTCCATGGTGGAGGGAGAGGCTGACAGCAAGCAGATCACCTGTTAAATTACATAGCAGACAACCCGGATGTTGGCAAGGATGTGGAACTGTTAGAACTCACATATATGTATACCGCTCGTGGGAACGTAAACTAAGGAGCACTTCAGACAGCTGTTCGGCCATGTCCGGTCAAGTTACATATATACACCTGGAAGCAACCCAGACATTGGTCAGCAGTAGGAAAAAGCCAAAATAATTCATGGTATGTTTATATAGTGGCACAGCACACGTGATATAAAATGAGTGAACAACACATGTGACTCTCACAGACCTAGGGTTAAGCCCAAAGAAGCCAGACGGAAAGAGTACCTTTTACAGAGTTCCATTTAGTGAAGTTCAAGCCAGGCACAGAGGTCGCGGTGCCAGGTGCCCTGGCGGGAGTGGCTGGGAATAGCGGGAGAGGCTTCAGGGCAGAAGAGATGTTCTGTCTCTTGATCGCGGTCTGGGTACCCAGGTGAAGGCTGGGCGACACACCTGGATGGGCACTTTTTGTTTGTAGGTTACTTTTCAGGGGAAGGTTCATCGAAATATAAAGTGATATGGTGGTGAGTATCATGGGGAAGCCTCCAGTGGGACCAGGAGCTACGGAGCGGTGGGCTTGGTTGGGGGGGTGTTTACAGGCCCTGAGGTGAGAGCAGGGAGGAGGGGCGAGTGACCCGGGGAGCCTTGGGCAGTGAGGTCAGGTAGGGCCCGGGGGCGGAGACACTTTCTCCTCTTAACTGTGGATGGATGGGAGCCTTGGAGGATTTGGGAAGAGGTGGGAAGGAGGCAACCTTGTTTCTAAAAGCCCCTCTGGCTGTGCTGAGAATCACTGCGGGCTCAGGTGCTGAGCTGATAACCGTAGGGGGTGGTCCCAGTGACCAGGTCCTCCCAAGTACATTCCCCACAGCGGGCTCCCCGTGGTTCCGGGAGACGCTGCTCCAGCACGCCCTCCGGAGCCCTCTGAGCCCTGGAGCAAGCATGCAGGTGCTGTCGCCTTCTTCCCGGGACCACACTGGTCAGAGCTCCCGGCTTTCCGCGCCCTGAGCTCCAGAGGGCGATGGTGCCCATCCAACAGTCCGTCTGTGTCTGAAGCTGCTGGCGGTTCGGAAAGGCCTCTGTCCCCTGTTCCCTGAGCCTGGAACAGTCGTGGGTGACATTTACGACGTGTATGGACAGCGGGTGATGCACGGGCGGGGCGGGGCTGTTGGTAAGAGGTCTGGACAGCGATGAGGGAGGGCGGCCCGGTCCCGGGCAGCTTCAGGTGGAGGTGGGCAGGAAACGCGGTGGCCTCTGGCCGCGCCCGGCTGCAGCCACCTGCCGAGGCCCTGGGCGAGGACGACGCCCTGTGAGTCGCCCGGGCGAGGAGGGCTCGGGGGCGGGCCACTGGAGGAAGGCCCCCCACACCTGCCGAGCTCCTCCATGGCCGTCTCTTTAAGGCCCCTCTCCCCCGCGACACACGTCCCATGGGGAGAACTGTAAGGTGTGCATCTCAAGTAGAAAGACCTGTGTCCCTTGGAAATTTCCCGTGGGGTGTGTGGTGTATATTTAACTTCCTTTAAATTTAACGGTACTTAACTTTAGACCTTTTTGCTAGATAATACTTCATTTTGGAGAATTCAAAGGAGGGGGATTTTTAGAATTAAAATCACATCACATTCACCACGGGTGGTTTCAGAATTCTTAGGGTTTATTCCATTGCCGCCGTTTTTTTTTTTTAAGTTTATTTATTTATTTATTGGCTGTGTCAGGTCTTAGTTGCGGCACGCATGGGCTCTTCGCTTCGTTGCAGTGCGTGCCCGGGCTTCTCTCTAGTGCTGGTGCTCCAGCTCAGTCACCCCACGGCATGTGGGTTCTTAGTTCCCTGGCCAGGGATCGAACTGGCATCCTCGGAATTGCAGACAGATCCTTAACCACTGGACCACCAAGGAAGTCCCAGTGCCACTGGGTTTTAGCATTTACAAATCCAAGTCTTTGCCGTTGTTTGAGCTGTAAGGACCCAGTTTGGCAGGTAAGCACGTGCATCTGTGAATCTGCAGCTGTGGGACTGAGGTGACAGTGGAGGTGGGGACTGAAGCTATAAAAGCTGCTGAAAAGCCACGCATTTCAACGTACAGCCACTGAATGTGGTATGAAGGTTATTTGCTGTTAATAGCTACGAAAGGCTGTTATTTCCCAATTTGCTATTAAGTTTATTCTGAAACAGTAGCAGTAAAACACTGGCGTGCAAAATTGCCTTAAATTATGTATGAATATGGTCAAAGACAAAGGGGGTGTGCAAAGAAGAAAATAGATACTAGTGTGTCGTTGTGGGCCATTTGCCTTTCTTGTCCAGACCGTCTGTAATTTTATCTTTATAAAAATAATTGGAACACCAAGTGGTAAAAGGGTACCATTGTTTGTGTTTCTGGCAGCATAATTGGCATAAGGGCTGTGGGGCAAGATTTTTGGACAAAATAATCTATTAAAATTTTTAATATGCCTGAGTTTGTCTTTTAAGAATAGTAAGAAGAATTAATGACAACTTTATCACGTTTTTTTGAGAATTAAATGAACAATAAATTAAATCAACTGTAAGCCAGCACCGGTGTCTGGCTTACAGTTGATGGGTATTAGGGTAAACTTGATATCAGCACTAATTTTAGATCCTAGAGAACCGAAAGCGAGACAAGGAAGAACTAAAAATTTGCTCAACTGTATAAAAATGACGCTAATTACAGTAATTTGTATGAAGCCTATTATCTGTGCATAGTAACAGCCTCCTTTCTCATGAACCACCGGACTCGCCTTGTTTTCGTTCATCCCGATGGCATATTCCACGTAAGGCGACCAGCCTTCACGACGTGCCCCACGTGTAGCTGTATCTCACGGGCTCCAGTGCGTGTTCTCAACCTGAAAATTCCAAAGAACATTTTCGGATTCTGACCTTGAGAATGTTGTGCTTTTCTATTTACAGAACATGCACTTTTCAAATCCTTTATTGCATGTACTGCAAGAGGGGAAAGCAACTCAAGAATTGCTGAGAAGTTCGATAAAGATAACTTCCTAAGCTAATGTGGTTTGGTTTTTAAGCTCAGGTAGCGTAGTTTATGACACAGGGGATGCTGACAGCCTTTCTAGATGCAGAGCGATTTTTGAAGCAGTCATTAGCCGGCTCTGGCTCCTGCAGAGAAGATCTCAAGGATCGGAGCAGAGCTCGTGACGCCCTCATTCTAGCGGCGAAGGGCGCGGATTTTGCGGGGCGTCTGTCTCACCCTTCACAGCATCATAAGTACCAGGGGCTAGTGATGAGCGCATTGTCAGACAGAAAGTGGGAGGGCCGGGGGCGGCCCTGGGGCGTCTCCAGACCCTGACTCTGCGCAAATGCTACAGGTTCATCGAAGCTGAGGAGTCTGTGGAAATACGTTTACGCTGACTTATGTAGTTCAAGGGAAGAAAATGACTCATGGTTTATCTGCACTGGCCTCAGCATGTCCCGCTGTAGTTTAAAAATAGGGCCATCCAGTCGTCCAGGGGGGTTGCTGTGATCTGGGGGGTTTGCCAAGGACCCTGATTGTGCCTGGTTGTGACTGAACCAGCAGTGCAGGTTGTAGGGAAAGCCAGTTTTCACATTTTGAAACTATTTTGTGCTGGTGTGAAAAGTGGCCGTTTTAGTCATAATACTACTCGTAACAGGTAAGACTGAACCAGACCTCCACGGGGGGGAGTTTGGCTGCCTGCCTGTTTCGAGTAAGAAATGCCTTCCTCTTTGGCAAGAAGGTTCATCAAAGAACCGGAAGTGTCCCTGTTCTTTGACCTGATCTGGACTGATCTAAAAGGGTGTGATTTCAGTGTTTTTCCTCTGTGTTGACTTATCCTGCTTTCCTCTGGTGATTTCAGGGGTAGTCCCTCTCAGTTTGCCAGCTGGTCCACCTCTGAATCTCCCGTTTGGTGACCCCCGGACACATCATATGAAAGTGATAGAGCTTCACCGTGGTTAACCGTTTACAGACGGCACCGCCCCCCGCCCTCTGCTCACCAGCCCTCCCTGTCCAGTGACCTCTACTTGGGATGTTCACTGAACCCCAGTTGACTCTCCTGGCTTTTGCCGGGAAGGCACATTTCTCCACCCACCTCACCTGGCCGACCCGCAGTCATCCTGGTGCGTAGGGTGCGGTGTGGCGTGTCCCTTGTGTACTCGGCTGTAGTTCGAGATGTGCCTTTGTAGGAACCATTTTAATGTAAATCCTGCGAACTGTGACCACAGGACACACAGGGGCTGCCCTGTTCTTTTCCAAACACGCTTCCAGCTTTACAGGCACCTGAGTCACTTTCAGATGAGTTTCAGTGCAGAGTCAGCTGTGGCCTAAGGTAGAGCCCAAGTGAAGACTCTTCAGAATGAGGAACTTGTGTCTGAAAAGATGATCCTAAATTGCAGTATTTCAAATCAAGTGGAAGGAGAGGGATTTAAACTGTAGCTCTGGTGGTTTATCAGGTCAGAAAGAGGCAGAGCTAATCCGGAGGAAGGACCGTGGTTGGGGTGATGGAAGGGTGTCTCCCGAGCCCCCAGTTCTTCCTTCTGTCCGTGTTCATGGCGCTCGGTGGGTTACCGTGGTGATGAGAGTCAAGTTTTGATCTTTGCTGAGATGTGAGGCCGAGACTCCTCCCTGCAGAGGTGGGAGCTACCATTGCCTGGTCGTGGCCTCGCAGGTGGGTTTCCTGTCTGGCGTCCAGCAAGCTGTTTGTCAGAGGGGGCCTCGCCCTGGCGGCGGAGGTGCGGGCAGCACTGCCCGTGTCCCTCCAGCGCCCCGTGCCCCGCCTCCCTGGCCTGCCCGCTGCCCGTCGGGAAGCAGCCACCCTGCATCTGGACACAGTGAACAGACTCTGTCCTCTTGGAGGTTCATGTTTTCCTCCTTAACTAAAAAAATAAAACAAAAACAAGCTTCTCCGTAGCACTGGCTTTGGCTATAACTTCTGTTACCGTTTTCTTTACCGTGTGACACTGTCCCGTGACCCCTTGTTGACACTTGTGGCCCCCAGACTCCAGGTCCAGCCCTGCCCCCCAAGGCGGGTGACTGCCGGTCCCCAGGCCCTGCTTCCTCAACTGGAAAGGATGCCCACGGGGGCGCCTGGTCAGTGCCCGGCACGTGGTCATGGACCCGCACTGCTAACTTCCCAATGGAAATTGGCACTGGACCCAGACGAGACTTACGAGTCTTGAGGGAAATTGGCAACACAATTAAAACAGAATTTAGCTCTTTATGATTTTAGCCCAGGGTTTAAAATGATTATTTAGAGTGTCGTCACTACCCAGCTAATTGTTCGTTCTTTTACTCAGTCCGCGGTCATGGGAGTGTTTTGTAAGTGCTGAGCACCTACTGTGTACCCAGGATGTAGAAGATAAAAAGACACAAATAAACAAATAGCCTTAAATTGCCGTTTATAATTTATAGATGTCCCTAGTCATGGTTATATTAAAATCATAATAAGAAGCTTTAAAAAAGGAGATACCCAGCTCCCACCCCAAGAAGTGAGAAGCTCTGAGAGGCAGGCCCCGGCATTGTTCTTCCTTTTACTGTGTATTTTTTAAATGTATTAATGAACACGTAGCCTAAGATATACCATCCTGACTGTTCTTCAGTGCCCAGTGCAGTAGTGTCAACTGTGCTCACACTGGAGCACAACAGACCTCCAGAACTTTCTCCTTTTCCCATCTGAAGCTCCGTGCCATTAAATCCCCACCCTCTCCCCTCCCCTGTGTCCACCATGTACTTTCTGCCTCTGTGAGTCGAAGCGTCTCGTACGGATCGTACATTATTTGTCCTTTTGTAAGTGGTTTGTGTCGCTGAGCACAGTGTCCTCGCGGTTCATCCAGGCCGTGGCAGGTGTCAGAATTCCTTTCCTTTTGAAGAGGCCGAGTAATATCCCATCGTATGTGTGGACCACCTTTTGCGTGTCCATCACCCTATCAGTAGACGTTCGGGCTTCAGATCCTGTGTTATGAATGGTGCTGCTGTGGACGTGGGCACGCAAATGGCTCTTTGACTCCCTGCTTTCAGCCCTTTTCGGTGCGTATCCAGAAGTGGGGTTGCTGGGTCACATGCTAATTCCATGTTTAATTTTGTGAGGAGCCTCCAAGCTGTTTTCCACGGTGGCTGCACCGTTGTACATCCACAGCGCACTCTCGGCACGTCCTCTCCCGCACCTGCTGTTTTCTGTTTTGACGGTGGCCGCCCTGTTGGGCAGTGTCTCATCGTGGCCCTGATTTGCATTTCCCTGGTGCTCAGTGATGCTGACCATCTTCTCACGTGCCTGTGGACCACGGGTATATCTTCTTTGTAGAAATGTAGATTCAAGGCCTTTGCCCGTGTTGTGATCGGTTGTTTATTTTTGTGTTGTTGAGCGGCATTGGTATTGCTTTTTCAAAACTTCCTAAGTGGTACTGATGTGCTAACGGGGCTGGGAACCAGTGATCAGACGTAAAACCAGCCCATAAGCAACGGATCTGAGATTCTGGTTTTGTGCCGTTAGATCTGCTGTGTGTTCGGGAGGGTGGGAGAGGGGCCGGAGCCTCTGGAAAGCCGGCCGTAGGAGGTGGGTCCCTGCTGTGTGTGTCGACAGTGGGCGCGACAGTTCAGAGTCAGGGCCTGGCTGTGGACGGGGGGTGTTTCACCTCAGGTGCTGCTTAAACGTTTCTTCAGCACAAATGGGTCCTTGAGGGAGACCAGTCGGGGAGCCAGGGAAGAGCTCGTGATGCCCAGTCCCGATGGGGGGCTGGGCAGGGAGCGGACAGCGAGAGTGACGGTGCGCAGGCCGTCCCCGCAGGCTGGCCGACCCCCGGGCCGCCTCCTGGACCCTGGAGCCCTGACTGGCGAGGATTCGCTCCACTCAGCACGGGGCCGATGGTGCAAGATACTGCAAAGGCAAAATAGTTTTTCTGGCAGTGTTTCAGAGAAGCTGTGCTTTTCTTAGAGAGTGCCTCGTGTGCACATTTCACAGATCCTTTGTAGCTTTTTGCAAAAAAAAAAAAATGTAGGACTGTGTGCAAAATGAAAGGATAAGACGAAGTCGAAAGGATGGGATGGATTCATAAAACATGTACGGGCAGCGGCTGGAAGCCATTACACACACCAAGATGGGCCTTTGTTACCTTTGAATTTTGATGAGCACGCAGTGGATGTATTTATTCTGAGAAGTAATCCTAAGTATGAATGCAACTTTAAAATTATGGGAATTTACGCCTATTTCTTGTTAATCTGAATAAGCAATTGTGTTGTGAGCCAGCCAGCTGCAGATATAATGTACAAAATATTGTAAAACCCTGTTACCAGGCAGAAAATGCTGCTTGTAGGTCCGTATCTTCAGTATTTGCACCCTTAAAATTTTAGCCTGTGGTCAGCTCTGATTGCTACAAGGGCTTCAAGATCATGCTGGCGTCTTCGTAACACCTTAAATTTGTTAATTCAGCCACCGCTGCCCGCTTTTGCAGTGCCTTCCACCCTTTTCCAGCTCACAGAGCGCGCACAGAGTCGTAACATTTGCACAAGGCTCTGGGTGGGCGGATGCGGCCCGGTGACACCTGAGTCCCCAGCCCCGAGGTAGCCGGTAGCCGTATGTGCAGCTGGCCCCCTCCTGGGTCTGGCCTTCATCCCAGCAGGATGAGAGTTGAGAGCCAGCTGGAATCTGTCACCCTGGCCCCAGCCTTCTATTTCTGATGCCACACTTCCCTAAGAAATGGAAACTTTTTTAGCATTTTGGAAGGAAGGGATTGTAAACAGTTTATGAAATATCAAGCATGCAAAAGAGTGTGTGTAATGTATACGAACAGTTTAAGAGTAATAATAACACAAACGCGCAGCTAAATAAATCGATTATCACCAGTATCTGCACACTTCCCGGGGGGGGGGGGGTCCATCCTGATCACGTGCCCTTCCCTTGTCCTTCTGTAGCATTTTTAAAAACACTTATTTAAGAAGTCTTGGACTTCCCTGGTGGCGCAGTGGTTAAGAATCCACCTGCCGATGCAGGGGACACGGGTTCGATCCCTGGTCCAGGAAGATCCCACATGCCGCGGAGCAACTAAGCCCGTGCGCCACAACTACTGAGCCTGCACTCTGGAGCCCGCGAGCCACAACTACTGAAGTCCACGTGCCTAGAGCCCGTGCTCCGCAACAAGAGAAGCCACCGCAATGAGAAGCCCGTGCACCGCGACGAAGAGTAGCCCCCGCTCACCACAACTAGAGAAAGCCCGCGTGCAGCAACGAAGACCCAACGCAGCCAAAAATAAATAAATAAAATAAATTTATAAAAAAAAAGAATTGCAAGCCATTGAGAATCTATTATGGCCACTAGGTAAGAACAGGCAAAGGAGACGCACGAAGTCAGAAAGGAAGAGGGAAATACAGACGTGCTTTGGGGGAAATACTGAACCTAGATAGTAATCAAAGAAAGCGGGAACGTTGGCTTCTGGGAAGGTGGGCGCTTTGCTTGGAAGGGAGAAGGGAGAAGGGACACTGAGGCTGGCGGGGGTCTGGGGAGGCAGCGCAGGTGGCACCGGCCCCCAGCCGTGCTGTTGGGAGCGGTCCGGCCTCCGTCAGCCCCTCGCGAACGTCTCAGTGCTGCCTCTCCTCTGCCCGCTGACATCCTGTGGACCAGGCTCTCTCGGGGGGGATGCTGAGAGGCTTGGAGCTTGGACTGGCACGGAGACGGAGGCTGTCTGTCTGGCAGGGCCGACCCCTGACCTCTTCATGGTTACGTGTGAGCAGTTCTCCCCTTTGTAACCAAGAGGACTGTTGTCACAGTTATTTATCAGCGGCAGCCAGCACTTGTAGACCAGTGGAGTCTGTGTTAAGGCATTTCTGGGTCTTACTCTCCACAACAGTCCACGAGGTGGAGCGGTGTTGTGTTCCATTTGCTGATGGGAATCGAGGCGCAGAAAGAAGAAGGTTGCCCTTGTGACGCGGCTGGTGAGTTTCAGAGAAGGCCTGTGGCTGGGGTCCATCCCTTCACTGTGACGGACACTTCTTGTGTGTTTGGTCGTGTACACATGGACGTGCATAGGTGTGCAGATCTTAAAAATAATCATGTGGCCAGTTAGTCAGTCTTTTTATGCCCGCTGGGGGCCACATGCTTTAAGGGACCATTTCTCTTCCCACAGCACAGTCATTCTTACCTTAGGAACTTGAGGTGTGTTACCTTTCCTGGGGCATTGAACTTGGAGCCTGGTGTCTGTTGATGTCATGCAGGGTCTGTCTCCTTCCAAAGGAATTCTGTGCTCGTGGAATGGATGGCAGCTGGGGGTCAGGGCCCCCTGCACGTTGGCAGCGTGGCTGGTACGGGCCTTTCTCTGCCAGGATAGTCAGGTGTCACAGTCAGGGCTGTGAAGGGGAGTTTTGTTCGTTTTTATGCCACCTCGCCATAAAAATGCACAGCATTTGCACTGTGTTATGGGAGAGTTTGGGATTGATTTCTCTGGGGCCCCTGCAGACTCTTGACTGTCTGTGATGTTGTGGAAGAGCCAGTGCCCCGCACCCTGGCCTCAGACTGCACGGGTTTACTGGGGAAGAGGTCCGGAAGAGGGTTATGTGTGGACCTAGAGTCCAGATGTGCAGGGCGTGTTTGCCCTGCGGGCGGTCTTGGTTTCTCTTTCAGCTTCGTTCGGTCCACGGCGTTGCCCGAGTGCCTGCCCTGCCTGGAGAGTGCCGCTCCGTGGCGGTCACGGGGGCCCTCGTGCCTCCGTTCCGGCGAGTCAGGCGGTCCATGTGTAAAAACAGGGGCGGCTTTGTCGGATGTGAGGGCGCAGAGAGAGGCGGGGGGGAGGGTGCCGGTGGGCGTGATGGGCTGTTTGTGCGGCGCCCGCGGGGAAAGGGCGTCTCTGAGCACAGACCTGGGTCGTTGGAGTGTGAGAACATCCCAGGCCGGGCCCACGGTCCAGGGCCTGGGTGGCCGCACCGTGCCGTTTGCAAAGCTGGGCAAGGGGGGTTCGGGGCGGAGCCCCTGTGCGTCGGGGGCAGAGCTGCAGCCCAGAACGTGGACGGTCCCTGCTGACTGGTTGTGCGTTTCTGTGTGAGAAAACTAATGAGGGCTTTCAGTCAGAGACGTTCTGATCCTCCGAGCTTAACTGCCTTCTAAGTGGAGTACACCCCACGTTTCTACCAAACAAAGCGCGTACTGTAGTCTGACACCCGGAGGAGCTGCAGATGCCAGCAGTTACTTTGCATCGCAGACAACCGCGCTGGGCTCTCGCCATCCTGAAACTGCGGAAGAGAAGACGTGGGGTCGCCAGGCGACACCAGGGTTTCCGGGAACGCCTGGCGCAGCGCTCCCGGGACGGGGCTCCTCCTGGCTCCAGCGGCTGCACGCGGGGGCTCTCTGGGGGCGAGTCCTCTGGAGTGAATGGAGGAGGTGGAGAGACTGGGTGTTATTTACACCTGCTGCTGTAAGGGGATGGAGCGCGCGGGCGACCTACGCGTCCTGCTCGCGCACACGCGAAAAGCCCAGGCGCTGTCTGTTCGTTTTTCACCCGAGTCTTCTGACCGCAATAGATCAGAACATCAGGACGAGGTGACTTCCCACGGCAGTCGTGGGAAGTCCGTTCTGGGCCTCAGATGGTCTATAAGATTCGGCAAAAACTGGTACTTGAACACCATCACCATTTTATCTTTTTCAAAATCACCTCGCTTTGTAGACACTTGTTTGGAGAAAGGAGATGAGAAGGAGCTGGCGTTGCAGTCAGCACAGTAAAGCCACAGCTTCACGCCGTCCACAGCTGGCGAGCAGTATTGCGTATCAGGGAGCAGATCCCTTATTTGCAGCAGGACGCTCAGGAAGCTAGATTATTAGTGTAGGAGCAAAGGGAACCATAATCAGCGAATGGAATTTCCACGCATCCTGCGTGGATTCAGAGGCAAAAATGCTTTAGGAAAAATGGCTAATGTATTTGTGTGGCTGAAAGTTTTGAACCAAAGTTTGGAAAGTAAGTGGAGGATTGTGATTATGTGATCGTGCGAACACATAGATTATGTAGTCCATCATCTAAAAGTCCTCAGAATATTTGTATATTTAATGCAGCAGTTCTCAGTGAGGGCGGGGGTGACTTTGCCACCCGAGGGGCACTTGGCGATGTCAGGAAGCAGTTTTGGTTGTCAGAGTTGGGGATGCTCCTGGCATCGAGTGGGCAGGGACGCTGCTGGCACCGCACAGGATGGACCCCCACGACAGAGTCTCCTGCCCAAGGTTGACAATACCTGATTCAACGCTATGCTCTTAGCAGGAAAGTATCGTAGATTTTGAACTCATTTCTGATGTTTGTGGGGTCCTTTCTTTTACTGCTTTTGAATTCAAATGTGAATTGTACCAATAGGATATGCAAGAGTATCCTACAGCAGTGAAAACAGAGATAAAAGTGTCAATGTGAAGAAACTGAATATCACGTTGAGCAAAGGACCACAGTGGTCACCTCTGGGCACGCGTAGAAGGAATGACATGGCGAGGGTCCAGCGGAGAGAGGAGGTGTGTTCTTCCTGGAGCGGCCAGAAAAAACTACCACCGCGCGGGGGCCGAAGACACAGGGCTCTGTCCTGTTACGCCCTGGAGGTTTCCATCCCAAATCCAGGTGTCATGGGGCTGCACTCCCCCCGCAGGCTTCAGGGGAGGGTCCTTCTGGAGCGTCCTCTTCCTGCCTCTGGGGTTGCGGGGATCCTCTTTGTTCCTGGACTTGCAGGTGCATCACCCCTCTCTGTCTCCATCTCGCCCGCGTGTCTGTGTTCCTCCGAGAAGGACACCGGGCACTGCACTTAGGGCCCCTCATAATGCAGTGTGAGACCCTGTTCCCACATAAGGTCACACCCTAAAGCCCCGGGAGTAAGGGCTTGAATATGTCTTTCTGGGGGACACAGTCCAGCCCATTACAGATTGCAGGGTTTCAGTTTTCTTACGTTAGATGGCGGGTTCATGGACCTTTATTGTATCCTCTGTGTTTTAACCTTTTATCGTACACATTTTCAAACATATACACCATTAGAAATAACAGTGTAATGAACCCCATCTCACTCAGCTTCAACCATAACTAAGTTACGATCCATCTTGTTTCCTCCTTACCCTGCAACAGCTCCTTTTCTCCCTGCTAGTGTCCAAACCCAGCACTTGAGCCAGGTCACTTCACCCTACATACTTCATACAGTCTGTAACTGACGAGAACATCTTTTAAACATAGGTGTTGCCCCATCATCACACCGCATCAAACCAGTAGCAGTTCTTGACCAGCATCTACTCTTCGGTCCACGTTCAGATTTCCCGATTGCCCCCAAATGTATGTCCGTATTTCTTCTTTCTCACAAACGACAGCAAACCATAAACACTGTCATGTCCTCGATCTCTCGGTACGTCCAGAGGTCCTTCCTCACCAGCCTGTTGCATGGACACGGCTGGGTGATATTCCCTTGTGAGTCAGCCAGTCCGTTCATGGACACTGGTTGCTAGTCTCCTATTACAGTAACGCCGCGGTTACTAGCCTTGTGAATCGATAGTATTTTTGCAAGGATGTCTTTGGGATAGATTTTTAGAAGTGGGATTCCTGAGGCAGAAGGAAATGCCTCTTTTATTCACAGTTTTGCATTTTCACCTGCAGTGACAATGATACTTGTTCTCCACCCACCTCACCTGCGCAGTGTTGTCAGACTGGGGTTTTCTCCGTGGGGATCTCGTGTGTATCTCCAGCTTTTGGGGTGGTGGTGGAGAGGTACGGGGATCACCAAGATGCACGGGCCTGGGGGGGATTCAGAATGGACCAGCTGTAATCATTTTAGCTTCAAGAAGCATTGATCAAGCCCCAGGCTTCCTACACTTCTGTCCTGTCGGCAGGGCTGGCAACCCTCTGTTAAGGCCTTGATGGTAAATATTTCGGGCTGCAAGGCCACGTGGTCTGTCCACGCCAATCTGTCCTGCGGTGCGAGTGCAGCTGTGACAGCCATAACGAACGAGGGCCGCTGCCTGACAGTAAGACTTTATTACAGATGGCGGTGTTCTGCTTTCCTCCAGTTGTCACGTCGTGAGGAATTCTTTTTCTTTTGATTTTTTCTACCGTTTGAAAATGCAAACCCTGTGCCACAGCTGGGGCCGTAGTTTGCCAACCCCGGAGGTCGCTGCATCCCAGCTCCCTCTGCCCAGCCTGGCCTCAGACCTTCCAGACTCTTCCCCAGCTGGGACCAGCCTCATCTTCATCACGAGGGACGGGTTTTCTCCTTTTCCTCCGAGTCCTACACGGGTTGTCCCCGCCGGTACTGACAGGTCGGCAGCTCCCTAGCGGCCCGTGGGGTATCTCCTCGTCCCTCTGGCCTCGGGCTCCCGTGTGTAATAGGGACACGAGGCCCCTGCCCTTCGGGACTGTTGCAAAAGCTAGAATTTAAAGTTTCCGGAAGCTGCTCTTTGTGTTCTAGATTTTGGTCTGAGCTTTTCAAGGTGGGCTGCCAGTGGACATGTTGATCCCACAGCGGACACGCAGCCCTTCACCAAGCGTCGGCGGGTGACCGGGACGTTCCTTGCTTTACATTAGTTTATGGTGACAGAGGCGCTGGCTCGTCTTCCTGGCCTGTTTCTCAGTGTCTTTGTCAGCAAGGGAGATGGCATCTTTCAGCGTTGTCATAAAGTTCAGGTGTGACAATGCACGTGACTGAGCTGGTGGCTGGGATGCGTGTTGCAAACGTGTGGTGTGATCGTTATAATTCATACCTGTGAATACCCCACATGTAACTCGTGAGACCCCAGCACTCTCTCCGAGTCTCCATTTCCTGTGGGGGGTCGTCCAGTAGAGTTAAAGCCCCAGTTTGACTACACTGAGGTGGAATGCTTGTATTTATTCACTCGGAAAATAATTGCTGGGCGCCCACCGTGTGCCAGGCTCCCTGCCTCTCAGCTCATCTGTGCTCTGTGCCTTTTTTATTTTAAGTGCAAGGGATTGAAAATGTACAGACACTAGAAAAGCTGCAGCTCCCACCTTCCAGGTGGCCGAGCTGCCTACCGTCACAGAAGGTGCTGGTCGTCAATAATAGCACCCCGGGAATGATTTCCCGTCAGGGACGCGTGGTTAGAGCGGTGTAAACATCTCTGAGAACCCTAATCTTGACTTAGTTTTATTATGATAATGCTTATACCTTGACATCACGTTACGCTTACGCCATAGAACCCAACCCAAAATGCAAATTAAATACAATGTAGCCCATGAAACAGGAGGTGGGGCTGACCCTCTGCCGTGGCCGCAGCCTGAGCCACCAGCACGTTGTGGGTTAGCAGACACGCTGTCTGCGTCCTTTGCTGGGCCCCTCATTCGGGGCCTGTGCCAGCGGCGCACAGAGGCGATTTGGGTCAGGCCAGCAGCGCTGCAGCTGCGGGAGGTGCTTCCCTGGAGGTGGCGGTGAGGGAGCTCTGTAGTCCGCCCGGGAACCCCGGGTGTTCTGGGCCAAGCCTTTGACCTGCATGGCTCTTAGCACCTCAGGACTTGTCCACCAGGGGCACATGGAGGGTGCTCTCACCGGGGTTCTGCTCGTCCCTCCTCCTCTGAGGGACGGACCTCGTGCCCTTCTCACGTGTGTGTGTGTCAGTGACCTGGTTCAGCAATCTGTGACCTGCCATGTATCTGTCATCTTTGCTGAGTAACAAATTACCCCAACCTTAAAACAGGTCTGGTTATCACCTCAGTTTCTGGACCAGGAATCCTGGTGCAGGTGAGCTGGGCCCTGTGACTCCAGGCCTCTCCTCCTGGCCTCACTGAGGGCGGTCACCTCCAGGTCACCCAGGTGCCCGTGCTGGCCTGGGTCCTCACGGCTGCTGCCCCCTGGCTTCTCCCTGGGGCGGCTCACACGGGACACCCCCAAATTGACTCTTGTCAAGTACCGAGTTCTTCGAGAGCTCATCCAGAAGTTTCTGTCATGGAACAGGGGAAGGGGTGACAGTCTGAGGACCTCTGCCGGACTGTGGCCCATTCCTGGGTCTAGTTGTTGGAAGGCGGGGATTTTCAAGCATGTGGAGGACACGGGCCAAGGATAAGAACCGGGTATTTCTGGACTCTGACTCCTCGGTTATGTTAACAGTTCATTGAACTCGCACGCCAGTAAAATTTCCCTGACATTGAGCTCAGCTCAGCCAGTTGACCTTCATTTACTGATGGAAAAATCAGAGATGGACATTCTTTATCTTCTGTTTGCTTGTTAAAGATGCTTCCAAGATTATCTGGAGCATTTTGGAGCCTGTCTTGGAAGCTTTTCTTTTGTTTTATCTGTTTTTTTATAGAGTGATATCATTTTTTTAAAAATAAATTTATTTATTTTTGGCTGCATTGGGTCTTTGTTGCTGCTCACGGGCTTTCTCTAGCTGCGGTGAGCGGGGGCTACTCTTCGTTGTGGTGCACGGGCTTCTCATTGTGGTGGCTTCTCTTGTTGCAGAGCACGGGCTCTAGGCACGCAGGCTTCAGTAGTTGTGGCGCGTGGGTTTCAGTAGTTGTGGCACACGGGCTCAGTTGTTCCATGGCATGTGGGATCTTCCTGGATCAGGGATCAAACCCGTGTCCCCTGCATTGGCAGACAGATTCTCAACCACTCTGCCACCAAGGAAGCCCTAGAGCGACTTCATTTTGTTCTGGTTTTGCCAAGCAGGCAGAATGACATCGATTCTGAAATCTCGAATTCTTACTCAAATTAACGACATGTCTATTGAAAAAAGACCTTGTGTAGTTTTTCTCCTAGAAAACCATAGTAACCGACTTGGTAACAAGTTATGCGTTTTTCACGTGAGTTGCTTTTTGCTTAAAAAAAATGCACACGGTGGAAAACAGAACCTTGTAGATGGATCCGTGCCACTAATCCCCGTCCCCTCAGCTGGTAGGAGGCCCTCTGCCCACATGCCTCAGGACAGCTCTGCTTGGGATTAGGGGAGAGGAACAGGAAGGTTTCGCGGTGTTGGCAGCAGCGCGTGGGCTACGCTTCCTGTCGCTCAGCCTCTGCGCACGCCGTCCAGAGATGGGAACAAAAGTCGCCTCTCTTATTTTTTTCTCATTATCTGGAACTCACGAGGGTGCGGTCATGCTGGTTGCCCTGTGCAGGTCCTGGGTTTCCTGGGGTCAAGGCCCACGAGGCCAGCAGGCTCAGAACCACACAGACAGTTCACACGGGCACTAAGGGCACGTTCACAGCTGGACGGGCGCCTCCTTCCACTCAGACTGGAGTTCCCGGACGCCGAGCCGGGTCTGTCTAAGATGGTAATGACGGCCACAGCGCTGCCCATGATACCTATTGCTTTGATAGGAATTGGACAACCCAAGCTGAGCTTTAAAGTACTGGGGCTGAGAAAGGATGATAGTTTTTTCTGTAGTACGTGCTTTATTTGTCGAGTCCACAAGCCTTTTTAGCAGTTACTGGTGCTGGGATGGTGCCACGCATCGTACACATTGGACAAATACTGCCTCATCCGCGGGCCGTGGCCCCCAGGCCAGATGTCGTGGCGTGTCCTGCCTGTGCTCTTACAAAGCCTTGAAACTCCTTGGCTCAGCCAGTGGTCCCGAGCTGTCCCTGCCGCCCCACGGCTGCCCGAGGAGGGGCTGCCCAGCCACGGGACACACCCATCTCGCTCCCTTGGTTACCTGCCCCGCCCTGCGGGTGCTCGTGTTTCCTGTTTATTTGTTTATTGATTTGGTTGCGTCGTCGCGTCTTAGTCGCAGCGGGAGGCATCTTGTTCCCCGACCAGGGGTCGAAACTGGGCCCCCTGCACTGGGAGCGCGGAGGCTTAACCACTGCACCACCAGGGCAGTCCCCAGCTGCCTGTGCTTCTGACCCTGACAGAAGGTAGAAACAACATTAAATATGATCCTTGCTGTCGCGGGGCTTTCATCTACTCGAGATCATGATAGCCAACACTTATGAAAGGTTTTTACTCTCCCCTAATTATTTATCCAGCCAAGCTTGACTACTTGGAATCTTATTTCAGCTCCTGGCCCTGACAGGTGGGACAGCACACCTGGTCCTGACAGCGCAGCCCGGGGACACGGGTGGGGAATCAGACTCCTGGGTTTTGCCCTGGACCTGCTGCTTTGGGCAAATCAGTTCTTCTTACTGGAACTTTATTGTTCCTTCGTCTGTCAAATTATGTGGTGGGGTCTTCAGATCAAATTTGTATCACCGAGGAACGGAAGTCAGGTAACATCTCCTTTAAAAATGTCAATGTGTGCAAAGTTTTGCAGAAAGATGGGTAAGTCTGACTGCATCACAGTGTAAAACTCTACGCGAAAGACTATAAAAGTTAAAAGAGGAGTGACCAACAGGGAGGAGGTGTGCAGTGCTTCAGTGTCTGTCACCTGTAACAGGCTTCTGTGAATCTGTGAGAAAAAGAAAACCCAGGAGAGAAAAGCGGGTCAATGCCGCAGAGCTCACAGCTCACGAGGGTCCCACCGCCGCAGCCGGGAAGGCAGCGAGCTCTTTGCTCAGACAGTCAGCTCGGCCGCGTGGATACGCCCGTGACAGCTGGCGGGGGGGGGACCCGGGGGTCAGACCTGCTGGGGTGTACGTTCAGAACGCGTCGGCTCCCCCAAAATGTGCCTGCCCGTGGTTTACCGTCCGGCCTCCTCTTCCAGAGTGACCCCCAGAGAGGCTCACGCCCACACGAGGATGTCTGTCTCGGCGTGAAACATCTGGGGGAAAACCTCTCGGGTGCATGGGTCACTTGTAAGTTCCTTCTCTGGGGTTTGCAGTGGGTTAAAAGGATGGGCCCAGTCTGTGTCTATCCCTATAGGTAAGCCGTTGTCTCAGAGTTACCGTTACAGCCCCGTTCCCATGACCCTGGGTGAAACAGCGGGTTGGAGGGGATTAGCACGCATGCTGCCGTTGTGAGACACATTTGGGGACTCACGACTGCAGCAGGTCGTGTGCGTGGCTCGTGGCTGGATTAACGTGGACCCTGCGTGTGACCTCACCTTTGGGACGCCCCCAGAGCTCACCATCCATCAGATGTGCCTCGTGGGGAGGGGGCGGGGCTGAAGGGGGAAATTGGGGGCTGCAGCTCTGTCCATGAGGTGTTAGCTCTCAAAGGTCCCGAGTCAGACATCACAAGTGTTCATATCTGCCAGCTCTGGATGGTGGAGACCTGGGCGTTCCCATCACGCTCCTGCTGCTTCTCGTCATTAAAGACAAAAGGTGTTTGACCCCAGAAATCAAATGCGGAAAGCCCCGGAGCCTTTTCCTGTTTCCGTCTCTTTGTGGATTTGAAGGTCCCGGCAGAGGGGGTGGTCACCGCGCCCCTCCTCCTTGGGACTTGCCTCTTGCATTGAGGTTTCTCACTGCCTGCCCCTCCTGCTCTAGTTTCTAATAATGAATGAGTCGTGTGTGGGGAACAGGGCAGCACCTCTGAGGCTCCGTGCAGCCCAGCTGTGGGGCGCCAGCCTCGCTGTGTTTCCCTCCATCCCCCTCCCCCCTGCAGCCACCCCATGTGGCCCTGCCCGCCTGGCCTGCTCCTGTTTCCGGGGATCTGTGATGTAACAGCTCCCTCCGCCAGGACAGTCGTTTCTGGTTCTGTGTGACTCACCAGACCTGATTAAAACAAATCCCGGTACATTTCAAAACATCAGCTGTGGGCTTCCCTGGTGGTGCAGTGGTTAAGAATCCGCCTGCCAATGCAGGGGACACGGGTTTGAGCCCTGGTCCGGGAAGATCCCACATGCCGCGGAGCAACTAAGCCTGTGTGCCGCAACTACTGAGTCCACGTGCCACAACTACTGAGTCCACGTGCCACAATACTGAAGCCCACGCACCTAGAGCCCGTGCTCTGCAGCAACAAGCCACTGCAATTAGAAGCCCCCGCACCGCAATGAAGAGTAGCCCCCACTCGCTGCAACTGGAGAAAGCCTGCGTGCAGCAACGAAGACCCAACGCAGCCAAAAATAAATAAATAAATATTTTTTTAAAAAAAACAAACAGAAACGTCAGCTGTTACGTAAATTGTGGGGAGAGTTCATGTTATTTTCATCAGAACCTTACCAGGACTGGTTCCCATTGTGGAAAGTCACGTAGCCTGTAGTATCTCTGCTCGTGGTGTCAGAGCCCAGTAAAGCAAGAGTGTTGTGTCTGGTTGTGCCTGACACAGACCCAGGGTGTCTGTCTGGTTGAGGCCGTGCAGCCCTGGTGACATCACTCCTGAAGTTTCAGGTGGAGCCGTGTCTGTGTCGTACGGGCTGAAATGCGTGTGTGGTTTTCCTAACTTGTGTTCCTTCCATCTTCCCTTTAGAATCAGAGCCTCCCGGTGCTTTGTACGAGTTATTGGGGTTAGTTGGGGCTGTTCCTAGGAATTTCATAGCACGGGGACGGTAAGAGGGGTTTACTAACAGGAGGGGACCCTGGGTCTGACGGGGTGAGAAGCGCTCCAGGGATGGGCAGGGCGGGACGCAGGGAGACTCTGCCCCGGACGGTGCCGGCCCCCGGTGGGCTTGCTCTCAGCCCCTCCTGCCACCTGGCTGGCTCAGACGGGGTCTCCGGGCAGCTTGTTGACGGGGATGCTGGCTGCGAAGTCCAGCACAGGGATAGGCAGTGAAGGAGGGGCCCCAGAAGCTCTGGGACACCCGGTGCTCCCCTAGGCTGTATAATCTGTCATCCTTATTCTGGGGGTGGGGCTGTCTGTATTTCATTTTCAATGAAAAGAATAATAAACAGTCTATAATAGGAATAGAAAAGTTTTGTTGGAGCCGAATTGAGCCCGGGAGACACCGATTCAAGAAGGACCGACTTGAGGCTCAGAAAGGCAGAACCGGCAAAGTTACCCAAGTTGTTTGCCAAGAAGCAGGATTGGAGCTGCAAGAAGCGGGACGGGTTGGGGTCTGGAATGGTTGCTTAGTTACACGGGGAGACCCTGGGACCCTAAGGTGCAGCTGGCCGGTGTCGCCTGTCCTCCCTGCTACCAGTTGCCTGGCGCACCTTGGGCCTGTGGCGCAGGTGGTGTGAAGGCCCTCACCTCCGGCCCGTCCTGGCCTTCGGCTCCCTGTTCTGGAAGCTTCTTCCTCAGGCCCTCCACCTTGTGCTGCAGGCCTTGGGCCCACCCCGCCCCTGGAAGAGGCCTTCCTGGCTGGTGCCCAGCCTCCATCTAACTATGCCTTCCTCTGAGAGTGTTTGGTGACACAGTGAAGATGAAGGAATGGCCTCAAGAGTGGACAAGGAAATACCGGCGTTTCTTGAGTGGGCTTCACACACAGGGAGAAACACTCAGTTATGTTTTCACGTCTGGGGAGTGAGTCACGATGGTGAGACCATTCATGTTGAGCACCTGTCGGGAAGTGGGCGGGAGCGGTGCAGGTGTGACGGGTCACGCGGAGGCCTGCGCCTTGAGCCAGGGGAGGGGCCAGACCTCTTGACCCCCTCGGAGGAGGGTCACAGTGGGCTTCCCTGGGGAGGGGCGGAACGGTGGGCGAGCTGGGCCGTCGGGGGGGGCTCCCAGTCACGGGGGGCGCCACGTGCAGACAACACGGCAGCTGCCCTGCTCTCCCCTCCTGCTTCTGCCCCCGCCAGCCCGGCCCAGGTCTCAGGACTTGTTGGTGGCCCCCAGTGGTCACCTTCCCGGGCCTGACACACAGACCACTGCGGGGTTGGCCTCAGCCTCGGGCTCCCAGGCCGGTATCTCCCCCGAAATAGACTCTTCGCTTCGGGGTTTCGGAGATTCGCGCGGGTTTCAGGCAGCCCGTTTCCAGGCCGAGGCCAGCCAGCTGAGCCACGTTTCTGAAGCGGCTCTGTGGATGTCGTTATCCAATTAGTCGGTATTGTCACCACGCAGTTTGCCGTAATTCCTGACTCAGCCCTGCGGGTCCTTCATTAGATATATATTCAATATTTAGAAAATATGCCTCCAGTGCGGCGGAAGGTACATAATTTCGGCTGTGAAAAGCCCCCGTGTGCACCAACATGTTCTGTGTGGGAAGTGGGTGAGTTTGCTTAGTTTTCTGGCTAATTCGTCTCTGGAAGGGGACAGTCTTTCCTGGGAAGTAAATATAGAAATCACGTGGTCCTCCTGCCGGCCTCCTGGTGACAGCTTTTCTAGTGCCGTATGAAGCACTGCGGTTGGATCCTTGATCATTTGAGCATCTCTCTCAGGCTAACTGATTCCCACCCGCCATCCTCGTGCTGTAGTTTCTGCTGGCCCGCGTGCGTGGCTAGTTCTTCTTCGCATTGTCCGTGTTCTGGCGTCTTTATCCACGTTTCTTTCTGCAGAGGCTACTGCAGTTGCACTGTAATGTGAACAGCTGGGGACGCACCAGGATGTACACCTGTTGTAAAGAGGGGCTGTTTCGTGGGGGGGACGTGGGGGGAGGAACCAACAGCCTCGGTGAGGTTAGCAGGTTAGGGGCAGATGCAGAAATTGGATGGGTCCCTGACAGGTGCCCAGCCCGCCCCTCTGCCTCCTCGGGACCTGGGCCTCTGTTCCCTTTCCTGTCCCTTCTTCATAAATGCCCCCTGCCGGCACCAACACCCCCCCCCCCCAGCATGGGGACCGTCTGGCCTGTGACGCCATCGCCCTCCTGACGCTCCAGGGGACACGGGGTCGCTATGCTGTGCTCTGGACCGTGGGAGCCCTCGCCGCTGGCTCACAGGGCAGTACTTATCTGGTCAGCGACTCAGGAGTCCCTGCCCTTCTCTCTGGGGGAGGAGCTGACAGGCTGGGTCCCCTCTGGCCCGGGCCGGGGAACTGGGCTCACATCTAAGACCTGCAGGTGAGGTTCTTTCTCCGACGCTGTAAACCTCGTCTCCCTTCCCTGGGCTTTCTCGTTTCACCGCCTGGTCACTCACTTGGCCCAGCTCGCCCGCACCTCCACGCTGACTGCATCAGCTCAGCCTGGAGTCGTTGCTTCTCGTCGATAGGCTGGTTCCCTGACTTCTACGTGGGGAAGCCGTGCCCCAGCACGGAGACTGCCCCCTGAACAGGCAGGGACGCGATCCGTCCTCCCTGTGTCCTCCCAGCCCCTCCCCAGGCAGCATGCGGGGGACCCACCCGGGCCTGCTTTCCAGGGGAGCCGGGCCTCTGTGGCCTCCATGGGACAGGTGGCGGCAGGTAACCCGCCTGCGTGAGCTGAGCTGCAACCTGCTCCCCCGTAGGGAGGTCTGAGCCCCTGCACCCACCCCCAATCCACGACCAGAGACGAGGCTGCATCTCTGCACAGGCCCTGATGATGTGCGTCGTGAGGGGGTCACGGCGGGAAACTGGACGGAAACCCATCTTTGATCGCTGCTGCCTTTTTTCACGTTGAAGTCGCAGGAACGATTGTATCTGCTTCATCTGCAGCCTCGTCTGGAAACTTATTTTTGTCAAAAACGTCACTGTTGTTTTTGCTCCTGTGCGTTTCACGAGGGGGTCAGTGGTGGCCAGTGCTCTGTCCTGTCCAGCCCAGTCCCGGCCTCCCGCCCGGGCGCCCCAGGCACAGGACTCTTTATCTGCTGCTGTGAGCTATCGAATTAGGAGAGCCCAGAGCGGGCCAAAAGTCGTCTGTGGTTAGAGTTTTTATTTTTAGTTTGGTTCTGGACCCAGTAAATTATGGTTTAGGTCAGCCGGCGTCTTCATTTTCCAGATGGTCAGTGTTTCCCAATGAAGTGGACCATCGCTGGTGCTTCTGTGATCCAAACAATTTTGTGTTGGGAAATATGTCCACGGCAGGAAAATGCCACTGGGAGCCGTGCCGAGGCCCGGATCTGTCTGGGAAGGACGGGCCTGTCGTTCCCATCGAGTGAGGTCCGTGGAGAGGGGCTCCGGCAGAGGCCAAGGGCACTGGTCCAGTGACAGGAGAAAGGGTGCGCACCTGGGCTCCTGCCTCACCGCGGGAAGTCCAGACTCTGCTTACTGGCCCTGGGAAGGCCGGTGATTCACGCAGAGAACTCTGATCTGATCAGCAGTTAAACCCATGGGTTCCACTTACGGAGCATCACTTTAACCATTGCTCCCGAGTAAGGCTTGCAGAAGCAGGAGTGAGTGAAGGCTCCCTGGGTGCAGACAGACACCCGTGTGTGTGGGCAGGGGTGACAGAAGGGGCCACATCACACACTCCGCATCACGGGGAAGCTGAAGTGCTGGGGAAACTGAGCCAGAAAAACGTCTCAAGTTTAGAAACACCTCAGTGCTGTATCATCTTCTTAGCCGTCAAACAAGAAATGCTGCCTTTTAAAGCAATAAACAGACACCAGAACAAGGAATTGCTTTGTCATTGGATCCCTGTAAATTTGAAAAATGGTCGTTAGGGGACTTCCCTGGGGGCGCAGTGGTTGAGAATCCGACTGCCGATGCAGGGGACACGGTTCGAACCCTGGTCCGGGAAGATCCCACATGCCGCGGAGCAACTAAGCCCGTGCACCACAACTACTGAGCCTGCACTCTAGAGCCCACGAGCCACAACTACTGAACCCACGTGCCACAACTACTGAAGCCCGTGCGCCCAGAACCCATACTCCGCAATAAGAGAAGCCACCGCAGTGAGAAGCCCGCGCACCGCAACAAAGAGTAGCGCCCGCACGCCACAACTAGAGAAAGCCCGCACGCAGCCACAAAGACCCAACGCGGCCAAAAATAAATAAATACATTTATTAAAAAAAAAAAAAGAAAGAAAGAGATGGTCGTTAGGTGGAACCACCTCTACAAAAATTGATCTGGTAATTCGAGGCTAGATTACATGTTTACGTTCCAGTGGGACATGTAACTCAGCTAATAGGTTCTGCTCGTTTCAGCTGAAATTCAAAACTCCCATTAGGTGACTAATGCTGGGTGAAATTGATTTCCGGCGTATTTTAGACTCTCTTCTGTCCTTGTGTGCTTTCTGACGTTAACGCTCAGGCTACTGTGCCCCACATCCTAACAAGGCTGATGGCGAACTTGTTGAAGGCGCGGCCACTGCGTCTGACACACCTGCTGGCCCCGCGAGGCCCCTAGAAGTGGGGTGTTTCCTTGGCTCAGGCCCAGGGAGCGAGGGTGCACTGCTTGCCGTGTTCCTCCCATTTTACCCCAGATGTAATCTCTTCTTTTCCAGCTCTGCGGCTGTTGGGCGTTCTCCTTTGGAAACGCATCCAGCTCAGTTTCATCCATCAGGAAATGCTATCTATTAAAAACCAAACCTTAAAGATGTTATTCGTTTTCCCTAAAATGGAGAGGATCCCTCATTCTGGTAAAACCCAAGCTTCACTGTGGTAAGAGGAGGGGGTGGATTTGTCTGGGAAGGAAGGGCCCGTCTCAGCTTCAGAGACGTGAGGTTCGCTGCACTGACGCAGGGTGGGGGTCTCAGCACGGATGCAGAAGCAAGTGACGGGCAATGCTCGGGACCCAGGAATTCGTGGCGAGACCTAACCGACAGCTTTACTGAGGCAAAATTCATAGATCCTAAACCCCGCCTGTTCAAGGAGTACAGTTCAGTGGAATTTAGTACCGAACCAAGGTATGGAACATCGCCATAATCTAATTTGATTGATTGATTCATTGATTGATGGCCACACCGTGCGGCAGGCAGGATCTTAGTTCCCCGACCAGGGATTGAACCCGTGCCCCCCGTATTGGGAGTGCAGAGTCTTAACCACTGGACGCCAGGGAAGTCCCCATCACAATCTAATTTTAAAACATTTTCATCGCCCCGAAGAAACCCAGTACCCAGGCAGCGGCTCCCGCAGCCCCTGGCAGCCACCACCACGCTTTCCGTCTCCGTGGATTTGGCTGTGCTGGACGCTTCACACAAACGTCATCCAGCGTTTGCTCCTTTGAGTCTGGCGCCTTCCGCCTGTGCAGGGTTTGATTTGCATCTCCTTGAGGGCCGTTGGTTTTGAGCATCTTCCCATGTGATGTTGGCCATTGTAAATCTTTGGAGAAAGTCTAGTCAAATCTCCTTATTTGTCTTTTCATTATTGGTTGCGATGGCCTCTGTCTATCCCAGATACCGATCCCTCATTAGATATGATTTGCGAGTATTTTCTAGGGCAACCCTGGGGACCTTTCACGCATCCTCAGGGGCCATGCAGGCAAAGCCTTGACGTCTAGTTCACCTGCGTTTTGGTGGAACGTCTTGTGATTCCCCAGGAACGTGGAAATCTGTGGGGCCGGGTCTCACCCACCTTCCTGCCACCCCCGGGAGGGTGTCCGGCACAGTTTCTTGTGGCCGCCTGGGGTTCTGATGCAGGGGAGCTGCCTCCTGCCCGCCACCCCCAGGATCGGGCCTCTGGTCTCTAGCAGTTTCCCAGGACGTCGTGCCTGCGGCCCTTGTTCACGCACACACTGCTTTGTCTGCAGCCAAGGAAACCCTTCCTGCTGCCCCTCGGTCGAGCCCTTCGTGGAGTGCCCTTCTGCACCCCAAGTCTGTCTCGGAAGCCCCGTGGGCCTGCTGGCTGCGTGCCCTCTGAGCAGACGAGCAGCGGTGCCCTTCCAGCTCCTGGGAAGCTGGATGCTTCGTCTGTGGTCGACGTGGGGCCCAGGGAGGGGCGGGCGGCACTTTGGGTTACCTCATCCTTCTTCTGCGTTAGAACCTGCCAGTGCTCCTCTGCACTGAGCCCGAGGTGGGGAACTTTCCCTTTCATGTCCACAGAGCCCTGGGGGTGCAGCTGCCAACCTCAGGTGTACCTGCGACCTCAGGTGTACCCGGGGCCTAGGGTGTACCCGGGCCCTTAGGTGTACCTGCAGTCTAAGGTGTACCCATGACCTTAGATGTACCCGGGGCCTCAGGTGTACCCGGAGCCATAGGTGTACCGGGGGCCTCAGGTGTACCCGGAGCCTTAGGGTGTACCCGGGGCCTCAGGTGTACCCGGAGCCTTAGGGTGTACCCGGGGCCTAAGGTGTAGCCGGGACCTCAGGTGTACCTGCAAAGCCACCTTCCACAGGTGACACGTGTTGGGGGCTGAGCCGTGTCGCCTTAGGGGCACATGCAGGCTCTGAAGCCCTGTCCCTGCTCCAGGGGGGCCTGGAAGTGGCAGCCGAAGGCATCACAGCAGGGAGTGTGGGTTTCAGAGTCGAGGGGGCTGGTGTGGAGCGAAGGGGTGCAGGATGCTTAGGAGGTTCACCCTCCCCAGGTCACCCCGCTCCTGTCCTGACTCAGCTCCTCCCCCACCCCTGAGGAGAGGCCCGGGCAGCACAAGAACAACGGCCCCTCCCTGCCCCGCAGCTCTTAGTGAAGTGTCTCCTGCGCCCCCCGGGCCTTCCTGAAGCTGGAGGAAAGCTGGCCTCGCAGGTTCAGGGCCTCTTTCCATCGGAGGTTCAGCCTCTGTGCCCTGACGGTGGTCTCTTCTCGCCTGCGTGTGTGTCGGATCGAACAGGGCAGAAAGCCTGCTGAGGTCCCTGCCCGGTTTAGGACACGCTGGTGGAGAGATGGGGAGTGGGTTTATTTCTGTTGGCAGTTTGTAAACAGCTCTGCCTTTGTAATTTGGACACGTTACCTGCCGTCCGGCTCAGCAGCAGGATGTAAACACCCCTGAAGTCCCGAGACTTGCGAGGAGAGTTGACGGTGTCTCTGGGGAAGGTGGGATTCATTTTCCTCTTGCACGTCCGGGCGGAGGACCAGCTCTGGGGCAGGGTTTGCCTGGCCGCTTCTTGCTGCTGTCGTCTGCAGGGGACCCGACAGCCCGCGCGGCTGCAGGGATGGAGCCCCGCCCCTGCGCTGTCACGCAGGGCTGAGTAGGACGAGGTTCATCCCCAAAGGAGCTGGTGTTGCGATGACGTGGCGAGTCCCTCGGAATATGTCGTGTTGGGTTTGTTTTCTGACCTCGTCCCACAGGCAGGTGTTGTACCCTGACCTGTACAGTTAGAACAGCGCTGAGCGGGCGAGTGGTATTTGAGGTGTTGAATGATTACGGTAAAGCCGGCCTGTGCCCAGGGTGTGAACTGGCCCTAATGAGCCTCCTTCTGCCGTGCCTCCCTGGGGACGGGGCTCCTGTGCCTGTGCCCGGCCGCCGCGGAGCCACTGTCTTCAGAGTTTAGGCGGAAGGTTTCCAGGATTTTCATGTTTGTGTTAAAGTTGGTGGCGCAGTGGTTGAGAGTCCGCCTGCCGATGCAGGGGACACGGGTTCGTGCCCCGGTCCGGGAGGATCCCACGTGCCGCAGAGCGGCTGGGCCCGTGAGCCATGGCCGCTGAGCCTGCGCGTCCGGAGCCTGTGCTCCGCAACGGGAGAGGCCACAGCAGTGAGAGGCCCGCGTACCGCAAAAAAAAAAAAAAAAGTGAAGGTTCCCTGAAGCCACAAAGGCTGGACACGGTGCTGGATGGGACGGGCTGGGCCCCCGGAGCGTGGCCGTGTGTTTCCTTTCGTTGTCTCTGTTTGTTCTTGACAACGCTGAGCAAGGGGCTAGGACCCCGTGCCGGGGCTGCCTGTCTGTGGGGGGAGGTCCAGGGCCCCGTGCTGGGGCTGCCTGTCTGTGGGGGGGGGTCCAGGGCCCCGTGCTGGGGCTGCCTGTCTGTGGGGGGAGGTCCAGGGCCCCGTGCTGGGGCTGCCTGTCTGTGGGGGGAGGTCCAGGGCCCCGTGCTGGGGCTGCCTGTCTGTGGGGGGAGGTCCAGGGCCCCGTGCCGGGGCCGCTATGCGAGGCTTCATTCAGTCTCTCGTCAGCAGCCATCATGTCTCAGGCACTGCAGTGCTGACCGCGTACAGTTGGTTGAGCGTCACTAGAAGGTTCTTCAGGTCGGAGGTGTTTCCTTAACGTCCGGTGCACAGCACTGTGAATAATGCAAAGATGAGTCAGACCCAGGTCTTCTCGGTTTCCAGGGAGGCTTATGGGTGAGCTGCTGCAGTGTGTGAACCGTCCTTCTGCTCTGAACTCATAGTTTTACTTTCTTCTTTCGTTAAAGACCTTTCCCAAAAGTTCTGGGATTGTCGTCTTTTTTTCTGAAGGCTTAGGGTTTTGCTGTCACTTTCTGGTTTTGAATGGACCCGCCCTGTGGCATTTCCACCGCCCACCAGCTTTGAAGCCCCCCTCGACTCCTGCTGGGGGTGCTGGTGGCCGCTCAGACCGCTCCCCTGAAGAACTGGGCGGGGGTTTGAGCACTTACACCGTGAGGGCCCAGCGGGTGGGCAGGGGTGGGGGGCCCGGCCTTGCAGGGGCGCCCAGCCCTCCCCAGGGCCCAGCACAGACCTGCATCCAAGCCCGCCCCAAGGCCCGCTCTGACCGCTCTTCCCCCCGCAGTGTGCTGGGGAGGAAGACTGTGTGGACAGCCGGACCGTGTACGTGGGCCACCGCGAGCCCCCACCGGGAGCTGAGGCCTACATCCCGCACAGGTGCCCGGACAACAGAATCGTCTCCTCCAAGGTAAGCAGCAGCCTGCGAGCTCGCCGCACGGCCCTCGGCGCGTGGGCTCAGCACCCCTCCGGTTGCCCCCCGAACACTGTTGAGACGTGACGTCACAGCACATTCTCTTCACGTCCCTCTTACCTGTGTCACGTTTAAGGATCAGATGTGAAGTCTAGGACGTTCAGGTCCTGCCGGCACCACGTATTAGCTGTTGGCCGCATGCCACCATCGAGCCGCCCCAGGCCAGGGTCTCTTCCTGCAAAACAGATGACGCAGGTGCCCCGGCGCCACCAGCTGGCGAGCACGCGCTGGGCGCGTGTCCGAGGCCGTCAGGGAGGAGCGGTGACGCAAAGAGGAGGACGCGCGTGTCACCGTTTACGGGGGCTTTGACCGTCTCTTGGCCTGGAGGTGGGGTTGCAGGACCGTCTTCACACCTCAGATTAACCGGTAGCTGGGTCTTGGGAATGGGGTCGCTGACTCTGGAAAACAGCAAACGGTGGCTTTGCAGGCTACGGAGAACTTTCCACACGCCTGGGTGTCCTGGACACCCAGACCCACGTCACAGACCTGCGTAATTCACACATCAGTGTGCTGCGTGTCCAGATACCTGCGGCGGACCCGCTTAATTCTGTCATGAGTTATCAAGAGTGTCCCGTGCTTGTTACAAATACTTGACAGCTGAGGTTTTCTAAAGCAGTTTTTTTTAAAATTTTTTTTTAGTAGAAGTGCAGTTGATTTGCAGTGTTGTGTTAATTTCTGCTGTACAGCAAAGTGGCTCAGTTACACATATATATACATTCTTTTCCATTATGGTTTATCCCGGGGTATTGAATATAGTTCCCTGTGCTCTACACTAGGACCTTGTTGTTCATCCACTCTATATGTAATAGTTTGCATCTACTAACCCCAAACTCCCACTCCATCCCTCCCCCATCCCCCTTCCCCTTGGCAACCACAAGTCTGTTCTCTGTGTCTGTGAATCTGTTTCTGTTTCATAGATAGGTTCATTTGTGTAAGGCAGTTTTCTTAATGGAATTATTTTATTTTAAAACTGCAATGTAAAATAATAACTTTAATCTCCAGAAATACGGCATGGGAAAGTCAGTTGCTCATAAACAAAATCACAGCCAAACAAATGTAGTCCGTGGTTGCCCAGACATGACCAATGAAAGGAGAAATAAACAGGAGGACCTCATATCCAGAAATAGGTCTTTCCAGTAGTGACGTTTATAAGTTAGACAGTCTCGAATAGAGCTCACTGAAGATGCACTCTGTCAACCACCAGTGCCCCCAAAGGAACAAAATCTCAGACGTATTTCTTAGAAATCTGCTCGTGTGCAGTGCAGGCGCGTCGAGGAATGGGGAAGTGCACTGAAGACACTCAGATACTGTGCACGTGTGAACTTGCAGGGACGACTTCGAGCCCCCACTCGACTAGGCCTCGGGTCCCCACGCTGCCCCGCGTCTAGTCTGGGCAGGACGTTTGACAAAGCCGCCTCAGCTGCTGAGTCACATCCCGCACAGCTGGCTTCTCCCCCAGGGACGGAGCTTGGGCCCTGCTGTCCCAGCCCCGCTTCCTCCCAGGGACCTGGAAGGTTCTGTGCAGCCGCTCAAAGGAAACTTCAGAAACTCAGGGATCGGAGCAGCAAAGCCCTTCTTGACGCATCCGGTGGACTAGAGCCCGAGACTGCGGGGCACTGCGTTTGTTATGAAGCCGCGTCCACGCTCTGGGGGAGATAATCGAGAGCAGAGATTCCTAAATCCCATTTATGACCCCTTGCTATGATTCAAGTTTCGAGCCAATTTATCATTTTCAGGTTTTCCCTTCTAATATTCCCGCAGCCGGTGGCCAGCAAGACGTTGAGGGGCCCCATGTCACCTCCCAGGGTCTGCAAGAGGCGCTGCCTTGCCTGGGGTGGCTTCTTCCTATGTGCCCCGAGGCTCCTTGGGTTCTAACAGAGGAAACCCACCTCCGGGGCGAGGGCGCTGTAAGGATGGGTTTCCATACACGTGCAGGTCCTGGGCGCCTTTTCAAAACTGTTTCTTTTCGGGAAGGTTCCTTCACCCCACGCCCTGACAGAATGAAGTCAGCGTCTGCCCCCGGAGCCAGATCAGGCTGTCACACGGGAGGCGTGGGTTTTGGTGAAAAGGCAACACGTCTCAGCTCTGAGGAGAGAGGGCACTCGCAGTATTAGTGGCTTAAAGTCAGTTCCGGGTAGATGATGGTGTGTCATTTCAAGGACAATTACAGACAACGTAACCTCGGTTGCTAATTGATCTCAGTACAGAGGAGACCCTCAGACGAGGACCTAGAATCCAAGTCAGGAGCAGGGTGGACAGGCCGTGGATTTAGACCAGATGACGTGGACATCGGGACACATGATCATTTTCATTTAAAAACAGCTCAGGATGTGGAAAATACAACTTAATTTGTAAAGCGCAAGTTTACAGACAGGTTCAGAGAATATGTTTCTGGTGATGTATATATGTTTTCTTGGGAAGAGAACATTCGTTTCTACCTTAAAAGAAAAGATGGTCAACAAAGATTTCGTAAGTGCGCAGACGCACTTTAGTAGTAAGTTTTATGACTTATTACTTAAGGAGCAGTAATACTACGACCAGCAGTAAAGTCGTAAGTTTGATTTTATTAAATCCAAGGTCGTGAAAGCACTTAGCATGTGAAAAGTTACACGAGGGGTGAAAATGCTCATCTGGCCTGATCTGAAGAAGTGCTGTTATTGGTGATCAGTGAGTTCTGTTTCCTTTTGGGGCAGAGCCTGGTAGAAATGACCCCAGCACAACCCCTTGGCTTCTGACCTCACGCCGAGCCCCCAACCCAAGGCCTGCTCTAGCACCAGATCCTGGACTCAGGGACAGTGGGGCTTCATCAAGTTACAAAATTGTACCTTTGGGCACAAGACGCGTGTGGCTCCCATCTCTGCCCTCAGCATGCTATGGAATTAAATGTTCAGCTCAGGCTGTGCTGTCCCTCCACCCTGTACAGAAAGCTGAACTACTTGTGACCTTCCGGGTCGCCTTCCCTGGAGATCAGTGACCGTGCCCGGTGCGTTTCTAGGGCGCCGCGTGCGCACCTGTGCGGGATTCCCCCTCCAGGCACATAGTAGCCGCAGCCTCAGCGGTTTCCAGGTGCTCTGGTTTCACTCTCCGGGGCTGGCGAAGCAGGGTGGCGCCAGGCTGTCCTTGTCTCCCCGTCTCCATGTGACTAAAGGTCGACCAGGCGGGACGGCTTCTCTGCGTCTGAGCCGCCCTCCCAGTGAGTACAGGACACAGGTGACTCTCACGGAAGGAAGAGAGTGGCCAAATCCGGCTCAGCGCTGACGACACACGACCCCCAGGGCAGGTGCACACTTTGGGTGTGAAGTCTTTCATGGCGTGAAAGAAACACAAGGCTAGTAATTGTCCTGTGGCTTCAATGCTCCTCAAGTTGTCTGGTGGGAAAGAGATGCTCCGCCGACCTCAGACTCCTTAGCTCCCTCATAGCAAAAAAACCCCCCTTTGTTCCATGCTTGTGGCTCAAGGATTCCAGTATTAAGTTCTGTTCTACTGATCCGGGACTTGACAGATGTAGGTCAGAGTGTTGCCTTGTACATTGTAATACAAAGTGTTACATTATATTGTGGCCCAAGTGTCTAAGCAGATATTTAGATCTTTAGAATTTAGCAGAGATCAAAAATGTGCAATTGGAGGACTTCCCTGGTGGCACAGTGGATAAGACTCCATGCTCCCAATGCAGGGGCCTGGGTTTGATCCCTGGTCGGGGAACTAGATCCCACACTCATGTCTCAACTAAAGATTCGCACACCACAACTAAAGATTCGCACGCCGCAACTAAATATTCGCACGCCACAACTAAGGAGCCAGGCAAGCCGCAACTAAGGAGCCCGCTTGCCACAACTAAGACCTGGTGCAACCACATAAATAAGTAAATAAATAAATACTTTTAAAAATGTGGTAATGGAATATTTTAAAAATGTACAATTGGCACACCATTATCCAATTGCCAACACTTACATGTGTAATAAAATGCTTGTTTTATTTTATTTTATCCATACAGTACTGATGTATCAGTGCAGTCATGAATGTTTCGACTGTCTCATTGGGTTTTCACTCTTCTTACCATACATCATCAGGGATTTTGACCGTATTACTAATAATCAGCAGTAATAACTTATGACAGTCATTTATTCTGTAAAATATGGAGATCACAAAACATGTCTGAGCTGCAGCATGGGTCTTCTGCACCTGATAGGAATAAAGTCATCATTTAAGTGGCTTTAAATTAAGTGGCTTTAAAGGTGCCTGTGGGTCTAGATGCAGGGAGATAACCAAGGTGCTTACCAGTCCAGATGAGAGAGATGGCGTGCAGAGCAGGCTCTTCCCCTTCAGGGGGCGATCTTCGTTAAAAGGCAAAACTGTCAAATGGAATTTTAAAAACAGTGTCCAAGCTCAGTGTTTACTGTAGGTTAATGACATACGGGACATTGTTGTTTTCAACACAAAGGTTAGGGAAGGTCTCCTTCTGAGGCAAAAACGAGACATTTGGCTAGTAAGTGGCCTGACTACCCTCCCTGTGTCCCTCTCCAGCCCCCTAGGTAAGGGGGAGGGGCTGGCCCAGGACACCTCCTCAGTAGCCAAGCTGGGTTAAGACCACCTGAAAATGGTGACTTCTGTTTCACGTTCTGTCCCCTCGTAGCCACGCTGTAACAAAACAGAGAGCTTACCAAAAATTACAGTCAAAGAAGAATGCTAACCATGTGTGTTTTGAGTTAACAATCAGAGGTTTACATTTTACGAGAGACATTTTAATAGTAAAACAATTCTTAAGCTACTTTGCCTTACCTTGAATTGTTGGAATTAGGTAGTTGACATATGCTCCTCTTGGAGCACATGTTCTGTGTTAGCGGTTGTTTTTACAGTCAACAAGTTGATAACATGTCTACAAACACTCTCAATTTTGTATCTAGGGCTAGGCATTTTGTACTTTGAAATTCAGGACAGCTTATCACGTGGTAGAGTAATACCACAGAACGTAAAATGGGATCAAAATGACTCCTTTCTGTTTTTCTTTTACACAGTACACATTCTGGAACTTCATACCCAAGAACTTATTTGAACAATTCAGAAGAATAGCCAACTTTTATTTTCTTATCATATTTCTGGTGCAGGTAAGTCTGGTCATCTTTTTCTGTCACCTCAAGTGTAAATATAAGTAAGTGGCATTTATTCTCAGGTGACTGGTTTGCTCCTCAGAAGGAGGAAGCACTTAATGCCCCTTTATCTGCAGCTACTTCACTTGTTTTCTTCAAGGACAAGCATGTTGGGTCAGAGAGACCTGTTCACTGAAACACAGGCGTGAGCGCTGTGCATGTGAACTGGTCCTGGCGACTTTCCGTCCTCATTCTCCAGTACTGACGGGAGAGCAGGATCTTCCTAATCTTTAGGGGGGATTCTCCTAAACAAAAACATTAAGAGAAAGAGAGTTAAAAAAAAAAGTGAAAACCACAGTGAGGTATGGATTAGGGAACAGGTCAGATGTGCTTTAAGAACAGCAACCTTACTTGTCTCAATCATACAAAATACCGTTGAAGGACTTTTAAAATTTCCCCGACAGTAATTTATGCAACTAATGTAATTAAAGTGTGGCACCAGGAGCAGAGGGGTGAATTGAAATAAAACGTGCACTGGAGTCAGCTGGTGTCTTTGCCACTGCTGACGTGGCTTCCTAAGCACAGCCTGTAATTAAGGAGAACTGCCCTCAGTTTTATAGTAAAAATTCATATCTAATTTATCTCCAGGGGTGGGATGAAGTGGGGTAATAGTAAAGCGAGTTAAAACGAGTCAAAGCAAACGTCGGCAGGTGTTACAGGGCCAGCCAGTCCGTCTAAAGCCCCTAAGAAGTGTTTCTGAAAATGACTCAACGGTTCTCTTCTCACTGCAGCTGATTATTGATACGCCCACGAGTCCAGTGACGAGCGGCCTGCCGCTGTTCTTCGTCATCACTGTCACAGCTATCAAGCAGGTGAGCCTTACAGGCAGAAAGGACGAAGGTCCTACAGAATCTCTGCTATAGGACATCGCCTTTCATCCAAAGCAGAGTTCCCCGCCTTGTTTCAGCTGGCTCGTAGGAAACTTAGCTGACTTCTCGAAATTCACTTTTGTGACTGGTTTAGATACAGTCTTGAGTCAAGAGATGCTTGAGTTAAAAGAAGAGAGATTGTGTAATTTAGTGCTAGCTTGTCGCCCCGAGAGTTTGAAGAGGACACGGTCGTTCTCACGTGGAATCACCCGGAGACACAGCACCTGAGTTGCCTCGCCCGCTGTGTCCCCGGCTGCCCGAACCCCGAGGACCTGCTCGTGCAGAGGGTCTGGGGTGCGGCTCCATGAGTAGAACAGCCTGGCGACCCCTGACTCGCTCCGTGTGGATTGCGCTGCTCTTTGCAATCCTGATAGATAAAGCCGGTGACTAACAGGAAGGACAGGTCGTCTGTTAGTCCCACCATCCACTCAGCCAGCTTAATGCTCAACCATCACCTCTGCTTAGTTCCAGCAAATTCCCGACATCTTGAAAGAAACCCCCGTACCCGTGCGCGTCACTCGCCACCCCCCTCCGCAGCTCCTGGCAGCCACCAGCCTACTTCCTGTTGCTATAATTTGCCCCCTGGGGACATTTCCCATTAACAGCACCATACAGTAGTGATCTTTTGTGTCTGGTTTATTTCACCGAGCGTGTTTTCAGGGTTTATCCACGTTGTAGCCTGTGTCAGCGCTTCATTCACAGATGAATAATATTCCATCATGTGGACAGACAGACCACATTTTGTTTATCCGTCATCCACGGATGGACATTTGGGGTGCTTCTACTTTTTTTTTTTTAATGTGGCTTTATTTATTTATTTGCTTACTTCTTGCCACATGGCGTGGCTTGTGGCATCTTAGTTCCCCGACCAGGGGTCGAACCCAGAGGAAGCGCAGAGTCCTAACCACTGGATCGCCAGGGCATTCCCGGGATGCTTCTACTTTTTGTCTATTATGGAGAACACCGTTATGAACATGCACGTGTAAGCTTTGTGTGGACATAGGTTTTCATTTCTCCTGGGTACATACAAAGGAATCGAGTTGCGCTAATGTTGTAAAGAACTGCCAAAGTATTTTCCAAAGCGACTGCCCCATTTTACGTTCCAACCAGCCGTGCGTGAGGTTTCAGTTTCCCACATTCCTGCTAAGGCTTGTTGTCCATCTTTTTTATTACACTTACCCTAGCGGGTGTGGGGTGGGATCCCACTGTGGCTTTGATTTTACGTTTCCTTGGTAACCAATGATGCTGAGCATCTTTGCATGAGCTGATTGGCCTTTTGTAAATCTTCTTTAGAGAAATAGCTTCAGGTCATTGGCCTGTTTTTAAATTGCATCGTCTTTTTCTCCATGAGTCGTGAAAATTCTTTATATGTTGTAGATACAAGTCCCTTATCTGCTGCAGACTTTTTTTTTAGTGATTTATTTATTTACTTATTTGTTTTGCCTGCACTGGGTCCTAGTTGCGGCATGCGGGATCTTTTAGTTGTGGCATGCAAACTCTTAGTTGCGGCATGCATGCGGGATCTAGTTCCCCGACTAGGGATGGAACCCTAGCCCCCTGCATTGGGAGCGCAGAGTCTTACCCACTGGACCACCAGGGAAGTAAGTCCCTGCTGCAAACTTTTGAACAGGATGACATTTGCATTTGAAATAATTTACAGAAAGGTAGCATCTAGTTAAATTCTTGATGGTCACATTGTTGCTGACAAAGCCGTGCTTTCTGTGTTAGTTTCTAAATAAAAAATTAAGAAACTGAATACACATGTCACATGAGACATGGTTCAAGTGACAGTGGGTGACAGTGGGAATGAGGTGACGCATGGCGGAGTGATTGACTCCAGACTGAGAAAACATGAAGAACGGAGTCTCAAGGTGACCTTTGTGAGTGTAAGGGCGGTGCCTGTATCTCTCCCAGCCAGTCTTCAGTGTGAACGTCTGGACTGGTCTGTGTTTAATACAGAACCGTGAGAAGCATTTAAGGGTTCCTTTGTGATAACTTGGGTTTTATTTTCCACTCACCAGTCATCTGGAAATACAGATTTGAACAACGATATGATTTTACTTTATACCCAGTAAATTGGCTTTTAAATATGAAAGTCTGAAGAGCAGATGGGATTAAGACGTGGTCACACAGGCATCCACACACACTGATGGGAGCATGTCGGGACCGTCCTGGGGAACAGTTTGGAATATCTGGCAAAGCTGAGGATGTCATACAGGGACCCACAGGTGGACCCTGGTCTATGTACTTAGCACATACTGTGTGAGCCTCTTAGAACAGACCAGCCACCAGGGGGCTGGCGACCCCAGGCCTGACCTTAGAGGGTTCTGCCCTGAGACAGTGATGCAGGCAGATCTGAAAGAGCACCGAGCCAGCCCCAAGAGCATCCTGACCACAGCGAGGGGCCTCTGGATACAGCAAGTGTCCCTAAGTGTGTGCCCTCGAACTCCCCGCCCTGTGGCTACGGAGTGACGGCGGTGGTAGCAGCTCCTGGTGGGTGAGACCCGCCCATGGGCACAGAAAGCGCCTGCCTGCCACCCTGGCCAGGACACGGTGCCCTGCGCAGCCCGGGTCCATCCTGGCTCGACCCTCAGACATAGGCCAGCAGACCCAAAGGGCCTGAGGAGAGGACGAAGGAGGTCCCTTGTCAGAGCTGTGACCTTCCAGGGCCACCCGTCCGCAAGCTAACCTCCAGCTTTACCAGCCCCCCGCTTCCTCCTCAGCCCCCTCCTCCCTCTGCACGCAAAGCCCCTCCCACGGAGCCCACCGCCTGGCCAGCCCCCGAGCTCCCGTCCTCCTCTGGGTGCTGAGCAGCCGACATCGGGCGCCTCTGCGTGACCCTTGCAGCGCTCACCTGGGTGGGCGCAGCCCCTGGGTGCCGCCCGCTCCCCTGCCCACCTGCCCGCGGCCCTCACCCCTTCCTCGGCCCTCCTGAGACCCAGGGGGCTCGAGCGGCCCTCGGCCCCCCAGGGACCCCAGGCACAGCCCAGCTGACCCGAGGGCGGCCATCCACCTGCGCGGGTCCCGGCGGGGAGCCTTTGGAGCTGTGTCGGGTGGGGCGGAGTCGGGTTGGTACTGTCCTTGCGGGCCGGAGGCCGCGGCACGGGGCAGCCGGGACGCGAGCAGGAAGGGGTCGGTTCAGGACGCGTGTCCCTGTGCAGGACGCGCCAGGAGTTGCCCGGGTGGGGGCTGGGTGCGAGGGAAGGGAGCACAAAACGTGACGTGGCTTCGTGCACGGCGGTGGCGGGAGCCCAGGGACGCGGCTCCCCCCGCTCGTGTGCACACGCACTTGACCGTGGCCACGGCCGCCCCCGCCAAGTCCAGGAGGGGCTCACGGCGTCTCTCCCCCACCGCAGGGCTACGAGGACTGGCTGCGCCACAAAGCCGACAGCGCCGTGAACCAGTGCCCCGTGCACTTCGTCCAGCACGGCCGGCTGGTGCGGAAGCAGAGCCGGAAGCTCAGGGTGAGTCCCCGCCCGCCGACCCCAGAGGCCCCCAGACGGCCGCAGACCTGTTACGATGAGGAAACAGCGCCACGGGGCTGTTTTCTTTGGCCAAACCTCCGTCTGAAATGGTTTCATTTATTGGATGCAGGCCCACCCTCTTCCCCAAGTACTGCTCACTTCAGGCAAGCTCCTACCACTATCTTTCTTTAACGTCTTATTTCTATGTATTTATTTTTAAAGCTTTAATCGACTTTATTTTTAGAGCAGGTTTAGGGTCACAGCAAATTGAGTGGAAGGTCCAAAGCCTCCCCGTGTCTCCCCCGCGCCCGGTCCCCCATGCACAGCCTCTCGGCCATCAGGCTCCCCCCAGGCCTGTTGTCTGAAGCGTATGACGTGATAGTAACCAGTCCAGACAGGGAGAGCTCTAAACACCTGTAGAGAAGTTATTTTACAGTAAGGCAAAATCATATTAGTATGATCAGCTCTACTAGCTGGAAATTTATGAAAATGGGGACAGAAACCTCCCTGAAAGCTGCATGTTGATTTCTTCTTTTTCAATATATTATTGGTGTAATAATGCATCATTATGTTTAAATTCAAATTTAAATTATTTAAGTGGATTATTTTCAGGCCTGTGCTAGCCGTTTAGAAGCGCTTACACGTGTGCAGGTGATAAGTATGATTTTTACGGTTTGTCCCCGAGTCATGTCTCGCTGTGAGCCTGGGGGTGGAGCCTGGCCACCCTCCCCCGGATCCTCCTTGGGCTTGTCCTCCCCCTAGTCGCCGCCTCCCTCCCCTCCCCTGCAGCCCCACCATCCCTCTGTCCTCCCCGGGGCTGCTTTCCTGGCCAGAAGTCCTGGCAGGGCCATCGGGAAGCTGCTGTGGGAGAGAGTCGCCAGCGCTCGTGCACAGGGACAGAAAGGTGGGCCTCCGCGTCTTTGAACCCAAGCCTCTGCTTCCGGGCACATCCCCAAGCCCTGGGAGGGGCAGCCGGTCAGCCTGGGGGTCAGTGGGTATCTCTGGTGGAGGACAGGGTTCGGGATGCCGGGACACGCCTGTTTCAGGTGTCATCAGCACGTGGTCCATCTTTGTTAACCTCATAATAGTTACTATATGTGTTCTATATTGGGGGTATTTTTAAGTTTCTAAACCACATTTTCTTTGTTTTATAAATTTCACCGTCCAGGTGTTTCAGTAATTCCCCTCCGTTAGCCTAGGTTGGCGACATTTTCCTAGTGGTCAAGGAGTCAGGAGGTGGGGAGCTGGGAGGACAGCCTCTCAGTATGGGAACAGCAGTGGGGACCCCCATGTATATGTTAACAGGCTCTTTCGGACCCTAGGCTCCAAATACCGTTTCCTTTAACAACTACATTTCCTTTGCAAAGTCTTCTATACTTTTAATAAACATCTCTTCAAAAACAGACCGAAACAGTACCTGTCAGCAGAAAATTGAATTTTTAATGTATCGATCTCCTATGGGGAATGTCTGCCCTGTATCCAGCCTGTTTTACCCGAGAGGATTTTAATGGAGTCTGTGAGACAAGGAGGGAAGCAAAGGCTGCTTGTGGCGAGTAGCAAAGGAACCTTCAATTTGTCCACCTCCAGGATTTGTCCTTGCGTGGATGGTGTCACACAGTCTGTAACTTTCATGCAGCTGAATTCCCTTGGGACTCACCCAGGTTGGGCATCTGGACGCCTTCCTTTCGTTGCAGAGTCTGGGGGGTGTGTGGCCCAGGTGAAGGATGTTGATGTTTCTCCAGTTTGGGGCCGTTCAAATAAAGCTGCTGTGAACATTTGTGTACAGGTTTTTGTATGAGTATAGTTTCCGTTTCTCTGGCATAAAAACTCAAAGAGTTCAGTTGCTGGGTTGTCATGAAATTACGGTAAAAGGAACGGCCAAACCATTTCCAGAGCGTCTGCACTGTTGTACCAGCAACGTGTGAGGGGCCCGTTTCTCGGCATCCCCGGCGGCGTTGGGTGTCTCGCCGTTTCTTCTCTCGGTCGTTCTGATTGTCGGTGCGGTTTAAGTGTGTGCTTCCCTAGAGGCTGGTGCGCATCTTACCGTGTGCTTATTTGCCATCAGGGCATCCTCTTCATGAAACATGTGTTCATGGCCTTTACCCATTTCCTACGTGGATTATTGAGGGCTTTTACTGTTGAGCGTTGGGAGTTCCTCTATTCTCGAACCTGGTCCTCTGTCAGAAGTGCCTTCATGGGCTATTCCGCAAAGCAGAAGTTGTTCATTTTGATGGAGTCCCATTTACTGATCTTTCCTTTTATGGCTGCTGCCTTTCGTGTCAAGGTCAAGAACTCTTTGCCAAGCCCTGGAGCCCAAAGGTTGTCTCCTGTTTTTTTTTTCCTGAAAGTTTTATAATTTTATGTTTCAGATTTAACTTCCTGATCCATTTTGTGTTACTTTT
The DNA here is from genome assembly GCF_937001465.1 of Orcinus orca. Lineage (NCBI taxonomy): Eukaryota > Metazoa > Chordata > Mammalia > Artiodactyla > Delphinidae > Orcinus > Orcinus orca. The sequence continues at coordinate 951,434 of NC_064576.1, read as the reverse complement.
TACGTCAGGTGTGAGGTTTAGGTGAAAGTCCCTGTTTTGGCCCAGGACTGACCAGGTGCTCGTCTGTTGGAAGGGCTGTCCCCCCTCCATCGAGTGGCTTTCGTACCTTTGTCCAAAGTCAGTTAAGCGTATTTTCGTGGGTCTGTTTCTGGGCTCTGGGCTGCGTCGCGATGGCCTGTGCCCGTCTTCTGTGGGGACCACCGGGGACCATTCAGTGCGGATCACTGCGGCCACGTCACAGGCTTCATGCCCGCAGGGTGACCGCCCACCTCATCTGCCTGCTTGGAATACAAATGGTGCAAATATTTCTATCATTGCAAAATAGAATATCGCAAACTATTCTGTCATAATGCACTGTGAAGATCCCAGGTCTAAGGCTGGGGCATTGACTGACAGGTCTCTCCTGGGTTTGGGCCAGATGTCCGGGCAGCGATGTTTCTCAGTCATATTAGCATCCACACGCCTTCCTGCAGGTAACACCGTGATGGTGTCTGTGGGAACCGCCGTCCGGAGCCCGGCTTTCGGTTCACGGTGCTGCTGTCTGTCTGTCCCGCAGGTCGGGGACATCGTCATGGTCAAGGAGGACGAGACCTTCCCCTGTGACCTGATCTTCCTGTCCAGCAGCCGCGCGGATGGGACCTGCCACGTGACCACTGCCAGCCTGGACGGAGAGTCCAGCCACAAGGTAACGTGCCTGTCGTTTGTGCCCCGTCGGGACCCGTCGGGACCTCCGCATCCTCCCAGCTGTGCTCCTGTGGGCAGAAGCTGCACCGGGCATGAGGCTCTGTGTTCAGGGGAAAGCCAGGGACTGTTTTCCTCTCGTTTGCTTCTCCCTGTTTCCCACTTTCTTCCTTCCACCCTCAGCCCCCCTAACGACCAGCCTCTCAGGTTAACAGAAGCAGCTCCACGTTCCTTATTTAGCTGTGTCGTTTAGCGTCAGTACCTAGTTAAGGATGGAAGGAAGAGATGGTTGGAATTTTGCAGTTTTCATTCTACTGGTCAAAGTTAGTGACTTGACTGGACTGGAATTGTGTGAAAAGTAAGTCGTGAGTCTAGATTTTGCCCGACTGTTACATCAATGAGTGTCTTTTTTTTTTTTTTTTTTTTAATTTTTGGTTGCATTGGGCCTTTGTTGCTGCGTGCGGGCTTTCTCTAGTTGCGGCGAGTGGGGGCTACTCTTCGTTGCGGTGCGCGGGCTTCTCATTGTAGTGGCTTCTCTTGTTGCAGAGCACGGGCTCTAGGCGCGCGGGCTTCAGTAGTTGTGGTGCACGGGCTTAGTTGCTCTGCAGCATGTGGGATCTTGCCGGACCACGGCTCTAACCCGTGTCTCCTGCATTGGCAGGTGGATTCTTAACCACTGTGCCACTAGGGAAGCCCTATGAGTGTCTTTTTGTTAAAATATCTTAGTAAGGATTTTCTGAAATTATGATTCATTTCTTACGCTCAATATGGAATTCTGTACCAGCAGCTAGTGCTACAAAATTTTAATTAACAATCACAAAAGAAGAAACACATCGCTATTAATTTTAAGGATTTCATTGTTTTAAAAACCTGGAAGCTTCCAAGGAGTTTATGAAAGTGAGCCTTGCTCTGAGGCTCTGGCTCCGAAGTGCAGCTCTAACAGTGCCTGAATGCTGCCTGTGGACACAGGCGATTCTATGCCGGGAAAGCACCAGAGGATGCCCTAATCCTTTGTGGGTGACTTGGGGTGTCATCGTATGAAGCCCTATGGCGTTTCCCACGTTTACTCTCACATTTTCTATGTAACGAATCCCAGGAGGGGGGACCCTTCTGGCACAGTCAACTGTCAGGGAAAGCAGTTCTGGGCTGGGAAGCGCTGGGTGTCCAATGGCCGTTGGAGCTTGGGGTATCATGTCCCGTCCTCCCCAGCCCCGGCGAGCCGTGCACACCCGGCTGCGGGCAGTGGGCTGCCCTCTGCACCCCGACCCACAAAGGGACATCACTGCCTAGACGCGTCCCTGGAGCAGACGCCATGAGCCTCCGGGTGCCTCACTGCTGTCAGGGTGAAGTTTAACAGCAGTCACCCTGGTCCAGACGTGGCCCATGTCTGCACCGGGGCTGCGCTTGGACCTCTCTGTGTTTGTGCTTGGGGGGGCCGGAGTCACCTGATCCCTTTCCTTAAAAGCAGAGGTCACGCCTGCAGTTTTCACATCTGTAAGATGGGGGCAAACCTGTGTTCCAGGGGCTCTTGTGAGGCTATAACTAGGAAATGTCCCAAAGTGCCGGACGCACAAGTGCCTCCACAACGTTGCAGGGTTGCTGTGGTCACACCCCCTGTTGCTCTGAATCCTTTCACGCTTTGCCCGACACTCATGGGAGACACGGAGGAGGCTGCATCCCCTCCCCCCGCCCCTCCTTCCTGTCTCTTCCCAAGGCTGGTCCACCCATCCACGCTCCCTGGTGCCGTCTGGGTCCATCTTCTCAAAATGGGGTCCCAGACCCCAGCACGAGCATCACCTGGGATCAGGTTAGAAATGCGGTTCTCGGGCGCCACCCCAGACTCACGGCCTCAGAAACTCTGGGCGCGGGGCCTGGGGTCCGTGGCCCCCTTAGTTTGAGGAGCCCTGGGGTCAAGGCCAGGTGAGGATCCGTGCAGAAAGCTGTGCTCCCCGGACAGTGACAGGTGAGGGCCGCTTGCCATGCCTGCGACAGCTGTCTGTGAACCACATAAACAAAAAAGAATATTTTAGGTCCCAAATTTGTTTCCTCATTCAGAGCCACCACTCTGACAGATGAATCCAAGTGTCCAGTTTTGAAGAAGAATTCTGTTAGTTGAGGACACTGGGTAAGAATGGAAGAATTTTCTGGCACCTAATAGGTACAGGAATCCCGGTGGTACCTACAGTTCTGTAACCTTGTTACATTTGCAAACTCTTTATTATACACCCTGTCTCGTATGGTAACCAGGCTTTGTAACCAGGCTTATTTATATGCCTAAAAAATTAAACATTGGTGCTGCCCTAGGACGGGAGGCCCCCGCCGCTGGGTTTGTCTTGATCATTTTGGCTGTGAATTCCCATTTCTTGTCAATCTGCAGACCCATTACGCAGTTCAAGACACAAAGGGGTTTCATACGGAGGAAGATATAGATTCTCTCCACGCCACCATCGAGTGTGAGCGACCGCAGCCCGACCTCTACAAGTGAGCCGGCTTTCTCCCCGGGGTCCTCGCTGCTGTCCGTGCCCATGGCCCAGTCGCGCGGGGGTTTGGAATGAGATTGCAAATCACTGCTGAAAAATTAGGACCTCGTCAAACTTATATTACTTCTGTATTTTCATAGTCCAGCAACATTCCAATCCATAAATCTTAATACAAATATTTGAAAAGGCTTGATGGAACTACCTTTGTCAAAGAAAAATGAATTTTCTGTATGTTGAGGAAGTGACTCTAAGGGAAATCATTTAAGTCGTGAGCTAAATAGAACAATTAAAAAGTGGGAGGAGGGGGGAGGAGTGGTTTAGCCTCACACCCCTGTGTTTCCAGTACAGAATCCCAGTCCTTCTTAGAAACGGGTCAGGGGTGAGGAGGGGGGTTCCCCAGAGCCGGGGTCTCGGGTCCTGCCCGCCTCCCCGGTCCCCTGTTGCCCTGGCAGTGACCTGACTCTCCTCTCCCCAGGTTCGTCGGCCGCATAAATGTTTACAGCGATCTGAATGACCCCGTGGTGAGGTGAGGATTCCTGCTTCTTCTAAACACTTGGCGATTTCCTCTCTATCGTTCAATTAAACGTGGATTCTTTTCCTGATGAGAGTTTTTCATCGTTGCTGTCCTGCTGGGTTTGAGGGGGGAATTCTGCGTGACCAGAGGTCCGGGTTCCGCTCCACTTGCTGGTTTCTCTTGTGTACACGCGTCTGGACGCGTTAACAGACGAACGCCCCCGTGGAGCACGTTCTCCCATGACTCTGCCGAGGGTCTTCTCACAGCCGGGAAGGGTGGGAGCTGGTCCAGCAGGCGAAGGCGAAGGCGCGTTTCCCCAGTAGAGACGCTTTCACAGCTGAGCAGACCGTGCGTCTTCGGCCAGGACGTTGAAAGGTTTCTGACTTGGGGACCACTTCACTGGGCTGCGTGAATCTGCCCAGACTCACCACTGGGACACAGCCTCAGTCTTAGACGTTGGGGGATGTGTCTCCCAAGGGCTTGTGCGGGCTCACGTCCCCCGGGGACGGGGGAGTCTGCTTCAGGGATGGGCAGTGACCAGCGCGGTCACAGGTGGGTGTCCACACCTGCTTCATCAGTGGCCTCACCCCGGGCCGCTGGCGGCGGGAGCTGACTCAGCCCTGAGGTCGTGGCGCCCAGACGAGCCGGCCCTGCTCACTGCAGCTGTGGCCTGTGCTGCCTCACTTCCCGGGCCTTGGACGTTTGACCTGCACGTGGCCTCAGGTCTACGCTGAGGGAACTTGGCTTTCAGTAGGTTTTGACAGCGCTCTCCTTCTTCACAAATCCCGCTGGTTAGAGAAATTATTTTTCTTCCAAGTTCAGCAGTCACTAGATTCTCTGTGTCCTGGCATTGCCTCGTGTATTAAGGAAGATACTGGGCCAGAAGTAGGAAAAAACACTCAGTGGGAAATTACTGCAAAGTAAATCGTCATGGGGTTTATGTCCTTGAAGAGCTCCAGAAATTACTCGCTTTAAGGAGACAGTTGGCACCCCTCTTAGCACATTTTTATCACCATTCTTCATCAGCAGGTTAGCAGTTGCTTTCCAGAATCTGTGGAGGCATTGCCTGCTCGTTCTTAAATACCTGTTGTTCTAAAGGTAAATGCCTGGTTACCTTGGAGAAATAATGTGGATTTCTGTGTCTCGCGAGGGTTAGTTTGAGTTTGAACAGAGTGAATATATTTCGGCGGATCCGTATTGCCAGCGGGTGAGGCTGGAAAAGTGAGCGCCGCAGGCTTTCCTCGTGTGGTATTTGGACGGAGCTGAAGGCTGAGCCCTTTGGGAAGATAATTACCAATATAGTTTGTATTTTGATACGAGTTTTACTTTAGCTTTTTAAGTATCCGTGTGATTCAGCAGACTTTTAATATTTGGGTATTTAGAGACGTTTATAAACTCGTGGTGTGGACAGCTGTGAGTTATATATCTAAGCTCTCAGTCTTTTTGTAGTGATATTTCTTCATCCTCCTGTCCAAACTAGAAGTGAAGTACTTTTTGAAGTAAATTATTTTTAGACTCCCCAGAGACACTTCATAAAAGGGCCATTTATTTCCATAAACACCTTGGACATGAGCTGTCCTAAGTGTTAGCTAACAGAGGCTGACAGTACTTGTAACACAAGCAGACAGCACGTGTGCAGCCGGGCGCCTGTCCCGCGTGGCTGTGAGGCTGGGGGACACACCCTGAGGCCATGGGACAGCCCTGGGTAGGCCCGTCGGTCGGGGCGGGGGGGGGGCCCTGCCAATGCACCCTGCTGGGAAGCCCTCCTTTCTCATCTTCAGCCTGATGTGGTCCTGAGCTGGGTCAGCTAAGTATACTGAACGCATTTAAGCTTATCACGTTCAGTGGCTTCTCAGCCTTCCGCGGTAAAGGGAAATTAAATGCCGACAAAGTGAAAAGCAGGCTTTAGCAAACCGTTCCCTTTATCCCAAATCAACGCTTTCCCTTTACCCTCCGAAGAAAATTGGGAGAATATTGTGAATGGCAAAATTAGTGCATCTGGATTCTGCCTATTTCCCTTCTACTCTTGGGAAACGGGAAGAAATTATCACTCGGTCAACAAAGGGGACCGCGCGTCCAGGAGCCCCTGCAGGCAGAGCGTCTGTCTGCGGCTCACTGTGGCGTCCAGAGGGCTTGTTTTTGCGCGAATGGTTCTCAATGCCTCGGTCGCTGCGTGGGCCCCGGGATCGCCCCAGACTCCCAGGCCACCCGCATTCAGGGGCCCTTGGGGCTCGGCTGCAGTGCTTGTAATGCCACGCAGGGCCTCACAGCCTTCTCCCCTGGAGGTGCGACTGTGTTGTGTGCGTGAAACCCCCGAGGGTGCGGTAGAAACAGCTGAGTGAGGCGCAGGCACCGCGTGGGGTCCCCGGTGCCTCAGGCCTCAGACCTGAAGCCTGTTAGTAGCGGGTTTCCGGGTTGGTCCCTCGAGCGGCGCTTCTGACGAGTGCCCAGGGGCTGCCCCAGCACCCTCACTGTCGCCAGTGGAGCGCGTTTAAAGCCTTGGGGTGTGGCCCCGCGGGGCTGGGGCAGGACCGGGGCCCTGGAGGGGCTGACTCTTCCAGGATCTCCCAGCAGACAGGTTCTTCCCGCCCCCCAGGGAAAGAGCACAAGCTTTTACATGGGCCCGGCTAGCTTTCCTAGTCCGAGCACAAGCAGATCTTCACTGAGACGGTCTCCTCTCAGAGCGAAGTGTGTGGAGCCGTGAGCGGCTTCTGCGTCTTGTCGTGCCGACCTGCTTTCTCCATTGCCCTGTTTCTGGTCATCCTTATCTTTGCAGGCCATTAGGATCGGAAAACTTGCTTCTTAGAGGAGCCACGCTAAAGAACACTGAGAAAATCTTCGGTAAGTGTTTTAATTAGTGAATTATTAATAATAGCTTCTGAAACCAAGGACCCGTTAAGCAGTTGAAATCCGTAGATTTAACTGTGGATGAAAGCGTACCATAAAAGCGTCTCTTTGTGCTTTGAGGGGCTGTGGATTTACAGCCGCGGTAATTTTCCTCGCTAAGAAAACCAGTCGCCGCGTATAACCGCAGTCCACAGAGCCGTGACACCTGAGAGTGTTGCTTGCAAATTAAGTGCCTGTAGTTTTTGACTCAGACGTGAACTTACATCTATGAAAGGATTCACACAGTGTAGTTCTGCAAGAAATTTCCTTTAATGGCTGTACTTCTTTGCTAGTATTTCCCACTTCTGGTGGGTTACTTTTTATGTTTTAACTGAAACAACTTATAAATATACAAATGTGTCCCGTTGTTGGAAAACTCAATACATTAAAATCTGAACCTAAAAAAAAAGGGCGGATTGCTCTTTATGCAGGAAAAGAAAAGCATTCCTTTGGTCTGAAGAATCCTGTGTGACTTTTTATGAACAGCTAGCTTGCCTAGAAAAATTTAAAATATGATCCGTTTTGTCCAGAATTTCATTTTTATCGTAGCTGTGCATACTTCACGATGTAGAGCAAGACACAGTTGTGGTGTTGTTCTAACATCCGCTCTGTACTTTATAGGTGTTGCTGTTTACACGGGCATGGAAACCAAGATGGCGCTGAATTATCAGTCAAAATCCCAGAAGCGATCTGCTGTCGAAAAGTAAGCTGATTGCCCCGTGGTTCGAAACGTGTAAAAACTCATCCGTGGCTTCCCACTGTGGCAAACCCCTGCAGATGGGGAACCATTTTCCTCTTAGTCTTACTAGCAACTCCTTCATGGGATCTGAGGGACAGTCAAGCGGGTTATTTAGACCTTAGATTGACAGCGTTACTTTGTGGAGACGTAAATGGCCACGCACCCTCAGCCACGTCTGCAGGCTCCGCCTGCGCGTGGACACCTGGAGTTCTGGGTCAAGGTCCGTTGTGGGTGCCCAGCATCTCCTCCCACCATTTCATGAAAAAGTGAAAGTTCAGTCACTTTTCTGATACGGGTTCAGTGAGGAAAGCATTAGCAGAGGGAACAGTCTTCTTTTCATTAAATGGTAAAATCCTGTTAATGTCAAGGACACAGTTGAATTTGTAAGAAAACATGGCCCAGAATGATGTCTTCTTTGCCTCTCGCTAAAGGGTGTCCTTAACTTTAAGTGTACAACTGAGTGTCCTCGTGTAGCGTAATAAAGCGCTCCGGGCTCCTGGGTGATCTGTGGGGAGACTGTTGAGGCATCGTCTGTCTGCTCCTGGCAAGTCGACCTTGAAATGTGATCCTGGGTCTCTGTCCATCTGTGGCTGCATCAGATATGAACTTGGACAGTTGGTTCTTACTAAAGAAGAATGCTTAGTTTCCAGATGTCTGCACTGACAAATTGGTTTCAGAAATAGATATTGGAAAACCAAACCTTCTTCATAAGCTCCTAAGATACCGGCTAAGGATTCAGCACTTTTCCTATGCGGAGGGCATTCGCTCCCTCCCTCCCTCCCCCCTTCCTTCGTGGTGATAATCTCCAAGTTTGGAACTCACTGGCTGATGGTAGAAGAAATTGATTTCTGGGTGTTCTTTGAATTAAGAGTCCTAGACCATGCAGAAGCCCTGTGAGCCAGGCTGTGCCCTCCTGTCTATAGGAGTTCCCTGCCCTCAGCACTTTCCCAGGTGGCCGCAGGACACACGCCAGTGCCCACGGCGTGTACTCAGATGTAGACGAGTTCGCATTTTCACTTTTACCCTGACAGTTCGTCGGGGTGGGGGAGTCCTGTTGTGCCGTTCCTGTCTGTTCACAACATGTTCATGCTGACGTTTGTGAGAAAGGCGACGCCCAGCTCAGGATTCCTCGGGGAGCGGGAGCTCAGTCACCCCCGCTGTCTTGTGTTTCAGATCAATGAATGTATTCCTCATCGTGTACCTCTGCATCCTCATCAGCAAAGCGCTGATTAATACCGTCATGAAGTACGTGTGGCAGAGCGAGCTGTTCCGAGATGAGCCGTGGTACAACCAGAAGACAGAGGCAGAAAGACAGAGGAACCTGGTATGGAAAGGGACCCTGCAGGCTGTCGCTATGGAAACGTGGGGAGACCGGATGAGGTCTAGGTTGATGAAATCTTTGTAGCAGACGCCGCGCTCATCGATAGTGAAGGTTGTCAGCTGCCTGCCCCCGCCCCGGCCCTGCAGCTGTAGACACTGGTTGAGCCTCCTTCTTTGGGTATTTGAAGAGTCGAGTCTGAAAAGGTATCGGCTTCCATCCCAGATTCATAAGGACACACCTTAAACACCTAAGACTCAGCGCGGCGACCTGTATTATAAGGGGGGCTGAGGAGCTGCTATTGGTGAGATACACGGTCCCTAATTAGGTAATAGATGGATGAAAGGAGCGTCTCGATGACGATGGGAAATTACAATAAGAATTGGCTTCATTTTTACGTACTCCTATTTATCAAAAATGTTTTCCCCCAAACCAGCGAGTTAATTTGATGACATGTCCTCTGCTTAAAGCAGTACAGTCTCCTGCTGGGCCTACCGCGTCCACCTGAGCGGTGTGCAAATCCAGACCTGGACCCGCTCAGCTCAGAGCAGGGCCGTGTGCAGGTCCCAGCCTGGCCCCCACTTCCTTCCTGCGTTCAGTCCGGCCTCCCATGAGACAAATGGCTCAGAATAAGGATAAAACTATACAGAAACACCCTTTGTACAGACCCCTAAATGCGGTCGTTTATCAGACTCTCGAGGGAAACTTGCAGTAATCACAGTATACAGCGTCCTGCGGGCTCTCAGCTGGAGACCCACCCCCGCTCCCCGCCGCCTCTGAGTGTGACTCACACCCCCCGCCACGGGCGGCGGGGGGGGATCACCCTTGGAGCCGTCGTGATGCTGGCGGGCGGCGGGGGTCACACGCCTTCTCTAGCTCCTCAGAGCCTTCACGGACTGACTCTGAGGTTTGCGCCGTCGTGATGCTGGCGGGCGGCAGGGGGGATCACACTTGGAGCCGTCGTGATGCTGGCGGGCGGCGGGGGTCACACGCCTTCTCTTAGCTCCTCAGAGCCTTCACGGACTTCCTCGCCTTCATGGTCCTCTTCAACTACATCATCCCCGTGTCCATGTACGTCACCGTGGAGATGCAGAAGTTCCTCGGCTCCTACTTCATCACCTGGGACGAAGAAATGTTTGACGAGGAAACGGGTGAAGGGCCTCTGGTTAACACCTCGGATTTAAACGAAGAGCTAGGACAGGTCAGGTCTCCTGAATTGTCTTCTCTCACTGGCTGGCCGTTGAGCCCCTCTCTGTTATGTCCCCAGGTTTCTGGAAGCTACGTGATTCTTATCACGCAGGCAGGTCATCAGGATGGTCAGATGGGAACGTTTCCATTTCAGCTCGTGCACAGCGGTGTAACCTATACCTAGTGAAAGAGGGCGGCAAAGTGGCTTTTTAACTTCATGTGACAGTGCGGGGTGCTCTGGGTTTACGAGTTGTGCAGATTCATCACATTAACTCACTGCCTTAAGCTCATCGTGGCCTTTCTAAGTGGTGCTGATTCTGGGTTTCAAGGGAGAGTTAGCGGCGAGCCTGCTCACAGGGGCTGCCCTCGGCTGTCCCGTCCCATCTCCTCGGTCCTCACGGCCCCGGTCATCATCGTCAGGGTGGGCAGAGTGAGACCTGAGTTTCAGTCTCGCGGTGTAGAGTTCAGAACCCCTCCACTGCACCCCTGCTCCAGGCTGACGGCTCGCGGCCTGGGCTCTGCACTGGCAGCTCTTGACCTGTAAAGTGGGCGTAGTAACAGGTACCCGCCCTGCAGCGTGTCCCGCGGACAGGACGTGCGGGTGGGAGCCCGCGAGCGGGAGCCCAGCGGGATGGGTGGAGCGGGGACTCGCCGGGACCCTCCACCCCCTCCCGGGCCCGCGGGTCTCTGATAGCCGGCGGCGGGGGCTCAGGGGGGACCCGTGTTCCCCACAGCTCACAAGGTGCCCACAGGGTCAGGGATCCCCGCCTTCTTTCAGTTCATCGAGATCCAGGGTTTAAAACTCCGTGTAGTTTTCACACTTGCCACAGTTTTCTATCAGAGATTTTTGTCCCTTGTTTGAATTCTGTCATCTTCCAACCCTTAAGCGATGCTGCAGGCTTGGACCTCCCAGGCCTTATGGGATAAGCTCATCCCACCCGTACCCTTGATTTTTTGGTCAGATCGGATCCAGGACCAAGCCCCCAACCCCTGCCGCGTCTCTGTCTTTCTATGAGATGGAAGGAGAAAAGTGTAGAAAGTCCCCCCTCGGCCCCCGGAGCCAGGCTGTGTCCAGACGCTCGCATGCATGGCGCTTCGGGCGGGGACGGCCAGTGTGCTCACCGTCCGGCCAGGGAGGCAGCGCGGTTGGATGAAAGCCTTGGAAATCGCTTCGTTGGGACGAGGCTGCCTTGGGGGGTCCGAGGGCCCTCGAGGGGCAGCAGCTCCCAGCCGAGCCATGTCCGCAGGTGGAGTACGTGTTCACGGACAAGACGGGCACCCTCACCGAGAACAACATGGAGTTCAAGGAGTGCTGTGTGGAGGGCCACGTGTACGTGCCGCACGCCGTCTGCAACGGACAGGTGCTCCCCGCCGCCGCTGCCATCGACATGATCGACGCCTCCCCGGGCGCCGGCGGGCGGGTAGGTGGCCGTGCTCCTGGCCGTGCGTCCTGCTGCCACCTGGCCACGGGCGGGTCATGTGAGGGACCAGGGGCACCTCCTGTCCTGGGGTCCAGGACAGATGCTGCCCTCCGGCGACTCGGGGGGGCAAGAGCTGTGAGTGTCCCCATCTGCACAGGCGTCCCCAGGTGCATCTGGCCGTCACATCAGGGTTGGGGCAGCTATCTTCACGTGGCCAGGTGGGGAAACCGTGGACTGAGACTAGTCAGGCCCTGCGTGCTCACACACGGACACACAGACACACACTCGCACACAGACACGGGCGCACACACAGACACGGGCACACGTGCTCACAGACATGGGCACACACACACAGACACGGGCGCACACACAGACACGGGCACGCGCTCACAGGCACGGGCACACACACACACAGACACGGGCACACACGTGCTCACAGACACACACACATGCGTGCTCAGACACAGGCATACACGTGCTCACAGACACACAGACACGGGCACACACGTGCTCACAGACACACACATCTGCACACAGACACATGGACACACACCTGCACACACACAAGGCACACACACACAGACATGGACACACACCACACACACAAGGCACACACACACAGACATGGACACACACCACACACACAAGGCACACACGTGCTCAGATGCAGACACACACCTGCACACAGCCACAAGGCACACACGTGCTCACACATACATACACGCTCACACATGGACACGGACACACACACACACACACACACACACTGGCTCTGTGGCTCCAGGAGGGCCGTGACCCTCAGCGGCAGTCGCCCAGGAGACCGTTCCGGAAGCTTTGGTGGCCTGCATGGAGCCCCAGGGGACTGAGGGGGCCTGAGTCAGCTCTGCTTCAGCGGCCTCTTGGGAGCCGGTGCGCGTGTGCCTCTGGTGGTGCAGAAACGGCCTCTTCACCCCCGAGCCTCGGGGGAGGGCCCGGTGGTCTGTGGCCTTGCGGGGCGTCGCACCTGCCTCAGCTGCCCACCTGGCCTGCGCGAGGCCAGCCCAGCCCTTCTTGGCCCCCTCAGTCTCGGTCACACCCCAGGGCGCGGGACGGCTTCCGGGAACCCGGAGATCGCAGGCCCATCTCTTCTTGTGGCCTTGAACCCACGGCCTCCCTGAGGTCCGTGTCCGTTTTCGTCTGGACTGCGAGAGCGGAGGAAAGGCAGCCGGACTCCGCTGCCACTGCCAGAGGTGGCACTAAGACTCCCTGACCCCCAGGGCTGCAGGCCCGGCGTCGTTGCTTACCGTTTTCTGTTTGGTCTCCTTGTTTTGAGTGGGTGCGCCATAGAGTTGTGGGTTTGTGCTGCATTTGTAGGAGAGGGAAGAGCTGTTTTTCCGGGCCGTCTGTCTGTGCCACACCATCCAGGTGAAGGACGACGACGAGGTGGACGGGCCCAGGAAGTCGCCGGATTCAGGGAAGCGCTGCGCGTACATCTCGTCCTCGCCTGACGAGGTGGCTCTGGTCGAAGGCATCCAGAGGTGCGTCTCTGGTCCCTGATGCGAGGGGGGTGCGGGACCTCTCCACCCCGACATTCAGTCATAGAGATCACCCTCCAAGCAGCCTCTCCTTCAGCCTGCCAGCTCCTGCCGGGTCAGCGGGACCCTGTCCCCATAGTGTCTTCCTAATACGATTAGGGCTGTTGCCGTGTTAGTGTATGTCTCCACCTCCACGTCCTGGAAGCTCCTCGAGTCCAGAAGCCAGGCCCGTTTGCTCTTTCCCATCCCAGCCTGGGCCCACATGAGCAGAGCCCTCACACGTGCTGGTGCAGGAGGGGGCGTTACAGACGAAGTGGCCCGTGGCCCGTTGGTTGAACGGGGCTCTAGTTTCCTCATCAGTAAAGTGGAGCGTCTGTCTGGAGATGGATGGGCTCCCAGAGTCCTTCCAATTCTGACATGGTAACCAAGCTGTAAGCAGCCCCACTGATCAGTAGAGACAGGGACCAAACCTCAGACCTGCTGCCGTCCATACCCTCCAGTAAGAAGGCAGCTAATTGCGTGTGGTGCGCCAGACGGTCGGGTAAGTCGACATTCCCTGGGCTCTTGGAGAACGTTCTGAGACAGTGCTATAATTTCCCGACTTTACAATGCAGTTTACAGCCTCTTTTTCTGGAAGCATTTCTTTTTCAAAAGGAGAGCTTTCCCAAAGTGTAAAATGGAAACATGCCATGAAAGAGGGCCATCCGGGTCCACATGAACTCCCAGGTGTGTCTTCTCCTCTGCAGGTTGGGCTTCACGTACCTGAGGCTGAAGGAGAATTACATGGAGCTCCGGAACAGGGACAATGACATCGAGAGGTGAGAACTGCCTGGTTGGGACGGCAGACAGGGTCGTCTTTACAGAGCTCTCTCACTGGAGAAAATACCAAGTTCTCCGCACTCCTTCCATAACTCGTTCTCCCTCTTCTCAGTAACAACACCAAGAATGTCACCGAAACGCCTGGAGAAGTTGAGTCGGACGGTTAGAGGAGAAGTTGGGTGGTGGTGTGCCCTCAGACAGGCTGGGGTTAAGCCACACATTGTCAGTTTTACTGCAGGAGTTGACAAAGCTTCTAGTACGTTCTGACACCCCCAAGGCCGAGCTCTGACTCCCCACGAGAGGGCCAACGTAAGCCCTTCCCCCGGGAGTGGCCCTGGAATCCTGTGTTCTCAGAGCAGGTCCCCAGGCCGTGGAGCTCGGGGTCCTACAGAAACACTGAGCGGTAGCCTTGGAGGGACCAGATGGACGGGGGATGTTTCACTTTCCATATCGACTCTTAGGGACCATCTAGTCTAAAACTGCTGCTCCCAGAGACAAATGGCATGGTTTGATTTTGACTCAGAGGATGGGGCCATCCATCTCTCCTTGCTAAATAAACATCAATGGGCAGTTATGGTTACACGTGGCACACGTGGTAAAGAATGTAAGATTTGGTGGTGATGGTCTCAAAAGAGCTGGATTTTACATTTTTGCTCTTAAGAACAATAAACTCCCAGGCTGCGGAGGTGGAGCCCCTCGACTCCAGAACGGCTGCTGGGCCCCAGGCCCGCCAGGTCAGCTGCGGCTCCTCCCGCAAGCGCTCGGGGCCTCTGGGCGCCATGGGGTCACCCCTGGGAGGGCAGTGACATTGCTGTCCGGCTTCTGGTTTCCAGCTGGGAAGGCAAGTGAGCGCCCCTGAGACCGTAACCGCCGCTCGGTGCTCCAGGCCCCCCGGGAGCCAGCCTGTGGGCCAGCGGGGCCGGCGCAGCCTCACAGCCCCCTAGGCTGACACCCCCCTTGCTCTTTAGGGATCGTGAAGCATGCAGGGGCGGGCCGGTAGTCACCCCGATGTAGCGAGACGTGGAGCTGGATGACAGTAAAAGCAATACTTCAACCTCTTTTTCAGGTTCGAATTGCTGGAGATTTTGAGCTTTGACTCAGTAAGAAGGAGAATGAGTGTGATTGTCAAATCTGCTACAGGTAGAGATTTCTTTCCCTTTGGTTTCTTAAATGATGCAGTGTGACTGTGTTTCACTCTGATGCCTAGATTCTGTGGGAGCTTTAAGGATGTAACTGTTTACTCTCTTTGTTTAAAGCATGGATAAACCACCACTCACCCCTCAGCCTCGGGCCCGTTTGTCCCCGAGCATCTTCGGCTCAGGTTGTCACCTTTGGTTTTTCCCCCGAGGGAAAGTCCTGTGACTCATCCCCGGGGCTCTGAACCCCCCCTCAGTTTACACACACTGCGCAGCCTGTCTCCTGGGTCCCCACCTGCAGGCCCCGCCCACCTGCAGGCCCCGCCCAGGCGTCTGCGACCCCCTCCCTCTCGAGCCCTCGTGTGCTCGCTGTCTCTGCCGGGCCTCCTGGGCTCGGGTCCTTGATGGAAACAGGCAGCCGCCCCTCCAGCTCTTCTCGTGGAGGCCCTGAGCTGCCTCCCAGCTTTCCTTCCCAGGCCGCCCCCTAGGGTACACCACCCGGGCTTCTCCACCTGGAGGCCCTCTACCTGGCAGGGCTTTTCCACCTGGAGGCCCTCTACCTGGCAGGGCTTTTCCACCTGGAGGCCCTCTACCTGGTCTGGACTTTTCCACTTAGAGGCCTTCTATCGGGTGTAGACTTTTCCACCTGGAGGCCCTCAACCTGGTCTGGACTTTTCCACCTGGAGGCCCTCTGCCTGGCAGGGCTTTTCCGCCTGGAGGCCCTGTTACTCATGTGCAGCTCTCCCAGGACCTCTCACGGCCACCTGTAGGAAGCCTTCCTGGTTTCCTCCTGCCCTTGCGGGGCTGCAGATGTCCTGAATGCAGAGCCACACTTACTCAGCAGTGTCCCCAGCACAGCGCTGCCGAGCGTTCGGTGAGTGCTTCTGGGTTCAGTTTGCTAACGTGTTTGCAAGTGGCATCTTACCAAGAGACAAGGCATCTTACTCTTTCTTGTTTCTTAAAACGAGACCGCGCTAGGCTATGTTTTTCTCTTTGGAAACTTGCCTGGAGAGCAGTGAAACCAAGCTGCTGCCCTGAACCTACAGACTCGGCCTCAGGTATGACCTGGAGAGCTCTGCGTCAGCGGCGTCCTCACGCTCAGCTCGAGCGGATTTCCTTTCCACAAAGTGAGTTCCCGTAACAGGGCTGCTTGAGCCTCTTTCGATGGAACCGGAAATGCCTTATTTTGTCTCCCAAGCCGGTTGAGGACATGGGGCTGAAGGCCCATCTTTCAGCCAGGCCCTGTGAACCGCGCTCCGCGAGCTGCGGCGCTTGGGTGTCTCGGAGCTCGTGCTCAGACCGCGTGGCTCCCTCGCCCGCGAAGCAGGCCGTCAGACGTGGGGTCCCCACCGACGAGCCTTGCGCCGGTGAGCGCCATGGGCGCCAAGTCTTTATGTAAATGCTGCCCCGGACACGTGGCAACAGGGGCAGCAGGACACGGGAAGCACACGGCCCGTCGTGTTTGGAGACGAGTCCCCTGGGCGGGTGCCCCCTCTGCTGTGCGCTGGCCAGCGCTGGGGTCCATCCAGGACGAAGGCGTTCAACTGTGCAAGGTCCCACCATCCGTCTTTGTCTCTTGTGACTTTCCCCGATACAAACGTGGCTCATGCTCGAGACAGTCCGTGGGCCGGCAGTCGTGGCCACAGCCTCGGGAAGCAATGCGTTAGCTGGTCACACACCACCTTCTCCCCCTCTGCACATTCTCCTGACCCGCCCCGCACAGCGCAGGAGCCGAGGTGTGGACCATGGAATCTTCACGAACAGCGACACTTCCCGTCAGGAGGAGCATGGCTCGGCCTGGAGCAGCAGCTGGGTCACGTGAAGGACTTACATCCTCGGCGCTCGCGCCGCTAGAAACCCCTTCCTGGAGGGGAGAGGCCGGGCCATCAGAACCCCGCAAGGCAGCAGTGAATTCTCAGAGACGTTGAATATTTAACTAAACAAGTTGTTCTCCAAGTAGTAATACCTGCCCGGAGATGACCCTAAAGGCACTGATTTCCAGCCTTGTGGGCGGGACGGAGACAGGAGCCCCTGCAGCCCTGAGCTTCTGAGGATTCTCCCCGAGAAGCCACTGCAGCCGTGGAGCCACCCGGGTCCCACGGCGCTTGGCGTGGGCCGCGGTCACCTCACCTGTGTGTTTGCACTGCTCTGGAGTTCCAACTTCTTATTCGTTTACAAAACTGGAAAAGCAGGTCTGCAGCTGGGGCCCAACAGTCTCTGCTCTTGTCCTTTGCAAGTTAAACGTCGCCTTCCACTCCAGATGTTTTCACGTCAGAGGCTCCGCTCGACAGAGTCTTTAGGCTGAACACGGCCCACGTCTACGGCGGGTACAGGGGGATGACAGGTTGAGACAGGAGAAAATTTAAGTCATTCACAGGCCATTACTTGGAGTCACCTGTGATTTTTCTAGAAAAGGAATTACTGTTCAAGAAGGTATCACCACTCAGAATTGTCTGGACCACGAAACTTGTTTTATCCTATATCTGGTGCCGTACGTACAGCATTGCCTAGAAGTCACGGCTGGTGCCGGGCACGGATTCTGCCGTTAGGCTGGCGGGCGTGTGACCAGGACTCTCGGGTCACGGCCTGAGGGTGTGCGGGCTTCTCCTGGGGATTGGACTCACTGCTCAGATTCCCACTGGGGGCGGCGGCCGTGCTGCCGCTTCTTTGCCAGCTCAGCCCCGCATGTCCCTTCTGCACGCCTGCGACACACACTGCAGACACCGTCCTTCCTGGCCGTAGGTTGACGTTGCCCTGGGTTTAACTCCAGGACTCCCGTGAGCGTGAACCGGGCCATGTTTTAAGTGTTTCGCTCTGTATGTTGCAGAAGATAGTTCTTTCTGGGACCAAGGACAGAGCCACCCACAGTGGGCTCCGATGCTGCCCCTGAGTTCACGGGCCCTTGTCCAGATCCCCGTGTGGACCACCGGTTCTGGGCACCCCAGCCCTCACCCCAGCACTGTGCCCCCTCCTCCCGGCCCCTCCTGGTGCCCTGGGTTTGGCTCCCGGGTTTCCTTCCCGCGGGCCGTCAGCATCTTGGGTTTCCAGGGACCCACCCCAGGCCGGGGCTCGGTGTTCGTGATTTCTGTCTGATGACAAGTGCTGAGCAGAACCCGGTTCCAGCGGCAGTGCCCCCTCTCCGGCCCTGCAGCCGCTGTGACAAGCCCCTCGGTGCTTCCGCAGCAGAGGGCCACGTGGTTTGCAGGCCAGAAGAGTCCTCGAGAAAGAGGAGCCCCGGTGCCAGCGGCCTGTGGGTCAGCGCGGGCGCCCGCAGTTCTGTCTGAGCCGAGAGCTTCCCGACCCTTCTGGAAGGGAAAACCTTTCACCTCGAGGGAGGAGGAGCGTGCACCCCCAGCACTGAGACGTGTGAAGTGACCGGGGCAGTAGGTGTGGGGAGAATCGTTCGACAGATGCTTCTCGTCACTCTTGGTCACGCCCAGTGTCCCAGCAGCTTGTTACCCCATTTGGGGTCGGCCACGCCCTCTGCGTCCGTACCCCTCCCTGGTCCCGAGGGCATTCGTCCCTCACTCACATCCTTGCCAGGGAGCAGGCAGAAGTGACAGGACGAAGGACGCCCAGGAGCCAGTTTCGTTCCTGACTTTCCTGAGATTCTGGGCTTGTCGGAATAAAACGAGGCTTTGTGGGGGAATCTGTGGCTTTGACGTTTTCCTGATCTTACAGGTTAACCGGTCAGTCAACATCTCCACGACAGTCTCAGCGCTGGTACCCCTGGTTTTGTTTTTAATAAAAGCGTCATTTGAAAAATAATTTAGTCTTCCCCATAGAGTGATTAAATGAAAATCTTCTTTTCTCGTTTTCTAGGAGAAATTTATCTGTTTTGCAAAGGAGCAGATTCCTCAATATTTCCCCGAGTGATAGAAGGCAAGGTGGACCAGATCCGATCCAGAGTGGAGCGCAACGCAGTGGTGAGATGCGGGCGGTGGCCTCACGCCTCTTCTCCCTCGTGGGGGGCACGTTCCTGCTGGGTGCCACGTGTGCGCGCCGCGGGAAGCCTGGCCACGTGCCCTTGGGCGGGCACCACGCTCCGCAGCCCTCCGCTGGTGTTTGGGGGGGAGGGCGTCCAGAATGACAAGCACGTTGTGACGGTTTTGAAGAAAATAGATCTTTATCCTGAGGACTTCCAGTGATTGGCGGGTAATGCTTTCCCTTGTGACCTGTTTGGTTTTCTTCTCGCGTTTTGTTCTGAAGCGAGTGCTCAGTCTGTTCTAGGCTCATGCGAGTTCTTACATCATCAGAGCTTTGTTCCATTTTGTGGCTGAAAAATATTCCATCGTGTGGATGCGCTGTATGTGCCACACTGTGTTTATCCGTCATCTGTTGGTGGGCACTTGGGTTGTTTCCACCTTTTGGCCACTGGGAACGATGCTGCTGTGAACATGGGTGTGCTCGTATCTCTCTGAGTTCCTTTGATTGTGTACCTAGGACTGGGATGGCTGGGTCACCTGGTAATTCCAATATGTTTCACTTTTTAAGGAGATGCCAGACTGTTCCGCAGAGGCTGCACCGCGTCGCAGCCCCACCAGCCGTGCGTGAGGGTGTCAGTTCCTCCACCTATTCGCCAGCACTTGTTATTTTCCATTTTTGTTAACTGTAGTCACCCTGGTTGGGTATGAAGTGGTAACTCATTATGGTTTTTGTTTGCATTTCCCTAATGACTGAAGGTGTTGAGCACCTTTTTAGGTGCTTATGGACCATTTGTATCTTCTCTGCAGAAATGCTTATTCAGGGTTTTTGCCCATTTTTTAATCAGGTTTTTTTTCTTGTTGAATTGTAGGAGTTCTTTATATATTCAGAATACTAACACCTTATCAGATGTATGAATTGCAAACATTTTCTCCCAGTCTGTAGGTTGTCTATCACTCTCTTGATAGTATCCTTTGATGCACAAAAGTTTTTAATTTTAATCAAGTCCAATTTACTTTTTTGTTGTGGCCTGTGCTTTTAGTGTCGTATTTAAGAAACTGTTGTCAAGTCCAAGATCATAATTTGTCCCTATGTTGTTTTCTGAGAGTTTTATAAGGTAGCACTTATATTCAGGTCTTTGATCCATTTAGAGTTAATTTTGCGTGTGTGGGACAGGTAAGGGTCCAGCTTCACTCTGTCACATATGGATGGCTGCTTGTGTCAGGACCGTTGGTTGAACAAGACTGTTCTTTCCCTGTTGGATGGTCTTGGCATCCTTGTCAAAAATCATGGGGCCACATGTGCAGCTGTTCATTTTTGAGCTCTCGGTTCTGTTGCGTTGGTCTATGTCTGTCTTTACGCTAGGACCACCCCGTTTTGGTTACTTGTCCCTTTCCGGTGAGTTTTGAAACCAGGAAACGTGAGTCCGTCCTCCAGCCTCGTTCTTTTACAAGACTGTGGTCTACTCTGCGCCGCTTGAGATTCCCCGTGAATTTCAGGTGGGTTTTCCCATTCCCACAAGAATGCCATTGGAGTTGTGATGGGCGTTCTGAACCTGTAGATCACTTTGGGTGGTGTCGTCATCGTGGGATATTAAGTCTTGCAATCTATGAACACAGGATGCCTGTCCATTTACTTAGATCTTCTGTGATTCCTTTCAGCAACGTATTGTAGTTTTCAGTCTATGAACCTTTCACCTCCATGGTTTAACTCATTCTCGGGTATTTTATTCTTTCTGATGCTACTGTAAATGGTCTTGTTTTCTTAATTTCCCTTTTGGATTGTTCATAGTTAGCGTGTAGAAATGCAGCCGCTTTTTGTGTGTTGACTTTGAATTCTGCACCTTTACTGAATTCGTCTTTTAGTTCCAACCATTTTTTTTTTTTTTTTTTTTTTGGTGGTGGAATCCTTAGAGTTTTCTACATATAAGATCCTATCATCTAAGAACAGAACTAACTTTATTTCTTCCTTTCCAACTTGATACCTTTTTTTTTCTTGCCTGATTGCTCTGGTTAAGACCTCTGGCGCCATGTTGAATGGAAGTGGCAGAGGCAGCCATCCTTGTCTTCTGCCTGATCTTAGGGAGAAAGTTTTCCACCTCCCCCCGTTGAGTATGATGCTGGCTGTGAGTTTGCATATATGGCTTTTATCAGGTTGAGGAAGTTCCCTTCTATCCTAGTTTACTGAGTGGTTTTATCATGAAAAGCTGTCGGGGTTTGTCGATGCTGTTTTGCATCTGTTGAGATGATGATGTGAGTTTTTCTCCTGTGTTCTATTTATGTCATATATTACATCGATTGGTTTTCATATGTTGGGTCACCCTTGCATCGCTGGGATAAATCCCTCTTGGTCATGTATATAATCCTTCGGACATACTGTCAGATTCAGTTTACTGAAATTTGGTTGAGGATTTTTGCATATATGTTTGTAAGGGATAATGTTCTATAATTTTCTTTCCCTGTGGTGTATTTGTCTGGCTTTGTATATCAGTATTGTTTTATATACAGTGTCCAGGGTTTTAGTAATACTTTGCAGGAAGAATAGAGAAAAGTATCTCTACTCCATGTTTCCACAAGGGGAAGCCCCATAGCTGCTTTTAAAGGCAAGGTTCTATTTATTTCTGAAGTTTCTGCTGCCCGTTCACACCAGCTCTATGTTCTGGGACAGCTCTGAATTACTATCCTCGTAAAACCTCTTTCTTATCGTGCAGTTTTTCTGGCGTAGAATGAAGTCATATACATGTATCCTGTGCGTTTCACCTCTTAGGAGAAGTCAGAGGATCCATTCTGTAGCTCGAGCTCATGTCTCCGATTTCCTTGATCACCGTGGATACTTCCGATCCAACTTCAACCACTTTTTTTAGCAGAAGTCACTGAGTTATTATTGTGTGTCAAGGAGTCGGGGGTGAAGTGAGACAGTGCCAGCGGCCTGAGAGCTCCCACCCCACAAAGGAGACAGACAGGAGGGCAGCGAAGTGGGCGGGGCGTGGACCCGGGAAGGATGCAGGGGAAGAACATCTCTGCGCTTTCACAGCTCGGGGGTGGAGGGGGACCTGCCTTCTCAGAGAGGCGAGCGGGCTGCTTGCTTGCTCCCCGGGGACGGGACTCGGCGTCTGGATGGTGGGCGGTCACAGAGCTCAGTGCCTTCCTAGAGCGTCGGACACACAGATGCTGCTTTTGTCCCGCTCCTTCCCGGGGGCTCCCTTCCCGCCTTCAGGCTTCCGAGAGCTCCGGGGACAAGAGGAGCTGTTAACCCGACCGTGATCGTGTCCCTCGGCTACATCTGGAGGTCGGAGAAAACATGGCAGATGTGAAGCGTTCCCTGAGAGCGATGGGACGTTAGAATTCATATAGTGGAAACCCTTCAAATCTTAGGAACCAGTGTTCTCCCAGAATTTGGACTGATCATGTAGGAGACTGGCTCATTTCAGGGGATCCGTAGAGCTGGGGCTGAAGGAACAAGGGAAGCAGAAGGGGATCGTCCAGGGTCGCCAGTCGGGCCGTTGCGATGGTTGCTTCATCGTGACCAAAGGAAGCGTCTGTTGACGCAGTGAAAGTGCTCTGTGTGGCGCCTTTGAGAGCCCAGCTTCCTGGTGCCCTGCCAGCTGGTGTGCTTGCCCTGCGCGCCCTGACGTCCAGAATTAGTCTTAGGTTCTTGTTTTCCTCTCCTGTGGACCCGATAGGTTTGATCAATAACCGTGTGGTTTTCCTTCGGTGAGACCCAAATAAGGTCAAAGTGTCACACAAACTCCCCACGTAAAGCGTCACTTTAGAAATATCACTTGATGGGGCTTCCCTGGCGGTCCCGTGGTTAAGACTTGGAGCTTCCACTGCAGGGGGCGTGGGTTCAATCCCTGGTCAGGGAACTAAGTTCCCACATGCCACGTGGTGTGGCCAAAAAAAACACAAAAAAAGAAATATCACTTGATATTTACTATAAATTGCTAATTGCTATCCTAAAGAAGGTTAACTCTTCATTTGTCAAAATAAAAGAACCAAGTCTTACCTTTCGACGGCCCCGGTTTATATTTTGTATTCCCACGCTTACTAGTTTGAAAACTTTATCACCGACCATGATTGTGTATATTTAAGGTGGATACGCTTCACTTGCAGATGACCAGCCCCTTGAGGGTGGGTTGGTTTCTCGTTCTCTGGTTAGTCACTCGAGCTGGAGGGGGGTGTCGGGAAGGCTTTGGGAAGTGATATTCAGCAAAGTGACCCTCGAGTTCACGTTAAGTGCCACTTTGTGTCCTGCAGGAGGGGCTTCGGACCTTGTGCGTTGCCTACAAAAGGCTCATGCAGGAAGAATATGAAGGCATCTATAAGCTGCTGCAGGCCGCCAGAGTGGCGCTCCACGACCGGGAAAGGAAGTTAGCAGAAGCCTATGAGCAGATAGAGAAAGACCTTATCCTGCTCGGTGCTACGGCCGTGGAGGATCGGTAAAGGCTCTCCGCGCTTGTCTTCAGAAATAATAGTGTTGCAGCGGGATCGCAGGGGCTACAGGGGCGCTTCCGGGGGAGCCCCACAGCCGGCGTCGGCCGCACCCGGTGAACGCGTTCACGCGTCAGGACCGGGCAGGCCACTTGGTTGCCTGGGGTAATAGCGCGGGGGGTCAGGCTGCGCTATTGTGATGTTTGACTTTCCACGAATAAAAGGCCCCCAGAAGAAACCAGAAATGGTCAGCATTTTCACACCATATTCTGAATAGTCAAGCTACAAGGCTATGCTGTTCAATTATTCTTTAGAATGGAATCAATAACTAATCTGGTCCTCAGTTTGTCACTAGTTCTTTCCAAATACAAGTGTAAACATGTTGGATCTTAACATTCTCGGTGTTCTTGTCATCACTCATTGAAGGAATTTAAAATAATGAAGTAGAACATTGCAAAAACTGACAATAATAGCTGGTAGAATTCCTGGGTCCTTGGAGGAACTGGGGAGAAGGGAAGGCTCTTAAGGGTGGAGGGATCTTCGCCTGCGCATCCGAGGACCCTCACGGGGGTCCTGGGAGCTGATGCACCTGCGGGGAGCTGGCACCTCAGGACATTGAGAATAGATCCCCGGGGATGGGGCGGAGGGGAGGGGTTGAAGTGATGATATTTGATTACAGATTATTTCTTTGAAATCTCTGGCCAACATCTTTACAGACCACTCTGGGCCTCGGTTTCCTTTTTGCAAAAAAGGATGAAATGAGAGATGGTTTTTTCTGCCTCTAGAATAGTACGATTATATCATCTCCAGACTTGACCTAGGAAGTTTATCCCAGAATCTAACCAGATGGTTCCAGTCAGAATCCGGATCCTTACCTTGCCTTTCACTCAGCACTGGACAGAAACACATCACTGACACACATCTATCAAAAACTAAGACTCTAAAATCTAGAAAACACAGCAGGCCCCCAAGTGAGGCAGACGTGGTTTTGCTGCCAGACTTCCACGGATGGCAAGACAGCCTGACCAAGGTCAAGAGTGCCGTTTACCCTCAGACATGTGTTGTGGCCTCTGCAAGCTGTGGGTTTTCTACACGTAGACCAGGATCCTAACACCGTCCTCATCCTGTAAGGTTCTGGCAAAGACAAAACGTCGCAGGCAAGTGCTTCCCGCAGCATCTGATGCGGGGCGAGCCTGCGACGCCATCAGCCCGTCCCAGAGCCGCGCCTGGCATTTCACGTTCTTTAGGGGAACCTGGGCTCCGGTTTGATACGTGGCAAAATTAGAACAGTTTATGCACAATGAAAAGGTGGTGAGCGTCACCTCTTTTCCAGGTCCTGTTTTTCCCTGGTTAAGACTTTTTTGGTTGGTGGTCGTGACGGGCCGTCTTATAATAGCGTAAAGTCCTCTCTGAGTAGCAAGTCCCACCAGGCAGAAAGCTGTGTGCTCGGCCACTGTTACTCGTACAAGATGCTGTCTTGTTTCTTAGTATTTTATCCCTGTGGATTTTCTCGTATTAGGAAGTGTTCTGTTGTAAAAAGTTAATACACAGCTGTCGCCAGCCTCGGGTCCTTCACGGGAAATCACGAGCCAGCACCGCGGTGCTTTTTAATTTGGGGGCAAAAAACTGAATCAGTTCCGTAGATCACAAGTTCTCGGAATTCTGCACTTGGTTTGCTGTGTTCATGCTGACGTGTGTGTTGTGTCCCCCGCCCCCGCCCCCCAGGCTGCAGGAGAAGGCGGCCGACACCATCGAGGCCCTGCAGAAGGCGGGCATCAAGGTGTGGGTGCTCACGGGTGACAAGATGGAGACGGCAGCCGCCGCCTGCTACGCCTGCAGGCTCTTCCGCAGGAACACGCAGCTGCTCGAGGTGACCACCAAGAGGCTGGAGGAGCAGAGCCTGCACGACGTGCTCTGCGAGCTGAGCAAGACCGTCCTGCACTGCAGCGCCAGCCTGACCCGGGACAGCTTCTCAGGGTAGGCGGGACGTTTGCAGACGGACTGGGCAAGCTCCGTGGGCAGGGACGTGGCCTCAGCTCCCTTTGTGCGGACGTGGTCCTGTCCTCTGGCCTCTAACAGCATCCCGTGGTCGGGACCATGACCAGAGCTATTTGTCTTTAGCAACTGTGACATACATGCCTTTTTGCATCAGAGCGGTGTGTGTGTGTGTGTGTGTGTGTGTGTGTGTGTGTGTGCGCGCGTGTGTGTGCGCGCTCACTTGCAGACCGCTGGCTGAGGGTGCAAAGAGACTTCATTCATGGATTTACAAAATACCGTGCATGGGGTGATTCCCATCTGCTTCTACGACACTTGCGGGCTGCGTCGTGGATTCCTCAGGGCTCCTGCCAGAGCAGGAGGGAGACGTGAATAATGCGTGGTCGTTTGTCGATTAAGACAGAACAGCGTATGCCCGACAGTTGTTTTTTCCGAGAATATTCGCCAGTTTATTCACATTTTATCAACGCTCTCCTTGCTGGTATTAGACGCATGATCTAAGATTAGATTTCATTTGAACCTTTCAAGTTTTCATTAATTTAGATAAAGCAAAGGCAGCTCTCTAATCATATGTGGATCTAAAATTATTCATTTATAAATAGTACAGCGATATTTCCCTTTGCCCTGTCTGCAGAATTCCTTTGGGGGATTAGAGATGTTCCTTGTAACTTTGAAACCCAGCAAAGAGAAATTACGACCATGTTCTTTCCAAGTCAGGTCACCCGGACAGAGTAGCACGGAGGTATTAGTTGTAACAATAAAGACTGTGGTTGGCTGAGGTGGCCAGGCAGTTCGGGAATGAAGGCCGATCTCTTCGATAGCGGGATAAACGCTCTCTTTCTGTTGTCAAGAAGTACCGGAACACGCCCAGGAGTCCACAGTTGCAACCGTTGTTTGCTTTGCCTCAGTGAAATGAGAAAGTTTAATTCACACACAATTTTAAAATGTAATCAAAGGCCTTACAGCCACTAATCTAGAGGCTGTGTTATTATTGACAAAACAAGAAAACCCAGTTTCTTATTCCTTGATCCTGAATGTGTAGCATCTATAGATATCCCAAAAAAGTACATAGTCTTCTCAAATCTCTGGATTTAGTTACTGAGTAATTTCTCTGGTTTGTATGATCTAACAGACTCTCCGCCGATATGCAGGACTACGGTTTAATTATTGATGGTGCCGCGCTGTCCTTGATAATGAAGCCGTGTGAGGACGGGAGCTCCAGCCACTACCGAGAGCTCTTCCTGGACATCTGCCGGAACTGCAGCGCTGTGCTCTGCTGCCGGATGGCGCCCCTGCAGAAGGCCCAGGTCCGCCGCCCACCAGGAACCAGCTAGGGATCCCCGGGGGAAGGGGTTACGTAGTGAGAGCCATTCATGAGCCCTTACAGCCTCTGGGTTTTATTTTTAAATCTAGCAAAGCACCTCCTTTTAAAAATGGAAGCAAAAATGATAGAAATTGAAACGTGAGACTTAACTTTGCTCGCTGTGGTTAGTAAGCATTGATGGAATCAGATGGATGGCCCTTCCGGGTGCAGAGACCAAGGGAGATGCTCGTCCCATCTCTCACGTAAACAGAACTGTATCAAGGAGGTAGAGCCGTCTGTACGGAAGCCCGGGGGGAGGCAGCTGCCGTCGAGCACCTACTGTGTGCCGATTGCTGAGGCAGGTGCGAACCCACCGACCCTCACGGTAACCCTTGAGGCGAGGGAGGCTGTGCTAATTTTAGGAATGAAGTACCTAAGACACAAAATCGGGAGAACCTGCCTGGCGGGATGATCTGGAAAGTGGCGGTCCGAATCGGCTTCCACTCTGTCGGACTCTGAACTCACGTTCTGCCCATTGCACCACACTCTTGTGGAAACACCACCTGACGTGTTTTTTTCTTAATTTTTTTTTTTTTTTTTTTGGCTGCGTTGGGTCTTCGTTGCTGCACGTGGGCTTTCTCTAGTTGCGGTGAGCGGGCTTCTCATTGCAGTGGCTTCTCATTGCGGAGCACAAGCTCTAGGCGTGCGGACTTCAGTAGTTGTGGCACATGGGCTCAGTAGTTGTGGCTCTCAAGCTCTGGAGCGCGGGCTCAGTAGTTGTGGCGCACGGGCTTAGTTACTCTGCGGCGCGTGGGATCTTCCTGGACCAGGGCTCGAACCCGTGTCCCCTGCATTGGCAGGCGGATTCTTAACCACTGTGCCACCAGGGAAGCCCCCTGTTGTGTGTTTTTAAATATTTTTTAAAGCATATGGGATACGAACGTGAGCATGTGTGCCTTTCTGGTGTTGGTAAACCTAAAACGGTCCCAATTCTGTAAACCACATTTTAGATAAGGGAGATCAGTTTCTCTTGAGTTGCTCATGAAGGAAACTGTCAGCTTCTCAGACTGACCTAGTGCTTAAGGTAAAATACTGAACACCACGTGCAAAGGGGTCATTTTTCGCGTCCTTGCATGCGTGCTACACTGACGTGCCACGTGACAGTGTCACTAAGCATAAAACACATAAAGCATTGCCCTGGGGTGATTCTCAGTGAAGAGAAGCAGACTCAGGCGTTCACGTACGTTCTATTTGGGATAAAAATGGTTTCATTCCCAACTGTCCCTCTTAAATGTGTGACTCTGCGTAAACCTTGTACAGTGACGTCCAGAACAGAACTAAGGATGTCGTTTGGTCTTCACATGATACTTGGTATTTCTTTTAGGTTCTTAAGTGACTTTTGCAAACTTTTATACCAATTAGTGTCTCAGTCTTGAAACAAGAAGGCAATCCACACATTTTTTCCTCATCTTTTCAGTCTTACATCATGGAACCTTATACTTGGCACATAAATAGGAAAAAAGACTGTCAAGAAACAGACTAAAAATTTGGAAATTATTCATTGCATTGAGTTGTCAGATTTGGTTTTGCACACATGACAAATTTGAAAAGTAAATGAGCAGCTTATTTTAAAAAATAGATGCTTGAAACCAGATAGCTTGGAATAGCAGTATCTTCTAACGGAATGCAGCGTTCACACTCCCCCCACCCCGTATATTTAAATCTGTTTCCCCCACGTTTACATAAGGAGTTGAGCAGCCCCTGCAAATGACTTCCTGGATTTCACTCTCCGTCCTGTCTGCCCACCAGCCTGCTCAGCTCATCTTACTACAGTCATTTCTCAGCTGCTTTTGCTGAAGTGTGTTTCGCTTTCGACGTCAAAAAGATTTTATCCTAAGTGGATAAAATAGACTGCATATAATAAATAATTCACTTTAAGTACATAGTTGTTTCATTTTTCCTTGATTAACTTGACATCTTTGTCGTTTCTGCCTAGTTAGTGAATGACCTTTGCAAAAATAGAACAGAGACGATAAAATCTGCACTTGCTTCTTTTCCAGATTGTTAAATTAATCAAATTTTCAAAAGAGCACCCTATCACTTTAGCGATTGGTGACGGCGCAAATGACGTCAGCATGATCCTAGAGGCCCATGTGGGCATAGGTAAGCCCCTCGGTTCTGCTTCCCTGCGCCTCTTGGTAACCCGGGTTTATCACGCAGCTGGACGAGAAAGGACACAGCCAAGGCAGGGCCATAGAATGTAGACACACGTTCAGGACACTGTCTGTGACACAGAGCGTTCGTGCCTAGAAATCCGACAGTCACGGTTCAGCATCATCCCGTTTTGCCTGTGTCCGTGTCCACCTGCGTGGTGTTGAGAAAGGCTTTCCTCAGCGCGTTTGCTCCCTTCTCGTAGGCATCATTGGGAAAGAAGGTCGCCAGGCTGCAAGGAACAGCGACTATGCGATACCGAAATTTAAGCATTTGAAGAAGATGCTACTTGTTCATGGGCACTTTTACTATATTCGAATATCTGAGCTTGTGCAGTACTTCTTTTATAAGGTAGGAAGGCTTTCCTTTCCCCTCTCACCGTCTCAAAGCGTGTGAGCGATGGCTCGTCTGTCATGATGCCCCGAGGCTACAGGGGTGATTTGTCCATGGATAGAATTGACTGTCAGAAAGGAGGGGGTAATCGTAGGACCACGGGAGCAAACGCCCAGCTCTCTTCGCAGTCTCAAAACTGAATGTGGAACCAGTGAGATACGGGCTGTAAAACGCTTGAGGAAGGGGCATTCTTTTATAGTTCCTTGAAGTAGTTTCTTCTTCTTTAATGCGGTTGCATTCTTTCCTGTCTGTCCTGACACCGACGTTGCCGCCTCATTTCTCTGCCACAAGTTTCCCTTGAGTCTGTCTGATCTCAGGGTGACCAGAATGGTCCCGTGTGTACTGTGGGAGCCCCTGAGATGAGCAAGGAGTTTTAGAGCCATTGCCTGTCTTGCTGGAGAATGTGGGGCACTTTGCCCAGGTAGAGTGTGTCACGTGGCCAAGCTCTGTGACGGGATAGAAAAGTGACGTGTCTTACAATGTGCCCTTGATTAACACGTGTGTGACTTCTCTTTCAGAATGTCTGCTTCATTTTCCCTCAGTTTTTATACCAGTTCTTCTGTGGGTTTTCGCAACAGGTGAGTCCTGATGCCTGAGGTCGAGCTCACCTGAGCCTTATCCCTCTTCCCCACATGTGTCTGTGGTGGGTGGAGGGTGGACGTCAGGGCATGCGGGCCAGATGACCCCCCCGTTCCGTCGCTGATCTTCTTTCATCTAAAGCAACCAGGACCGGGGAAAACCTAAGCTTGGAGGCGGCGATCAGAATTGCAAACTTTCGTGCAACTTTCTCTTGTTGCAGGTTTGGAATGGCAGGACCGGGTGGGTCCGCTGTGATTTTAATCCAGACTAGTCGACATCCTGACACTTTGAAAAATGTCCTTGTCCTTCTGTATCTGTAGAAAAATGGCCCTGTGTGCATTTTAGAATGCTCGTGCCTGTGGCCCTTTGTAAATGAAAACTACACATGCATATTGAAACGAATCATCCGAAAGTCTTGTCGAGATGCCCGGGTGCTGTTTTCACGTGGCTTTTCGGTCCCGCAGACCCTGTACGACACTGCCTACCTGACTCTCTACAACATCAGCTTCACCTCCCTCCCCATCCTGCTGCACAGCCTGACGGAGCAGCACGTCGCCATGGACACGCTCAAGAGGGACCCTGCCCTCTACAGGTACCTCAAGCAGGCAGCCGCTGTAGGCAAGGAGAGGGACCGGGCAGCCCTGCCGCGAATCCGGATAATGCTTGGTTGAAGTACTTAAAAGCCAGACGATTCAGTGTCAGCTGACACACTCACTTCCACAGGAGATTCTTCAAGCAGGAAGCCATGTGATTTAAGTGAATATACTCCAAATTCAGACAGAGGATTTATGTTGCGTTTGAAATGTACACGTTAAGCCAGTTTGCATTTTACCGTGGTTTTCGATGGTTATGAAAGAACTTGGGGTGAGAGTTTCTATCCCCTTGTGACCCCAGCGGATTTATGGCCTAAATGATCCTCGCAGGTCCAAATAGGTTCCATTCAGTGAGAAAAGAGAAAAGTTAACATATCTGATCTCAGGGTGCTCTTTTCTGCTAAAAAGTATTTTTAATAACAAGGAAACGATTTTTCTGCTGTTTCAGAACTGCACCCCAGGATCTTTGGCCGATTCAATGTGTCACTGTTTATTGTGGCTTTGTAAATTAAATGTGTTATTTTCAGAACATTTTAGATGCACATGTGGTTGTAAGAAATAGGAGAGAGATTCTGTGAGGTTTTATCCAGTTTCCCCAGTGGTAGCATCTGACAGACCGCCCTGCAGAACCGCAGGACAAGGTCACAAGCAGGGCACCGACGCGACACGCCCAGCCATCCTACTGGTCCTTGCTCGTGTGCTCACGTGTGTGTGCACTACATTCTGTGCAGGCTTTTCACGTGTGTGAGTCCTATGCCCACACAGTCAAGACACCTCACCAGCCCCACGGCCTACATCAGAATCATTAGCCGTTAAATGGGGTCTTGAAGTGTTGGGGTCCAAAATAATCCCTGTAGGTGATAAAAAAAAAAAAGCAAGCTCTGAGTTTGTCACGTGCATTTAATGATACAGGAGTAAGTCTAAGAAAATAGGGAACCCACACCATTTTAGACACACACCCGGAGGGAACCCTGCAGGTTCTCTGTCTTATTGAACTAAACTGACAGGTGTAGGAAGCCCTGTCGTGAAATGCGCAGCCTGGTCCGGGAAGCCCGCGGTCTTGGCATTTGGATGCCAGCGTGTCCCTGTGTCCTGTGTCCTTCCTTTCGGAAGCAGAGGTGTGAGCACTGGCATCTTTCTTCCTCTAGTGATATCACAGTCCATTTTTGAGAAATAAAATATTCAAACAGAGATTGTTCAGGAATATCCGTATGTAGTAAAATGCAAAGTCTGGAGAGCATTTTGCTTTTGCTCCCAGGAAGCTCACTTCATGTCTGTTGGTCCTTCCCACTGTATCAGCTGGGGACGTCGCCCCTCACACCTCAGCATGTTTGCTCCCTTCTCGCTGTGCTTTGACCGTGATGGTTTCGGTTACTACAGCTTTGTGCTACAAGCTGTCCCAGGGCCTTTCTGGGACCGGGTGTGGTGTTGGGTGAAGTGACAGGTGGTGCGGCCGGAGGAGCCACAGAGCGTCAAGTGTGGCTCGGGGGCGTGGTCAGTCGTGAGGCCCACCTGGCATCCCACGGGCTCCGTGCATTCAGAGCGTGTGCCGGCCAGTCGGCGGGTGGAGATGGGGGTCTGGCCGCGACGTGGACAGGCTGTGTGGTGCTCGCGGCCGGGCTTCTCCAGGACCCGCTTTTCGGGGCTTGGCTGAGTGGGTGTCGGTAGGGGCCCCGCCCCCTTCGAGGGCCCTCCTTCTCCTGTCCCTGCTTGTCCCTGCAGCTCTGCCACCTCGGGGCTCTCCGCGAGTCAGGGGCCCCCGGACGAGGACGGCGGCCGCAGGGCCGGTGGACACGGTGGGGGCTGAGTGGGCGCGTGCGCCTGGACACGCTCACAGGTTCCCACCCTTTGCCTCCCCCAGAGACATCGCCAAGAACGCTCTCCTCCGCTGGCGCGTGTTCATTTACTGGACGTTCTTAGGCGTGTTCGATGCTCTGGTGTTTTTCTTCGGTGCTTACTTCATGTTTGAAAACACAACCGTGACCAGCAACGGACAGGTTAGTACGGAACTGGGTCGTGTCAGCGTGGCTCCGGGAGTCTTTGGGGATAGAGCTTGAATCCAGCACGATCCCGGGTCAGCGCAGTCTCAGCACAGCCCGCGGGGACCGTGTCTGGGTGTCTGCCCCCCAGCTGGATGGAAGGGACGTGATGGCAGAGTTCTGCCGACTGTAGGGACACCCTTCCTGAGGGGTTCCAGGCTTTAGTTCTGTAGCTTACTCACCGTTAGCTATATACCTAGTGGTTCGATTTGATCGTTGAGACGTGGCTTATTAAATATGGGAAATAATTTAGTATTTAACCCATTTTAGTGTTTGTTCACATCCTTAAGTATCTGTTTACTTCGCAACAAGTAGATTTACACTTGCCTGGTAGGCGTTCAGCGCTCTGGTTTTCTGCATAATTTCTAGGGGTTGTTTTATTCGTATCTTGCTTTTTTCTTTCTGCCATGGCTTCCTTCCCACTCTCAGATAGTGACCACCAACACACACATGGTAAGAAATCTGTGGGTGCGTCCTTTGTGTTTTTGGAGTGCGTTATAAATAAAATATTTCTTGAAAATATTTTCCAACGTGACTCCCTTTGTGTGCTTTGTCGGTAGAAATGCTGTTAGTTGCTGCCCCACGTCTGTAGGACTGGGGTCGTCCCAGAAACCTGTGCGTCCACTTGGGTCCCTGTTGCTGAGGTTACTCCCTGTATTTCCATGTTGGGGACCACCAGCGGGGTCAGTGGTGTTTCTAAGTGGACTTGATCTGTTTGGACCTCCCTTGACCTAAGTAAGTAGGAAGACACACGAGCATGTGAGGCTGGAGGGGATGCTGCTTTGACCGTGGCCGACCTCCAGCCCCGCCTGGAGAATACGAGAGGCCCGGGGCCCGGCGCCCTGCTTCTGACCTGATGCCCCAGGGTCCACGTAAAGAAGGGGAGCTTGTGAACAGAGGTTTACTGCACGTCCTGTCTGATGGGACACCTCTCTGCCCGTTTGTCCCTCCGCGTGGCTGGCCTGAAGTTCAGAGTCTTGCTGTGTGTTTGCCCATCGGTTTGTCTGTTTCTTTTTTCTTGTGACTGCAAGGTACTGTCATCTCTCATTATAACTGAAACCAATTTTTCCTAAATTGATCTTGAGGATTTTTCAAAGTCTTTTTGCACTTTTCTAAAATCTTCACATTTTTCAAGGATTTACACTTTGTCTTAGTTGTGGTAGAATAGCTCCCGGGTGCCACGAGGCCGTCATGTACCGGTGGTTGAGTCGAGCTGTCTCAGCGTTTGCTCTGATGCATCTTTAGTGAGATTCCCTTGCGGCCCAGTTTTAAGTGAGCACCTCACGTGTACCTTAAAGAGCTCAGACTTTGTGTCCCGGCATCCGTGGTCCCAGGATCCAGGCAGTGAGTCGCTTCTGCAGGCGTCACCCTCGCTCACCAGTCGCTCCTTCAGTCGGACAGTTTCACGGTGTTAGAGCCGAGCAAATGGAAGTTGACAGATGAGTACTGTACGAGGTCAGGGAATTAGAGCTCAGACCTAGGGTAGTGTTTTAGACCATGCAGCTGCTGCATTGCTTGACGCTCACATCACGTGGTGACATGGTTGGCCCTGCTCTGCAAGCCCACAAGAGGGCGGGTGTGAGCAGGGAGGGGACATGCACCCTGGACACAGGTGCTGGTCGCCCGAGGGGCCCCGGATGCAGGCCTGGGGGGCCTTCCCGGCACGAGGCTGGGCCGCATCTCCTCCTGCCGCTGCTGTGGTCAGAGCTGCAGGCCCGGGTGCCTTGAGGCCCTTCCCGTGAGCCAAGGGCTTCTGCCGTTTCCTGTTTCTCTGCTACTCGCTCCTGAGGGCGCCCTGAGCCACCATGGAACCCGGATCCCAGCGTCTAGAAGGGGTCTTTCCCGTACCATCCCTCCCCCACCTGCCACCTCTGTGCCTTTGCTCAACTGTTATGGGACAAAAGCGTTGGTTAGAATCTGGAACGATGACAGGAAGGGAGAGCGAGGTAGAAAGAACGCCTGTTGGCTGGGGCCCTGTGCTCACGGGCCAGGAGGTCTGAGGCCCCCGTGGGAACAGAGTCAGCACAGGCCACGCACATCCTGTCGCGTGAAAAGCTCCTGAGATGCACGGTGATGTCAGGAAGCAGCGTGCGCGACAGTCGTACCAAGCGAGGTGCTGGACCTGGGCATTTGTCCACAGCTGTGCCTTGGGTCACTGGCGCCCGGGGGACGATAAACAACCTGCAGACATAGAGGCGTGAGAGCAAGGCCAGCGCTAAGCGGAGGGACACCTGCGGGGACCCAGGGTAGACCTTTATCACCAGGAGGACAGGAGCCCCAGGGCCACACGTGGCGAGCGCGCTCCGTCGATGGTCTGACTCTAGACCCCTGCGGTACCTCGGGGCCTCCGCACAGAGCCTTCTCGCTCTGGATCACTGAGTCTTAAATTCTTGTTTGTTTGTCAGGTAAGGGGGTTGCATCCCTTACAAAACCAAAAATGATATCGTAGGCTGGTTCTGTAGCAATTCAGACAAAGCAGCAAACAGAGCTGTAAGTCCAGGGCGGCCTCAGGGGGCTGCTGACGTCCTTGGTCTTGGGCAGCAGGTGGTTCGGTGAGGATAGCGGTCATCTCTGTCCTCTTCCAAGGAGGACGGACGTGTCTCCTTGGTGGGACATTTTAGCTGCCCTGTTCTAGTGATGGTCGGGAGGTGACGCCTAAAGACCTAAATCATTCTGTGGGCGTGTTCGTGGATCCGTTGAGAACAACTGAATCATTGATAACTTTCGAAAAAGAGAAATTCACTTGTGGAGCGTTTTCTGCACAGACATCAAGAGCTGTATTATTTCTCAAGTGAGAATATAAGACAATGATTATTTTATTGTTGAACTGCGGGATATTCCTAGGTGCACGCTTGAAAGTTTGGGGCGCGTTGTAATAGAAGCCAGTAAACATCTAGAGCGCGGGAACGTGAGCTGTCCTCAGCGGGCTGAGGACAAGAACACCAGCGCTCTGCAGAGGTTCCCAGTCAGCACGTGAAGTGAATGTAGTAGATGTGGCCGCGATCTTGAGAAAACATAAGACATGTTTGTCGTGGGATATTTTTACACACAAAAATTAAACTGCTCTAGGCTTTAGAGCTTCTGTGAGCAGTAAGATTTCCTACAAGATAGTCCTGAGGAAGAGGAGAGAGGGCGGAGTGGGAGAAGGAATTAAACTTGGACCTGGTTGCGGGGGAGGTGGGAGACCTCCTACTGAATCCTCTCCTCTGAGCGAGGCCCAGAAGTTCACGACGCTCTCCGCGGAGACGCGTGTTGCTTTAGGAAATCAGCCCCGGGGCTTCCTGGGGGCTGGGGAACTGATATCACTCGGGAGAAAGGCCGTCCCTCAGGACACCCCTTTGAGAAAGGGGATTGGAGCCCCAGTGAATCACCCCCAAAGTCCATAGAAATGATGGGTAACGAATTCAATAATGCGTTGACTATCAGCTCGACCTGAGGGCTCCCTTAACTAAGGAGCCCCAGAGGCGCTTACGGAGGTGTTACCGTGATCACCTCCCAGTGAGCTGCGATAGCTGGCGGAGGGCACAGGTGAAGGTGGCCAGGTGTGCAGCCTTGCCCAGGTTCCAACCCAAAGGCCTGAATCTGATTCAAGGCACTTGTGCTTTACTGCTGTTCGCCTGTAAACAGCACACCCTGTGTTTTGCTGGGCTGGGCGTGGATCCCAGATCCACCAGAATCTACCGGATCCTAGGAATCTCGGCAGCGCCTTGGGAAGCACCGTCCTACCCCTCTCGGGAAGAGATGAGAAGCCGTTTGAGTGATTGAAATGTTGTCCCCGATTGCGATGCTGCTGGAGCTGCCCTGTCGCTCTGCCACTGGTGCTCCACAGCCACATTTGCTGCTGCCTAACAGTTTTGTAAAGGATCTCTGAATCCCTCCCAGGCAGGGGCGGCAAACACAAAGGCTGTGAGGGCTTCTGCCCGTGCAGCTGAGCTGATGGTGCCCGCGGGGTTCAGAGCCGCCCCCTCCCTGCCCCTTCACCTCTTGCTTTTGGCTAAAAACGGTAGCTTCCAATGAAAAGGAAGCGGGCGCTGCGTCCTCCTGCACCTGCTGGCCACTGCCGAGCTGCAGCCCACCTCAGAGGGAAAATTTCCTGCCCCCGACATGAAGCATTGAAGAGAGAGCCCTGTTTTTGAGGGTTTCCCAGCCTGGGCACTGTTGCCAGTGAGGCCAGGAGTTCTTGGTTGTAGGGCTGCCCCGGTGCAGTTAGCAGACCCCTGGCCTCTGCCTCCTGGATGCCAGTAGCCCCCTCCCCCGAAATGTCCCCAGACACTGCAGGTGTCCCCCACCTCGGGGACAGAATCACCTCCAGGGACGGCCACCGTGGCTGTGGGTCTGAGCCCAGTTTTGATCACGCTGATGAAGCAAAGAATGAAGTGACGAGGGTCCTTAAGTCTGTTCCCTGCAGAAGTCCTGGCGCTTTGCTTTTTCTCCTAGAATTCTGCAAGTAGGTTCTTGCCTTGGTAAACACCTCGCAAGGCCTGCAGCCCACATGCTCGCCTGAAGTGAGTCGCGTGTAGGGATGTTCCTTTGGTTGAAAACTAACCACACGGGAAAGCAGTTTTTATTCCAGCTGGTAATGCTTTGTTTTCTCTTAAAGAAGAACTAGGAGCGTTTTCTGAGGCCCAGCTCGCAGAATCCGACAAACCAGAAATGGGTCGGCTCTTAGGCGGTGTAGAAATCTCAAAGAAAATAACTCTTGTAAAGTAACAACAAGAGGCTGGTTTGTCCCCGGGAGGAAGACTCTGAAGTGGCTGGTGTTGCCTTTTGCTTGTGTCTGTGTCTGTGGGTGAGAAATGTGTTGTCCCCTGGTCGGACGTGTGTGCTCCCCGCTGGCCGAGCCCACATCCCGCCGGGGCCTCGTCGGGGGCTGCTGCGTGTCTGAGGTCCTGGCCGCGGACCTGCCCCGGGCCCTTGTGCAGCTCTGTCGTGTCTCCCCTCCTCCGTTTCCATGGCTCCCACGGGGCCGCATCCTGGTGATGCCGCCCGCAGGGGACAAGGCTGTCGCTCTCACCGCTCCCAGGACGATGGCAGCCGTGGTTTGCCTTCCGAGCCGAAAGGTGTTTGAGCTGGAAAGAGACTAGACACGCGCTCTACCGAGCGTGGGCTGGGCCGCCGGGTAAAGGTCTCGTCCGCATGAAACATGAGCGGGGAGAGCGGGGTCGGCCCCTGCGGACCGTGACTATAGCGAGCGGGGGGAGCGGGGTCTGCCCTCTGCGGACCGTGACTCTAACGAGCGGGAGAGCGGGGTCGGCCCTTGCGGACCGTGACTCTAGCTCGCAGACGTGTCCTGTCGTCTGCGTGAAACACGAGCGGGGGGAGCGGGGTCGGCCCCTGCGGACCGTGACTCTAACGAGCGGGGGGAGCGGCGTCGGCCCCTGCGGACCGTGACTCTAGCTCGCAGGCGTGTCCTGCTCTGGTTTGTAAGCAGGGCCACCGTTTGTGGGAGCAGCGAGAGGGCAACACCGGGGGTGGCTGTGCAGGAAGGACGGGGCGCCCAGCGGGAACCACCACCCGCCCCAGCGATGCTGCGGGATCTGAGGCATAGCGAGCCGGGCTCGGCCGGCCTCCCTCTCACGTTTTGGCGACATCGCAGGGTCTCCGCGTGTCTGGGGCTGGAAGTGTCAGGCGGGGCCGTGGGAGGTGCTCTCTGCCCCTCGTGCAGAGTGCGAAGGAGGAGAATCCGTATTAGTGGGAGACGACGTGGACTCTTGTCTCCACAGGTATTTGGGAACTGGACCTTCGGGACGCTGGTTTTCACGGTGATGGTGTTTACGGTCACCCTGAAGGTACATCCCCTGACCTGACGTGCTTCCTCCGGGCACAATCAGCCCTCCTAGTGAGTCGTGACCCTGACGCTAACCCTGCCGGGGTCTTCTCCCCGCCACCAACTCGGCCCCGGCCCCAAGGGGCAAAGGTCAGAATTGCACAGAAGGTGGTGGAGGGAAGGAGCCTGTTCTGTGGGAAGGGATGGATATTAGACTTCTTTTAAATGGCCATCTGCCCCACCCCTAGTAGAAGCAAAATCCGTCTTAATTGGAACAAATTAACGTACCGTGGAAAATTTAGCTCTTTTTCGAGTCAGGTCGGATTCTTCCTGGAATCTCATTATGAAGGTCCCAAATCCTGCCAGCCCGAGTCTTGGAAACCCCAGAGCAGCGTCCCGGGGGGAGCTATGACCAGCGCCTCGAGCCGCCGCCCGAGTCGCCCTGTGGGAGCATCTCCCTGGGATCCGGGCAGGCTTACTGGCAATGTTGAGACTCGGAGGCCGTGGGGAACCCTTTCTCTCCATTGGAACCTAAAGTGTGTTTTTCCCAAACAGGTTGATGTAGGCATTTGAGCTAAAATTAAGGCTGTTTCCATTCTCTTCCCGCTTCCTTCCCCAGCTGTCAGGGCTCCCAGGGCCCTGCCCAGGTAACACCACCATCAATCACCTTTTCCCTCTTTCAGCTGGCGCTGGACACACACTACTGGACTTGGATAAACCACTTCGTGATCTGGGGGTCACTGCTGTTCTACGTCGTCTTTTCCCTCCTCTGGGGAGGAATTATCTGGTATGGAGTTGATAATTCTAGAATCATCATTATGTTACTGGCCCCGCGGTGTCTTTCCTCGAGGGCTGACAACTGTGTGCAGGAGGGGCATGGCGCCAGGGCCGGGGGGGGGGGGCCCGCAGGGGACGAGGCGGGTGTGGTCCCTGCTCCTTTCCGCCAGGTTCTCAGTGGGGGAGACACGCTGCATCATACACGTGACAGGAGGAGCAGACCGGACACTACAGCAAGGGACCTAGTTCAGATCAAAGGCTGGGGGAAGGCGTCTCCAGAAAAGCTGTTATTTAAACGGAAACCTGGGAGGGAAGCACTGTCATCACCGTGGTGGGTGCGCCCGGAGAGCTGGCCTGGGCCGAGGCAGTCGGACCCCAGCCAGGGCCCTTCCTAAGGAAGGTGCAAACACCTTGGGGCGGGGCCCGGCAGGGGAAGGAAGGTCCAGCCTGCCTCCATCGGGGACTTTAAGCAGAGGAGCGTCAGAGTCCGACTGCACTCTTAGGAAGGTCACGGTGGCTGCTGTGTTGGAAGTGAACTTGGGAGTGGAACACAGACAAGGCAGCCGGTCTAGAGACCGTTGCAGTACAGCGGTCAGTCCTGACGGGGGCAGCAAGTGGCTGCCTTTGCCGGCGCTGTTCCGTCCGCCCAGACGTCCTTTCTCACTAGCCTACCTGGGGAGCGCCTGTTCATCTTTCGAAACCCGGCGGCCCATCAACCTCATCCACTCTTCCCTCGAGTCACCTCCCAGGCGGGCATTTCCACCTGGTCCCCCGAGCAGCTGTTCCTTCCCCTGTCACAGCGCATGCTGGATTTACCTGTAATTCTCCTGTTTACGTTTCCACCTCCCCCATAAGATGGAGAATTTCCTGAGCAGGGCTGGGACTGGGGGGAGGCGAGTGAGGCCCGGGACCACAGCCTGGCCGAACGGGAGGCCAGAAGCAGTGTCCCCTCCACCTGGCGTCCCCAGTGCTGACCTCGGCTCCCGGGAGGGGCAGGCGGCCCCCGAAATGGGGGAGAGACTTCCCGGTCCATCAGGTCCCCACGTGGAGGTTGCTGAGCTGACATCCACCCAATGACCCGCTCTGTCGCTGACCCCCCAGTGGCCAGATCCATGCATTGCACATTCTTGGAGACCAGGAAATCCAGGAAGACCAGACCAGCTTTTGGTGGGTTTCCAGCAGCCCTGCCCCAGGCCACAGATCCCTGCGGTTCTAGCGAGCTCTCCAGAGCGGCTGTGCAAATGGGAGCCTCGCCTGAGAACTCCCAGGCCGGCTCCTGGGCCTTGGGGCTTCGGAGCCAAGAAGCGGTTGTGTTTAGCATCATCACTGCCCCTTTCCAGAGGCTTTTGTGAGTCACCTGGCAGGAGAGTCATTTCATTCTCTGTATTTTTATGGAAATTAAAAAAATATATTATGGCATAATTTTTTTTTTTTTTTTTTTGTGGTACGCGGGCCTCTCACTGCTGTGGCCCCTCCCCTCGCGGAGCACAGGCTCCAGACGCGCAGGCCCAGTGGCCACGGCTCACGGGCCCAGCCACTCCGCAGCACATGGGATCTTCCCGGACCGGGGCACGAACCCGTGTCCCCTGCATCGGCAGGCGGACTCTCAACCACTGTGCCACCAGGGAAGCCCCTATGGCATAAATTTTTAAGTATTTAATCGTTCTGCTGACGCGTGCAGATATGAATGCATGAAGATATGCATGCTTGCATATCTTCTCCACATTAATAGCTATTGCGCAGATATGATTCTAAGGTACAAAAAATATGACCTACTTCATCTTTTAAAATCTTTCCCGCTGTTCTGAAACTGAACTTCGGGGACTTGTTTTCCCCGTTGGGATGACTTCATAGAATTCCTCTCCTTTTCCCGTGGGTTAACACGCAGCGTTACAGGGAGAGGCCACAGCCCAGTGTTAATGGGGTTAGTCCCCGCAGGCAGGCTAGGTGGCTTGTCCAGTGACTGTCGTGACAAAAGTGAAAACTTCCAGAACACATGGGCTCTTCGTGCAAGTAGAGAAAACAGACCAGGATTTCGGTGTTTCTCCTGCCATCGTGTTACGTTTCTCCTTTCCCTCGACGCTGCAGGCCGTTCCTCAGTTATCAAAGGATGTACTATGTGTTCATACACATGCTGTCCAGCGGC
Organism: Orcinus orca; assembly: GCF_937001465.1. NCBI lineage: Eukaryota > Metazoa > Chordata > Mammalia > Artiodactyla > Delphinidae > Orcinus > Orcinus orca. Next base: position 910,581 of record NC_064576.1, on the reverse strand, counting down.
CCCGCCTGGCTGGCCATCGTCCTGCTCGTCGCCGTCAGCCTCCTTCCCGACGTCCTCAAGAAAGTGCTGTGCAGGCAGCTGTGGCCCAGCGCCACCGAGAGAGTCCAGGTACCGCCCCGGGCGCCGTGGGGCAGCCCTTAGATAGGGGAGCGGGAAAGGTTTGGGTTTGGAAATGCGGTCAGTCCGCCGTTACTAACGAGTTCCATGATGACACGTGGGTTTACGCCTGAACCTAGATGACCAGTGGTTAGACTTGAGCGGCTAGTCCCTGAACTAAGAAAAAGATTAAGAGAAAAAGATGAAGCCAATACAAAAGGCAAATTGTTTTTTGTACATTTTTAAAAGTTTTTTCAACTAATCATTACCTTGAAGGTAAAATGGCATTACTTTTAGGGATGGTGAATTTGGCTCAAACTTTAGCATTTATTTTGGAAAATTCTGGTTATGAGTAGTTAGGGCTGTTGTTTTCCACCCTCCCAAATGGAAGCCAACAAGCTGAATTCCGGATCCAGGAAAGATGAGAGATATGAAGTATGCCGGGACTGGCATCAGACACAAGTGGTACTCAGAGCTTCCCAAGAGTGCTCTGGCCCTCCCCGGGGTTCCTGGGGAGGGGGTGTCCCCCGTCCCCTTACCCCTGTGACCCCCCGCTACCCTCTCACCCCTGTGACTTGCCCTTGGAGGTGCAGGCCTCAGGAGGAGGAGGAAGGATGCTAGTGAGAGGGCAGAGGCCACAGCAGGGCCCGTTGCTGCAGGACGCTTGTCTCACCTGTAGCAAGGTGCTTGTGCAGGTGAAGGGGGCGGGGCATGCAGGTGGGGAGGGACCGGAGGGAGGGTGACAACAGGAGAGGGTGAGTGGCACGTCCTGGGGCTGAGTCACTGGGAAGCTCAGGGGCCCCGTGGTCTCAGTCCCAAGTGCTGTTGGCCGGCTTTGGGGTGGAAAGCAGGTGGACTTGCCCCCACAAGTCCCCGCTCCCCTCCCAGCAGGTGACGGGTCGGGGGCAAAGCCTTCAGGTTCCTGGTGCTGGTTTAAAATGCTGAGCGCAGTGCCCCAGCCCTGGGGATTCTGCTGGGTTTGCAAAGTCGGTGCCCAGACGAACGCAGGAGGGGTTAGTGCAGGTCCACGTCTGACAACTTCATTACGAGTTGCACAGTCGTCTGGGGCTGTTCCCGGGCGGGACACAGGCGGGAGTGCGAGGGGAGGGATCCCGCCCGCCTGGGCTGGGCCGCGGGGCCGGTGTGGCCTGGTTTCCAGTGGCTGCAGGGACGTCCGGAGGCTGCCGCTCGTCTCACCGGACTCACCGCCTTTTCTTGTCTCTTCCCTTCTTCGTTCCTTTCGTCTTCCGGCCTCTTTGCCCAAATAACCACCTTGTTTATCGATGTGCATGGCCTCCTGACCTCTGACCTCTGGCCTCTGGGACCGGCAGACTAGGAACCAGTGCCTTTCTGTCGAGCAGCCCACCGTCTTTATGCTTTCTCAGACTTCCAGCAGTCTGACTTTCTAATGGAACAAGGTGACGCTTTTCTGTCTTTTTGCATGCTTGGGACTCAGTCGCAGGACCGCACAGGGTTGACGGTTAAGCTCAGAGCCGCGCTCGCAGGCCCGCCCCAGGCAGCACCGGGCCGCTGGCGTCGGGGACGCAGGGTGCCGGGCTCCTGCCGTCCACGCCACTGACTGGTGCCTGCACGCGTGCCTGGGGAGCGTCAGAGCCCGCTCTGCAGGCGGGACTGAGGGCCTCCGGAGAGACCAGACTCAGGCCATGGCACTGGGCTGCAGAGAAAGCCAGGACAGACGTGTCTGGGGTCAACATTTTTATCAAAAAACTTTTTTAAAAAGTCTGATCATTTTTAGAAAAAGGCGCTGACCTTGCCTTAAAGGGCCGTAGCGCCTCTCTCTCGGGCACATAGAGCCATTCACACGGCGTTCTGTGGCCGCCGCCCAGGGTCGAAGGCGTTTCTTCCGGAGGCAAGGCTTCGGGGACACGGCGTATCTGTTTTCAGTCGTTTGTGTGCCTGGTGCCTCGTTTCTGTGTGCTCCGAGCCAGGCACACTCTGAAGGTCTGTGTTTGGTGTTACTGCTTCACTGAGGCAGCCTGCTTAATGGGAAAATGCCTAAAGCAAAAAAAAACAAAAAGGCTTTTTCCTCTTTAATAACTGTTCATATGCCACACAGCTTTAGCACTGCTTTTTAACTAGCAGGATGGTACATTTTTTAAGTTCAAGTAATTATTGGCGATCGAAATTTTTTTAATCTGATGCCCTCAGAATTTGTTGGAATAAGTTACATCATTTCATCTTGCTGTTCACACGCTTGAAAACATTCAGGATGAAATTCTTAGGAACATTTTAATAAGTCACAGGAGGTGCTTATGAGATTGGTTGAATCATGCCAACTCCAGGCTAAAACTAAATTCCTCTGACTGTTGATGGGGTTCATTTAGAGTTGATTTGCAGACGCCACACTCTGGCCGCTGGGAGAAGGGCCCTGAGCTCTGTGTGTCCATAGCTGCGGCCGTGACCCCAGGGTGCCTGGAGCCTGCACTCCGGGCACACACAGGGTCAACGTGTTGTTGCTGGAGAACCGTCCAACTTCTGCAAAACTTGGGAGGAACAAACACTTGACTAGCCGTTTTGTGGGACGTACTGCGTTTGAGATGGATGGCTTTTTCTTTTCACCTGTCCTATTAAGGCGAAAAACATGGCAGGCACTGTATGTGTACACACATAGGTCAGTTACATATACGTGTGCATTTCTGGTTTCTACATCCATTTGCACATACAGTCGTGTGCGTTTCCGCCCCTGCGAAGAGCAGCCCCCCCAGCGCTTGTCTGCTTCACCCCCTCCTCTCTGGAGAACGTTCTGCAGCTCACGCTTGTGATCCTTCAGCTCCTACAATTCTCTTCTTCCTTGTTACTGAGAGACTCATACAGTTTGACTAGAAAATCTCAGTGTTCAGATGCCCGGCCCCGCTGACCTGTGGCCCTGTGACTCCTGGCACCTCCCAGATTCTGGTCTCAGTCCGGGACTCCTCTGTTTGACCAGAGACGGGGCCGAGGGACGGGGTCGGGCAGGCACACAGAGAGTGACAGGCAGGTGGACAGAGGACAGAGGGACAGGCACACAGAGAGGGACAGAGGGACAGACAGGCACACAGAGCGGGCTAGAGGGACAGGCACAGAGCTCCTCCCTTGGGGCCGGGTGCCCGCTTGGGGAGCCCAGCCGTGCCGGTGTGGTCTCGGGGAGCGGGCAAGGCCGTCAGCCAACGCCCCGCTCTGGGCAGCAGCCTCCCCGGTGGCCCGGCCTCCCCTCCGCGGGCTCAGTGTCTGTCCTCGCCTTGCAGAGGAGCTCGAGCCGCCGAGCCCCGGCCGACACCGCGCCGAGCCCTGACCGGCCTCTCCTGATGGACCCCGAGCCGCGGCCGCGGCGCGAGTAGCTGGTGGATAGGTAACGGCCGCCCGCGGGCAGCCCGGTGTGCTGTGCTCTTGCTGTGTGCGGTTTTCCTCCAAAGTTTTGCGTGCTGTGCTGTGTCTGTTAGGTTCGTGGTCACAGAGAAAGGCCTTTACACACGTGGGTTCCATCCCAGGTAAGTGGCCTGCCCAAGAGGCCGGCCGCGTGGGCTGCGTGCCGTGCACACACACGCACACGCCTGCACACCTGTGCAGCGCACACGCCGGGTGGACATCGCCCCACACGTGTCCGGTGTTCGGCGTCCAGAGCACAGTTCTTTCATTCTCATCCGTGGTGGTGGGAATGGCTTCACCTGAAAGGTCCATCAGGAAAGACCACCTTTCGAAGTAAAAAAGGGGGTCTGGAGTGAGCGGCCCGAGCCTTGGCCGGGGCAGGTGTCCAGCAGCACCTTCAGTGTCCAGAGCAGGCGTCTCCCGCCCGGCTGCCCCTCCCCTCCCTGCCCGTTCGATCCGAGCACACGCGTGGGCCGGGTAGGGGAGGTGCCTCTGGGGGCGCTGGGTAGGGCGAGGTCAGCATCCCCATTAGAGGAACCGCAGCCAGTCCGGGCCCAGGGAGGGGCTTCGTGTTTTCACGCGTGTCTTCTGCGGGACGGTGGGCCCGAGAAGGGGACACGATCGCAGCCGGGACGGTCCACGTGCCTCCTCCGTGTCTGGTCCAGCTGTGTTCAGGGGAGCCTAGGCCAGGGCAGCGAGGGCGGTGGCCACGTCGGGGCGTCGGGTCAGACGACGGGTGCTCGATGGGATTCTTGCGGGGGTCCCGGCACTGACTCTGTCCTTTCTGTTCCCGACAGACCGCGTGCTTGGTGTCACGACCACCTCTCGGGAGTCACCCCCTTGCCTCTCTGTAGACCCCAGCCCTGGGCAGCGCCCTGGGAGGGCGGGGGCGCCAGGCCCCCTCCAGCTCAGCCTCTCGCACTCCCCGCGTCCCCACCCGGCTACAGACCCCGCTCCTGTGGCCCGAGGGGAGACCAGATGCACGGATCACGGGTCCAGCCTCTAAGAGCCGCACGGTGAAGGGGACAGGACAGGCGTCTCCGGGCGGCGACCAGGCAGGACGCACGCGAGCCCTCGGTGCACCCTGTGGGAGCAGGATCTGGGGGGATGGCGGGCCCCCCCGGGTGAGGCCGCACCTCGACCTCCTGCGAAGCGCAGCTGAGCCTTGCAGGCGGGGTCGGGTCTGGCCCCTCCTCCCGGGCCCCAAAACCTCTGCTTTCGGAACCAGCCCAGGGACACCGCAGGACCGGCACCCCTCCCTCCCTCCCGTCTGTCCGCTGCTGGCACCGGGACCTGCGGTAGCGAGGCTGACCGCGGACGTGTCTGGTCCCGCGTCCCTTCCTCCGCGGGGCTGGGGCCTGTGTGCTTCGGCACCGCCTCCTGCCTCCCCCCAGCTGCCTACGCGAAGAGGGGAACCTATCCAGTAAAGCTTCCGGCACAGGTTCCGGGCAGTTCATCTTCCCGCTCCCGAGGATGCGGCTCACCGGGGCGCCCTTGCTGCGAAATGCCCGTTTTGGGGGTTGAGGGGAAGGGTGGGGTCTGGGTGCCGGAGGCCGGCCTCTGATGTGGTGCTTAGGCCCCCATTAAGAGTGGTCGGTCTCCCGGCGGTGTTGTCCCCCAGATCTGTGTCAGGCCCACAGGTCTGACAAGGTGGCCGGGGCGACCTGAAAAGCAATATCGCAGCCCTCGCCGCCACCGCGCTGACTCTGACCTAACCCTGCTCTGCAGGGGGCCTATCCGTGTCTCCTTGTGGGGGTGAACCGTCAGAAGGCAGCTGTGCTGTACACTCCCTGTGACTTTCCTGTACCAGTATCTTATTTCTGGAAATAACCCGTTCGACATAGCCTTAATAGTCCGTAAAGAAGACATTTCAGTTTGAGATTCAGAGGGTAAAACCAATGGCTTTTTAGGAAAGGGTCACCCAAAAGCTAAACATTGCCCCCGCTGGATGCATGGGTGGGATTTAGGGATGTCGGTTGGGGAGTGAACACTGAGTCTACTTCCGAGATGCTCGACGTTAGGGGTTTCGGGAAGTTCAGATTTCAGTTTGATTGTATAATGTTCACCTATAAACTATTTGTTTGAACGAGGGGATGAGTTAACAGCAAGAACAAGCGTACACAGGTAGTCGGGGTGAAGCAGGTGAAGTATAAACATACCAAAGACTAGGATGATGGACGTGGGGCCTCCAGTGAGACGGGGATGGGAGGGCGTGTCTGTCTGAGGGTCCTCCAGCCTCCGCCCCGCCCCTGTCACTCACACTCCACGTCCAGTGTGTGGTCCACACTAGACCCTGCAAACAATGGTGTGTGCATTTTTACAGTCGTTTTTAAGAACCTAAAATGGGTATAAATGTAATACACGTGGGGGACAGATTCTCTGTACGTTTAGTTAACAAATTGTTTGTAATGTATTTTTTTAGAAATCTTAAAATTCCCTTTGCACTGAAGTATTTTCATAGCTGTTTTGTTTGTTAATGTATCATATCTAATTTTTAAAGTATGTTTTTAAAGCTTTTATTTTTTAAGTTGATGGCATTTTGGCCACTTTATATTTGAATTCTGATGAACATTCTGGTTGAATGTCTCAATATCTGATGAATGTGAATTTTCAGATTTGGTTTTCTTCTCTACACCTGTTTATTTTTGGTGTTTCTGGCGGTAGTGAGTAGCTAAAAGGCACATTTAGAGTATGATAATTTGCTATGCTCATTCTTCACAGTTCATTGCCATTTCATCTGCTTTTTATTTGGTTTTTAATTTCTATCCTTCAGCCTTAAAATAGCTTCTTGACGGTTCTGTGTCCTCTTTTTGCCTGTATTGAGATGGTTACCATTTACCTCGGATAAGTCAAGTCTCCTTATGAAAGTTACTGACCTTTCCATGCTCCAAAAAGTCTTCTTAAAATTGTTTGGGAAATTATTAAGTGACTGTGCCTGATAATTTGAAATAGGCGAGGGGCATGAGATCAAAAGTAAAGTCAAAGGAGGGACAGAAGAGCCCACTGAAGTGACATTTCGGACAAGACAATGAGATTCCCACCTGACAGTGGGCAGCACGTACTTGCCTTACACTAACCTTAAAGCAAGTAACTTAGTTTTGAAAATCTTACAGCTGCACGTTCATCACTTATTAACATTTCCCCCGCTGGTCCAGATGTCTGGTTCCTGACCCACACGCCATCCCCCAAAGCAAGCTGTCTGTAGGCCGTGTTGCTCCGGCCACCTCCGTGGTCCTGCTTTCAGCTCCCGGCCACCCGAGGCCGCACACATCCCACGTCCTAAGGGGACCCTGCGGGTGCCTCTGAGCCCCACCCTCAGGACAGGTGGCTGCCAGCAGCCCTCGGACCCTCCCAGCTGCAGCGTCCCTGTGTCCGGAGCTGGGAGTAAAGACCCTCTCTTGGCAACTCCTGTTAGAACCCAAATCAGCCCATTCCTGTGCCCTTGATTCCATGGGGTGAACGCAGACCAAATGACCCGCGCCCCCCTCCCCCGGGGGGGGGCCGTGGCCCCGTGAGACCCACTGGTGGCAGTGCCGGGCCACGGGAGGAGCCCAGGAGCGCCGCCTTCTGCAGTAGCAGGTTTATAGAAGCATAGTTCGGCCTGGTGAGACTTTGCAGCTTTAACTAGAGAACTGCCTCGCACATGCTGTGTAACTGTTCCTAAGTTCATGGGCGTCAACCAGAAGTTCAGGGCAAAACCTAAGGGAAGTTTCCGGCCTCTTTCTTTAAAACCACTGAGTTCATCTGTTTTGCACTGTTAATGACGTAATACAACCACTTCTGCTTTATCTTAAAATTAATGGTATTTATTTGACGACTCAGTGTAACAGCTTGCTATGCACTTTCTTTTGGAAGTTTCCCATTTGTAACTTTAAAAACAGGAAAAATGTCAGCAGGCAAACGCATTCTTTTTTCTTTTTTTTTTTTTCAGTTAGAGGGCAGGTGAATGGGGCTGGGAATCATTCTGATTCGTCTATAAACAAAGCTTTAATGAAGCTGTGTCAGAGTATTATTAAAGTGTGATTCTACTTTTGCAGAAAAAAATCTAAAGATCAGTTTATATAGCTTTATTTTTTACCTTATCGAAATATACAGAATTTTAATATGCGTATATTGTCTCTGACTTAAAGTTATAATGTGTGTCTGCATTGCTGTTTAAAATGTCCGTTCGTTATGTAATGTAATAAAAGAGAATCTTCAAAAATGTATTTAACACGAATGTTATCTCTAGGTGTTGTCATCGTAAATACTGGAATTTATTTTTAAATTATTGAATATAGTAGGTGCGTTTAAGATAATAAATCAGCCTCCAAACAGTAATGTTTAATTGATAATTATTTATTAACCTGCTTTGAAAAATTAAATTGTGAATTAAACCGAATCTTAAATTTCTGTAGAATTTATTTTGTATGCTACTGTTTTTAACTTTTATTTCTGTAGATAAAGTGTATCTTCATAATACGAATTATGATTGGACTTTTCTGCAGATTATCTAAGCCGGAGACCTGAATCTGCTTGCAATAAAGAAGAAGAAAGGTCTGGATTAGTTTCTTTACAAATTAAAAAGATCATAGAAGTTGGTCTTAACTTTCTGCTAAGAGGAGCTGCCGGGTAAACACTCTCAAAGGGAGTGTCTCTGTTTGGGATGAAGTGGACGGCACTGTGGGAGCTGGTGCCCTGGGAACGTGTGGGACCGGGTGCCTCACCGAGGCCGAGGGGCGCAGAACAGGAAGCTCAGTGTGGGATTTCCTAGCGCTGGGATCCTGCCCATCCCCCTCCAGCTGCTCCCTGACCCTCCGCCTGAGACCCCCTCTCCATCTGGATTCCTCCCCTTTCCCTCCAGGCTCTCCTCCCCACTCTTGTCCAGGCCCCGGGTCCCACAGGCTCGTGGGCAGTCGGACAGAGGGCGGGTTCTGTGCGCCCAGCACCGCCATGCTCGGGTTCCTGGCCCCCCAGCCCTGGCCTCCCCAGCCCCTGGCCGCTGCTCCCACCAGCACCAAGCTCCCTGTCTCCTCTGAAAGCTTCAACCTCAGAAAACTCCACACATCCTCGCACCAGGTCTCATTCCTGGGATTAGGGGACCAGGGTGGAGCCAGGTCGAGGGTCCTGAGAAAGGGCCTCCCTGGGCTGGGGCAGGACTGCCCCTTCAGGGCCGACTGGCTCCCTGGGAGGGACTGGCTCAGGCCTCTGGCTTCACCGGGCACAGTTCTAAACTGGGGGCTTTTTTCCCGGCTCCCAAACACCATGGAACAAGCACACAGCCGGGGCGAGTAACTCACCCTGAGTGGGTGACCTTGGCTGTCAGACCAAACGCCAGCAGCCAACACAGCCACAGACGCGACAGGAAGCAGATGCTGCAGGTGAGTCGGAGTCCCGGGGCTGCTGGTTGCTGTGGTCCGGTGTCCACACCTGCCTCAGGTGACCCAAACGTGTGACCACGCTAACCTCGGCAGCTGGGAGGAGCGAGCGAGGGCACCTTCGCCTGAGGCTCTGCGGTGTGAACAGCCAGCCTGCGCGCCTGTGTTCCCGTGAACACAGCCCTTTATTCTACTGGGTCGTATCCCAGCTTGATCAACACCCATGTTATTAAGCATCCTCTTTCATGGAAAAATCTTAGAAACACATAATTTCTCAATTCCTTTCTTGCACTAAGGGGATACCACTAAAACTGTATCATCGTATTAACTTCCCCACAGAAAATGCTCACCCCTTTGTACATTTTTATTATTCAGGCCGTTCGAATAATTCAGGAGCATTTAATTAGCCATCTTCTAATTCCTCATCGAGGTGCATCAGTCCTAATCGAGCCTGACGGAGGCCCAGCAGAAATCGAGAGATGCAGCATCTTTAATCGGATGAAGAATTTCTTACTCAAGACATCAAACCCCACAGCTAGTGGACAGGTGTCACGTCTAAAGGTGATCTTGAGTCAGCGCTTGACACCCAGAGAAATTTACCCTTAATGCCCCACACAGCACATTCTTCAAGGCCCCCGTGTCTTCGTTACATCGTGTTGTGTGCTCCACTGACCCATCTGCAAGGCATGAGAACTCATAACACCCCAGAAACCATGAGAAGGGCTGTGCCTTGTACCTGAGGGGCCTATGACAGACCCCATCCCAATTTATTTGTTAAAACTTTAATGAGAAATATGGATTACTAGCTGTATTACTTATTAAGAGTATGTATTATCCTTTAAAATTAGTTATACAGGGACTTCCCTAGTGGCTCAGTTAAGAATCCGCCTGCCAATGCAGGGGACACGGGTTCGAGCCCTGGTCCGGGAAGATCCCACATACCGCGGAGCCACTAAGCCCGTGCGCCACAACTACTGAGCCTGCGCACCGCAACGAAGAGTAGCCCCCGCTCGCCGCAACTAGAGAAAGACCGCACGCAGCAACGAAGACCCAATGCAGCCGAAAGTAAATAAATGAATTTCAAAGAATAGTTACACAACATCATAATTTGAAAAAGTTCACTCATCAGTGCTCTTATTCACTTGGTTTTTACAAGATCCAAAGAGAGAGAGGGGGTTGTAGAATAATCAAATTTCCCCTGAGACTCAGATAGTTTCAGTACCTTTAGAATTTTAAAAAGACCTACTGTAAAGTCTCAAAATATAAGCCAAGTATCAAAATAAACATGTGCTTTAATTAGCTAAGACTTTGTCTTGTTTATGAGTGATTACAGTTCCCAAATCCTTAGAAACTAGTTGAGCAGAGAATATATGTGTTGTTAGGGACATGAAGGCTAAAACACAGACCAGTGTCGCTGAATGTGTGAAACCTGAAGACTGGCTATTGCTGTAGCACTTGTAGGCCGTCTTACAATAGTTAAGAGGAGGTCATTCCATGGGGACAGCACAGTGTGAAAGAATCACCGGGCGGCACAGAAAAGCCACTTGGAAGAAAATGTGTCTCCCGTTCCCCGGGGCTGGGGTGGCCCACGGCTCAAACACAGGAACTGACTGTCCCTCAGTCCCCAAAGCAGAAGTCTGAGATCAGGCTGGCTCCCTCGGGGCTGGGAGGGAGGGTCTGCCCCTGGGGCTCCTGGAGACCCTGTCCCTGCCTCCGTCAGGCAGGCGTTCCCCTGTGCCTGTCTGTATCCCAACGTCCCATCTTTGTAAGGATGTCCGTCACATTGGGTTAGGGGCCCACGCTGATGACCTTATTTTACATTAGTTGTGTCTGTAAAGACCTTATTTCCAAATAAGGTCACATTCTAAAGTGCCAGGGGTTAGGATCTCAACATACCTTTCTGGGGAGACACAATTCAACCCATCAGTCTGTTTGGGGGATCCGTGGCAGGGCACTCGGGGCGACCATGGAGGCTGTACCCTTGGGATGCGCGTGGGGAGGGAGCAGCGGGCAGAGCTCAGCTGCCTCCCCTCACCCGGGGCTGCTAACTCACTGCGGCCTCCACGTCGTCCACCTTGGGGTGCAAGCCCGTGACCACCGTGGGCCCAGCGGGTCCTGGGGGTCCTGCCCACACCGCGCCGGTGTTCACAGCCCGACTGATTCGTCCCACGGGAGCCGCCCAGAGCAGCAGCCAGCACGGGGCCTGGGGCCTGCCCGCCCCGCCGGGCCGCAGCAGAGCCGGGGCCCCGGGCCTGAGGCGCCTCAGCTCAGGAGGAGCGGGGGGGGGGAGGGAGGGTCGGGGCCAGGATGCTGCCGACTGGGGGCCCACTGGTCCTCTCCGCGGTTGGGGCCCCGACGCCCTAGCGATGGGGTAGGCAGCCCCCCAGCCCCCAGAGGGATGGCCCCTCAGGGCTCCTCGGGACTGCAGAGGACCGGGTCCCGTACCTGGCCTCCCGCGTGTCCCAGGGGACCCCAGGCTTCCGGAGAGCGGGGCGGTTCTCCCCGCTCGGGTGTTATTACTGCCTTTAACACAAACTTCTCTGTGGGAGCAACGCTTTCCACAAAGGATTTAATCTCAAGCGGCAAAGTTCCAAACTCCCCGAGCGGCCATCAGCAGTGACCGAGCGGGGACGCCGTCCCAGGACGGCCCTCACACCTGCCGGGCGCCCGCACGCCCGAGCTGCGCAGGGTCCAGGCCGCGAGCCCCGCCTCCGGGGAGCCCACGGGGCTGCCTGCCCGGAGGCCCTGCTCTGGCTCACCCTGGGGGCCGACACCGCGGGAGCGGAGGCTCCTCAGGCGAGCTGTTCCTTAAGCTCAGCTCCTCGGGGGCTCTTTCTAGAACTCCATTTGTGATGCTAATTTCCTTGTGCTTCCCCGGGGCCTCGGGGCCTGGAAAGCCGGGAGAGTCGGCACAAAGGGCTCACTAGGCCCCAAAGGCCGCCGCCAGCAGGGCGCCCGCCGGGCTTTTGTTCTGGGGCTTCGCTCCCCCTGAGTTACGGCGACTTTAATGAGCCCTGACTACTTCTAAGAGCACAGGGGTCTTGGGGCGTTGTCCCCCGTGTCCTGTGTCCTCCCCATGTCACTCACCACATCCCGAGGCAGAAAGCCTTCACGGGGAAGGAAAGGGGCCCCGGGCTCACTGGCCTGTTTCCGGGTGCGGGCGACTGAGAAGGGGACCCAGGACCCTTCGTGGGACGCCCGCCTTGGGGCAGCTGGGCTTCAGGTCGGAGTCCGTGCTGCCCGGCCGTGGGATCTGAGCCTGCAGATACCCTGACCGGGGTCGAGCGGGTCAGCGACTGCTTCCCCTCGTTTCCGCACCAGCGGTGCTGTCTGTTCGCACGTCTCTGTAGAGAACCCCTCCCGGGCGTGCTCGCCGCCAGGCTGCCTCTCTTTGGACTTTCACGCCTCCGGTAAGTGATACTCAAACAGCCTCTGGGAGGGCATCCCCGTGACCCAAGCCCTCGGTGTGTCATGGGAAAGAGGGACGTGGTCTTAGTTCAGGACCCCACGCTGGCACACCTGACTGGTCTCCAGGCCCTTTGAGAAGAGGCACCTGTTTCCAACCCTGGCAGGTTCTTAGGGGCGTTTCCAGTGGACCCCTCCACCCCACTTCTGTGGAGGAAACCATCCAGCTGGGGGAGTTCCCTGCCTTTACCGTCCTGTCCCCTCAGGCCACCCTCCTTCTGCAGCGGCCGCCGCTGCGCCCGTGAAGGAGCTGGTGTCCTGTCCACCCAGGAGCCCTGCCCTCCCCCGCACCCATCCCGTAGGGGGAGAGCCTGCCCGCCCAGCCCGGCGCCCCAGCCTCCGCCTGGGCTCCGGGACGCCGGGGAAGTGCACGCGGACTTGCAAGGGGATGCTGCGTGGCCGCGGGAACCGCACTTTGAGGGGAAAGCCCTTCAGAGGCGCCGCCCCGCCTCCCCAGGGGCGCCCTAGAGCCTTTGGGGTCCATGTTGGCCACTTTCGTGGCAGAAGCCCGCGCTTCTGTTACTCACATTTCCCACCGTGACCCACGAAATGCAGACGTTTTAAAGCCCCAACTAAAATAACGTTTATACCCAGGTCAACATTTGGGATGCTTCAGTCCTTCTGTGCACCTCGATTTTCTGAGTTCTACTCGGGCACTTGTGTGTGCCCTGAACTCTGGAAGACCCAAGAGAGAAAAGGCGGGCGCCTTCCTGTTCCTTGCAAACGCTGCCGCAGGGTCGGGGAACCCCGCGGCCGGCTCATCCAGAACCACTTCCTGCCCTGGGATCCGCAAACCCAGAGCCCGGTCCGAGCAGGTCGCGGGCGACGCCCGTCTCGACCCATGGGCAGCGGCACCTGCCCCACGCAGGCCGACTGGGGCGCGTGGGGCGAGCGTGCGAACACGCGGGGGGAGGGGCGGGGCGGGGCTCGGAGGCTCCTCCCCCTCCTCCCCTCCCCGCGTCCTCCCGGCCCCGCCCACTCGGCTCCGCGCTGTCCCCTCCCCCACCGCTCCCTTTACTCCAGACCCTCCTCCCTCCTCTTCCCCTGCCCCCCGCCACTCTCGTGGCGCCGCCTGACCGGCCCTCCACCCCACCGCCCTCCTGCCCTCCCTCCCTCCCCTCCCCTCTCCCCTCTCCCCTCCCCCAGGCCGAGGGGGAGCGGCCTCAGCGCGGGCACCTGCGGGTGGAGGCCTCGGACACGGGGAGGACGGGCCCACGGCCGCGCAGGTGTGTGGGGCTGGAGAAGGGGGGAGTGGGGCCGGGGAAGGGAAGGAGGGAGGGAGGGAGGGCGCTCGGTCAGCTCCCGGAGGCTCCGCTCGCCTCCCGCCCCCGCCCAGCGTGCGACCCCTGAGAGCCCTGGGGACTCCGGGCGGGGCCGGAGCGCGGGCTCTACGCGCACAGACGCCCCTCCCCACTGCACAGACGCCCCTCCCCACTGCCGGGGCCGGGGTCCCGCACGCCCAGGCAGGTGTCACTCCCAGGCCTTCTCCTGCAGGGTTCCCTCCGCGGAGGAGCCGACCTCCAGGCTCTGCAGACCCCCAGCAGGTGCCGGGACAGGTGTGCTAGGGGCGTGGGTCCCCCCCTGACTCTGCCCTTCCTGGCCGGGCAGCGGGAGTGGCGTGGCCCCAGCCTGGCTGTTTTGCTTTTCAGCCGGGCCGCAGAAAAGTAGGCTCTGCAGTTTAGAAATAATGCCGTTTGCTCTTTCAATTCCAGAGACTATTGCTGCCAGTTTTTCAAAACCACACTTTGTTGCCTTTCTGTAGCGCTAGACACTTAAATAAGAGCCGGGCGGGAGCTGGTCCTGAAGGAGACTTTCTTCTGGAGCAGGTGCAGCCTCTTAACTTCACTGAAAGCGTCCCCATCCGGGGCCACGTGGCTCACCCTGCCCCTAATGGACCGCCTGCGAGCCCTGCACGGGGAAGGGGTTAAGGTGACCCTGAGGCACAGGCAGGATGTGTGGGGTGGCCGTGGGAGGCCCCAGGATGTGTGACCGCTGGGAGGGGCAGAGCCAAGCCACAGAAATAGAAGTGCGTCCCCCAGGGGCTGCTGGTGCTGGAGTGTCTGCCGAGGGCCCCAGGCCGGCAGGGGACCCCGCTGGGCAGGTAGGTGAGGGGCGCGGGCCCTGGGGAAGGAGCCCTTGCGCTGGAGGGTCTTCTAATATGCAAATCATCGGTGAAATGACTGGCCCAAAGCTGGTTTGGGGACCTGAGTTCTGAGCTCTGCTCCAGCCTCCTGGGACCCACTGCAGCAGGAGAGGCCACCACCACGGGGTCGGAGGGAGTCCTGCCCTGCGGTCCTGCGGGGGGCAGCCAGGCGGGCGCTCTCTCTGCGGTGAGTCAACCCGGGAGGGGTAGGAAGAGAGAGTTTTCAGCTCTATTTTAGGACCCCCGCCCCCTGGGGCAGGGGCACCCTCCCAGGTCCTGGCCTCACAGTCTGGGCAGGCGCTAGTGCAGCTGTGGTCGGGAACACCCAAGCCTCTGTGGCCTCAGCCCCGCCCCGTGTGATGCCTCCCCTGGCAGCCAGGACTGTTGTGTGAGAGGCTGTGACTGGAGAGCTGAAGGCCTTATGCGCCGGAAGCCTGGTTACAACCCTCCTGGCCACAGCTTCAGGCAGACCCTTTCCAGAGTGGTCTTCGCACAAGAGACCGTCGGAACAAGAGGAGGGCGGCAGCCTAACTTGTCAAGGTGATCGGATTTGCGGAGCTCAGCGACAGAGGACTTCTGTGCTTGAAATGCAGCTTGAAATCCCGTCTTTCTCCTGAATTTGAGTGTCTTCACTCCCCCCCGCACCCCAGCTGTCACTGCTGGGCTTCTGTTGAACTCAGGTCCTCAGGTCAGCGGTCCAAGGTCAGTTTTCCACGAGACCCTCTTTCTGAGTTTGGGGCTCCGTTGTGAAAACTGGACATTTATCTGGGAGGCAGCATCCTGGTGACTAGAAGTAAAGTACAGCCACTTGGAAAGAAGAGCCTTCTGCCCATAGGCATTTAAGTACCTTTTGAAAACAGCGAAAAACCTGAAGTTGAAAGGAAGGTTACTGGAGTACTTGTGTGATGGAAATAAACTGGCCTGGAATGTTACAGATTCGGATTCGTAGCATCTGGCCACCAGCGTAGTTGATGTGGTGCTATTTTAAGAGGCTCTGGGAGAAGAAGTTAGAAGTGTAACAGTAACAGTGGCGGGAAGGTGACGTTCTGTTGTTCTGTTCTACGTAGTGAAGCTCAGCCTCTTGTTCTCAAGTTCACTCATTCCACCCTCATCTGAGCCCAGGAGGGCCTGGGTGAAGCTCTTACCTGACAGACGAGAGACGCTGGGCTGACCGCAAGCACACACCCTGAACCTGGCCGAGGGCGTGCAGGGCTGCGTGTGGAGTCTTCATGCTGGCGGAGCCGGCCCGTAGCACCCTCGCCTTGGGGACGGCTGCATCCTGTGTCCTCTGGGCATCCCCACGTAGAAGGCTGGGGACTTCCAGCCCACGATGGGGTTCTGGACACTCCGTGTCTACCGAGAAACTCGTGGACATCTGGAGCCGGACACTTCACTTTGTGGTCAGGGGCCCCTCCAGAAGCACCCCCTCAAGCATCAGGACAGCCCCGGTCACAGCCCCAGGATCCCCAGGAAAGCTGGCGTCCCCGGAACCTCCCAGCATCTCTCTGGAGCCCACAGGACCAGTCCCTCCACAGCTCCACGGAGTTGAGCAGGGAGCCGTCCAGGGTCCGTCTGCAGAGCCTGCGCCAGGGTGGGTAACCTTTGGGACGTGTCAGGTGAAGTGTGGGTGTCAGTCACCGCTGGGGGCATTCCGTCCAATCTGTTGAGAAAGTGAAGAACTTTATTCAAATTACCGAGTGGAAACAAAGACAAAATCTGAACAGATCAAATAGGAAGGTACTGGTGTGGACGCCAGAGTGGAGCTGGAAGGGCTGGACATCTTCACAGACTTCCTCCTCCTCCCTTGTCTGTGTCTCATTCCGAGTTCAGGGCTGGAGACGGGGCACAGTGGGCCCGACTCCCGCGGGGAAGGCTCTGCTCTTGTCCCACAAAACGGGCCTGGGGGGCAGGGAGGGTGCGGCGGGGCGGAGTGGAGATTTCACCCTGAGGGTTGCCCGTCCCAGGCACCGAGTTGGACAGCCCCTACCTCCCTTCCTGGTGCCCTAGACGGCGCGGTGGGTGTGAGCGCCGCGGAGCCCCACTGCTCCATGGCTGTGGTCCCTGAACAAACCCTCTTCCGGGCCACGAGCTCCCTGGGGTGGGGCTGCCCTGTGTCTGCGCCCTCAGCGCCCAGGGGGATGAAGCAGGTGAGCAGGGAAAGCCGGCTGAGCAGGTGGCAAGCCAGGGAAGCCCCTGGGGTGGATGCCCCACCGTGCTTGGCCGCGTCTAGCCTCTGGTGGCCGAGTTCTCGTCTGTGTGCAGGACACCTGGAGCTCGGAGGCCAAGACCAGGCGTGAGCCCTTGTCATCTCTGTCCTAACTGCTTGTCAGGGCTTTTTCGGTGGGAAACAGGACATCGAAAGGCACCGACAGGGTCTGGTGCTGTGGTTACGCAAGCCTTGAGATTTTTAAAGTGAACAGAGGAGAACGACAGCCCACGTGGGCCTAATGTCTGGGTTTGTCCTCTGCGCCCTTGGACCATGGGAAGCACAGGGCTGGAGAAACCGCCCTGTCTCCTGGCCTGTCTCTGTTTCAGCACCTCTGCGATGCTGCTGTCCGTGCAGCTGGAGAAGTAAATTCCCAGTGGAAGGCAGAAACCCCACCCTTCCTGGGCCCCTGGCACCAGCAGCCTCGGGGCTGGAGGCTGACCGCAGGGAGGGGGGCAGCCCTGGACGGTGTCCTGTGGAAGCGGGATGCTCACCCGTCCTCTAGCCGGGTCAGGCGAAGGGCACGTTTCTTCTGTTTCTCAGAACACGCTCATTAAACGCAAACTTTGGGGGCTTCCCTGGTGGCGCAGTGGTTGAGAGTCCGCCTGCCGATGCGGGGGGCGCGGGTTCGTGCCCCGGTCCGGGAGGATCCCACAGGCCGCGGAGCGGCTGGCCCGTGAGCCGTGGCCGCTGCGCCTGCGCGTCCGGAGCCTGTGCTCCGCAGCGGGAGGGGCCGCAGCGGCGAGAGGCCTGCGAACCGCAAAAAAAAGAAAAAAAGCAACCCTTGGCTCTTGTACTTGTGTCTTGAGCCTGAGCAGCCGCTGATACTTCCAGCAGCGCCTTGTTGGGTTGGGGGAGGGGCTTTCTTTCCCGGAGTGGGCGGCGGGGGGGGGGGGGGGGGCATCACGGCCACTGGCGGCAAACGTGAGGCAGACACACCGGCCTTTTCTGTTCCTTCTGGAGGCTTGAAATCACGATCGGCCTGCTCGTGTCGGAAATTCTCTGAGTAGAATTTAAAAAAAAAGAGGACAAAAGAGGGTTTGGGGTTTTGTTTTATTTTTAGCTAGGGAAATTTCTCTTCCTACTTTTAAGGTCAAAACTAGACTGAAGCCACCAGAAGCCTAGCCCCGGGTCTGACCGCGCTTGGCGTCTGGGTATGTGCGTGCGCTCGGCCCAGCATCTCTCGTCTGTCTTCACCCTCCCGAGCACCTGCCTGGCCTGGGTTTCTTGGGGAGACGCAGCAGGACCCAAGGACCAGGGCCGAGGGCTGAGGTCCTGCTGGAGGAGACGGTGTGGGTTGTGGCTCCCTTGTCTCTTGTCACCAGGAAGGTCCCTCATCATAGGGTCACGCAAATGGGTTTAATAAAACGTTACAGGGATCTGAAGACATGCCTGGAAAAGTGACACGAAGACTCGTGTGGGTAACGGATAAAACAGACAAGGTACTGACCGAAGGCAGTGTTGATAAAGACAAAGGGACGTGCCTTTGGGAGCCCAGTGGCATTGTAGGTTTTGGTGGGAAGAGGAGGCGACGGGAGGAAACGCCACCTGTCCTTGTTAGTATGGGGTTGGTGGAGCCCCAGAGGGTTTGGGACCTGAACTGTGTGTCCCCTGCCCCATGGCAGCCCCTTTCCCCCTGGAATGATGGTCGAGCTGTGGTTCTCATGTAGGCGGCCCATTGGAGCCCCTCCCTGGGACCGCTGGCAGTGGTGGGCTTGTGCACGGTGCTGGGCGTGGGCTGGCATCGCGCGGCCAGGTGGCCAGGGAGGGGCTTCAGGGAGGGGCACGAAGGGGGAGATGTGGGAACAGGAGGGTCATCCAGAGTAGCTGGGCGGCCTTTCCCGTGTGTCCAGGTGGCCTCCTCCCCGGGCTAACAAGGGTTTGCCCGTGGGGTGCGGCTGGAAGCAGGACAAGGCACCTGAGTGGAGAAAGCATCTGAGCAGCTGCCATGGGACCCCCAAGCAGAACGTATCCAGGCTGAATGATTTACATCTGTGTGCTTAAGGGAGGGGCCCAGCCAGGTACTAAGCCAATGAGCCATAAACATGCCAGAAACCTGAGTACAGAAAGCAGTCGTCTGTGATCACCTGCTGGCGGTGCCCATCTACCCAGCAGGTGATTTCACATGGCTTCTGTTTGAAATATAGTCATTAGCTGTCTCTTTAAATCCAAGATTGCCTCCCAAGACTTGGTCTGAGTTTCTTAACCACATTTTCGCTGGAGGAGTAAGACTCGAATGTTTGTCCTGGCACTCGGATGGCATTCTTTACCTGGAGGGCTGGAGGTGTTCCCAGCGCAGGGGGCAGTGGCTCTGAACGTTTGCCAGTTCAGTGGATTCGACTGTGACATTGAAACCAGGAGAACCAGGGGCTTTTCTGTCCTTGAAACGAGAGCCCAAATGCCAAGGGGAAAACTAGGTTTTTCTTTTCCTTAAGCAGCGGAAGTAAGTGATGTTTTTGCTTGTGCCACGCGTTATTCCATTTCGGCGTTATGAAAGCACGCTGCTGCTTTAACTGCACGTTGACACAGTAGAAATTCACTGGAGAAGAATGACTTGAATTCTAAGTAACCTGCATCCGTTTCAGAATAAACACTGCTGCAGGCTGTGTCTGGTGATTTGGGTTTTGTTCAAAGAAACACGGCTGATGTCTTTGGCTGCCTGAGCTGCGTTTCCTTTTAAAACCGTTTTTCGCTCTGCAGACTCATGTTCGGCTGTTGGAGCTTCGTCCTGTGCAAGGAGACTGGAGGTGACAGTGGTCCTCCCGCGCGAGGGCCCAGTGAGGCCAAAGAGGAAGAAAGTGACCCTCGGGTCGATGTGTCTGACGTCATCAGGCTCGTTCAAAACCAGCCAGGGGGGACGCCCACACCCGCAGGTAGGGCCGCCTTACACCTTTGGGTCCTGATCGTGCCTCTGGTCCTCCCGGGGGGACCGACGTGTTTTAGATCTGGGGGAACAGTGCGGCGGGGGCGGGCCCAGGCTGGGTCCCGGGGCTGCCCCTGCCCTCGTGTGGGTGAGATGTCACCCTGCACGTTTGCCCGTTTGGCATCCTGGCGGTCGACCCGCTGAGGCTGGCTCCGGTGGGACCACGGGACGCACCTGTCTGGGCTTCAGACGGAGCACGGTGCTCCCCCAGGGCACGGTTCCCCATCTTCGCTTCAGCTTAGGACCACGCACGCCATTGTTTGGATTTGGGGTCTTGTCAGACTGAGGTGGTGCCGGGCTTGCACTGGTCACCACAGCCGTGGCCCAGGCCCACGGGACACACTGGGCGGTGCCCACCCGCCCTCGTCGGAGCTCGGCCTGACCCCCGGTCCAGGCCCGGGCCACGTTTCTTCCTGTTCCTGGCCGTCCCGAGCCCTCTCCCCACACCTCTTAGTGGAGGGACGTCGCTCCTGTTCTTACTTTGGCCTGTGTTTAGTCATTTGTTGCCATTCCTTCCCAAACTGACTCCCAAAGTAGTTTTTGCTGGACGAGGGACGCGCGCGCACGGCCACCCGCGGCCCGGTGGTAACCTGCTGGTGAGCGCGCTGGCCTGGGCCGTACGTCCCCCTGGGGCTGGGCCAGGGCCAAAAGCCAGAGACTCATCCGGGGACTTGGGTAACGGTTCTTCCGGCTCTGCCGCTGGAGCTTCCTCGGCCCCAGGCTGGTCCCGTGGCGGCTTGGACGGCTGGGGCTCAGGGCAGTGCTGCCGTCCTGAGACTGCGCTGAGTCCCCGGGTCGCTGGCTCACGGCTGTGTCCTGGGCTCCGTCCTGCTGCGGGCGTATGGGGTATGAAGTCTGCTTGTGTCAGAACTTAAGTCTTTGAAATCAGTTGTTAGATTTTTATTGTGGTAAAACGTACATAACATGAAATTGGCCACTTCAACTACTTTTAAGTGTGCGGTTCAGTGGCATCAAGTACATTCACACTGTTGTGCAACCGTCACCGCTGTCCGTCTCTGAACTTTCTCATCTTCCCAAACTGAAGCTCTGTCCCCGTGAAACGCTCCCTGCCCTCCCCTCCCCCAGCGTGGGCCCCACTGTCCACTTTCTGTCTCCGTGAATCTGACTCCTTCAAAGACCTCGTGTCCATGGAGTCAGACAGCGTCTGTCTCCTTGTGGCTTATTCCAGCCAGCGCGGGGTCCTGGAGGCCCCTCTGTGCTGTGTCCCGGGTCGGGGCTTCACTCCTCAGAGCTGAGGCCTGCTCCCTCGTGGGGATGGGCCACACTGTTTATCCACTGTCTGCTGAGACACTCGGGTGGCTTCCATCTTTTGGCCGCTGTGAACAGCATTGCCGTGAACAAGGTACACGGATGTCTGCCCGAGGCCCTGCTTCCCCTTCTTTGGGTGCATCCCCAGAAGTGGGATTGCGGGTCATGAAAGCGTTCGCCGGTTTTGAAACCAGAAGGGAAGCTGGTTTCCTCCTGTCGAACTGGGTGACGGTGAGGTGAAGGGCTGATCTGTCTGGCCCAACTCCCAGACTCCACATCAGCAGACACTCGTCCTGGAGAAGGTCAGGGGGGCTGGGCCGGGCCAGACTCCGCATCAGCAGACACTCGTCCTGGAGAAGGTCGGGGGGGCTGGGCCGGGCTGCGTGAGCACCGGTGAGCTCGATGTGGCAAGGGGGCCTTCCCGCTCCCGCCTCCCCGTCCACACAAGGCCTTCGTGTCCACACGCAGGTCCCCGCGAGCTCCTGCTGCCGCCCGTGCCTCGGAACCGGTGGGTGATGGGTCTCCCTGGCTGCGCACGCGCCGCGTACAGAGGACGGTGGGCCCACAGCCGCGGCCGGCGTGGCCCCGTTCCTCACAAGCAGGCTGCGGGGCACGAGGATGCATTTGTCTGGAAATGTTTGCTCGTGTTTCCAAATGCCTGCTGTCATCGTAGAGCCTGAGTTTCGGGGCAGGAAGGGGAGCTGAGAACGCGTAGCAGTTTCCCTGTCACAGCAGCGGCGAAGGGGCAGGACCCCACCACCATCGCCGCGCACGTTTCCTTTTTAGAAAGTTCTGTCTGTCCCGATTGGCTAATAGTGTCTTTAGTGATGCCAGATGCCACCTCCAATATTCGTTGAATTGTGAAGTTGCTGTTGTTTGGGTCAGAAACCTTAGCATGTCGGTAATTGCTGGCAGCTGAACCCAACACCTTAGTGCGTCTACGGTGTGAGATCCTTCAGGATTCTGGGGAGGGGGCTCCTGAGGAGGGGGTCGGAGGAGACTCGGGGAGGGGCCCTGGGCCATGCACATTTCTGGGGAGGGAGGTTTGCAGAAACAATTCGCTTGGGCTGAAAATGCATTTCAGAAAAGGGGAAAACGACCACAGGAAAGTGATGCTTGGAGAGAAATTGGCTTCCTGTCTGTCCCCCGTGTTTCTGGTCTGGGTGGTGGTTGCAGTTTAAGGAGAACGAGTGACTTTCCATGATCGCGGCCCTCTCGGGGGTCGAGCTGTGCAGAATTGGGTGGACGTCGCGCTCGCGGTTTCCTGGTTCGTGTCTCCCGAAGCTCATTCTGTCTCTCGGGACCGTCCGTCCTTTCCTGGGAGCCTCGTGGTGTTGCTGACCCTCCCGACCGAGCCAAGAGCACCGGCCCGGTCAGTCTGTTCTTTGTGGTTTTGTGTGTCTCGAGGGGGACGTTCTCAAAAGACATGCGCTGTTGGTGGAAACGGAGCTCCTGGTGTAACTTCTGGTGATTCACTTCTCATTTTTAACCTTTCCTGATCCCTTGGTCTTTATTTGGACTTTTTATATTAGCCAGGCAGCTAGAAGGAGTTCCTTTTTGTTTCAGGAGCTGTGTTTTAGAGAACACAGCACCATTCAGGAATTTATAAATACTTGGGACTAGCTGGTGTGTTGCAGGTTGACGCTGGGAGCAGATTGACCATCTTCTTACGGCAGCTGCCGGGGCGCCAGGGCCGGGTGAGGCAGCCGGGGGATGGGGCAGGTCTCAGAGTAGAAGGGCCCCGAGCAGCCCCGAGCTGATCAACCCCCCGGCCACCTTGCAAAGCTCTGGGGACTCCAGGGGAGTCCTCTGTCCCCCAGCGTCTCCTGCATGCTCTTCTCAGGGAACTGACGTGGTGTGTCTCATCTTCACTTAGCACGGACAGGCTGCATCACCTAGAACGAGGAGTGATGGCTGAGCGGCTGGAGGAGTTGCTCACAGGCCTGAGGATGCCTGGGGAGCCCTCAGCCCAGAGCCTGGCCCTCAGGACCCATCTCTGGCAGCCAGCGCAGCATGCCCAGTAGCAGCGGCGAGTCTGTTAATGTTTCATCAGAAACTTAGCGGGTTTTCTGTTTGACTGTGCGCTTTATAACACATGCCATATGACCGAGGTGACCAACGGGCCACACCCTCCTCTGAGTATGACCATGTCTCCTAGCCAGGAGGGTGTCTGAGGGACCAGCCTTTGCGCCCTTTGACCAGGTCCCACCGCCCAGAAATTCCTCCTCCCCTGGCCTCGCCCTGTGAATCCTGCCTGTCTGTCCAGGACTGGCAAACACCCCACCTGTTCCAAGAAGCAGTGCTCCCGGCGTCCCGCCCATCATCCTCCCCCTGGGGCTGCGCCTGCAACCCCATGACCCCATGACCCCGCAGAGCGAGCGCTGCTCCTGTCTGGGCTCTGCATCAAATCAACATGACGATTAA
Organism: Orcinus orca; assembly: GCF_937001465.1. Lineage (NCBI taxonomy): Eukaryota > Metazoa > Chordata > Mammalia > Artiodactyla > Delphinidae > Orcinus > Orcinus orca. The sequence goes on along the minus strand of NC_064576.1, from coordinate 887,332 downwards.
CCGCGAAGAACTAGAAAAAAAAATTGCTGCAAAGATACAGCCTTTCTATACGTGGCTCTCCTACAAGGCAGGATCAGCAGGACAGACGTCTTAACAGAAACGAAAGCTTTAGGGATGACACAGCAGCACGAGGACAAGAAACACTGTCCTGGGAATAAACGGAAACGAGAAATGTCGATTTCCACCGGGGATCTCCTTTGTCTCTATCGTTATGGACAAAAATTTGAAACCCACTGCTGGTAAGAATGCCTGTCCTTATAGCTGACCTGGAAATCAGGTTGATGGTGTGGATAAAAATCTTCAAGCGTTTTGTTTTCAATCAGCAATCTCCACTTCTAGAATGCAAACTAAGGAATGAATTAAAAATTGTCATGAAGATTCATAAACAAAGATGTTCACCGGAGTCATTATTTATGACGATGGATATTTTGGGAAAAGCAAAATCACAGGATTGGGGGAGGCAAAGTCATTTAGTTGTCCGGTGATAACTGTCGCATGTCTTATGCTCTAAGAAGTGACGCAGCCGATTATGAAACGATACACTGCGACGGCAATTTGTGAGCACAGAGCGTGTGTAGTTTTGATGAAAGACCTACCATGAGTGCCCCAGTGTATTTTTCTCATGCATTCGCAGTTGTTTCTTTCCTCTGTTTTTCCGCATCAGGAAGCCTTACCGTCTCTGAGATACTCGTTTCCCAAAGCAGGACGTGAGCCTGGACCCTGTCGGGCCCATCCCACGCTGACCCTGTTCCCGGAAGCATATGCCCACACGGGCGCTGTTTCCACAGGAACTGTCCCCACTGCGTGGTCCCTTTGGGAGGCGCCCAGCTTCTCCCGAGGGCAGGAGGGCACAGAGCAGCTTTGAAGGGAGGTCTGGTGGGAGAATTTTCCTGGGGGAGAAGCTGGGTATGAACAGAGCCGCGGAAAGGGGGGCTAGGCAAGCCCCCCCACGCTCCCACCTCCCAACCCCCTCCATTGGGTCACACCGTGGGCACAGCTTGGGAAGGGGCCAGGCCTCCTCCCCCATGGCGCCCCCCACCCTGGTCCAGACGCTCCAGAATAGACAAGTCAAGAATAAATAAAAATAAGTTCATCAGATGCCTCTTTGGCGTCTGTGGAGATGGTCGTAACGTTCTTATTAACAGATGACGTTAGGAGACAGCGCAGGCGTGAATTTTACCATATTTAGTCCTCTGTGTTCCAGGCATAAACCCCAGCCAGTCGTGACAGCATTCCTTTAATGTGACGCTGGAGTCTATTTAATACCACTTTTTTCTTTCTTTATAGTTTGATCTTTGCATGCAATATGTTCCAGAAATCTTTCCTTGTCAGTTCGCTTAGGTTGACCTCAGTTTGTATTTCAGGTGTGACGTACTCTAAGTACCAATCTGATGATTCTGTTTTTAGAAATAGATTCTAATCTTGAGAACAGTTATAGGTGAACAGACGCGTCGTGAAGGTGGCACAGGGCTCCCACGCGCCTCACGCTCAGCTTCCACTGTTAGTGACATCTTACATTTTTATCGTGTGTTTGTTACAATTGATGAGCCAATGTTGACATATTGTTATTAAATAAAGTCCTTACTTTATTCAGATTGCCTTGGTGTTTACCTACTGTCCTTGTTCTGTTAGAGGGTCCCATCCTGACACCACATGACACTTAGTCACCAGGTCTCCGGTCTCCTCAGGGTCCTCTCGGCTGTGACGGCCGCTCAGACTCACCTTGTTTGGTGACCTCGATGGCTTTGAGGGGGACCATTCTGTAGGACGGCCCTCGGCTGGGATCCGTCTGATGTCCTTCTCCTGGTTAGGCTGGGGCGGGGGGTTGGGAGGAACAGCCCAGAGGCAGAAGTGCCCTTGGCATCACCAGGACTCACCCCGGAGGGTGTTGGCCCTGGTCACCTGGCCAAGGTGTGACTGTCAGGCTCCCCGTGGCACAGGTTCCCCCCTTCGCGGCCCGTGCTTTTGGAACCAGGCTGCTCTGTGCAGCCCATCCCGCAGGACGGGCTGTGAGACTGCTGTCTTCAGGGGTTTCATTAATTTTGCTGCCGTCCATTGCTGCTTGTCTCTATTTCCCGAGCTTTATTTCTCCTTTAAGAATCTTCCGAGCTCCTTCCTGATGCATTTATTTTTCGCTCAGTCTCAGAGCATTAATGCAAGGACTCTATTGATCTTTCCTGCCCCCCAACTCCCCGTTGCTCAGCGGGCACCTCCGTCCCCACACCCCTCGCTTCCTGGCACCGACTGGGCAGAACCAGAGCCTGGTGTCTCCATCCGTCCGCCTAGTTCCTCTCGTACTTGGGTGAGTGAGGATGGGCGTCGTGTGCCAGCAGGGTCTCCACAGAGCTGAACCGAGGGTACCAGCGGGCGGATCGTTTGAGTTTCACTTCTCAGCCTTGAGCCTCGGTGAGCCGAAGCCCTCGGGGAGGCTGCTGGGTCTGCAGACTGTCCAGGCCTGCTCCCTCCCCAGCCCAGTGCCTGTCCCCACTCTCTCCTGTGGGTGACCCTGAGCCCACCCCCCACGGGACTGAATCCCTCGCAGGGGTGCCTTCCCGCCAGTGCCACCCTTCCACCTGCACCACACGCCTGCCTTCCTGGCTGTCGCTGCCTGGACCTTTCCCCTTCACCTGAGCCCCACCTGACCACACCTGTGTCCCACCTGTGTCCCACCTGTGTCCCACCTGAGCCCCACCTGAGCCCCGCCTGAGCCCCGCCTGTGTCCCCCTGTGCCCCACCTGTGCCCCACCTGTTCCCACCTGAGCCCCACCTGTGCCCACCTGTGCCCACCTGAGCCCCACCTGTGCCCTACCTGAGTCCCGTCCGAGCCCCGGTGCCCTCTTCCTCCCTCCAACGTCGCTCTAGCTCCCCCTTGTCCTCCCTGCGTCTCTGGGTCTTCATTCTCTCCAGACCCACATCAGTTCAGAGGTGCTGTAGTGTCTCCCGCCCGAGAGCCTGCCCGCCGTCTGCACCCAGCCCCTCGGTACGCTCGCAGTGCTGTGGCTGTGGGTACCATCCACGTCGGGATGCCCGGGTCGCCCTGAGCCCCACCTCTAGCTGCCTCCACAGCATCTCCGCCTGCAGGCCTTGCGTGCTCCACACCTGCTGCACCCTCCGGCTTCTCCATCAGTCCCTGCCCTGCAGCCCCTGGAACCTCCTCTGGGGTCTCTGGGCTGACCCTTGTCATCGTGGACCCAATGTCTCTGTGCTGTTCACTCGCTTATTCTCTCTCCATGTGCGTAGAGATGATTTGATTGATTCAGGTTCATCTAGAATATATGAAATCCTACAACAGGACTTTTAGTCTTTACTCATTTTCCCACCAGGTAAGGGTTTGCAATTTTTATATTAAAATGCCATTTGGGGGGAGTTCCCTGGTGGTCCAGTGGTTAGCATGCTGCACTTTCACTGCCGAGAGCCCGGGTTCAATCCCTGAATAGGGAACCAGATCCCACAAGCTGTGCAGCACGGCCAAAAATAAGTAAAATAAAATAAAATGCCATTTTCATGCCAAAAATGTGCGGAGCCGTGGTTTTGCTTTGGAAGAAAATGCTTTGAAACAATAGAAAGCGTATAAGCGACGAGTGCTTACGGTAATTCTCGTCATGCGTTTGTCCTCCCTGCGGACTGTACTTGTGGTCTTGTTCAGCTGCTTTAAAATCCGACCTGGACCTTTAGCCAGGCAGCCTTTTCAGTGACTCTCTGAAAACAGCATTCACTTATTTCATTGGCACCGTCTGCAGCTCTGAAAGGCAATTTTTTATTTATTGAATTAAGGAGACCGTGAAATGTGTTCGAGATGCAATATTCCATTTCTCCATGCTTTGAAGGACCCAACAACTGGTCTGATTTCTCTGTGTAATTTCTCCTCCTTCAGATATCAAGCTTTGGCTGAATTAAGCATCCTGAGTCATTTACTGTCCTTCTCTTCGTAAATAAACAGACCTGCCAAGCAGTCTGACGCCTCTTCAGGCAACGCCATGTCTCCTAGTGTCTGACAGCTCTTGTGAGCTTTGCCACCTCTCTTGACCTGTGCCCTGTGCAGCTGGGATCTTTTCTGTTTTCTGAGGTTAGAAGCGGGAAGGCGATCGCGACACCTGGAGAGTTAGGCGGTTAAGAGAAAGGGGGATGTGGCCAGGAATCCCAGGTGGCCTCCTCACCTGCAGAGGGAAGAGCTCGGATTTGTGCATCGGGAAGTGGGAAGAGGGATCTGGGTCTTCAGGACTCGGTTCTGAGGTCATCTGATGGAAGTACATTTTCTTTCTTGTGTTGGCACAAACACGGAAGAAAGCTTGACCCGGCAAGCAGCTGTGCAGCCCACGCGTGGGTGTCGCCTCCTGCACATGTGTGTGGTCAGTTATGGACACTCACGGGCACACGTGTCTCTTGGGCGGAGCTGGATCCCTGGGGTGTGGTTAACAGGACCCAGCAGCCTGGCTGCAGAGTCGGGACTGGTGTCCGCAGACAGAGATGTCGGGACAAGCGGGGAGCTGATGGATACCCTGGGTACAGACAGCTGTTAACCAGGGAGCAGCCTCACACCTGGGGGCAGGGGGACAGGGCCCTGGCTGGCCTGGGCTTTTGAGGAGGGACAGAATTCAGTGGGTGGAGGGAAAGAAGAGCCCCCCTCCCGCCCCGGCGGAGGGACGCGGCGCCTTGCGCTGCTCATCTGCTCTGACAGATAAAGTGGGTAGAAACGGGGATTACCGCGTGGTGGGCGTTCACCTCGAAGCAGATGTTGGGAGACAGGAAGGGAGGGTTACACGGGGGGCGGGGAGGAGAGAGGTGCCCTCGCAGTAAAGTAGATAAAGAAAAGCTGCTCTGAGGTCTGAGGACACTTAGACCTGATGACAGTTTCTAGGCAATGCTGGGAGCAGGGACCTCGCTAAAGGCCGCTGAAGGCGAGGGACGGGCAGACTCCAGTCTGTGGGAAGCCTTACGTGACCCACGAAAACGTTGCGGAGAAGCAAGAATTGGAGGAGAACCTGCAGGTCCGAAGAGCCGCCGGGAAGTAGCGGCCAATCCAGTGTGTGAGCTGCACCGTGCAGGTCCCAATTCTGACACACCCACTGGGCTCAGTAAACAGAGAAACGACATTTAAACTAAGAGCTGTTAACCGCGTCGTGGCCACGCAGCTGTCGATTGTCTCGTGTTTGTGTTTAGATGGTGGTGGCTGGTCTCCTTAGATCACATGGGGGCAGGGGCGGTGCGGCGGTTGGCGGGATGAGGGAGGCGCAGGGCGGGTCGGGCGCAGACACCCGCAGTCCTTACCCTGTGCCGCTGCTTCTGTGCACATTTGAAGTTTCTTCTCTGGGTGGAAAATCCCCTGTAACGTAACTTGCGTGGTAGAGACCCCCGACTCGAGGCCACGACTGTGGGTCATCACAGTCGGGGCTGGTTCTCTGCCGGATCGCATCCCTGGGGACCAGCGGAGAGCAGGCTTCTTTCCGTCCAGCCGGGCCCACAGTTACTAGACCTGAATGCAGAGGAACGGTTTTCGCTTTTTAAATAAATCTGGTGCGTTTTTCCTCCTTAAAAAAAAGCCATGATTGGGCTTCCCTAGTGGCGCAGTGGTTGAGAGTCCGCCTGCCGATGCAGGGGACGTGGGTTCGCGCCCCGGTCCGGGAAGATCCCACATGCCGCGGAGCAGCTGGGCCCGTGAGCCATGGCCGCTGAGCCTGCGCGTCCGGAGCCTGTGCTCCGCAACGGGAGAGGCCACAGCAGTGAGGGGCCGCATACCGCAAAAAAAAAGCCATGACAGCTCTGCTCCAGAGCGCGTTCTCAGCCGCAGCAGCAGGCACGTGGGGCGGCCCCGTCTGCCTGTTGCTTGCGTGCGTGTGGGACCAGGAGCTGCAGGTGCGTGGGCGTGGCTTTGGCACAGGGACGGGGCAGGCGTTGGAATGAGCCAGGAAGCTTCATGGCCCTGCCCCGAGGCGGGGTGGACGAGAGTCACCCTCAGGAAGAGGAGGGCTGCTGCCCCGAGTGACACCCCACCCCGGGAGTGTCCCCGACAGCTCCTGGCTCCGGGGCGCCGTCTGAGGTTGGTGCCAGGGACACAGTCAGAGACGGTAGCTGGCCTTTGCGAGACTGACTCCGGGCCACCAGCGCCTGGAAGGACTCGCCCGGCCCCTGGACTCAGGTGCCAGCAGAGGCCGGGCTGGCCATGGCCGTGGGCCGTTCGCCTTCAGGTTTGCTGTGCGTCCCCCTGTGGGCTTAACCTTTGCCACAGACGGCGGCCAGGCCCTGCTCAAGCCGAGGGGTGAGCTCTGGAGTCACGGCGGCCCGTCCCGTCCCCCCGAGGGCACTGGCTCCAGTGGGGAGTCGGGGGTGGGACACGGACAGCAGGAAAAGCCTGCTCTTAGGGTGTTAGCAGAGTCACTGCAGGAGGCAGCGGGAGCTGATCCGAAGCTCGTCCCCAGGTTAACTCTTCAACCCCCGCGGAGCCTAGGAAGCAGGCAGGGTTCATCTTGGCCTCACGGCCACACGTACCGCTCAGAATCTGCAGGGACGGGCCTCTGTGGCCTGTGGGATTCGTCCCTTTCCTGGAGTCCCTTTCCTCAGGGGCCCTGTTTCCTGGCGTCCTTTCCGCTGGACGTTGATGCGTGATTCAGAGCCGGAGGAGCCCGTCGGGATGAGTGAGGCGAGGGGTGCAGGATGCCGCGGTCGCTTTGAAGACACTGGACAGTTTCTTCCAAAATTCTTACCACGTGATCCAGCGACCGCTCTCCTGTGTGTTTACCCAGACGAGCTGAAAACTTACACCCACGCGAAGCTGCACGTGGATGTTTGTGGCAGCTTATTCAGAGCAGCCCGGGTGCCCTTCAGCAGGTGACGGATGAACAAACTGTGGTCCATCGGCCGATGGTTCCGTTCAGGGCTGAGAGGAAATGAGCAGAGAGGATCTTAGGGCAGGTGAAACCATTCTGCACGGCTGTGGTGGTAGAGGCAGGACATCACGGACCTGTCAACACCCAGAGAACTTTACAGCACAAAGGGTGAACTCAATGCATGCGAAGGAAACCAACCATTGAGGGGTCAGGGGTCTCAGGAAGCACACAGACGTGACAAGTGTGCGGTCAGTAAGGGGCGGGTGCCGTGCCGACGTGAGTGGCCTGGGGAGGGAGGGGGTCTGTACACAAGGGCCAAGGGACCCTGGGGTTGGTTAGTGCCTTCCTCCCTGTTAGTAACAGTTAGCAATTAGGCGGGAATGTTTGCCTGTTTGAAGTGTGGTGTTGAAGGACCTCTTCTCCTGTCTTTAGTTTTGAGGATGGCGTGAGCAGGACGTGTGTCCTCAGTCCCGGACCAGTGACCCTCTGGGTGCAGGAATGTCATGTGTGGGAGGGGTCCCGGGGGCTGGCGCTGAGACACACGGACCGTCTCACACCGCTGGGACCCGGCTGCCCTGGCATCCCCAGCGCTGGCCCCCCAGAGACTTCTAAACACCACCCCCGTTATGAACAGGCCGACCTTCCCGTGGGCCCCGGGCCGCTCCCCGAATTCTCAGTTCAGACGCGTTGATGGGCCTTTTGAAAGTGAGACCAGTTTCCTGGCCCTGGACACGTCAGTGATAGGGTTCGTGTTTCCCAACAATAAACACTTCGGAAGATGTGACAGGATCACATCACAAGGTCTAAGTTCAGCAAGGGGATGCCTCGTGTGCCCCCCAAATTCATGTGTCAGAGTCCTGACCCCCAGCACCTCAAAATGTGACCTTATTTGGGAAAAGGGTTGTTGCAGATGTAACTAGGTAAGATGAGGCCTTACTAGAATGGGGCGGTCCTGATCCAACGTGACTGGTGTCCTTATAAAATTGGGAAATTGAGACACACACAGGGAGAAGAGACACACACAGGGAGAAGAGACACGCACAGGGAGAAGAGACACACACAGGGAGAAGAGACACGCACAGGGAGAGACACACACAGGGAGAGAGACACACAGGGAGAGAGACACACACAGGGAGAAGAGACACACACAGGGAGAAGCCATGTGAAGGTGACGGCGGGGATCGGAGTCATGCTTCTACCAGGCAAGGATGCCAGGAACCACCAGAGGCTGGGAGAGAGCCCGGGACAGACCCTCCCTCATGGCCTCAGAAGGAGCCAGTCTGCCGGCACCTTGACCTTGGACTCCTGGCTGGAGACTCTGAGAGAACAGATCCCTGTCATTTAAGCCGCCCGTCCGGGGAACTCTGTTACAGTGGCCCCAGGACACTCAGCTTTCCTGCTGGCCATCTGCCATTTAATGCAGTTACCAAGCTTTTGGTGAAAGCCTGATTCAGTGCTGGTTATTTGGAAGAATATGTTTTGGGGGTCGAAGTGAAGGAATCAATAAGGCGGTGTGTGATTTATTCGCTGGTGGCAGAAAATTCGTGGACGCTTTGTCAGAAAAGATTTTCCTTAATCTGAAAACAATCTGAATGTTTTGCTGGAAAACATTTGCGATTCAGCTGCTCTGGGAGCTTATTTCTTAGATGCCTTTCTGCAAAGCACGGATTGTAAATACTAAGGCCTCGTGCAGGACGATGGTTACACCTCGAGGTTACTGCTTCTCTAAAGTGAATCCTTTAAAACTCCAGTTTAAAAATTATCTCATGGAGTCAGAGAAAGAGAACACAGAGGAAAAGTACCGGGTGGTGGACTTCCTCTTTGTTTGGGAGGAAGGTGAGTGTCTTCCTGACACCCCGTTGGACAGTCTTCGGGAGGCGAAGGCGGTGGCTGTGAGTTTGTAAGCCCAGGAGCCTCGCACCTGCTGTGGGGCCCTGACGGCAGATCCAGGAACGGAAGCTCGGGTGACTGGGAGGAAAGGGGCCTTTGTTTCATTGGAAAGCGGAACAGGCACTTTGAAACTTGACCACATTCCTGACCTCAGCCCATCCTCGTGTCCACCGTTTAGTATGAAATGTCCACGTTTTCTGTGGCTTATACAACAGCTGGGCCACGTGTTGCACAGACTGACTGGCCGTCCGGAGCACCGCAGAGGCAGGTGTGGGAGGACCGCGGCGGGGGTCTCCCTGGAGGGCGGCGGCCGGATTGGGGGCTGGGGAGGCTGCCCCAGGCCCCTCGTGCACAAGGACAGGAGGAGGGACAGCACAGAAACGGCACAAAATGTCAGCAGCCGCAGCTCTCAAGGGAGGAAAATCAAGCACGTGGAAGAAAGAAAAATGTCACCTTTGAGTTTCAATTTCCAGATGCATCTGTGAACTTCACCGAACAGCAGATAAGGAATTTGTTTTACGCTCTGGGGAAAGTAAGGCCAAACCCCGTCCTTGTCATTTGAGGGCCGCACCTTGGAGCCAGGTGGGAGGAGCAGAAACAGGTCAGCTGGGCCCACAGGGCTCTCGCAGCCTCGGCGGCTCAGGGATTTGGGGCCGGACATCCTGCCGTGGGTCCACCCTGTGCCTTATGGGGTGTGGGCAGCACCCCGAGTTGTGATGACCGGAGATGCCTCCCGACGCTGTCCAGTACCCGGGTTAGGGGCAAAATCGCCGCCCTCTCTCCCCGACCCCTGCTCTGACGAGAGATGAAACTCCAGCACAGCTTTGCTCTCCAGTGCGGATGGCGCTGCTAGGTTGGGGGCTCCACGTCCAGAGACCCCCGGTCCTGAGCCCGCCCTGGAGGCCGCTTGGCGAGCTGCCGGCCGGGGTTGGGGGGCGGTTAGCGCCACAAGGCCGCTTCTCCACTGCAGCGGCTCTCCTTACGGGTCACCGCAGATAGCCCCCGCTCCGCCCGGCCCTCAAGCAAAGATCTCATCTGTCACTTTTTCACAGTAAGTGTTTTAAGTCCTTAGAAACATGTCGCCGCTTTTTCATGTAAATCTTGAGCTATTGTGTTTTTTCCAATAAGCCACTTGTAACCGGTTTATTTTGACACCCTTGCAAAGGCTTTCATAGCTCATTTTCCTGCGTGTCTGCGGACAGGAGTGTCCTTGGTGACTCTGACGCCCTGCCACCCGGCACGTGGAAGGTGCCAACATGTGAACGCAGGGACGCAGCGTCTCGCGGGCACCCGTGGTCAGCTGCGGGCGGAGATCCTGGCGTCCTGGAGGGCCCGGGCTCCGTTAAACGCTGACTTTGACTTTGAAACCTGTGTGCTAGTATCTGAACATGGAAACTGCAAAAATGCTGTCTGGTTTTGTGTAAAATACAGTGTTTCTGGGCTCAGATACATGTACCCAAATTTTACTGACAGAATGTCCCAGGGGTGCAGGGCATCGACAGTTGTCGACGCAGTGTTACCCCCACTCGGACACCCTGAGAATTCCAATTCCCCTGCCGCCTGGCGGGCCGGCCTGGCCCCGCTAGACCCCCTCGTGCCAGCAGGTGGCACTGCTGGGCCGGCCAAGGCTGGACCACCTTTCCTTCCACGTTTAGGGGTGAAATGTGTCCTAAGGATGTGACAGAATGATGGGGACGCTTTAGGCGAGTACAGTTTGGATGAGCGGGGAAGTGAGGCCTGCTCCTTGGAGAAGCCGAGGGGTCCCAGGAGGCCTGGAGCCACAGGCTTGTGCACCTGCCCAGGAGTCACGCAGGTGAGTTTATGCACAGGCGAGTTTACAGGCAGGCCGCCCTCCGGCTGGGGTGGCGCCCGGGCGAGCTCGGCGTTCTCTGAGTTTCTCCGCCAGCTTCTGGATTGTTGCAGGGAAAGTAGAAGAAACTGGCTTGTGAGCAGCTTGACAGCATCCAGGAGGGGCTGGTGTGTGTGAATGTCGATTGTCTGGTCCGCCATTCACTTCAATTTTCATAACAGCCTGTTTAGGCATAATTCGCATACACGCAGAGCTCGGAGATATCGTGGGTTCGGTTCCAGGCCAACCACGATAAAGCAGGTACCGCAATGAAGCGAGTCACGTGAATTTCTCGGTTTCCCGGTACCTGTAAAAGCTATGTTTGCACTGTACTGTAGTCTGTTAAGTGTGCAACAGCGTTACGTCTAAAAAACCAAAACCCGGCCTTCCCTGGTGGCGCAGTGGTTGAGAGTCCGCCTGCCGATGCAGGGGACGTGGGTTCGTGCCCCAGTCTGGGAAGATTCCCACATGCCGCGGAGCGGCTGGGCCCGTGAGCCATGGCCGCTGAGCCTGCGCGTCCGGAGCCTGTGCTCCGCAACGGGAGAGGCCACAGCAGTGAGAGGCCTGCGTACCGCAAAAAAAAAAAAAAACAAACAAACAATCTACCTACCTTAATTTAAAAATACTTTATTGCTAAAAAATGTCAGTTATCCTCTGACAGCCCAGGGTTGCCATAAACCTTCAATGTGTAAAAACTGCAGTATCTGCGAAGCACAATAAAACAAGGTGTGCCTGCACCATAAAATTTCACCCTTTTAAAATGTATAATTTGGTGGCTTTAAGTGTATTCACAGAGCTGGGCAGCCACCAGGCTCTAATTTTAGACCATTCCCCTGGCCCCAAAGAAGCCCACACACCAGCACTGCCTCCCCAGCCCGCTGCAGACCCCGGCAGCTGCTAACCCGCCTTCTGCCTCTGTGGGTTTGCCTGTGCTGGGTGTGTCTCACGTACCGGACTCAGTACGCGGCCTTTTGTGTCTGGCTTCTTTCCCTTAGCATGTTTTCGGGGGCATACGTGTTGTAGCGTGTCAGCGCTTCCTTCCTTTCCGCGGCTGGACCGTGCCCCCCGCCCCGTGTGGATGGACCTCCCTTCATGTCCGTCAGTCGATGGACACTGGGGTTCTCTCCACGTCTTGGCTGCTGTGAGCACTGATGCACTAGTGTCTGTGGGGCCCGGCTTTCCGTCCTCTTGGGCCGGACCTGGGATGGAGCTGCCGATCACGTCTCCCGCAGCGGCTGCCCCCCCCGCCCCGCTCCCATCCCCACCGGCTGTGTCACTGTGCATCGCCTCCCTTTCGGCCACCCACTGGGAGGGAGGTGGTACCTCCTGTGGCCTGACGTAGTTTTCCCTGATCACTGACGATGGTGAGCATCTTTCCATGAGTTTGAAGACCTTCTTCAGAGAATGGTGAATGCAGGTCATTTTCATTAGGGGCGTTTGTCTTCTTACTGTTAGTTGTGGAGGGCTCTGCGTTTTCCGGGTACAAGGCCCTGCACCCTCCCGTGTCCCTGGCTCTCACTCTGGGGCTCCCACCTGGTACGGCAGGTGTGCAGGCGAGTTGCTCGTGGCCAGGGGGCCCTTCTGTACACAGTGGGGCGCGCAGCAGGTCCGGCCTCCACCCACCCATGCTGACAACCAAAACCGTGCCCAGGGGCACGAGTCTCCCTGTGGGAAGTGCGACCTCACTAATGCGCTGACCCCTGAGGACCCAGAGGGCGCCGGGGCTGGCTTCCTGCCGGGGTGAATGGGCGTGGTCCCCGGGGCTGGGTGCACCTGGGCCCATGACACCCTGAGTGGAGCGCCTCAGAGCAGACTTTGTCTTGGAGAACGTGCCTTCCCGACGGGCAGGTTTCCAGGGTCCGGCACCCCAAACCATGTGTTTTTTGCTTCTCAGGCTGCAGCAGGGCCTGGGGAGAGGGAGGAAGGTCCTGTGGGCACCACGGGGGTATGGGGACCAGGGAATTGGGGGGTGGAGGGGCGAGTGGGCGGGACATGAGGGTAGGTCGCCATGCCCCCAGCTTGCGTCCTGTGGGATGGACCACATCACAGGGACGCCCCAGAGCCACCTGGGGTGACCACAGGGTGGACAGAGAGAGGGGGCTTTTAGGGCAGTGAAACCATCTTGCACGATACCATAATGGTGGGTACGTGACACCATGCATTTGTCCAAACTCAAAAACTGCCTGACGCAAAGAGCGAGCTCTGATGTAAACCGCAGATTTAGCTAATAACATAGAACATAGCAATACTGGTTCATCAGTCATAACGTGGGTACCACACCAGTGAGGGGGGATGTGTGGGGACTCCCTGTACCTCCTCTTCCGTGTTCTGCAAACCTCAAACTGCTTTCAAAGTTGAAGTCTTATTTCTAAGCGCTTGTCGTGGAAGGGGGTGATCCCACGTCACTGTCGTTGGGATCTTTTCCCACGAGGTGTGTTGGAAGCTGCGGTGACGGGTTTGCAGCCTCACCTCCTGCACCGTCTTCTTGACCGTGGGCCGTGCGCCCGCCCGGCTGAGCAGGAAGTGCCCGTGTGGGCAGAGAGTCAAAGCCTCATCTGCACGTGCGATGCGGTCTCATCTTGCGTACACGGGTGGTGGTGGAGCATGTCTGGCACGTTTATACACCCACTACCTGAGGTGGTCAAAACAGATAATTGGGCTGGTACCAGCGTCCTTCTTAGTCTTACAGAAACGAACCACAGGCAGGTGAATCAGTGACACCGTGGTTCACTGACACGGATATTAACCATGTTTTTAATTTTTTAAACCCAGGACTCCTCCTGTGACTTCCAGGTGGTTCCAGCCAGGTGGGAAAGTGAGGTTATTTCCTGCAGAACACCTGAGCTCACCCGAGGGCCAGCCTTCTCTATTTGGGGCATCATGTTTTGAGGGGATTTCTCTTATTTATTTATTTATTTATTTATTTATGTTTAACATCTTTATTGGAGTATAATTGCTTTACAATGGTGTGTTAGTTTCTGCTTTATAACAAAGTGAATCAGTTACACATATACATATGTTCCCGATATCTCTTCCCTCTTGCATCTCCCTCTTCGAAATGCTAACACTTTTCCGTTTGTATTTGTTGAAATTCCAGAGCTTTCCATGACGGATGCTAAAATTTAGTCACCTTTTCGCTTGGTCAGCTTTTCATTTGAAATGTCAGAATGTAAGCAGGCACATTTGCTACCCAGTGAAATTACTCTAACTAAAGCTAGCCAACATCCTTCAGCAGATATCCCTAAAGATCATTTTTCTTCCCTTTGCAATAAAAACGACAGTAACTCTAATCTCAAAATAAACAAAATAGATGCAGCTGTGACCCACAGAAGCATAATTACCAGCTGGATACCTTGTGAGCCGACAGATCACTAAACTTTAAACCTATGGGAATGCACGTGTTCTACCAAACAGGAAGGAAACAGACGAGAATGGCAGGTCACAGCTTCACTGCAGCCGCTGGAGGAAGAGGGCTGTGTCTGCCCCGACCCTCCTCGGATTTTGCTGTGAAAATGGGCTGGAGGTTCCCTCGAGGTCAGCGCCCCGCCCCCAGGTCAGGGCCTCCTCGAGGTCAGCGCCCCGCCCCCAGGTCAGGGCCGCCTCTTATGTGGGAAACTGAGAGGCAGCCCCCTTTGTTGTCTCAGGAGTTTTTCTGAATGAATTCACCCAGAGCCAGAGGGAGGTGTGTATCCAGAGCTCACTGGGTCAGAAGAGATGCTTGTGCTCTGATGTCACTTTAAACCTTAACCCATGAAAGACCACCGCACAGAAGATGGAGCAGACGGACTTTCCCCCGACGCTTCCACTCGGTAAACACGGGCCCCTGAACTTCACATGGGGCAGCCGGGATCCCAGGGCCCGAGGCGGGCACAGTGGCCCAGGCTGCGTGCTGGAGGAACCGGCACCCGGAAGCGCCACTGGGCGTAAACCCCAGAAAGCCCTGACCGAAGCCTGCTCTCTCCACCAAAGGACCAGGAGAGGAAGGACAGCAACTTCTGGACGATACCTGCCCCACCCCAGCCTGACATCACGGGAAGACTGTGCCCCTCTACCCACCAGGCCCCAGCGATGGCGGGGACGTAGACTCCCACTCTGAGAGGCTGCCTGAGGCTCCCCTGCCTCATTCGGTGGCGATGAGTCCCATCCCAGCGCTGGCACGTGAGGTCAGTGGAGGCCACGTGGGGAGCCTGGACGTCCCCCTGCCCTGGGACTCGGAGGAGGCTTGGTGGACCCAGGACTTTCACCACCACCCGGGCGACCAGCGAGACCCCCCCCACAGTGACAGTGGGGATGCTCAGGGAGCAGTGACAAGGACCCCAGACCCCCAGCCGGGAGGCGTCAGTGGGGACCCCTCAGCAGTGACAAGGACCCCAGACCCCCAGCTGGGAGGCGTCAGTGGGGACCCCTCAGCAGTGACAAGGAGCCCCCGACCTCTCACCCTCTGCCCCAGATGTCGAGTCTTGAGTGTCGCCGTTGGGGAACCTGGCCTCTACCCCTGCTTGGCAGTAAAGAGGCGGTGCCCTTACTTCCCCCCCATTGGAGCACCCAGAGGAAGTCCGCCAAAACGGCAGCTTTTTAACAAATACAGAGTTTCGTAACATAATGCAGAAATGTCCACGTGTCCTTCGAAAACTAACTCATATCAGGAACCAGGAAAGTCTCAGAACGAATGAAAAAAGACGAGGTGTCAACACAGAGATGGGAGAGACGGCAAGACCGTCCGACAAAGAGGTCAAAGCAGCCACCATAGAACGCTTCCCCGAGCGATTACAGACGTGCGTGAAAAGGGAAAACAAGAACTCTCAGCAAAGAAATAGAAGATGAAGAGAAGGAAGCGGGCATTTCATAAATTTCATAAATACTGTAATTGAAGCAAAAACATCCCAGTCAGTGGGCTCAGCAACAAAAGGGAGAGGACGGCAGAAAGAATCTATAAACTTGAAGAGAAAGCAGCAGGAATCACCCAACCATAAGGAAAATAAACTAAGGGAAAAAAAAGAACAGAGCCCTGGGGACCTGAGGGGATTCTAACGGAAGATCTGACCTTCCCGTCACTGGAGTCACAGGAGAGAAGACAAAGGAGGGGCTGAAACGTCCCTAAATAAAGGCTGAAAATGGCTCTACTTGGCAAAAGACACAAACGCAAATATTTAAGAAGTTAGTAGAACCCCAGTTAGAATAAATCCACCCGAACCACACCAAGACATATAGTTAAACTTCTGAACATTGAAGACAAACAAAGATTTCTTGAAAAGCGCAGACTACCACCATTCCCTTGATAGGAAACAGATAATCTGAACAGTCTGGAGCTGTTAGAGACGTTGAGTTCATAATTTAAAAACTCTCAGAAAGGAAACCTTCAGATCAAGATGGTTTCACTCAAGAGTTCTACCACACAGTAAAGAACGCCAGCTCTGCACGCCCTCTTCCTATTCACCTTACGAGGCCAGTGTTACGCTG
Source organism: Orcinus orca (assembly GCF_937001465.1). Classification (NCBI taxonomy): domain Eukaryota; kingdom Metazoa; phylum Chordata; class Mammalia; order Artiodactyla; family Delphinidae; genus Orcinus; species Orcinus orca. The sequence continues at coordinate 871,309 of NC_064576.1, read as the reverse complement.
ATGCCCAAACCAGACAAAAACGAGAAGGAAAACTGTGGGCCGACAGCCCTCATGGATACAGACACAAAATCCACAACAAAGCATTAGCAATGGAGGGAAGCCACAAATAATAAGAATTACTCATTATGGCCAACGTGGGTTTAATCCAGGAGTGCAAGGCCGGATCAGTATTTGAAAATGAATCGGTGTAATCCACCATATTAATGAACTAAAGAAAAATCACACGGTCATTTCAATCAATGCAGAAAAAGTATTTCACAAAGTTCAACACACTTTCAGAGACACAGGAATACGGGGGAGCTTCTTAAGTTATCAGAGTACTTACAAAAGACCCCTGCAGCTGACGTTACACTTAGCGGTGGGGATTGTATGCTGTACCCGCACAGCTGGGAACAACGTTCTCAACATTGTATTGGAAGTTCCTGCTGGTGCAGTGAGTCAGGAAAAGGAAATAAAAGGCATGGAGATTGGCGAGGAAGAATTAAACAGTCTCTATTTACAGATGACACGATTATCTAACTATAAAATCTCAAGGACTCTACAGAAGAGCCCTAGAACTAATGAGTGAGTTTAGCAAGGCTGCAGGATACAAGATAAACATTGAAAAATAAATTGTATCTCTCCGTATAGCAATGAGCACATGGACACCAAAATTAAAAATACAATACCATTCACAATTACTCCAAAAAATGAAGTACTTCGGTGCAACTCCAACAAAACACGTACACGGCTTGAAAACTGGAAAATGCTGATGAAGGAACTCAAATACCTAAATGAATGGAGAGACATACTGTGTGTACGGATCGGACGTCTTAACATAGTGAAGACCTCAATTCTTTCCAAACTGATCAACAACATTTTTTGTAGATATAGACAAGATTATCATAAAATTTGTGTGGAAAGTCAAAGAGGTAGAATACCTAAAATATCTTGAAAAAGAAGAATGTAGTAGGAGGAAGCAGTCTAAATGATAGCAAGGCATTATTTTGCCACACTAATCAGGACGGGTAGGAGCTGGCAGAGGGACAGACAGCGGAGCGGAATAGCGGAGCGGAATACAGCGCTCAGGAGTAACCCCACACAGACGGACCAACTGATTTTTGACAAAGGTGTCATATCAGCTCAGTGGGGGGAAAACAGCCTTTCAACAAATGGTCTGGGGCAGTAGGACATCAGAGGCAAAACAAAAACGAACAAAAAACCATGCCTTAAGTTTCACACCTTATACAAACATTACCTCGAAATGGGTCACAGATTTAAACATAAAGTGTAAAACTATAAAACGTCAGAAAAAAATAAAGTAGATGACATTCAGGACCTAGGAATAGACCAAGAGTTCATAGACTTGATGCCAAAAACATGATAAAAGAAAAAACGGGTAAATTAGACTTTATCAAAATGAAAAACGTATGCTCTCCAAAGGACCCTGCCAGGAGAACAAAGACAAGCTACAGACAGGAGAAAATATTTGCAAATCACAGATAGAGGACTAAGGAGACTCAAAGCTCACCGGTATAAGAGCAAACAGTCCAGTTAGAAAATGGAAAGCAGAGATGAAGAGGTACTGATGACAAAGGCACACCAGAAAGGTGATTAGGGAAATGCAGAATAGCTACGAGCTACCATTACGCAGCTGCCAGAGGGGCTCAAGTGAAGAGCAGTGGCCGCACCCAGTGCTGGTCAGGGCGCTGAGGAGCTGGGTCTCTACGTTGATGGTGGGGATGAATGTAAAATGGTACAGCCATCTGGAAACGGTTTGCCAGTTTCTTTGAAAACAAAACATGCAGCTGTCATCCAGCCCAGCAAATTGCACTCCTGGGCATTTATCCCAGAGAAAGAGAAACATATTCACACGAATTCATGCACACGAATGTTTCCATTAGTTGTATTCATAGTAGCCCCAAACTGGAAAGAACCCTCACGTCCTTCAGTGGGTGAATGGCTAGAAGAAGCTGTGGTCCCTCTACTCTGTGGAACGCTAACTACTCAGCAAGAGCAAGGACAGACGACAGGTTCACAAAACCACCTGGATGAACCTCCAGAGAGTCAGGCTGAGTGATTCCATTTAGAGAACATTCTTGAAATGACAGCACCATGGAAATGGAGAAAAAACTAGTGGCCACCAGGGTTCAGGAGGGGGTGGGAGGGAGGTGGGTGTCTGTGAAGGGGGCCGTGTGGTGATGGGGAGCCCAGGGTGTGGGCTGTGCTGGTGTCACTGTCCACGCTGTGACATCTTACTGTACTTTCGCACGTTGTAACCGTTGGGGGGAAGGGGTCTCTCTGGATTATTCCTTATAACTGCCTGTGAACCTACAAGTGACTTTAAAAAGGGAGTCAATAACCCACAGCCCTGTTCACTCACTGCCAGCAGGTCCACACACACGTGCTGGGGAGGAAGGGTTTTGCCAGGACGTAGAATCTTACTTGCAGTGGGAAGGAGGGGGAAGGAGCTCTCCTTTTAGATAGCTGTGACCTTGGCTGGCGTAAAATAAATATTTGCTACAGAGTTATAGGTCCAGATCTCTAAGTTAAAATACATGTTAAGGTAGGTTAAATTCAATTTCAGTGACCTTGGTGTTGAGCCTTGGAAAATACGGCCTCTTAGTTAACACTTGAATACATGACGTTTCTGAAATTAATCAGGTATGTTTAAATATTCAGTGGCAGGCAGAGGGGATGGAGGCAGCGGCGGATGCTGAGGGGAATGTGGTTGCCTGCTGCTGCTGCTGGAGCCTCAGCGGGGGCTGCAAGGGAGCTCAGAGCACCCCCTGCCCTCCCCCCCGCCCCCCGCCCTCGCCCTCCCCCCACTGCCCTCCCCCCACTGCCCTCCCCCGCCCCCTGCCCTCCCCCCGCCCCTGCCCTCCCCCCACTGCCCCCACCCTCCCCCTGCCCTCCCCCCACTGCCCCCACCCTCCCCCTGCCCTCCCCCGCCCCAATGCCCTCCCCTGCCCTCCCCCCACAGCCCCCACCCTCCCCCTGCCCTCCCCCCACTGCCCCCACCCTCCCCCCGCCCTCTCCCCACTGCCCCCCACCCTCCCCCCCACCCTCCCCTACTGCCCTGCGGCACCGCTGGTGTCACTGTGTGCGATTCACACACATGCCCGGCTTCCCGGTTCCTTCCTGGAGGTCTCAGCGCCAAGGCGCCCCTGCGTCATCTTTTCCACTGACCACGTCCCCGGGGAGAGACAGGAGGCCCACGGCCCACGTACCAGCCCCCAAGCCTCTGCAGAGCCTGAGTGCCTGTGACCCCCTCCTCTGGACCTTCGGGTATTTTGTGGATTGTTGGGTGGGGAGAATCTGAAAACATACGATAAAATCAAATTTAAAGGTGTTACTACTAATTTTCTAAACAAAGTAATAAACCAGCTTCCTAATCACAGATTGGCATGTTCCCCATGTTTACTGTTTTGGACCAAAGTCCCCGGAGAAGGAGCATAAACAGCACAGAGACGTCAGCGCGGGCGCCCCCGGAAAGACCCGCTGTCATTCCCACCGATGACCCCTATTGTTAGCCGCTTCCTCTCCACTCAGACGTCAAGTCCACTGCCAGGGAGAGCCCGGTGGGGGGGGGGGATAATTAAGGCTGCAGGCGACAGTCACACACCCGCGCATTTGGGGAAGAGATACTGTGTACGGAGAGCAGCTGGTACCCAGAAGGTCCGAGGTACCTCGGGTGTGAGGGGCTACTTCGCGCGAGTCTGTTCTGTGGGCTGGTGCTGGGCACACCCCACCCCCAGGGAGCTGAAAGGGGCCCTGCTCCCTGCGGGGGGAAGAGGATGCGACCCTTTGCCAGGGGCCCTATTTCGGCATCAGTGCTTATTCCGTGCATTTTTGGTGGAAGGAACGTTTCCAGCCCTGATCTCCGTAGGATGTGGTGAAGGGCTGGCCACCTGACACTAATCCAACAGAGGTCTGACGTGGGTGTCCATCTCCTCCAGGGTCCAGCAGACAAAGATGGACACCAGCAGACACACATGGAGCCGCCAACCGTCCAAGGGGCCGCGGGAGCCTAAGACGGAAGCTGTGATCTCTGTCACGGGGTTCACCTGTGCAGGGGCACAAATGGCAGAGACAGGGGTGGGAGAGCCCCTGCGGGTGTCCCGGCCCCCAGGGACTGCCATGACCCCTGTTCCCTGGCCTCCCGTCCACGGCTTCCTAGTGGGAGCCTGGGAGCTGCTGCCAGGAGGGGGCCGCCCGGCCGGAAGACTGTCTGCGTCCAGCGCCCTGGCGCTCTCTGGAGGGGACTGTATTTGACAGTCTCCTTCCGCCACCCTCCTGGCCTTTCCCAGCGGCTGTGAAGTCCTGAGTCAAGTTTGCTTTTATCCTGGAGCTTCTCCCAAACTTGTCTTATCACCCGATGAGATTGTAACTGCCTGGAGCCAGGGTAGTATTTCACTTTCCTGTGACATCCGCCTTCCCAGGCCTCAAACACAGTGGTAGCAAAAGAATGAAATCTCCCCACCTCTGCCCGACCGACTCAGGTCCCTTTGGGCTGCCCTGGTGTCCCCCCTCCCTGCTCCAGCCCCCACCTCCCGGGGGAGGGGACACCTGCCACCGCCCCCCTCCTCACGCTGGTGTTGTGCTCTAAACGCCTGGCTAGGACGGCCAGCCTGAAAGAAGGAAATCCTGTCGCTTGTCACAACGGGGACTGACCTGGAGGACATGACGCCGACTGACGTGAGCAGGCAGAGGGGCAAAGGCTGCAAGGGCTGAGCTTCGAATAGTCAGACCCAGAGGAGCAGGCGGGCCGGGGCTGCAGGGGCTGCAGGGGCGGCTCAGCGGGCGTGGGGTCTCGGTTACGGAGACGAGGGTGCTCCGCAGCTGCTGACGGCACAGCGCCCTGGTTGAGAGCCCGGTGCTGTGCACCTGAAACCGCGTCAGGAGGGCAGGTCTCACGTTAAGTGTTCCGGCCGCAGCTCGGGGGTGCAGGCAGCTCGGGGGTGCAGGCAGCTCGGGGTGGGGGCTCCCTCTGTTCCCCTGACTGTGGAGGGGCTCTCGGTGCTCTCGCAGGTCCAGGCTCATCGCACCGTACATGGCGACGGCGTGGCTCTTCGTATCTCAATTGTCCTCAGTAGAGCTGTTCAAAAATGGAAACAGTGAAATAAAAGAACAACAGGTGTTAGCGGGGCTGCTTTAATTCTTCACTCTCTCTTTACTGAACCTCACGATTCCCCTGACCTAGTCCGGCAGCCACAGGGGCCACCTGGAGGTGGGCCCCTCTGAACAACCGTCCCCTGTGGGCTGAGCCCCCCCCGCGGCACCCCTGCGGCCAAGGCCCCGGACTCTGGTTTGATGAGGCGGCAGGGCCTCGGGAGGGCCCTGGGTTTCCGGGCTCTGTGTGCTCGTTGCAGGGTTGGGTGCGCGGCTTTGCAAACATAAGGTGGCTTGCCCCGCAAGGAGGAAACAGCCCTGGGATACTCGGAGCTACGCCGTGTCACACCCGCTGTGCCCTGAGGGGCCGCTGGGCCACGGCCAGGCTGGGGGCCCCGCATCATCAGACCTCAGGAGCCGGGCAAACGAAGAAGACATGGCCGCGACCTGGGCCCCAGAGGGGGCGGCTCAAGTCCGTGCTGGACAAGTGGACCCGCCGCCAAGCGGGAGCGCAGCCTCGCGTCCGTGCCGGGCCTCGGGGCTCGGGGTAGGCGAGCGTGGGGTCCCCCCCGGTCGCCCTGAACCACGGGGACAAGGCCTGATTCTCTGAATGTTACAACACTGCCAATATTTATCGAATGTGTACCACGTGCCAGGCACTCTTCTAACCGTTTCCACATATTTAATCTTCAAAACGACCCAGTGCTGTAGGTATTCTGTGGTCCCCATTCACAGATGGGGAAACTGAGGCAGAGCGTGACTAAGAAACTTCTTCGAGGTCACCCACCCAGTGAGTGGCCAGGCCGGGATGTGAGCCCAGGTTGCTGACTCTGGAACCCAAACTCCGAGCTGCGCTGCTAGGCAGAGTCTCCCAGAGGGGCGTTTCCACCCCCAAAAGCACACTGTCAGCATTTGGCCTTCTGTGGGGATGTCTCCCCAGAGGCCCAGGGTTGGGGCTCACGGTGGGTATGCCACGTGCACGACCCCGAACGTGGGGGCCTCTTAAACGCACGCACAGGAGATCCCCAGGCGCTCGGAGACTAAAATCAACTCCAGCTGCTGTAGGACCGGGCGTCAGTGTTGCACTGAGTCCCAGAGGGAGCAGTGCCAGATCCCTTCAGGGCCTACCACGCGCTCTTCTCTAGTCTCCTTCGGTCTCTTGGAAAGTATCTGAAATGAGGGAAGAAAGTCCAGATGCCACCGTGCACCGAGTTATCTTTCCTGCTTCCCAGGAGGCGTGATTCCCAAGGAACCGAAAGAGCCCAACAAGGTGCGAGGTCGTGGGGCCGGCGCTGCGTCCGACCCTAACCCTGGAGCCTCCTGCGTCGCTGCTCGGACCTGATGTTCTGTCCTGAGAACCTGAACTGAGGTTCACATGACGTGAGGAGAACGTTAGACGTCACAGTGCGAGTTCGCTTTAAACATTTTACCTCTTAAAACTCTTGTGTTTCCAGCCAGCACTTGTTCTGGGCGACGGGCCGTGTTTATAGAGCGAAGCAGGAGGGTCAGGGTCTGGAGAAGGGACATAGACATGCGATTCCCGCTCCGAAAGCTCGTTTCACTTATAAGCGAGGTCGGTGTGCGCTAACAGACCACCTCGCCTGTCTGTGACACCCCTTTAGAGTCAGAGCACCTGCCGACGTGCGCTGGGCCCGAGGGACAGCAGCACGTTCCCTGGGCCGCGACTGTCCTCGGGTAGCCTGTGTCCCTGCCTCGCTGCCCGCGCGCTTTCCTCGTGGGGCATCCAGCGCTGTTGGGATGGACGAGGCGGCCCCCAGGCGAGGCTGCGTCAGCTGTGTTCCGACCAGGGCTCCTGGAAGGCAGGCGCGCTGGGCCTAAAGCCTCACACGGCTCCACTGACCTGACCGCGAGCGGATGTCCGTCAGAGCCAGACACCCGCAGAGTCTTCCTCAAGTATCAGGCTTGTCCGCTGAGCTGTCTTCTGTGCATTCGTGTAACATCTGGGGATCTTACCAGCTGCCAGGTGGACGGATCCTACTGTCCTCACGGCCAGGCAGCCTGGTCACTTTGGTGACTTTGTAGCAACATGCCTACGTCATGGCAACCACGGCTCCTTTTCTCCCCCTCCCCGGACGGCCGGGAACAAAGCAAAGAGCTCAGGAGGACTGGAGCGTGGCCGTGACTGTGAGCAAACGAAGCCAGGACCTGCTGTCCAGGGCAACGCAGGAAGGGCCCCGGAGGCCACCGGGCTGCCGTCACAGCTGAGTGCAAGGGCCGGGGGGCTGCTGCTCCCGGCATCGCGGCACCTCGCTCCTGGGCGGGCCCGGGCGTGGTATGGGCCTAGGTACGCCGTAGGCCCAGGTGGCCGCCCCTCCGGAGGGTCGGGGGGTAAACCTTGGTGTTGTCATGGCAGCGTCTTCTCTGCAGGGCTCCAAGCTGGGAAGGTTGCGTGAGGGCGGCCCCTGGGGCCTGCACCAACCCCGCGCCCCATCTTGGAAGACGGCCCCCCCGGGGCCTTAGGATCTGGACGGGCTCGGGGCCTGCTACCCTCCATTCTTCCCTTTCTCCCCTTTGGGACGGGGCTGTTTGTCCCTCGGAAGCGGCCGCCTGTCCGGTTCCACGGGCTCTCGGCCGGAGAGGACCTGGCCCCGGTGAGTCGCCTCAGCCGTGTAGCTCAGGTGAGACTCGGGACTCTTCTGAGTTGATGCCGGAACAAACATGTTCTGCGTGTGAGGATGTGGATTTTGGGGGGCCAGGAGCAGAATGCCGTGGACGGGCTGTGTCCCACCCCCAAAATTCATACGTTGAAATCGTAACTCCCAAGGTGATGGTGTTAGGAGGTGGGGGGCTTTGGGGTGATTAGGTCATGAGGGTGGAGCCCCATTAGGGCTCTTATAGGAGGGACCCGAGAGAGTGGCTCACCCCTTCTCACGTGTGAGGACACGGCAAGGAGGCCCTAGAAAGGGGGTCCTCCCCAGACCAGACCACGCTGGCGTCTTGGTCCTGGACGTCCAGACCCCAGAACCGTGGGAGCTAAGTTCCTGTTGTTACGAGCCCCGAGCCTATGCCGTTCTGCTATGGCTTCCACGCCGACTCAGGCGCGGCAGCAAAGTGTGAAGTGGGTCCTTGCGGTTATTTCCTGCTTTACGTCTGAACGAACGTTCTTCCCAGAAAGTCGGAATCTCTCTGACTTGGAGGCTGCTCAGGCCCACGAGGAGATGCACAGGCCCGATGCCCCAAAAGATCTGCCCCAAGTGCCCAGCTGGGAGGTGGCAGGGCTGAACCCCAGCCTGGTGACATCCTTAAAATAACCACAGAACCCGAGGAGGCCAGAGCTCTGCAAGCGGGAGGGAGTGGGGTGGGATCCCAGACCTGGCACTGCCCTCCCCCCAGGCCCTGCCCTGTGTGGCTGCAGGGGGGCCTGTGGCCCCAGCAGAACAGGGGCTGAGTTCGGGGCGCAGCCCTCTCTGAGGAGGGCCCCACAGGGGGTCCCCACCTGCTCACCCACAGCCTGAGAGCATCACTCAGACCAGAGGCTTTTACTTTCCCAGTTGGGATCTTTCTGGACGGTCAGTCCTGCGTCCCAGAGTCCTTGCCCCAGTTGGTCAGAAGTCATTTATGGGCCGCTGGGGGATCTTTGTGAAGTTTCCCTTGAACAAATCCCCAGTAAATTATGAAAGGGACACCCTGCCTTGCTACCAGGTAAGTGATGCTGTGACAGTAGGGAAGCACTCTGAATTTTGCATTTCCTCTTAGAATGCACAGGGCGCTGGGCTCCTTGCTGAGCTCAGGAATGGCAATGCAGGGCCCGTTAGGCTGTGAAAGGGCAAAGCTGGAGAAGCAGGGCCCCGGTCTGTGGAGGCGTCTGGTTAACCTGAGCCTCGTGAGACAGGATGCCGTCTGCAGTTTCCCCGAACTGGGCCGGGATCCCGCAGGCGTGGCCGCGCCCAGACCAGCCCCTCTGTTACCTACAGAGGGGGTCCCAGTGACTTTGTATTCTGAGTCTAGAAGTGGATTAATTGTTGTCATTCAGTTAGCTCAGCTCAGTGTCCAAGGCTCAGTCCTGATGTGAAACCTGGTCTCCACCTCTCCCTCTCCACCCGGTCCCGCCCCACCTGGGCGCAGGTTTGGGATGGATGGGGCGCTGCTCTCCACTCTCCCTCCCCCCAGCGTCTCCCTGGACGCAGGGCGGGGCAGGGCGGGGAGATGCATGCACGTGCACGTGCGGGCTGACTTGCAGGCTGTCTCCTGGAGACCAGCATGTGGGGTTGGCCAGGCGCACCACCGCCACCCCTGTGGTACCACTTCTAGCCGATCCCGGTGATGGCCACCCTCCCCCGGGGCCTCTGCACCAAACCTGGGCCATGGGACCGCTACCGCCTTTTCGGTGGATGCCCCTATACACACTGTTGAGCTTCAGGTGCCCGGTGTGGCAGGGTGATACACGGTACCTCAGGTGAACAGCACGATGAGCTTAGTGAACGCCTCCACCACGTCACACAGTTCCCGCTCCGCTTCTGCGGTAAGAACCTTCGAGACCTACCCCCTTAACCACATTCACATGTAGAACACGGTGTTGGTAACTGTAGTCACCGCGCTGAACAGTGGAGCCTGGAACTGCCTCATCTGTAACTGTAACGGGAGGTTTGTATCCTTGGGGCACCATCTCCCCGTCTCCCACGACAACCCCCTGCCCGCAGCCCTTGGTGGCGACCATCCTGCTCTTTCTCTGAGTTTGGTTTTTCTAGATTCCGCGTGTAAGTGAGATCACACAGTGTCTGTCTTTCTGTGTCTGACTTAGTTCGCTCAGCCTAACGCCCTCAGGGTCCATCCGTGTTGCTGCAGATGGCAGGACTTCATTGCTTTCTACGGCTGAGTAATATTCCATTGTGTGTATGTACATCGTCATCCATTCATCCGTCGATGGACACTTAGGTTGCTTCCATATCTTGGCTACTGTAAATAACGCTGCAGTTAACACAGGGGTACTTATATCTTTATGAATTAGCGTTTTTGTTTTCTTCAGAAAAATGCCCAGAAGTGGACTTACCAGATCACGTGGTAGTTCTGTTTTGTTTTCTGAGGAACCTCCACACTGTTCCCCACAGCGGCTGCGCCCGTTTACGTTCCCACCAACAGTGCGCGAGGGCTCCTCCTCTCCGTGTCCTCACCAGCGCTTGCCGTCTCTCGTCTATTTCATGAGGCTGTTGGCAGGTGCAAGGGGGTGTCTCCCCGAGGTCTGGTTTGCATCCCTGACGTCCCTGGTGTTGAGCACCCTCCAGCCATTCTCACGCTGCGTGCTGGCTGAGCCACAGCTGGTCCCTCCCACAGCATCCTGGGTGAACCCTGCCTTCTGTCTTCGGAGTGTTCTGTCCGCGCCTTTGGCCCGGGGCTTATCCTGGGAGCCCCGTGAGGGCAGGGGCCGCCCCCAGCCCCGCCGCCTGCTCAGCACCACCTGGATCCAGCGCCCAGGGGGAAGCTGCCCAGGAGAGGCGGGTGTGTCCTGAGGTCCCCGAGGGCTCCAGGATGCCCCCTCAGATGGAGGCTGGCTCTGCACCCCAGCTCACAGGGGAGGCTATCTGCCCAAGGCTGTGGGTTTCTTCACAGCATCCTTTTCAAGTCTCCTCTTCTTCTTTGCTGCCCCCCTGCTCCGCCGTGTGGGACAGTCTAGTGCACGAAACAGCGCGCCCAGGCCTGGCGGGCGGCTCCCGTTACCTTCCAAGAGCCACGTCGCCACCTCTCCCAGGGCCCCCTCCTCTCTCCCGAGGGCAGGCTCCCCCGGCGCCTGGGTTCTCAGAACCCGACCTGCACACCCTCCCAGCTCTCCTGTTTCTCGCCTCCCCTTTCAGGGCTGACTTTCCGGAACAGTTGCTAAGAGGATGTGTTCAGTATCCGGGGATAATCTTACGTTCTGCCTCTTCTTTCTGGGACGGGCCGAGGCAGCGATGCGGAGCAGGCCTGTGCTCTTGGGACACTCAGGCTAAGATGCGCTGTGCAGGGTGGGGTCTGGGGGTGACGTTCCAACTGATCCGTGACAGTGCTTCCCTGAAGCAAACACTTGTTTTTAGGCCTGTGTTTATACGCATCGAAGTTTGATCCTGTCTCTGACTCCTTACCAGCTGTGTGACCTTGGGCAAGTTACTGGACCTCTCTGCCTTATTCTGTAAAGCAGGGTAGAAACAGTGCCAGCCTCCTAAATCCTTGTGAAGATTTAATCAGTTCACATCATGGAAAGAGCTTAGGAAGCGCTCGGTAGTGTTGGGCGGGGTCGTCATGACTGTGAAACTTTACGCCACATCCAGTGATTTTCATAGCAACGGCACCACGTGTGCCGTAATTTAAGGAGAGAGTAAAGGTCCGATATAGATTGAGAGGGAGGGAGGGACTGGCTCACGGGATCACGGAGGCCTGCAAGTCTGCAGTCTGCAGCATGGCCGCAGCCTGGGGACCTGGGAAGAGCTGAGTCTGGACAGTCTGGAGGCAGAATTCCCTCTCCCTCGGGGACCTCAATCTTTTCCTCTTCGACTGATGGGACGAGGCCCACCCACACCGGAGAGGGTGATCTGGTGGTCTACATGTTCATCGTGGCTACAAAACACCCTCAAGATGACATCCAGACAGTTTGAGCAAACACCTGGGCACCGAGGCCAGCAGACTCGACCCTGAAGCAGCGCTGGAGTTAGCGGCTTGGTCCCAGAAATGCACCAGCGAGAGGTGCTTCAGGGGACGAAGCTGACAGTGAGTGGGAACAGCTGACTGACAAAGGGAGCGGGAGCCAGTGGGAGCAGCACGGCCAGAGGTTTGCATTTCCCTTTGTTTTGCTTTTGGTTTAAAGATGGGCTAGACCCGGGCAGCAGTTCTCAAAGTGTGAACCAGCGTCACCGGGGTTCCCGTGAGAAGGGCATGTTCCTGGGTCCCCAAGACCTACTGGATGGGGAACTCTGGGGGGAGGGTGCTGGCCTTCTGGGGTTAACGAGCTCTTGGGGGACCCCAGTCACCTCAAGTTGGAGCACCACTTGCGTACACTTTTGTGCCTGAAGCGGGGGCGGGGGGGGAGGCGGGACCAGGAAGATGGGGTGGTACCTGGGAGAGAGGAGGCCCCGCCCTGGTGGCCGTGGAGGCCTGAGGGCACGTGGCCTGGGGCCAGTTGTGCTCCTGGACAAGTGTGGCTGTTTTTCCCCTTGGACCTGTGGGAAGGCAGACGTGCCCCCTGCACTTTGGGGAGGGCTGGGCCAGCGTTTCTGGACGCTCCGCCAGGTGACTGGCCTTCCCTGAAGTTGGAGGCGGGAGGTCGTGATGGGGGCAGGCTGGCCTGGCGCAGGTACAGCGGGGTTTGCATCAGCTGCAGGAGCCCAGGCCGTGTGTCCACAGGGAGAGGCTCACACCTCTCCTGACCCCCACGCCCTTCACTGGCCTCCACTCTGAACCGCACAAAACTGCTGACATTCAGTGGGTTTTGACGTTAAAAAAGAAAAGTCGTCAGTTTCGTAGCTTTGCTCCACTTTCCATGTGTGGCTATCGTACCTTCATCTCATGTTGCAATTATGTGTTTCCAGATCTTTCTTGCCCCCAGACCCTTGAGCTCTGAGGGCAAACGCTGGGCAACCTTCACCTTTTCACCACCCCACCCCACCCCACCCCCCCGCTCCTGGCCATCGGTGCCGACGGTTAGTGGGCACACACTGTGCTGACACGAGCTGCCCACTTGAATCCCCAAAACCACTTACGAAAACGGGCACTTCCTCCCGAGACACTCCCTCTGCGATGCCAGCCTCTAAGGGATGGCCAGCCCCGCGGTAAGGAGAGGCCAGCCAGGGTCAGAGCGCACACGTGGTGCACGCACATCCCTGGGAAGTGGTTTCATGGCCGGGCACACTCACGACTGGCATCTGCAGGATGCCGGGCTGCAGAACGCACTGGGTGGCTTCGTGCCAACCGTGGCGAGGTCCCAGGGCCCAAGTCTGGGCGCGCGCTTCCCTCCTGCGCCTCGCGTCCTCGGGGCAGGCGGCGCAGCGGGAGCGGCCGGTCCACCCCTCCACCCGCGGACCCACCGACCTACTCACCATGGGCGGCGCGGGGAGGGCGCGCTCGGCTGCTGCGGCCTCTGCACCTGCCTGGGGGCGGCCGGAGGTAACGGCGGGCAGGTTCCCGTGCTCGCGCCCGCAGCTTCCCCTGTCTCTCCGGGGAGGGCGCAGAGTCGCGCGGCTGGAGGGGTGGGCCGGGCTGCGCCTCTGCGCCCGCGGGGAGGGGAGGGGCGCGCTGCGGGCTGAGGTCGCGGCGGGGTGCGCCCGCCCGCCCGCGGGGCTCCCAGGTGGCCTTGGGGGTGCGCGCGCGGGACTGTCCGGGGTCCGTAGGTGCGCGCGCGGGGCTCCCGGGTGACCGCGGGGGGGCCCTTGCCGAGCGCCCTGGTCACCGCGGGGGTGCACTCGCGGGGCTCCCAGGTGGCCGCGGGGAGACGCGGGGCGCGCACCGCTTCCGCTTCCGCCGAGCAGCTCCCCGCACCCCGCGCAGGGCGCGCCTCCTTGGCGGGGCTCGGGGACCAATCCCGGGAAGGCAGCGCTGCCGGCCCCCTCCCCACCGCCTTCCCCGCCCATAAAGCACCTCTGGTGCAGAGGAAAGCAGGGCTGCGGGACCCTTCTGCTCGGTCTCAGGATGAGGTTCTGGCTCAGAAATGAAGAGATGGCCCTGGAGGAGATGGTGCAGAGGCTGAATGCGGTTTCCAAGCGCACTGGTAGGCGGAGCCGCTGGCCCTGAAGCCCGTTCTTGAGCTTGACATCATGTGCTGAGTCTAGGGAGATGCGGCTGGGTTTTCTGTAACAGCCTGCATTTCTCCTTCCAAGCTGAGGTAACAGGACAGCAGAAGGACGGCTTTGGTCTGGCGCTGATAGGCTCCGTGGCCGGTCAGCCTGATTTTATTCCGCCTAGGAAGGGGGACAGAATTGCAGATTGGTGGCGGGCTTTCTGGGAGACCCCAGGTTTGTACGTGGAGCCGTGGTCTGAAATCTGCTCACTCAACCCGCATTTCGGCTTCATGGCTACAGTCGCAATGGAGGAAGCGTACGTGTTTGTGGCCTGAAAATAGCGTGAGCCCGGGCGTTTCGAGCTGGTGTAGGGCTGGCGGAGCGTCAGAGGCTCATCTTGAGGAGGGGGAGTCTGGTCAGTCAGGTAGTTCTTCTCTCCACCAAATATGACGCGAACCTAAGACAGGTGTTGGAACGCGGTGTGGCTGTGGAGCGGGGCACAGCTTGACCCGATGCTCGTTTTCTGCCCCGAGTAAAGGATGACTCACGATTAGTTCCCAGGGGGTCGTTTGGACTCAGGAGAGCCCTGCGCAGGCTGCGCCGGGCGCTGCTTCCAGGCGGTCACTTCGGAGCCTTCCTGCTGCGTGTGCAGGGGCACGTCGGCCTGGGCTCGTTTTCCTTGAAATGAGTGGGAAATAAGCCGGTATTATTAACAGGGAGTCGCCAGCCTTTTGCCTGACGTCGCCCTGCGTTGTTACAGACCGTGGCCTCGTTGTCTGAATAATGCTCTCCTGAGAGATTAGGTTACTTGGTGTGGGGCATGGTATCCCCCCACCCCTCTCTTATAAGCACGGGACCCAAAGATTTGGAGAGCAAAGCAATGACTAAGTCAGTGTAAACACACTGTATGTGATGGTCTAACCGAGACTTTGGGAGGCATTGGTTTTAATGGTTATTTTTGTGATTAAAGCTACTGGATTTATTGTAAATGGGTCAAAAGCAAATAAAGCCATTTTGTGCCACGTGGCCCCTTATTCTTAGGAAGGGACCCCTTTTCCTGACACGCAAGTCGCGTTTCGCTGGGTACAGGATGCGGCGTGCAGCTGAGGTGAAGGGCACGGGACTGGGTTCCAGGTGCCCTCTGCACTGGGCTGGAGCTGGGATTACAGAGCCAGTGGGAACTGTTCCCAAGAGTGATGTCATCCCTGCGTTTCAGGGATGCAGGCTTCTTGGTGAGCTCGGGAGACGCATGTGCACTTTGAATTGTGAAAAGGCCTCCTGCCCAGAGCGGGGAGGTGCTGACCGCCCCCCGAGTCGTGCTGCGAGCCGGGCCCTGGGGGACCATCGCCTCGCTCTAAACAGCAGCTCTCTAGGTGTGTCCTTTGACACACCTGTGCTCCGGGCTCCAGTCTCACCAAGACTCTTGAAAATCCAGGTCAGCAGACGCTGGCCTTAGGAACACCCCATCGGGCTTGGTTAGCGGAGACCTGCTTCCCTCCCACTAACGCCGCCTTTTCACTCCTGCGATGGGGAGGCGCCGCCAGACGGAGGCTGTGAGACACGGCGCCGGGCGTGTGTCGTGCGGTGTCGACGCGGTGCCCCCCGCCGAGCGTGGGTGGGTTACACGTGCTCTTGTGGGAACGGGGATATAGGTCACTGTAAGCCCCCTGCCAGCTCAGGTCTGTATCCCCAGCACTTCCTCGGAGGAAGCCCCGTCCGTAGCAGAACGGCTCTGTCTGGAGGCCACAGAGGTCACCTGGATGCTGCTGTCGCGATTCAGGGGAGGGGGTTCGGAGCGGAGGCTCGGGTGCCCTGAGCCCTCCCGGGGCTGGGTGGCAGTTTCCCTGCGCGGAGCTGGACCCTCCGAGGCCCTACCCCGCACCGGCAGCGTTCTCTCTCGCCTGCTGTGCGGACGTGCCGCCGCCTGGTTTTAGCTTCAGGGTTGTCGTGGCCCCGTGTCCTCCAGGACAGTCATCATCCGGTTAGTCCGCCTGCGAGGGAGGCTGACGCGTGCTGCCCGCGTGGCCTGTGAGGCTGTTGACCTTGAGAATTTAAATTCTCTGGACTCTCGAACTCAATCTTTAGTCACAGGACCAGGACCCCCTTCCATGTGGTTGGGCTCCTTTTCCAGCATTTTCATTGTTTTGGTTTTCTCCCTAGATTTGCAGTAAGTGGTGACAGAGTACGGAACATTTGAGGCAGGGATGCTGATGGATCGAGTCCTTGTAACGTTTGCCCAACCGGAGCGTCTGGATCTTCTGGAGGGAATCATCTCAGGTTCCGGGGCCACCCCTAGAGTTTCTGATTCAGGAAGTCAGGGGCCTGAGAATTTGCATTTTAAGTTCTCAGGTGACGCTGAAGGTACTGGTCCAGGAAGCAAAACTGGAGAAACACTTAGTAGAAAAGTCTTTAAATCTAGTGCCACCTTCTCCACTGATTGCCCTTGAGCAAAGTGCCAGCTACTGTCGTGGGTGGATGGACGGACACACAGACGGATAAGGATGGATGGGTGGGTGGGTGGACGGACGGACGGATGGATAAGGATGGATGGGTGGGTGGATGGACGGACACACGGATGGGTAAGGATGGATGGGTGGGTGGGTGGGTGGACGGACACACAGATGGGTAAGGATGGATGGATGGGTGGATGGACGGACACATGGATGGATAAGGATGGATGGGTGGGTGGACGGACGGACACACAGACAGATAAGGATGGATGGGTGGGTGGACGGACGGACGGACGGATGGACCCATGGACGAGGTTGCACACAAGACAGTAAAGATAGAAGCTCTATCACATTTCGGAGTTTTCATGTCTCCTGATGAGGGCTAACAACTCCTAGCTCTTTGCATGTTGAAGGAACAAATCATTGGTTTGCATCAGGACGTAAGCAGTGAGGCCATTCAGCCCCGGCACCCTTACTCTTTATCCAGACATCTTCCTTTCTGCCCTTTCGGTCCCATCATCTCATCTTTTACACCACCTTTAACCACAATGCAAGAAGCTAAATGCACCTGCTGTCCCAGCTGCTAACTCGGCCTGTTGGGGGCAGGGATGCTGTCCCAGCACCGTCATTCTAGCAGCACCTGAGTACATGGTGTTCACGGGTCTGACCTGTTCCCTTTAAGGACCCAGGCGGCCCACAGCCGTGTCCTCTGAAAGCCGTGATCAGTTGCAAGAAGGGAGGCTTTGTGGGGTTCCTATCGCTGAGCTCCCTAGAGAGCCCCAGCAGAGGGAAGCGGATGTAGCTTTGTGCCAGGCCTGACCTGAGCCGTCTCTTTGTAGGGAAAACAGACACCGTTGGGTGGAGAGGACGTGCAGGAGACTGACGGCCCGGGGGAGGGGCCGCTGCAGCCACAGCCTGGCCTGGCCTGTGCGGCCTGCACCCCGCGGAGTCCGCTGTGCGCTGGGTTGTTCCTAAGGAAACCGTTCGGCTCTGCGGCTGGTCGTTGTGGTCCTGCCGCCCCCCTGCACTCCCGCCCCACCTGGGACAGCCTGGCTCCAGCCCAGGACTGCCACCTCCGCCCCCAGCGCGCCCACTTCTGGCCCGAGGCGGGCTCTGCCCTGGTCGTGCCTGGTCCCTCCAGGATGTGCCCGCCTGGGCAGGGGACTTCCTCCCTTCGGCGTGGCAGGGCTTGTGGTGCCTCTTCTGTGTCCAGGGTCCCTGGTGACGCTCACCCCTTCCTCCGGACCCCCGACGGTGCCCACGCCCTGTGGTTGGCATCGCTGGGGCTGAGCTGCCTTTTCTCTGTACCAGCCTGAGTCCTACAGCCAGCGAGGCGGCCCGGCCCCCTCCCCTATCATCAGCGCTGCGAGGAGGGCGGCCACCTCTCCCCGCCCCCTCGTAACACTTCCTAGGGCCTTGCTCAGGATGGTAGATGGGAGCACAGCACTCCTCAGCTTTGGAAAGTGGCAACAGTGGCTTTATCTGAAGAGCTTCCACACACAGCGAAGCAGTAAGTGGGGCTGAGGGCAGCGTTTGCTGAGGTTTCGTGAACGCGCCTTGGTCACCCGCCCTTGCAGCTGTCCTCTGTCTTGAGATGCTTGTTGCAACCCCGGCTTCCTCCCCAGGACTGAGCAGGTTGTCTTTCTGATTCGCCAGGTACCGCCTCTGAGGTTCCAGAAGCGCCAGGCTTCACGTCTCCTCGAGATGTGGGGACTGTTCTCTTCCTGGGGAAGTTGTGCTTTTCCTGGGTGGCTTCAGAGAGTGAACCCGCGCGATGAGGACGCAGGGGGATTTTGGGGTGAGCGTCCCCCAGCTGATCGGCAGCTGGAACCTGGTTCTCTCTTCTCTGGTGGGTGGGAAACTCTGGGGACCCACTGAATGCCTCTTTGGTAGGTGTTTGGTCTTTCGTCTTCGGAGTTTGCCTTTTCCCCAGACGTAAATAGACCAAACATGGGCAGTTAACGAGGCAGAGAAATCGTGTGCTCCTCTCCAGGACTTAAGATTTGAGCAAATGATTGTCAAAATCTTGTGTTTTAATAAAAGGAAGAATTATATTTTCCCAAGTAGAAGTCAGCATGTAATTAAGAAGCTCCCTTCAGCCTCACACCCCCTTGCCCCGTGCAGAGCTGGGCCTCTGGCTGGCCACGCCCTGGCCTCTATTATGCATGTTATTAACTATGTCATTTGACTAACATCCCAGTAATGAAAGGTGGGGATTCTCCAGGCGAGTGAGAAGGAAAAGGAAGTGTCCCGGGGGAGTGGGAGTTGGCTCAGGGGGCCAGGGCCGATGACCCAGGCGGGGCAGGTGTGCAGAAGACACACACGGGCGAGTCCGGGGCCCAGACCCCTTTCCCCAGCTCAGACCCCCCAGATGCACACGTATGAGAGGAAGTCGAACTCTGGGGAGGAGACTTTCAAGCAAATTTCAAGTTGAAAATACAAAAGAGCTGATGGTTCTTTCTCAGCTTTCGAGCTAAGTGCCTCTTATGTGTCTCAGTCGGGGTTTCAACGAGTGCTCTGGGGTTTGCTTTCTTCCATTATTAGTATGTGAAAGAAATGAGTCCCAGCCTCACAGCATGACCAGTTCCTCATGCTTATCGTCATCTGCGTGGCCGTGGTACTTACTTCAGCAAAGGAAAGAACTGGTATCAAAATGTCCCCAAATGATGACATCTTGGACGAGATGTTAGGGACGGTGCACTAATGCCCCCCACACGACTTCACCTTTGTAAGGGTGCTTTGTCTTTAAGGACAAAATGTTTTACTGTTTTGATTCCTGAATCCTTAAGGAGGGGAACGTGTCATTTGATACTTAAATGATAACAGAATATGGAAAGCAGTTGAACGCACCTAGATGGTAGGTCTCCGGGGTTTATCAGTTTATAACTATGCCTCCATCAATTGGAGGACTAAAGTTTTTACTGTCTTCTCCTCTGAAACCACACCCTTAGTGCGGACAGGATCACTCATTCCTGTGGACACTTTCATTCATTCACTCACCGGACGCTTAGGGAGCAGAACCAAGGCCGGGCGAGCAGGGCAAGCACGTCCACCACGTGGAGTGTGACTGCGAGGTTCTGTCCGGATCCGGAAGCTTCGCCGGGAACAGTCCTCAGACACAGCCGTCACTAGACGTGATCAGTGTTAGAACCTGAGCAGTTCACGGGCTGCGTGCTTGTTCCCAGCACAGGGAAGACCCTTATGTAAAATGTGGCCCAGCCACGACCCAATCCGTGTCTTTGATTTTTGTGGGAATTCCCTGGCGGTCCAGTGGTCAGCATCCACGATTCCACTGCAGGGGGCACAGGTCCGATCCCTGGTCAGGGAACTAAGATTGTGCATGCTGCCCCAAAAAGAAAAGAAAAGAAAAAGAGTTTTGCAAACACAGCTTAGAAAGGACCTGAATCACCTTGTCATCTGTTATCTGTGTTTTCAAAGATTTCTAAGGTCATAGGCCTTGGGCATCGTCTCCACATGTTGTCATGATTGGTCAGTCAGTTGTGACGTATCCTTTACTTAAAGAAATTAAGCATATCGTTTAAGAAGCTCGTTTTTAAGAGTAACTAGTTCCAGATTCTATAATGGCCTGTTTCTCCACACATGGTTTTATTCCTAGGTTACAGAAGCCTCTGAGTTTTAGAACCAGAGCAAGTCCTACAGGTTACCTTGATCGCCCAGCTCCCAGAACTTTCTTTGTTAGAGGGAAGACATGTGCCTGGAAATGACAGAAAGCATCCCTCCTCGACGCCCCTCCTGAACACGGAACAACTGAGGCGGGACTGGCCGCGCGGCTGCCTCAGGAACCGCCACTAGTGGGACCACAGGTTGTGGCCGAGAGCGGTGCCAGGTCACGGGGCCGGGGCCGAGGAGGGCTCGTCGGGTGTGTGGCCGCCTGTGGACCTCGGTGCTCACTGGACCCGAGACCACACAGCCAGAACGAATCCCCTCTCCCCCCGACCCAGTGCAACAGGGGCACCAGGCACCAGGTCGAGGAAAAACCCAGGGAGGGATGGAGTGGGCAGCAGGGCCATGCTTGCCCGTGCTCCGCGGGGCAGGGGCTCCTCGGGCGCAGGTGTGCTCAGCGGTGCGACGGCTTCATGGGAATCCACGGACTCCACGTGCGAGCCACGGGCTGCCCTCTGTACGCGGTGTCCCGAGAAGAGCGAGGGGCACACTTTCTGCACCTCAGTTCGGAGCGCGGCGCTCCCGCCTGCATCCTGCCCCCGGAGGGTTGAATTTTCAATCACCCAGTGTCTCACTTGGCATCAGACCTGCACTGAATGACTCCCTGCTCCCCTGGCAGGATTGAAGGCTCTTTTACTGCCAAAAGCCATGCCATTTATGGAATTTCCTAGTAACTTGAGGCCCCGTTGTATGAAGTACACCCCTGGGTCCAGAGAAGTGAGTCCGGTTCGTGAATGGCCTTCAGCTTACCCGGCCAGCGTCCTCCCAGGAGCCCTGGCTCTCAGGAGTCTTTGTGAGTTTTTCACGGGGTCTTGGGGAGGAAACGCCCGCCAACTGCTGGCAAAATCCCGCAGTCTCAGGATGCTCTGACACCCGAGGCTGCAAACGTGCGAGACAAAGAAACCAGCAGTTTGTGAGTGAGGCTCCAGCGCAGAGCAGACTTTTGGAAAAGGGTTTAATTAGTAACATCTTTAAAACAATTACATATTTGGGAGAAAGTGGATTAACCCCGGCCACTGGGTGGGAAGACTGTACTGGGTCATAAACCGTCTGCACCGGTGCGCGGGGGCGAGTTCTGACTCACCGACCCGACCCCCAGCGTTCAGGGGTCTCTGTGCAAGCTGCACGCATGGGGAGGGACACAGCCCAGGGCGACGGCTCGCTGCGGGTCCCGGTAGGGACCACGTTTCCACGTGGCTGTTCCCGAGGCGCTGCACCCTGGTTGCGGGAAGGGGCCTGTGTCCCGGACGTGCCACATCAAACGCACCATCTGTTTCCTCTGGATCGTGTGCCGGGCCAGCCTCTCTCGGAAGCCGGTGTGAAAACGCAAGCGTGGACGGCGTCTGCTCCGGCTTGGGTGTCGTGTCGTGTCGTGTCGGGAGCGCTCGTGGGAGGAGGGTGAACCAAGGCGTCATGGTGCGGCCCTGTCACCCGGGCTCCGGGAAGGGCACCCAGGTGCTCCCCCCGCCCGCCCTGCGACCTCGAGCATCTAGTAAGCGCCCGGAGCCCGGGGAGGCTCTGGGTCACATGGCGTCATCGGCACGGAGCTGCGTGCAGGGCTCTGCCACGCCCAGGGTGCCCGGCCGCCGCCCGCAGCACAGGCGTCCCGGGACGGTCCCGGGCGGCCTGCTGGGGGGCCTTGGCCGAGGGGCGGCTCAGCGTCTCTGTGTGGAAAGTGTTGCTCACCAAACAAAGCAGCGTTAGGGTTTCCTCTCCCGGAGCCGAGCTGCAGGAGCGACAGGGGGCGGAACTGCCGGTTTATTTCAGGAGAGCGGGGCCGCGTCCCCTGAGGCCCTCCTGCCACGTCGTTTGTTTGGACCTGAGGCTTCCTGAGCTTGGAGGGGCTTTGGCTCCAGCGGCCCCGAGGCTGGGAGCTCCGCCACCACTCCCCACCCCCGAGGAAGGAAACGCCCAGGACTTGCAAGTAGACAGCCGAGCCGAGCCGAGCCTCGCCCACAGCGGAGCCCTTCCCTGACGAGTCCTGCGCCCTGCAGCCAGGCCCCCCGGTGCGCAGCTGCCCCAGTGGCCTGGCGGTGCCGGGCGGTGTGGGGACCGTGGCCTGGACGTGCACGGCAGACCCGAGGTCACCCGGGGCCTCGTCCCAGCGCAGCGCGCAGCCCACGCCCGGCACCCCCGCTCCACGTCCCGGCGTCAGCTCGGCTTTCGAGTGAGCGTCCCCGACGGAGCCCTGCGGGGCAGCCCTCGAGTGAGCCCGGCCTGAAGACCCGCTGCCGCTGCCGCCGCCGCTGTGTCCCCGGTGGGGAGACGACACGATGGCCGAGAGGGGCGCGTCCCGGGGCCCCCCCGGGCGCTGGCTCTGCCCGCTTCCCCTGCTGCAGTGCTGGAGGCGTCGGGCGGCCTCGCGGTGCCCACAGCCCGGTGAGGCGGGACGGGTGGCGCTGGCCGCGGGGCGTGGGAACCAGCGCCTGGGTGCCTTGGCGGGCGGGCGGCTCCCTGTATATTTCTTTCACCAAAGAAACGTGTGCCACTCACAGGACTTTTCGGAAAAAGGCTGGAATAGAAAAGCCGTGTTGGGCAGCCTTGACTGAGGCTGGGGTGCGGCTCTTATCTGGTTCACGTTGTCCTCTGTCCCGAGGGCCCCGGGCTCTGGCTGGGAAAGGCTCAGCCAGACGGCGCAGGACAAACACTCGTGGTCTCAAAGGATGGTTTTCCTGGCTGACTGCCCCAGGAGTGGGGCTTTCACGGGGCTGACTTGGAGAAAAGAGCCCCGTCTCCCTGCTCTGCTCCTTCGGCGGGGGGCCCCTTCCTCCTTCGGGGACCTGGAAGGCGGAGGGTGGGTGCTGACCAAGGCACGCTCCGCGCAGCCATGAGGCTGGGATCGCTTCCCAGGACAGACGCCCGTGTGTCTGCAACGTGCGGCATCAGAAACAACAGGTCAGAGCCGGCCCCTCTGTGGCTCGGCCCACGGTCCTCTCCTTTTCGGGGAGTGTCGGACAGCTGCCCGGTGCTGGGGGGCACCGAGAGAGGGGGCAGGGCGCCCCGACTGGACGGAGCTGCGCGCGTGGCCCCGGTGGAGCTGGACTCAGCCTCACGCTGCCGGCTCCGTGGCCGTTGTTCTGGGCTCAGCCCCGTCAGCGCCCACGACGCAAAGCCTTTCACCAGGTCCACTGACTCCTGCCCTAAACTCAGCGCGAGGGGCCGTCACCAGGGGCTGCGCGGGCCCCCGCCTGGCCCGGTGCACACAGGGGTGTGAGTACTCCGTCAGACCTTCTCCTGTCTCCCTCCCAAGCCCGCGGTGGGCTGGGCACTCCACCCGGGCGGCGGGGTCCCTGAGTAGCCTGACCGGACGAGCGCTGGCGCTGGGGATCTGCGCCGTGGCTTTTAGGGTGGCACCCAGGACCCCCAACCCCAGAAGGACTGAATTGTTGTCCTGATGCCCGGGGGGGAAGGGTGGGGCCTGAGTCTGCCCCCCACTCTCCAGGTGTGCGTCGGGGCAGTGGATCTGGGGCTCCAGGGGCCCTATGCTATGAAGTGGGGCCCCGAGGGTCCTCTCTCTATGGAGCAGGGGGTGGCTGTGACCATCGGAGATCTGGGGAAAGGGGGCCATGTGACCGGAGCAGCTTCTCTTTTCCTGGTCAGCACATTAGACGCCTTTGTTCTGTGCTCTGCCTGTTGGTCGTGAGGATCCAGCGTGGACGGTGGGCAGTTACCTGCTCTGTGACACACGTGGCTCCTGGTCAGTGTGGTTCCATGCAGCCTCCACCTCCCGCTCTGTCCGTCTGCTCCCCACACCCCGCCCCGTCTGGCCTGGCCTTTCTGGGATCAGTTTCCTCGTCCTGCAGGAGCAGTGCCCAAGCTCTCGGGTCCCCACAGCATCACTTTTTCCTGCTCCCATAGAAGCAGTCTGGCCGCAGCTTTCCTTCCTGCCTGTGAGTTTGCCCTGGTTCCTTCCTTGCAAACCCATCCATGCACATGTCTAGGTCAGGCTGGCCTCTGCGTCCCATGGACAGACCTTCCCAGGCGCCTCAGCCGTTTCCCTGGGGGGAGTGTGGAAGGAAGCACCTTCAAGTTAGGCGATGAACAGGTCAGACTTCCCGCTGCAAGGCGAGGGTGCAGGAGAAAGTGTGGCTGCGAGGCTGTGGTTTTCTTTGATCGCCAGAGTGGACACTATCAGTTCATGAAGGGGAACAGGGACAGCTACCTGACTGTCGCCTCTGCTCTGTTCCTACAAGGAGCTGCCACCCTTTCAGAAGCAGAACACTTCCTGCAGCGGGCCCTCGAGCAGTGGGGAGGAGGGTCCACTCTGCTCTGGGACATTTGGGACTGAGTCCCAACGAGCAGGAAGGCCAACTGCTTCCCTCAGAATTGACAGTTCTTTATAGGAAGGTGTTCCAGGTTGTCACGGACAGTTTTGCACAGGACCAGGACTGATTTTTAAAGAAGCAGATAAACCCACCTTAGGCACGTGGGCGAGCTGATCACTGCAAGTGGGCGCAGAATTTTCCCTTGAGCTTCCTGGCAGCTGAGGCAAAAAGGGGAAATGTTTAAATGCAAGGTCACGTGCCCAGAAAACAGGCCCTTCTGGAAGGAATTCTGGAGGAAAGCGGCCGCTCGTCTGTGTGCCGTAGAGGCACTGGAACACTCAGTAGGCGACGTCTTTGGAACGTGTTCTTTCTTTTGGAAAATCGATGCACCTGAAAATGTTGAAAACAGCCCTAAATGTCGGTGAGGCCCTTTCAGAGTCGGTAGAGGCAACAGTGTGGTTCCAGCCTTTGCCTGGGCCCCTCCCCCCGTCGTTCCAGGAGAGCCTGTGTGAAGTGGGAGCTGACTCGGGCCGAAACTGTCTCAGGACCGCGCCGTCATGCTCAGGACACCAGGCCACGGGCCGCGGAGCTGCCGCTCCCGTGGGCCTGGGCGGTGGAGGCCCAGGTCTGTGCGGAGGCCAGAAGTGGGCGGCGAGGCGCCCGAGAAGCCCCGGTTTCCTGAGAGTAGCCGCACGTGGGCACGCATTTGGGAAAGTACAGTCGACGCCCGGCCCTGACGCTCTGGGTCTTTCCTGCTCGGGTTTTACGTTGTGAATGCGGTTTTCATCTTTGTGGGAGTTAGAGGAGCTTCGGGCACTTACGCTCGCCGCGGTCATTACGTTTGGCTTCTTGGAGCACACGGCTGGGAGCTGATGGGAGCTGTGAGGACGGAGAGAACGTGCCGTTTTAGTTACAGTGCTTTCTCGGGGGAAGGACTCGCCTTGAGGTGTCTCCCTACGGGCCGTACCGCTGTGGGTAAGGAGACGCGTCACGGTCTGAGGAAATCTGGTGGTGGTTCGTATTTTTATTACTTTGAATTTCAGGCAACTTGGTTGAAGTCCCTCCTCTGGCCCCCTGCTCCAAGCTCCCGCATTTCCCCAGATCCAAGGAGGACACAGAGTGGGGTGTTCAGGTGTCTGGGTCTTGGCGGGGTCTCGGCCCAAGGAGCCCTGGGGCTGCAGGCCCACCCGCCAGCCGCCTGCCCCAGGCCCCGTGGTCCGCGCGGCCTGGGCTCCATCCGCTGCGCAACAGGGAGCCTCACTGGCGCCTGCTGGCTGGGGTTTGGGGACTCTGCCCACCTTCGTCTCTGAGCACTGGGTGAGGGGAGCCTTCCCGCCATCCCCACGGTGGGCAAGGCAGGGCCACCGTGGCAGCCGGGCGGCACAGCGTTCTCTGGGCTCTGAAGGGGGGTCCCCAGGTGGGGCCGCTGCTTCACGCCCACACGGCTTAGAGATGCACACCTTGAATGGAAGTCTGGGAAGAGACGCGAGGGGCCTTGGACGCAGTGCCTGTGTCCGCACTCCCTCCCCTTCCTGAGACAAGCGTGGCTGCCCTCCTGGACTTTATCAGATGGGACAGGACGGTATCGTCTGATTAGCACCTCCGGCGAGTCCCGGGCGGAGAGGAGCACGTCCCTGCTGGAGAGCACAGATGTCTCGCCCGCGGAGGTGTATGTCCCTCGCCCGCGGAGGTGTCCCTCGTGCCTGGAACCGAGGCCGGGACAGCTACACGGCCCGAGCCTGTGCGTAAACACGCAGGGCAGGGGGGAGTGGAAGCGCTGGCCCGCGGGCCGGTAGCCGCCCTGTGATGGTGCGTCCTGGCTGCCACGTGAAGCAAAAGTAGAAAGCCGGCTGGTCGCAGGCAGATTCTAGGGAGCGAAGCTCAGCGGGCGGGAGCTGCCGGGCAGCGGTGGCCCCTCGGCCGCGGGAGACGGGCGGCTGCCCACACCCCCCCGGAGGAGATGAGAAGCTACTACGTTTACTCTGCCTGCTGCTCCTGGCTGCTCTCTGTAGCTGAGGGTGAGTCCTTTGGGGTCACTCCCCGGAGGCGTGAGGGGACGGGGCAGGGACCCGGCCATGGTGGCAGCGGCTGTGCAGTGTGGACGTGGCACGTGCAGGTTTCTAGTGTTGACAAGGGAGGGTGTCTTGGTGGGTCACGTGCACCCTGCATCCCCGTGGCATTCGGAACAGCTCGGGGATGGGGTGTGAGCCCTTCGCCCAGTTATCGTCAGATGACTCTCCCTTTGGCTAAGAGCATAAGCTCTGCCAGTCCAAGCCTGGTGTAGCCAGTGCCACACCCGTCAGAGCTGCAGCCGGACCTCCTTCAGGCGCCCTTGAAGGATGAAGTCCATGCAGAACGCAGAACAGAACAAAGCCGTTAGCTACGCAGTACCGACGAGCCCATGACAGAGAGGCACGAGCAGGTGACTCACCTGGACGTCAGCTGCTGCTACGTCCAAGCGCGGTTCAGTGGCAGAGCTGCTTTGTGGTGGGCTTTCCGGGGAGCTGCAACTGCTGGCGAATCCCCCTGGGCCGTCCCGGCAGGACCCGGGCCACGCGCTGGCCAGCGGGTCTCCTCTGGGCTGAGTCCCGTCCTCTCTGTGGGAGGCACCCTGGGGTCGCCATGACCGGTGGCTCGCTCTTAACCACACGCCTCTCTGGGCCCTTCCCCAGAGGACAGCGGGGACAGGACGGCCGAGGGGCTGCCTCTTCTAGGGGCACAGGCCTGGGGGGCCACCGGCTCTCTGCCTGGGTCTCATGTGGGCGGGACGGAGTCTCTTACCGCCCGCCCCTTCCAGCACTTCCTGGAAACACTTTTGGCTCCGAGGGGTGGACACTGCAGCCCCCGGGCAGGGTGGGAGTGCCCAGGACGCAGCCCGGGTCCCCCCTGAGCCCCGCCAGGCATGAAGTTAATCCGGGCAGTGCAGTTTCTGTTTTGATTCTCCTCCGGCGTTTTCACGTTTGTTGCATGTCCAAATTCCCCCCGGAACTGCTCTTCACATGACAGTAGCATCCACAGAGCGGGTGCCCTCCCCACATTTGGCTAAAAATACTCAGCTGATGAATTAAAACTGAGTCAGAGCGGCCATGGGGAAGTGGAACTCGAGCTCCTGGGACCTCAGCGTCTCGTGTGGCCCTGAGTCTCAGAAAGCTCCGCTTCCGCCCCGAAGAGCAGAGGCCGGGGAGGCGGGCTGGGGGCGTATCCCCACCAGCAGCAGGTGTCGCTCAGAGCTGCTGCCAGTGCCCGTGCACGTCAGACCCGGACGTGGAGGTGGGAGAACGTCCGCCACGAGGGCGGAGGCGCCGTCGGGACCGCTGTCAGGTGGGGCACACCCAGCCCGAGCCCTCCCGAGGGCCGCGGGCGTTGGGCAGAGGCGGCTGCTCTCAATAGGCTGCGTCTCGAGGGGCTGCAGGCAGTGAACCAAGGGTGGGAAGCTTCCCCGGGCAGGCGTGCCCAGCGCGGTCCTGCTGGCGCTGCCGTGTTTGCTGTGGTTCCCGGGAAGCGTGAGTGATATCAGCGAATAGCCTGGCAGCACGAAGGCTGTTTGCTGCGTGGGCGCGGCTGCTTCGCACCGGGCGCGAGATGCTTTTATGTGCTTTACGTGCTGTGCTGGCTTTTCTTTCCCCAGTGTGGGATGGGGAGCAGAGGAGGTTCAGTACCTGTGGGGTGTGGTTCTGCGATATAAAAACACGCATCTAAAACGTACAAAAGAGCAAGGAGAAGCGGCGAGGCCTCCTGGTTCACCTGCGTCTCTGCGGGTGGCCCCAGGAGAAAGAGGGTTCCGAGCCCCCGGCCCAGCGCAGGAACCTCCACTCGGGTCTGCCTGGCTCACCTGAGGGCGGCGGCCCCTCTGCATCCTGCCCCCCGGCCCTGGGGCACCCGAGCTGGGTGGGCAGCAGCAGAGATGCCCCCTCCCTGGCCGGCTGGTGCGGGGCGTGCGGGACCGGTGAGACTGACGGAACAGGAGCGGGAGGCTGCAGCCCCTTCCGTCCAGTCCGTGCACCTCTGCAGGCCCGGGGCAGGGCCAGGACGCTCCCTCAGGCCCCCGGTGCCCCTGGCCAGGCGCCCGCACAGGCTCCACCCTGTCCTCTAGCGGGTCCGGCCCCCATGCTCCTCCCCCGAGACCACCTGTCCCTCCCACGGTCCCCCCCCACCCCGCCTCACCATGAATCAGGCATCTCTTCTGAGCCCAAAACAGTTGGCCCAGTGTCTAAGTAATGTTTAGTTATGTCTGGTAGCACAAAGGTAAATGGTGTTTTAAAACAAAACATGTTGGCTTCAGAGAGTTTTTCTTTTGTTAACATCTTTATTGGAGCATAATTGCTTTACAATGTGCGTTAGCTTCTGCTGTATAACAAAGTGCGTCAGCCATATGTATACATATATCCCCATATCCCCTCCCTCTTGTGCCTCCCTCCCACCCTCCCTATCCCACCCCTCTAGGTGGTCACAGAGCACCGAGCTGATCTCCCTGTGCTATGCAGCTGCTTCCCACTAGCTATCTATTTCACATTTGGTAGTGTATACATGTCCATGCCACTCTCTCACTTCGTCCCAGCTTACCCTTCCCCCTTCCTGTGTCCTCAAGTCCATTCTCTACATCTGCGTCTTTATTCCTACCCTGCCCCTAGGCTCATCAGAACCTATTTGTTTGTTTGTTTTTTAGATTCCATATATATGTGTTAGCATATGGTATTTGTTTTTCTCTTTCTGACTTACTTCACTCTGTATGACAGACTCTAGGTCCATCCACCTCACTACAAATAACTCAATTTCATTCTTTTTATGGCTGAGTAATATTCCATTGTATATATGTGCCACACCTTCTTTATCCATTCATCTGTTGATGGACACTTAGGTTGCTTCCATGTCCTGGCTATTGTAAATAGAACTGCAGTGAACATTTTGGTACATGACTCTTTTTGAATTATGGTTTCTCTGGGTATATGCCCAGTAGTGGGATTGCTGGGTCATATGGTAATTCTAGTTTTAGTTTTTTTTTTTGTTTTTTTTTTTTGCAATACGCGGGCCTCTCACTGTTGTGGCCTCTCCCGTTGCGGAGCACAGGCTCCGGACGCGCAGGCTCAGCGGCCATGGCTCACGGGCCCAGCCGCTCCGCGGCATGTGGGATCTTCCCGGACCGGGGCACGAACCCGTGTCCCCTGCATCAGCAGGCAGACTCTCAACCACTGCGCCACCAGGGAAGCCCTAGTTTTAGTTTTTTAAGGAACCTCCATACTGTTCTCCATAGTGACTGTATCGATTTACATTCCCACCAACAGTGCAAGAGGGTTCCCATTTCTCCACACCCTCTCCAGCATTTGTTGTTTGTAGATTTTCTGATGATGCCCATTCTAACTGGTGTGAGGTGATACCTCATTGTAGTTTTGATTTGCATTTCTCTAATGATTAGTGATGTTGAGCAGCTTTTCATGTGCTTCTTGGCCATCTGTATGTCTTCTTTGGAGGAATGTCTATTTAGGTCTTCTGCCCATTTTTGGATTGGGTTGTTTGTTTTTTTGATATTGAGCTGCATGAGCTGCTTGTATATTTTGGAGATTAGTATTTTGTCAGTTGCTTCATTTGCAAATATTTTCTCCCATTCTGAGAGTTGTCTTTCGGTCTCGTTTTTGGTTTCCTTTGCTGTGCAAAAGCTTTTAAGTTTCATTAGGTCCCATTTGTTTTTTATTTCCATTTCTCTAGGAGGTGGGTCAAAAAGGATCTTGCTGTGATTTATTTCGTAGAGTGTTCTGCCTATGTTTTCCTCTAAGAGTTTTATAGTGTCTGGCCTTATATTTAGGTCTTTAATCCATTTTGAGTTTACTTTTGTGTATGGTGTTAGGAAGTATTCTAATTTCATTCTTTTACATGTAGCTGTCCTGTTTTCCCAGCACCACTTATTGAAGAGGCTGTCCTTTCTCCACTGTACATTCCTGCCTCCTTTATCAAAGATAAGGTGACCATATGTGCATGGGTTTATCTCTGGGCCTTCCATCCAGTTCCGTTGATCTATATTTCTGTTTTTGTGACAGTACCATACTGTCTTGATTACTGTAGCTTTGTAGTATAGTCTGAAGTCCAGGAGCCTGCTTCCTCCAGCTCTGTTTTTCTTTCTCAAGATTCCTTAGGCTATTCGGGGTCTTTTGTGTTTCCATACAAATTGTGAAATTTTTTGTTCCAGTTCTGTGAAAAATGCCATTGGTGGTTTGATAGGGATTGTATTGAATCTGTAGATTGCTTTGGGTAGTATAGTCATTTTCACAATGTTGATTCTTCCAATCCAAGAACATGGTCTATCTCTCCATCTGTTTGTATCATCTTTAATTTCTTTCATCAATGTCTTACAGTTTTCTGCATACAGGTCTTTTGTTTCCTTAGGTAGGTTTATTCCTAGGTATTTTATTCTTTTTGTTGCAATGGTAAAGGGGAGTGTTTTCTTAATTTCTGTTTCAGATTTTTCATCGTCAGTGTATAGGAATGCAAGAGATTTCTGTGCATTAATTTTGTATCCTGCAACTTTATCAGATTCATTGATTCGCTCTAGTAGTCTTCTGGTAGCATCTTTAGGATTCTCTGCACGTAGTATCACGTCATCTGCAAACAGTGACAGCTTTACTTCTTCTTTTCCGATTTGGATTCATTTCTTTTTCTTTTCTGATTGCTGTGGCTAAAACTTCCAAAACTATGTTGAATAATAGTGGTGAGAGTGGAAAACCTTGTCTTGTTCCTGATCTTAGAGGAAATGGTTTCAGTTTTTCACCATTGAAAACGATGTTGGCTGTGGGTTTGTCATATATGGCCTTTATTATGTTGAGGTAAGTTCCCTCTATGCCTACTTTCTGGAGGGTTTTTTAATCATAAATGGATGTTGAATTTCGTTGAAAGCTTTTTCTGCATCTATTGAGACGATCATATGGTTCTTCTCCTTCAGTTTGTTGATACGGTGTATCCCATTGATTGATTAGCATATACTGAAGAATCCTTGCATCCCTGGGATAAATCCCACTTGATCATGGTGTATGATCCTTTTAATGTGCTGTTGGATTCTGTTGCTAGTATTTTGTTGAGGATTTTTGCATC
The DNA here is from genome assembly GCF_937001465.1 of Orcinus orca. NCBI lineage: Eukaryota > Metazoa > Chordata > Mammalia > Artiodactyla > Delphinidae > Orcinus > Orcinus orca. The sequence goes on along the minus strand of NC_064576.1, from coordinate 840,037 downwards.
TATGTTCATCAGTGGTATTGGCCTGTAGTTTTCTTTTTTTGTAGTATCTTTGTCTGTTTTGGTTTCAGGGTGATGGTGGCCTCATAGAAGGAGTTTGGGAGTGTTCCTTCCTCTGCAGTTTTTTGGAAGAGTTTGAGAAGGATGGGTGTTAGCTCTTCTCTAAATGTTTGATAGAATTCACCTGTGAAGCCATCTGGTCTTGGGCTTTTGTTTGTCGGAAGATTTTTAATCACAGTTTCAATTTCAGTGCTTGTGATTCATCTGTTCATATTTTCTATTTCTTCCTGGTTCAGTCTTGGAAGGTTATACCTTTCTAAGAATTTGTCCATTTCTTCCAGGCTGTCCATTTTGTTGGCATATAGCTACTTGTAGTAATCTCTCATGATCCTTTGTATTTCTGCAGTGTCAGTTGTAACTTCTCCTTTTTCATTTCTAATTCTATTGATTTGAGTCTTCTCCCTTTTTTTCTTGATGAGTCTGGCTAATGGTTTATCAGTTTTGTTTATCTTCTCAAAGAACCAGCTTTTAGTTTTATTGATCTTTGCTATTGTTTCCTTCATGTCTTTTTCATGTATTTCTGACCTGATCTTTATGATTGCTTTCCTTCTGCTAACCTCAGGGTTTTTTTGTTCTTCTTTCTCTAATTGCTTTATGTGTAAAGTTAGATTGTTTAGTTGAGAGTTTTCTTGTTTCTTGAGGTAGGTTCTAAAAATAAAAACAGAATTTTCTAAAGTGCCCACGGTGGCCACCCCGGGACCGAGGCCCTCCCGCTGCCCCGCATGGCGGCAGAGCTGTGCGCCAACCCGACGGCATTTGTACCACGATTTCCCGAGTCACCTGCGACGGGAAGCTTGTTTTGGAAACAGCTTTAAACGCGTCATGACATCTGCCCCTCCTGAGGGATCTTCCCGTCGCCGCATCTGTCTCCTCCATTCGTTGTCCCCACTCTTGGGACCACCTTCCCCAGATGTGGATCCGGTGGGCCCGTGGGCGTCCCCATCTGGTGCGCCCTCGGTTCTCCTAAGCACCCCGCCCGGCAGCACCGCCCACCTGCTGTCTTCACTTCTGGGCTCCCGTCCGCAAGCCTCCTGCCTGGGACCTGAGCTGCCGCCCCCTCGGAACTCTTTCAGCCCTTCAGGCACACACAGCACTGGCGCAGGCTGGTCTGCACCCCACATCCCGGGTGAGGGCCGCCTTCCTCTGTGCCCCGTGGCCAGGGTCCTGCCACCCTGTGAACGGAGGGGATTGTGAGCCCCGGAGGGTGGGTCACCTTGTCCCGACCTCTCCCTTAAGGAAACTGAGACCAGCTCGGAGGTCAGATTTAGGATCCAGAATTCCCGAGACCACCGTGGTCCAGCCCAGAAAAGCCCGTGTCACCTCTCTACGTCCTAAATCCCACAACAAAAGCCCCTTTGTGCTTTCCAGGTGGCGGGGAGAACGCTGCTGCCTTTCCTCTGGGGGCAGGAAGGGCCCAGTAAGTCAGGCGTCCCTCCGAGCCCTGCACACCTGCCGTCCACTGGCTGAGCCCCCAGGGTGTCCCGGAGCCATGGGTGTCCTGGACCCACGGGTGTCCAGTGGACGGACCGAGCCTCGCCCTCACGCAGTGACATTGTATTAGCCTCAGGCCCAGCTGTGTTTGCTCTCTGCCCTGCGTCTGCTCCTCTCAGCCACCCCGCAGTTACTGGGTTTGTGACAGAAGTCGTTGATCTAGCAGGCGGGGCCTGGCCCCCTCCCGGTCCGTCTGTCCAGGTCGCAGCTTGTGCAGAACAAATGGCACATTGTTCCCGCTGCCCCGGAGGGTGGGGAGTGATGGGTGCAGATGAACACTCATCCCGGCCCCGCCCGGAAGGCAGGCGATAGTATCTGCAGCTCTTGTGTCTTGTTTCCAACGGGGCAGGAGAGTCTTCCTGTTTAGCTCATGGAGGTGGGCGGGGGCCGCCCAGCCAGGCTCACAGCCCTGCGGGCGGCACGTCTGCTCTGCGGCCCGCGGGAGGGGGTCCTGAGCCCCTCGTGCCGCCTTCCACCTGAGTGGTTAGGTGTCACTGGCTTCCGCTGGCCTCACCTCTGTCTGTCTTTCAGTCCTCGGTTCCCGTAGTCACCACGAGAGACTTTAGGGCACTCCCAGTATAACCCCCATGCATGTCACTGTACAGAATAAAAGTGAGGACTGAGCATTTCCCGCAGCCCTCTCTGGTCCCGCTGTGGGCAGCCCTAAAACGTCAGGGCTCATCCCTGCTGTGATTGGGAAAGGAAAGCATACGTGCCAGCACACGGGATGCAGACATGCAGTAAGACACAGAATCGAGTGGTGAGCAGAGGAAGGGGCAGCGTAGAGCTGGGGCGGGTGCGAAGGCCCGGCTGGGGCCCTGTGGGACGCGCGTCCGGGTGTATGCTGTCCCGGAGGGTGACTGGGCACCGGAATCGGGTTGTAGTCAGATGGAAGGGAAGCCAGAGAGACAGAGAAGCGGCCTGGCTCTGCCGCAGTCGGGCTGGGTGCGGATGGATCGTCTCTGATGCCGCGGGGATACGTTCGGCCCTGATTTCACGTGTCCCATCTCAGGCCGCCCACGAAAAGTGGTCAGAGCCCCCGGTGCCCTTGGCACTTGAACCCTACAGGCAAAGGTCAGACGGACAGAGCTGCATCCCGGTGCACGTCCCCGCCAGCCGCGGTCCCCCCATGGCAAGGAGCGCGGGTCGGAGGTGTGCGTGCTCAGAGCCCGCAAGGCGCCTGGCCTGGAGGCTGTGGCCGCGGGGGAGGCCCAGGGCACGGAGGGGGGGCCGTCGGCCGAGTGGTTCCAGCTGCAACAGCGACAAGCGCGCTCCCGGGAGACTCCGAGCATGGCCTCGTGGCGGCCTTCCGTGAGGCTGCCGCTGGACCGCGAGCCCACGTCCCCTTCCTCAGGCTCCCTGTGAACTCCGGGCCGGGAGGCCGTAAGTCATCCTGGGTTGAGGATGAAGAGACAGCCCTTCCGAGGGTCCGGAGCACGTGGACAGTGCTGAGGACCAGCGTGGGGTGCCCGTGGAGGGTGGGCAGGCTCCACCCGCCTTCCCAGGAGACTAGTCCAGCCGCCAAACAAAACCAGAATCACTGGAAGGCCTCGGGGGCGGGTAAAGGAATGGGGGTGGGGGCGAAGGAGCTGCATGCCTGGAGCCTGGGGCCAGGGCTAGACCCCCGACAGACCCTGAGGCAGGACGTGGGGCCGGGGGCCAGGTGGGGGCGGTTAGCTCCGGTTTAAGACTGGAGGGCGCCGGCTGCAGACTCGCTAGCTGGATGCGTGGACCGCGGTGCTTGCGGGAGCCGAGAGGTTGCCTGGGGACGAGCTGCCTGCGAGCCCTCTGCCCGGTGGCCGCCCACCCTCCTTGCGGGTCCCGCACACCTTCCTCGGTTCTCACTGCTGCGGCCATGGCTGGAGCTCGTGCGGGAGCCAGGGGACGCGGATGGCCGGCCGCGAGGCCTGCCGCTCAGGCCAGCTGCCCAGGCCTGCCCGTCGCTCCAGGAAAGCTGCTGCTTATCCTGTGACCGTGGGTGACCTTGGGGGCAGGGTGACGCGTTCAGCTTAGGAGAGCTGGGTGGGCGGGGCTGCAGGAGACGAGAAACGGGGCGAAGCGCTGGGAGCACCTTAAGCTAAGGGGCAGCAGCTGGGGGTGGGAAGGACCCGGGCTGCAAGGATCACAGGGCCTTAGAAGGACAGTGAGGACACGAGAGGGGGACAGGGAGGGGGACAGGGAGGGGGACAGGGGCCAACTAGGCCTGGAGAGGACTGAGGAGCGCTGTGTCCAGTTTCCCTGCTGCCTGAGGCTTTGCTGATCAGGGACACCTGCCTCACAGGTTGCCATGACGATGAAACAGGACCAGGTGGCAAGGTGGCCTCGGCAAACAAGGGCGCGCCTGTGAGTGAGGGATGGTCCCTCCCACGTTATCAGCAGCGGGTCGTGGCTGGAGAGGGTGGCGGCTTGGTTAGCTTGTCTTGCATCCCTGGGCAAGGAAGAATTAATACCAAGTGTCTGTAACTATCTACAGGACCAGCTAGGCGGGAGGCCGGGGTGCAGCCGGGGTGCACCCTGTGTGCTCAGAGCATGCCGCCGCCTATACCGTGTGCTAAACGTGTGCGTGTGAGCCAGAACGCTGTTGCGTTCGCTCACATATGCCCTGTTCACGCTGAATTCCGTGCCTGCGTGTCCTTCCAGCTAAGGGAGCCCCTGGAGGGTCACGGGGGAAGCTGGACCGCCCTTCGCAGTGGGTTTCTTCGGGGAACAGAGGCCCTGCCCCTGCCCGCTGCCTTTCTCTCAGGGCGTCCGCCTGGGGCCCGTGGTCGGCAGCCTCTGGCCTCCGGTTCCTGTCCGACCGTCAGGCCTCCTTCCCCGGATTCTCTGCACCCTCTCCTGCCCGCTGGTTCTTTCCCCATCTTGCGCTGGTCGCCCGCCTGTACTGCTGGGCAGAGCCGCATAAAATTGCCTTCTTTGTAGGTTGAAGAGGTTTGAATATCCGCAAACTCACCGAACCCTGCACCTGGGAGAGCGTTGACATCTTAAGCAAACACCCTCCTGGCCCAGCGGCCGGCCCTGGAGCCAGGTCCTGAGTGAGCTCACGGGCCTCGGACGCAGCCAACTCTGCAGAAGTAACCAGTGTCAGCCCATCGGGGCTGAGGTCACGAACCCCCCCACCCCCAGCTGGACACACCCGCCAGCCCGAGAGCCGAATGTCAGTGGCATCCGTGTGTGACTCTGGGCTCCGGCTCAGCTGTCCCCCAGTGTGACTCGTCATCCCTGGCCCAGGGCCTGTCCTTGAGGCTCTGCGGGGCATCAGCTACTGAGCCATCCCCAGAGACTGCGAGAAATGTCTGCGTGCCCTTTGGCCCCAGCTGGCCCGCACACCCTTCCTCACTCCGTGCACGGCCTACTCTTGAGAGCACAGCATCGGGTGGACGTGAAAACCAGGGGCCGAAGCGATGGTCCTAGAGCCGCCAGCACAGCGAGAGGAAAACCCCGGTGGCTTCCAGGTCTGTGGTGGAGCCTGTGGTCAAGGGCCACGTGGGGAGTGGGTGGGCACACAGGGACTGACGCGGAGCCCGAGGCCGAGGAGAGCCATGCGAGCATGGACCTGTGGCCCGGACGCCACCCCGAGGGCCTCTGGGGCTGCGGAGAGCCAGTGGGGGGAGGTGACTGCAGAGGGAGCGGCCTCCTCTTCACTCCTCTCCCGCCGAAGAGATGTTCCTTTCGTCATGCACCTGCCCTGGGCTGCCGGAGGTGTAGCAGGGGGCTCGGCCCTGGGGGGCGGCGGCAGACACAAGCTGAGGCGCAGACACGGGCACCCGAGCGCCGTGGATGCGGGAACAGGGCTGGCGGTGTGCCGACGTGTCAGTGGTGCCAGTGCCTCTCGGCTCTCTGGTCTTCGGGGTAGAGAGACCAGGAGCTGATTAACCGTGTGCAGTTTGCCCTGATGCTCCCCTGACCATGGCCCCTGGGGGAAGAGCAGCCCCCGGCCTCCTCTGACCCCTCCCACCCGACCCCACGCCTCAACGGCCGAGGCCGCACGTTTCCTGGATGAACAGATCACGTGTCTCCGAGTCGGGGATCTGGAGCGGACCGGTTTTAAAGGAGGGCGCGTGTTGTCTTGTGCACGCTGAAGCGCGGTGCCTGCTGGTTCTGCACAAGCACAGGGCGCGCGTTAGGACCCCACCCTCCAGACCTGTGGGCCTCGGCCCTCTCCTCGGAAGCCACGCAACCCAGCAGCGGGCCGGGCACGCGTCTCACGTTCAAGCACAGCCTGGAGCGGAAACGTTGGGGCTGGAGCAGGGCGCCCGCAGCTGAGCCTGTGAACCCAGAGCTCGTGGCCCAGCAGCTGGCTGAGGAGTGTGGCGACCTGCCTGAGACAGTGGCCTGGAGGTCGGGCCTTCGACCTTGACTCGGTCGGTCGGGAAGAGAGGACAGTGGGAGCAGGCGAGGCTGGACATACCCCGGGCGTGCACCACGACCTCCTGGTAAGAGCATGTCGGGCCTGAAGACTCCTTTCTCAGAACGGTCACCTCTCAGGCTGTCAGTCACTCACTCGGCAGGTGTCCACCACCATGCTGGATGCCCGAGGTGTCCCTGGGGCAGGAGGGGGCCGTTGTGGTCTCCGTGTCTCCGAGCGGTCAGAGGCCAGCCACCCTGAGCGTGATTCTGGAGGCCGTGCTCTGGGCAAGGACCCGCCTGAGGTGTGAGCCGCAGGCCGCGTGTCGGGGGACGTGGGCGAGGGCTGCCCAGGGAGGAGCTGGGCCGGCCCGGCCACAGGGGGCCTTGCCCACCACGCTGGGAGCTGCACCCCGATCTGCAGGAACGTCCGTGGGCCCAGCCCCTGGGCGGAGGGTGTGAGAGCTGTGCTCGCGGGACTCGTGTGCCAGCGCCAGCGGGAGGCCACAGAGGAGCTGTTCAAGGAAGACTTGGGAACCATCCAGCAAAGGCCAGGTCAGGCCCGGGACCACGTGACACACGACGGGAGCGCGGACGGGGCGCGCGTTGGCGGTGCCGTGACCGGTGCCCCCAGTGGCGAGAGCAGCTGGACTCCACAGCCTCCCCTGGGGTGAGCGGCCTGGGGCCCAGGCTGGGGGAGGTCACATCTGCCTCATTCCCACGATGGAGAGGACGGAGCCCTCGCTGCCCGTGGATGCACAGCCACAGGCAGTCCTGGTCCAGCCCGAGGGCCGTCCTCTCCAGGTGGGTCGGCTCCAGGCTGGGCTCAGCCCCTCGGGTCCTTCCTGCTGGAGATCTGGTCCTTGGGGGGCGGCCTGGCCTCCCCCTCCCCCGGGAGCGCCACCTGCAGAACCAAACTCTGCGTTTTAACGAGCTCCCCCGGGGGCCCCCCTTACCCTGCGGCGGCCGCCCCCCCACCCCGTCCCATTTTCCTTGTTCTCAGCCACCCCATTCCCCCCCCGCCCTCTGCCCCGTGCCCCAGCCCCTGGCGGCGGTGTTCTGAGGTCTGGCTGCCGAGGACCTGGGGGTTCGCCCCTGGGACGTCCTGGCCGGGTCCTGCGCCCCCAACCCCGGCCGTCCTGCCTCCCGCCCGCCCGGCTTAGGGAGCCACTGAGCGCGGGGGGGCCCCCCGCAGGGAGGGTCTGGACGGGCGACGGGGAGGGAGCCGGCGCTGTGCGAGCCCTGCCGCCGCCTGGCCGCACGGTTAACCGGCGGCGGGCAGAGCAAGGGAGCCGACCGCAGGCCCCGGGCTCGGGGACGGCAAACCCGAGGCCCCGGGGAGAGCCCGGGTCCTCGCGCTCCGGGCGGGCGGCGCGAGCATGGAGCCCGACCACGTCCCTTTGTGCGCCCAGCACGGGCGTTCCGGGCGGCCCGTCGCCACCTCCTGACGCTGCCGGCGGGCGACAGCATGACCTTAAGCCTCCTCTCGCTGCTGTCGCGGGACCTGTCCGCGCTGTGGCTGCTGCTGAAGACCCGCACAGGTGCGCGCCGGTGGGCGCCGTGGGGACCGTGCGCGACGGGGCGGGGCCCCGGGGGTCTGGCGCGGCGCCCACGCCGGACTCGGGACTTGTCCGCGGGGTCCGGGCCGGGTGGCGGGCGCGGAAGGCAGCCTCCCGGGTGGGCGTGCCGCGCGTCCCTCCCCCCCATCCTCATTCTCATCCTCGGGCAGCGCCTGCCGGGTACCGGGCCACAGTCGCCGCTCCGCCTGGAAGCTCCTTTGTTCCGGCTGCGGGAGACCTGCCGATGCTGGGGGGTGCCGGTGGGGGCTCTCCACGCAGCGGGACCGGGGCTGGACCGGCGGGGGGAGCACCGCGGGGCGGTCTGCAGCTCGCGCTCCTGTACCTGCCTGGCTGGGGGAGGGTCACACCCGTGGTGACCGAGAACAAAGAGCTGGGCCCGGGAGGGCGCCCAGTCTCCTGGGCTCGTTTCTAGGGACGAGGGTGCTCGCTTGGAAGTGGTTTGTCGTGAGTTCATTTTGCGGTGGGTGCTCCTGCTAAGGATTGACCAACAATGCGTTAGTCTTTTGTAAATTTTAATGAATCAGCCGCACCCTAGCCTTCAGTGCATGAAGTTTCCGGTTTTATAACGAGGTGACCCGAAGGTGAGACGAGGGAATCAGTGAGTTTCCTGATGGACAAGGCTCAGGACGGTGACAGCCTGGGTGGCCAGGTCGGAACACAAGCTGGTACACAGGGTGAGAGCGTGTGATTCACGCCTGAGGTGGCAGCAAGGTGACAAGGCTGGGATCCTGAAAGGAACGCTTCCTGGGGCTTAGAGCTTAGAGGCTCGCCAGTGGGCGGTGCGTTCCCTACCGAATGCTGTAGTCTTCCCTCCTGCGTGGACCTGCGTGGTCATCAAAGCCGCCCCTTTGTTTCCAAGCTACACTCCTGCTCTGATTCTTATCACGTTCCCTCAAAAATTCTAGGTGTTTTTCTAACACGTGCTTTATTTTTAAGATAAATGGGCTCTTGAGTGAATGTCCTGAGGCAATTTGGGGTACCTGAGGGGCGGAGGGCTTCTCCCTCAGTCTCTGGAAACCATCCACTGGTTTCCTACAGAAGGACGCGTTGGTCCAGTTTCCCAGAGCTGTTGGCACATGTGCTGGGACCTCTTCCTTGGTGTTGCTGGGGAACACTCCCAGGTGGCCCGTACCTGGCTCTGTAACCGGATGCTGACTTTTATGAGCGCCTGGTGTTTGCGGACAGGTCGCTGCACCTCCTTCCTCACTTCTGCTCCGGCTGCACAGGATGGGGGCCGGGGGGAGCAGTTGGCACCGGCCGAGCCGGCAGCTGGGCCCTGGGCAGATGGAATGGATGAGAGTCACGTGGCGAGGCCACAGCTCCGTCACCGCGTCCAGGGCAGCGGAGCCCACAGAGCAGGACAGCAGGGCTGAGCCACGCTCCCAGACCAGGGCCAGGGTCTCCCATTCTGTCCCTTCTGAAACCAGGGAGGTCGCCAGGTGTGCACGACCCACCGCTGCCCACCCCCAGCTCCCTCTCCGTCACCCCTCCTCCACCCCCTCCCCCAGCTCCCTCTCCGTCACCCCTTCTCCACCCCCTCCTCTCTCTGTCTCTGTCTCTCTCACTTGGTCTGTCTCGTCTGTCTCGCTGTGTCTGTGTGTGTCACTGTCTCTGCCCCTCCCCCGCAGTCCCTCTGTCTCTCTGTGTCTTTCTCACTCTCTGTCTCTGTCTCTCTATCTCTGTGTCTCTCCCCTGTCTCCTGTGTGTGTCCGGGGCTCCGCAGTCAAGCTCCGGCGGGGCAGCGTCCGTGGAGGGCCCAAGCCCCACTCTGCTCTGAGCCGCCCCGTCTGGCGATCAGGGACCCCGTCAGCAGGGACCGCCTGGGTGAGGCTCAGGGTGACATGCGCCCCCGTCCCTGTCGCCCAAGGCCCCAGCCTCCTCTGCCCTGTGCATCGTTGATTCTGTTTTTTGTGGGGGAGGGGTGTGTCTTGAGAAGGTTAATGCAGTTCCTTGTTTGGTCTCAGATTCGTCGAGCTGCGGACACTTAGGAAGTGGGATGAGCGTGTCCACCATCGAGGGGAGGGCTTGGGGAGCTTCTGGGGCCCTTGCAGGAGCGTGGTGTGGGTGTCGGGCCCGCTCTGTGAGGTGCTTTTCGAGGCAGATATGGACAGGTCCCCGGGGTTCTGCTCGCAGCCCCGCCTTCTGCCTTCGGAGCCAGGAGGGGCGGAAGGAGGTGGACGTCCCTGAGCTTTACGGACCTGCTGCTTTTTACTGTTGACACGTGGTTGTTTTAGAAAAGAGCTGTCGCACATCTCCTTCCTTTCCGAGCAGCAGTGGGCTCACACGTGTGTGTATCTGTGGTGTGTTCGTGAGACGTGTCCGACAAGCTGCCGGGGGCCCAGCGTGGCGGGAGACTCGACCCAAAGCCGAGTGAGGGTGAGGCCCTGCTGCCGGCGCGCTGCTCGGACCTGCTGGCTTTCACTGAACCCCGAAGTGCTCACGTGCAAAGAGGGCGTGGGGGGGGGGTGGCTTGAAGGGTGTGTGAGCTGCTGGCCGTCGGCCCCCCGGGAAGGCGTCACGTCCTCCACAGGCCCTCGAGGCACCTCCTGCGGCCTCTACTTGGTGCGTCCTGCGGGGAGGCCGGGCCAGAGTGACCCCAGCCGCAGCCCCCCTCCCGGTCATCTCCAGGGCCTGGAATCCCATCTGGACCGTGTCCCTGATCCCTGTGGAGGCCCCGCCCAGCCGGGATGAGACGCAAACAGCACGAGGGCAGGTTCCACCTAACTGGGCGCTGAGAGTCGCTGCTTTTGGAGCAGGCAGGAGCCCGAGGGACTTCCAGCACAGCTCAAACGGAAGCGGGGGGCCTGCCTGGCGGGGACTGCTGTTCTGCTCTCAGACCCGCTCTTTCGCGGGGACGTGGGCCGCTGGGTGCATGTTTAAGTGGCAACATTAACTCATCAGGCAGGTGCTCTCGGGCCCAGGACGCCCAGGAGGAGGAAGGTTTGGAAAGGACTGACCCTCAGGCCCTGGGCGGGGGTGGACTTTCGGCCGGGGGAGGAGCCGTGAGGCCCAGGAGAGGGACGCCCACTGTCTGGCCCCGGGGCTGCTTTGTGGGCCCGGCCTGCAGATCCCCCGCCCCTTTCCAGCTTGGCCGGGCTCTGGGGGCTCCCAGGAGCCATGGGGAGCCGGTGGGTGTCAGCAGTTCTGCCCACTGCGTCGTCGTAACCTTGGGCCTTCATGTGTGACGACCTGCCTGGTGGGCCGGCCAGGCTCGGGAGCCGGACCCTGGCAGGGTTTGCCCGGTGCTGCGCGGGGACGGGGGTCACTAGGATGAGCGTTGTTGGTAATAAAAGGTCCACGGAGATTCTGTTCCGTGCCAGCCCACACCCGATGCCTGAGCTTGGAGGCTGTAGCCCAGGCCCCTGGCTGCCCTAGTCCTCCCCGACCTCTCACCTGGCCCGCCTGCCGCCTGGCTCCCTGCTGGGTGTGTGAACCACCCTCATCCCTCCAGCCTGCTCTGGGCACTCAGGAGTCGCTGCGCAGAGTGACGTGTAGTAAATTAACCTGCTTGCGATGTGGCCACGAGGCCTCCTGCTGGGCTTCCACCCACCCCCCCACCCCCGTCCTGCAGGTCTGATTCTAGTTCATCAGGGCCCTTCTCTAGGGAGGCCTCGCGCAGGCAGCCCGACCCCGCTTGGAGCTCCATGGTGTGGATGCAAAGGAGGCCCTCGCCATGGCAAGGGGGCCCCTTCCGGGTCCTCTACGGGGCCCAAGGCCCCTTGGTCCAAGCGCACATCCCAGGCCCCAGCCCGGTGCCCACCCTGACCCCAGGGTGAACCCGGCCGTCCGAGCACGCGGCCGGACCCCAGCTCCGCGACCCGGGTGTCTGTGGGTCGGGCGGCAGAGACGGGGGCTCCGGTCTGGGGGCGGGCGGCCTGCTCTGGAGACACGTGAGCCGCCGCGCACGCGGCGGGGGTGCCGGCGCTCTGGGATCAGGCGCTGGGGTGGCCCCAGCTGAGCTGAGACGCAGGACGGGCAGGCCGGGTGGAGGGTCCTAGGTGGAGCTGTGCCTCGGAGCAGGTGCGGGAAGGGAAAGCGGGGTGGGGCCGTCCCACCCAGAACCCGCCTTTCCCTGTGGGCACGTCCCTGCTCTCGGTAACGGCAGCAGAGCCAGAAGAAACGGGAGAGGCTGAGGGGTGGATGCGGCCCTTTCCTGGCCCGACCTCCCCGAGGTGCAGTGCGGCCAGGTGCCAGGTCGCACACTAGCAGCAGTTAAACACCCACCGCATGCCAGACGCCATGCTGCACGTGTGCACAAGCTTCCCCAGAGCTCGATGCCGCAATTATCCCGATTTACAGACAAAGAGACCAGTTCAGAGAGGTTAGGTAACACACCCAAGGTCACACAGCTCCCGCCTGCCTGTGGAGTACTGGTCCACCGCCCAGGAGACCAGGGACCCTGCACATAACGGGTGGTGATTCTGCAAAATAGAACACGGCCTCTGGACCAGGAGGTGCCCAGGGGCCAGAGCAGCTCTGTGTGAGCCTCGGGGACAACGGACCGTCCTTGCTCACAGGTGGATGCAGGTGCGCGTCTGCCCGTTCACCGAGGGCAAGGTCATTCTCCGCTCCGCCCACAGCTTCAGACCTTAGAAGATCTCGGGCCAGAATTCTCCTTGGGGGCTTCCCTGGGGGCGCAGCGGTTAAGATCCACCTGCCAACGCAGTTTGTCTGACTGCGGGGCCCTTGTCTCCCCGACTGGGGAGGGGCTCTGCCAAAGGTGCAGAGAAGTGAAGGTCTGGAGCCCCCCACTGTGAGTGGAGCCCCTGGGAAAATGTTCCGTGCTGGCGTGAGGGCCAGTGGGTGTGAGGGTCGCTTATGCGCTGATGCAGGTCACTGATGCGGGTCGGGGCAGGTCTCCGCGTGCTTGGCGAGCTGCCTGGAGCCTGTGTTAGAGAGGATTCTGAGGCCCGCTAGGGCTCAGCCGTCTGCCATCGGCAGGCGGTGCAACGTCTAAGCCAGGTGTCTGCCATGCCCTGCGTCGCCCGGGACGTGGCGGAGGTGATGTAGTTGACACCCTACGGGACAGGGTTCCAAAAGCTGTTTTTTAAGAAGTTGTTTGTAGCTCTGAAACCGCCAAGCGTGGGGCGTGAATATCCACGAGCCAGGCTGTGAAACGTGCGTGCAAGCTTCGTATCCGGGGCCCCTGGCGTGGGTGTGGAGCGTGCGCCCCAGGGCCCAGCTGGCTGAAGCTGCTGCCCAGGTGGTCTCTTCTGACGTCCAGAACCTTCACAGAACGGGTGTCGGTGAAGGGGCAGATGGAGACGCGTCCGGGGAGCCCTGGCCTCTGATTGGCTGTCCAGCGCACGGAAGGAGGGTCTGATCAGCGCCAGCCCCGCGGGCGGGTGGCCTTGAGAAGCCCGCACTCGTCTGAGGTCGACTGAAAAGGCCATGGCCGGCGGGGCAGGGCGGGATGAGGGTTCTACGAGAGCCTCGCCGAGGCCCCAGCGGTCATTCCCACGCAGCCTGAGCTGCAGACACGACGCCGAGTGGGCCGTGGCCTCGGAAGATGCAGGTCTGCAGCCTGGATGGCAGGAGGCCGCTGGGCCTCGTCTGCACAGATGGTGCCCGCTGTGGTCGCCCAGGGCCTCCCGCGGCTCTGCTCAGGGTTTGTCCCTGGTGCCCACGCGGAAGAGCTCCCACGGCGCCAGCTGGGCCCTGGCTGGTTCCCTGAGCTCCGCCGGGGGTGCCTGGGAGCCAACCCCTCTGCTGAGGATGGGGCTTCCCTGAGCACGAGTTTGGTTAAGCATCTTCTCACATGGGGCCTTTTATTTTAAAATACATAAGGATTCACGTCTTGAGATCAGGAAATCGGGGAGAACAGGGATGAACTGAGTTAACGACGCATCGTACGTGACGTGAAATGTTTGTGCCTAATCCAGTAACGAGTGACTTGTTAAAAATACCCAGGGTGACCTGTGAGGGAGGATTCAGCCCAAGTGAGTGTCGATCTCCAACACCCGGAGGGCTGAACCCCAGAGCCGTCCCGTGGACTACAGGTTGCCATGGAGATGCCTCTCCCGCCCGACCAGGGACTTGGGGAGCTGATGGGTCCCTGCCTGTCTGGAGCCCCAGGCATCCTCGTCCCCCAGCTTGGAGTCGCCTCTTTGCGGCCATCCCTCCGCACACGCTCTGCTCTGGTTTGGGGCTTCCTGGGTGGGGTCTCGGTAGACTAGGAATCCCACCCACGCGGGATGGTGAGGCCACCCCACGGACTCTCCACTTCGGACTCTGAAAGGGCATCACGGGTGTATTTTGACAGAAAATAAACAAAAGCCTCGGGTGTGGATGTGCAGCCAGATATAAACAAGGAAGAGAATTAGCTCGTGACGGACTTAGTGGACTTTGCGGCCCAGGGCCTCTTGCCAGCTGCCGACCCCTCCGTCGGAGCCCTTCTCAGGCTCCTGTCCCCCCTTCAGCAAGGCGGGGACCAGCCTCGAACACGAACGCCAGGCTTCTGCACGCGCCGCGGGCTTCCTTGACCCAGACCCTCGCCACCGGGACATGGATCTTCAGGGTCCACGCGCCCTGCGTCTCTCGAGCCCCAACCCTGCACGTGTTCTCGGCCCGAGCAGCGCTGGCGTGCGTGGTGCCGCTCGGAGGCCCTCCCCATGGGCAGCGCGGGCCAGATGCAGCCTGCTCCGCACTGTGAAATCCTCGTCCTAAAAGAAAGAAAATATGCGAGTCAGTTTGCCAGAGGAAGGAAGTTTGCTGCCGGAGTCTGATTGTGTTAAGATGAAACGGTGTGAAGATAAAAGGGTGGTGCCCCTCCCCCGGACTCTCCGATTGCTGCGCAGACCAGGACTCAGGGGACCACTTCGTGGCCAGAGATTCCAGTGGTCGATGTTTCTTCCCCTTTGTCCTCATGTAGAACTGAGCTGGGTCCCCGCACCGCTGAGATGTCGTGAGCTCAGCGAGGGGTCATTCCCTCTGGCCTCTGACAGGGAGCGGGCCTCTGTCCCCTGCGGTGCTCCGGACAGAGCGACACTTCCAGACGGGCTCCCAGAGCTGGTGCCAGAGGGACCAGGTCAACCTGCAGACCCCGCCCCCGGCCCCCACCCTGCAGGAGTCGGAAGGGAAGCGCTCTCCTCTCCCCACTGCACCCCTCCCGTCTCAAGAGTGACTCTGTGCTGGGTAATTGCCTGGAGTCTCCGCTTACGTCTGGGCGACAGGAAAGTCGTTGTCGGGTGGTTATCTGTGGGGCATTGTGTGCACACAGAGCGGGTCTGTGCAGGAGCTGGGCCTCCCCTGACCCTGACCCTGACCCTGACCCGGCGGGCAGGGCGACCCCACTTCCCGTCCCAGACCTCAGACGGGCCAGGCCGGGTACCTCCACTTCCTTCTCAACCGGCCAGCACCTGCCGCTCGAGTGCAGGATGAAATATCGTGGACGAGGCCCCAGCCTTTGAGGGAGAAAGAGCAGTGCGTGCCTGACGCCGCAGCGCCTGCTGTCCACGGAGGGCGCGTGACAAGCACCATGTGCCTCGATGGCAGCCGGAAACTGCTCGGTTATTCTCAGCTCTCTGAGGGGCGGCCAGTGACCATTTAACACGCATGAGGTTTTGTTCGGTCCATTTGTCTGAATGGACCTCGTGTGCAGAGTAACCCGACCTTCAAACCTAAATTGGGTCATTTGCTCTAAGGCACAATATTAGGTTAGTTCTGCCCCAGAAGATTCATGGGTGGTGGGTTCTGGGGCGCGGCTGCCGTGGTGAGGGGTCTGCACCCGCGGGGCCCGCAACGGGCAGAAATTCTGGGACCAGCCTGTGTGCAAGTCAGAGCGAACTTTGCCAGATTAGCCAGATTCCACGTGAAGCTCTGAGGAGTCATCGTCTGTCCGTTCAGCACGAGTTCTCTGGGCTCCTGCCCTGGGAGTGGGCCGGCTGGTGCCCTCCGCGGGGGTGCAGGGTGCTGTGAGGCCCCCGCCAGGCTAGGAGGCGGAGAAAGACACCCCGAAGAGGTGGCATCTCGGTAAGACATCTTGAGTAGGATTGGACCAGGAAACAGGGATGGGAGAAGCATCACAGAGGGGCAGCCTGTGCAGAGACCCCGGGCCTGGCAGGACCTCGGCTGGTCGGGGAACTCGAAGCACGTCGGGGCGGCGGCCCCAAGCGCGTCCCTCTGTGGAAGCAGCTTAACATGGACGGTGGTCCAGACAGTGAGAAAGGGCAGGGATGGTCAGGGGTAGCCGCCGTGCCCCTAGTACGTGGGGAGCCGCCTGCCGTCCGGGGGAGCTGGACACGGAGGGCAGACAGCTCTGGTGTCCACGGCGAGCTCAGGAAGGAGGAAGTGTGCTCGTCGGAGGGGCCACGTGAAGGCCCTGCCGCTCGGAGCTGCTCGAAACCAGGTCTGAGAATCTCTGCAGAAATGCCCGTCGGAGTCTCAATGTGGTCCGGGGGGGTCTGCGAGCTGAGGGCAGCCCTGCGAGGCCTGAGGAACTGCCCGTCCCAGCGTCCACGCCGGTCAGGGGACTTGCCAGCTAGCAGCGTCCGTGCTGTTTTCTGCAGCCCTGGGCGTCTCCTTTCCAAGCTTGAGGGCGACCCCACTTCCCTGGGGGTCCGTCTCAATGACGCGCTTGTCCCCGGCGGGCAGAGGCCGGATTTGAGGAGAACAGGGTCCATGCTCGACAGTGTGGGCAGCATAAAGTCTGGCCTCCCAGCCTCCAGTGCAGCTGCCCGTCCATCGCACCTGACATGTGTTCTAAATAAATGAGGTGTGACGGCCATAAACCACCTCGTCTGGAATTTAAAACATTTCAGGTTTTCTTTTAGCACTTGTTTCCAGCCCTGTTTTTCTCCCACAAAAGAAAGCCACTGGTGAGACGTTTCCCTGCACAGGGGAGGTGGCATGGCCCCGAGCTGCCCGTGGAACCGGCAGAGTCGTGGCCTCTGAGTTTTCTGAGTGTGACCCGTCATTCGGTCCCTGACCCTGAACGGGCTGCGGCTGTGTCGGGATGAGTGGACACGGCCCCCGTCACGTCCTCGTCAGCACCAGGCAGAGTCACGGGGCAGCCAGCCATGGGTCTCGGCAGTTCCACAGATGACAGCCGGGATCTGGGGACCCGCCTGTGCGTTTAATTGTGCCACCTGCCCACGCTCACTGGTCTGCAGGACGGAGGCTCATCCGCTCGGAGGGCGTTCCACTGTCTCCGTGACCTGAATCTCCAGGCCCTGGGGGCCGGGGTCTTCTTCTGGGTGTAGGAGAGCTGACTCTTAAGCCATTTGTGAGTTGTAGTCTCTGTGGAGAAGTTGTGTCAACACTGAAGGCTGCAGACTCTCCAGGACACCCGGGTCTGGAGACACGAGACGTGGGCCGTCACTCACGTGGTACCAACCTAGCAGCAACTAGAGACACAGGTCCGCAAAGGCCCCCCAGCAGCCCGGCCCTGTGGCCACCTGCTGGTGCCCCCGCATGGACCCAGACCCTGGCCGTGTCCGGGTTCCACCAGGAGTCTTGCTAAACCTTTTGTTTCTGGTCAACGCCTCCAGGCTGTGACTGGGTCACTCGGGGCCCTGATCTAGGACTTGTGGCTGTCGGTACCGGGCTCAGCGCCCTGCTCAGGGTCAGTGTCAGGCTGGGGTGAGGCTCCAGGCATGTATGTCTGAACCCACTGCCATGGCCAGGTTTCCACTCTGACCAGTGGGTTGTTGCATAGACAGCAGGCGAGAACCCCAAGGGTGGCCCAGCCACTCCCAGGACGTCGGTAGGTGCTCTCAGACCAAAGAGTGTCTGCTCCCCCAGCAGTCATCTCAGGGTCAGTCCTCCAGCTCCGGTCCTGGCCCACTCCCCCCACCTCCCCTCTGCCTGCCGGTCCTTCTCTGTCCCCCTCTGTCCCTCCGTGTCCCCCTCTGTCCCCCCGTGTCCCTCCCTGTCCCTTCCTCCACTCCCTCCGCCTTTCTCTGTGCTTCTGACACACACCACGCTTTAAATACTGATGAATCACTCAGCGCACAGCTTTCTGTGCTCTGCGAAACAAAGGTTTCTCTACTGGAAACTGGAATCCCTTTCTCCAGGCCCGTGACCGCTGGACCCTCGAGTGTCTGCGGTGGGGCTGACCCAGACGTAGCTCGGGAGGCCATTTCCTCCAAATGACAGCGTGTTTCCGTCTGCTCTGCTCTCCCCGCAGATGAAATCATGCACCACGACATCAGCCCGCTCTGTGCTGCCGACATCCAGGACCAGCTGCAGAAGCGCTTTGCGTACCTGTCTGGTGAGTGCGAAGGCCAGGCTGTGTGACGCGGGCGGGGGAGTGTCTGCTCGCCAGGCGGTCGGCCTCCTGGCCCTCCGTGACCGCGTCGTGGGGCCTGGGGACAATCCGTGCGGTGCGGCCCGCCCCCCATTGCACCGATGCCTGTGATGAGGGCAGCTCAGAGCCGGCAAATGCCGGCCAGGGGCCAGCTGGGTCCCCAGGGGGGCGTGGCCCGGCTGCTCCTGGCTGCGGTCTCCTGGATTCCAGAGCTCTCCTGGGACGGGGAGGAGGTGCAGGTGTGGCACAGTCGCCCCCGTGCAGTGTCCAGGGCCTGGGCTCTGGCTTCTGTGGCTCCGCCTTCTGGGAGAAGCCCCTGGGGCGCCACCGACAAGGGCGAGGGGCCGGCACTGCCCACAAGCCTGTCCTGGGGTCGCTCCGTATCTCCAGCCCCTGTCCACCTGCCACCTCCCCTGGGATCCGGGCTCTGTCTCCAGCCTGCAGGGACATCTTGCTGCCCTATCCGGCCGGCCAGGGTGCTGGTGCCTCGGGCCCGCAAAGGCCGTGAGCATTGCGCGAGAGCAGTGCCTGGAGCAGGGCGGCGCCGCTCCGCCGGGCAGGCCTGCCCCCCGAGGCTCGCTGTGCTGTCGGTCAGGGGCCCGAGGTTGAAGGCCCCCTGCTCGCAGCCCTTTCCCCTGGCCAGCAGGTTGGGGTCTCTCCTGAGCTCCGAGAGCCAGTCCTGCGCCCCCGGGCTCCCCTGCCCACCCCTTGGTGCCAGGAGCTGCTCCCCAGGCCGTGCCCTGTGTGGCTCAGGCCCACCTGCCCCCCTGCACATGGACCCGCGGTGTCGCTCGGGGGTTAAACCTCGAGGCCTGAGCCCCCTGAGCAGGAAAGCTGAGCCTCTGAGGTCTGTCAGCGGAGACGGCCTCCTGCTGTTCCTGGGGGGGCACCGCGAGGGGCGCCCACCTCATGGAGGACGGAGAGAGAGCGGGGTGTCCTTCTGAGAAACCAAAGTCCCCAACAGGACAGGGTCATGACCTTGACCTTCCTTCAAGTCTTCACCCGCTGCCCTCAGGAGGAGACCCCAGGGGGGCCCTGACCCCCAGACACACCTCCTGTTATTCAGAGGCCGCCGGGTGCTCGGGGAGGGGGTTTTGCGGAAGTAACCACGGCCCCAGCTCGGCGGCTACAAGGTCACTGACCACTGGGCCTCACAGGCCCCAGGTCCCCCAGCACACGGGGGGCCAAGGACAAGGGAGCTGATGTGACCAAGATACCCTACCGCCGGCCTGGGCTATCGGGGGTGTCTGGAGGAGGGTAGGCGGCCGAGGGGGGCAGAGAGCGACCCCAGCGCTACAGCCACGGGAGGGGGTTCCGCCAGCATCTGAGGGAGGCTGGAAGGTGACCCCGGGCTCAGGCGAGCCCACAGACGGGTGGCAAGGCCCTGAGCTGAGGACCACCAAGCCCGCCGCCATCCCAACCTGCAGGGCGCGAGCCGACGGGCCGGGTTGGTTCACGTCGTCAAGTCTGGGAATTGGTTAGAAGACAACACATCCCGAGCTTCAGCGTCTGGAACAAAGCTGGAGCGTCCTGGGTTTTTGCGGACACCCCGTGCGGGTTGGCCAAGCAGAGCCCGGGGCGGAGGTGGCCCTCGTCCTCTCCATCCCTCCCCCACCCGCCAGGACACCCGGGTTGCCCGCCTCCCAACGTGAGGACACCCTGGCCAGTTATCACGGTGCCCACTGCCTGCCCTGGACCAAACTGCCGTAACCTCCTGCCGGGGTGTCCGTGTGCGAAGGTCGGGGTGGCTGGCTTCGCAGCCCAGCACCGCTGACACTGGGGGGACGGCTCCCCCGTGGGGCTGTCCCACATTGTAGGACGTAGAGCAGCCCCACCCACTGGAGGCCAGCACCCCACAGAGTGACGACCAGAACTGCCCAGATGCTGCCAGTGGACACCAGAGCAGCTGGTGTGGACAGAGTGAGAGGTCTTCAGGGGTCAACCGGGTCTGCCCTTGTAAGGGGCCCCAGGTGCTCGCCTGTGTCAGGCTGTCTGCGGCCGGCTGCCTCTGCTAGTTCACTGCAGACCAGCCTTGAGAGTCACGCGGCATCACTTCTGCCACCTCGGATGGGCCAGGCCAGCCTCGGTTCGAAGGGAAGAGGGAAGGACCCAGCCCCGGAGGAGCAGAGGTGGCCACCTCCTGCCGCGCAGGGCACCGGCTGGCAGCAGACCATGCCTGGCCTCACCTCCTGGCCTCTGCACTGCCGCCCAGGTCGTCGGTGGGACAGCTCGGCCCAGAATCCCAGCCTGCATCTCCACGCCTGCCCTCCCGACTGCCTGGCCCTGGGGAGCCGTGCTCACCTTCCCAGATCCAAGGCCACTGCCTCGTTTTCCCTCGGGAACTGTGTCGGGTGCGCCTCCCCTGGGAAAAGTGCCCCCCCCTCCCCGCCGGTTCCACCTGTACCTCCCCACACACGGTGCCGAAGGGATGACTCCCATCAGACAGGAACTGTCTATCCGAAGTCGCCACAGGGCGCCCAGGCGGTTGGGCTGCAGCCTGGTGGCACGTGCAGTGTTTAAATGCTCTTCACGTCACCTGTGGAGCATGGAAAACGTCCACGCCGTCAGGAAGGAAGCAGGATGCCAGCTTTCTGTTCAGCGCGGTCCGTCACACACAAAAGCGCACGGAAGTGGGTTTGGGAGGAAACGTGCTCCCACGGTGCTCCGGCGGCGGCAGAATAGCGGGTACCTGCTTTAGCTCATCACCTCATTCCAAATGTTCCCATCGATAGCACACATTTCTCTCATAATAGAAGACATGGAAGGGACTTCCCTGGCGGTCCGATGGTTAAGACTTCGCCTTCCAGTGCAGGGGGTGTGGGTTCGATCCCTGGTCAGGGAGCTAAGATCCCACATGCCTGCGGCCAAAAAAACAAAACGTAAAAACAGAAGCAATATTGTAACAAATTCAATAAAGACTTTAAAGATGGTCCACGTCAAAACAAAAAAAAAACCCAAAACACGGAAAGTGAGTTTCCTTCTGGAAAATGACTGTCCTGCCGACACCCGGGAGCAGCGCCCCCCGTGCTGAGTGCAGCTGTTCTCTCTCCCCAGGTGGGCGGGGGCAGGACGGCAGCCCCGTCATCACCTTCCCCGACTACCCGGCCTTCGGCGACGTCCCCGACAAGGAGTTCCAGAATGTCATGACCTATCTCACCAGCATCCCCAGGTGCGTGTAGACGGGTCACTCTGTTTCATTACAAGCAGAACTGGGTCCGTCCTTCAGAAAGGTAGGGAGACCTCCTCCGAGCCCACGGCCACGCTGGGCGGTGTGGCACCCAGGAGCCGAGGGGCGGGGGGGCTGATGCTGCCTGGGGATCCCCCCTCGGAAGGGGTGAGGCTGCCGACCTCCCGCCCAGCAGACGAGCGGCTGCCCCGCTCAGGCACTGGGGGCATGGGTGCCGTCAGACTCTCCCTCTGTCGGGTTTCGGAAGGCAGGTCACAGCTCGGTGAATTAAGTCTAATCTGGGAAACAGACCCGACAGCGAGTTTGACCGCCCAACACCTGTCCTACAGAAGGTGCTGGTCAGTGTCGTCCCGTCAGCACCGATCAGTGCCGGGGGGAGGGGGAGGCTGGGGGAGATCCTTCCAGATGCCTGCGGGGTGGAGGTGTTAAGCTGGGGGAGCCCTCCCGATGGACGTGGGTGGTGAAGGTCACTTGGCAGAGGGAGCTGGACGACGCGCCCTGGGTCCCGCGGGGCGGGGGCTCTTGTTAGGGTTGGCTTATGGTGGCCACCATCTCCGTCCTTCTCTGTACCCAACTCGCTGGCCAGGCTCTGGGTGGCCGAGCTGAGGCGGGAGGTTCAGCCACTGTCCTGGGAGTGCGTAGCCTTCCTTGAGGGCCCCTCGGGCTGGCCATGCGATCCTGCAAACATCTCCATTTGTCTTCTCCCTTGAAGTTACAGCCAGGAAGTCCACGGACAAGGCCCCTGGACCGCGGGGGACGATGCTTGAGTAGGTTCAAGGGTCTGGAGAGTGGCGGGAAGGTGGATGCCGCCCGCGTGCAGCGGCACAGGGGGTGTCCTTGGGGGAGGGGGACCCGGCACGGTGGGTCCAGCTCTCGGCGTGCCCAGCAGTGAGGCGCAGAAAAGCCTCACAGCCTTGGCGGTGGGACACCGGGGACAGGCCAGCAAGAGGAAGGGCAGCTGCACTCAGCACCGGTGTCAGGCAGTCTGGTGACTTAACAAGAAGACGGCGGCTGTTGGTGGCTGACCGTGGGCCCCCCCAGGGGTCTCACTGGCCCTCCGGGAGGCGGGCTTGTGGCCAGCTCCCCCGCTCCCCTCCATGACATCTCCCAGGGGTGGGCGTTCCACGTCCAGGTGAGGCGTGGCCCTCCTCCCCCACCCTGTGAGCCCCCCAGCCCATGCCTCTTGTCCCCGCCGTGGCCGTCTTTTCCCCCATCTCCCGTGGTCCCCAGGCCTGTCTCAGACCAGGCAGTGGAGCTCACAGTGCAGTAAGCCTGCCCGGGGAGGGGTCCGAGGCACAGTTCTCAGTCTGACACCCATGAGCCGTGACAGAGGCCGCCTGCGCTCCGCGGAGGTTTCTGCCCATCTCCGTGGCCGGGGGGTCAGGGTCGGATGACTCAGAGGCATCGGCGAAGGCAGGCGGGTTCTGCACGCGTCCAGGGGCCCGGAGACCCCCGCGGCCTCCTTGCTGCCACCTCGTCTCTCTGTCTCTTCCCGCTCCGGCCCCTGCATGGGGACGTACGGGCCGAAGTCCTGCGTTGGGGGCTGCCGTGAGCCTCTCCATAGCTACGGGCACGGCCCTGCTGCCCCAGCCGAGGCGGCGGCCGGCCCTGGGCTCGGCGGTCGGCGGGCGCCGTTGCCACAGCGACCGGACCGCTCAGTGCAGGCTGAACAAGGGCCCTGGGGGCGCTATATGTGGCCTCCCACTGCCCACCTGCGATGGTGCGGTGGGGTGACCCTCCCCTGCCTGTGGGGGAATCTCAGGTTTCAGGTCACTCTCGGGTTTGGGAAGGTCAGACGTCACTTTCTGTCTGGCTCAGAGGCGAGGCTTCTCCCTGACGCAGCAGGCCGGCCCCTGTGCCCTCTCGGACCCTCCCCGCCCGGGTTGCCACCCTCACTAGTGCTGGGGCTGCTCAGGCCTCCTGGCCTCGGGGCCTTTGATGCGCTCCCTCGGCGCGGTGTTTCCTCTTCGGGCTGCAGGCGCCCTCCTCTGGTAGGCCGGCCGTCACACCCGCCACCCCCGGGCCCGGCCCACAGGCTCCCTGGCTTCACGGGCTTAGCTGCGGTGTCCCCGTTACCTGACAGCTCGGTGTTGGTCTGTGTCTGCCCCGCACGCAGGTCCTGAGAGCAGCAGGTGGTTCCTTGGTAAACATTTCCTGGACAAGTGGGCTTGGTCTGCAGAGAGCAAAGCCAGCTCAGCTGGTAGTCAGCCTGCGGCCTGGCGGGACTGAGGCTCCCCCCGCGTCCCTCACCGCAGCACACTCACCTCCCCTTCAGGTGGGACCAGCACCTGTGTTTCTCTCCTTCTTTAAGGGGTTCTCGCCCCGGTGCAGTGGAACCTCTCCAAACCTTGGTCTCCAAGGTCTCAAACAGAACCTGCCCGCGGATGCAAGGGCAAGAAACACGTTCCCCCTGAAGCTGAGGAGCGACGGTGGGCTCCTCGCACCTGGCGGGGCTCTGGTGCCGTGGACCTGGCCGCAGGGCCGGCTTGAGCGTGTGCAGCCCAGACCCGTGGGCTCCGTCTCCAGGGAGCCGCGCGCGGCGTGGTGGTCGGCGTGTGTCCTGTTCACGTCTCTTCCTCCTGACGGAGGATGGGGCGGCGGGGGGGTCCCGTGGCCGCGACGCCCTCTCACACAGAGTGAAACCCCGCGGCGGCACCGGATACCGTCCTTTCGCAGCTGGGTGCCGGGCCAGCGGGGGAGGGGCAGCTGCCCGGCAGGCTGTCAGGGAGGCGGGGAGGGGCCGCGTTCCGAGCCCTTGGCCGCAGCGCTGTTGGGCGGGCTCCTCGGGGGTGTGGGGGGATCAGCCCCGAGCGAGGGCGGATTTGGGGAACCTCCTAAGCGTACGGAAGGGTGTCGCCCATCAGCTCACAAGCAGCTGCGTTTCCAGAAGATTCAGCGCACATCTCACGGGGCGCGGGGGAGACACTCGGTGTCTGTGGGTCAAGCAGGGCCGGGCGCTGCCTGCCAAGGGCTCCCCTCCTGCGGGAACCCAGGGAGGGAGGGGCTGCCGCCTGGCGGACGCAGCCAGCACTGCCGGCCCCAAGAAAAGGGGGAACCCCCCCTGCCCCCAGCGCGGGCCGGGCTTACCCTAGACAGCCCGGCGCCAGCACGGCCTCCACGCGGGAGGGTGAGATCCGGGACCCGGCGCGCTGTAAAGGTCAACGCAGATCACGTGGACGGACGGTCTCGTGCCGGCTGCTTCCGAGAGGAGCTGACTCCTGCGGTCGCCCCGAGCTTCCCTCTGTCCTCTGAAAAATACACCCTCCAGCGCGTAGCTCTCGTCCCGTTATTAAATGCAGAGGACAGGAGCCCCAGGTTACATCTGGTTCACAGTCGTGGGTCATCTCGAAACCTTACGCTGCCGGGCAGCCCTCGTCTGGACGCACCAGACACACGTGAACATGGAAATGCCTCCACGAGAGAAGCTGGGCTGCCTTGGTGATTTCTCAGCTGGCGGGTCCGCGGCCGCACCGCAGGGCTGCTCCTGGGAGCCCGTCGTGGCTCGGGGGCCGGCTTCCCACGCCGATGCCTGCAACCCTCGCAGTTCCTCTGGGGCTCCATCACCACCATCTGCCAGGCCGGTGGGGACAAGTCCAGGGACATGTGACCGTGACCCCCAGGCCCTGCCCGAAGAGTAGCTGTGACCTCAGCAGAACTCATGCCGGGGGTTGGGGGGGTGCACGCGGCAGAGGGAGCTGCTCAGGTCACTGCTGTGAGGGTCGGCCGGTGCTGGACACCCTTGGGACCGGGCAGGGGACAAAACAGGTAAAATCCTGTGCTCATGGTCTCAGAAAATTAAATGAGATGCAAGGAGTGTGGGTTGCAAAAGAAAAAAAGCAAAGCAAAAAGGGGTGAAGGATGGGGGGTGGGGAGAGGGGAGCCCCCGCCGACGGTGGCTTACGGGAGGTGAGGGGACCTCTGGCATGGGGGACGGTCCTCACAGGACCCCCGGGGGTGTCTCAGGGGGGACGGTCCTCACAGAACCACCAGGGGGGTCTCAGGGGGGACGGTCCTCACAGGACCCCCGGGGGTGTCTCGGGGGGACGGTCCTCACAGGACCCCCGGGGGTGTCTCAGGGGGGACGGTCCTCACAGGGGTGTCAGTCAGGGGAACCTCAGTCATGGAAAGGGATCAGAGCCAGTGCAGGGAGCGTGGACACCTCCTTCCAGGATCTGCTCTCGAGGGGGGTGGGGAGATGGTCAGTGAGGGGCGGAGGCGGGCAGACGAGGCTTTCTTCTAGGATGAGGGAGATCGCAGCATGTTTGTGCTGATGGAAGTCGCCCAATAGAAAAAGCAAGGTCGACCTTTTGATTCATGTGCAGCTGCCGCGTGTCGCCGTGCAGGGCTTGGGTCCAGCACCCAGTAAATCGTGAGCGGGTCACGGAGCCGGGCTGCCGGGCCCCAGGGCCCCTCCCCTCGCGATTCTGGAGTCTGGGCCCCCCCTCCATCCACCTCTCACCCCCTCTCACCCCTCCCTGTGGCAAAACCGAAGCTTCCCAGCTGATCCTCTCTCCTGCTGAGGGCAGTCACTGGCGGCTTCCCCTGTGGGTGCCGGTGTACACATACAGGACATGCACAGGCACACGCGTGCACTCACACACGCAAGGTCATAGGGTCTTAGGGCTGCCAACACTGAGACAGTAGGTTTCTGGCCTTTCTCTGAAGGACAGATTTAGCCGTCCCGGACGCCCTTCCACACGGCGGTCCTGCAGGATCCCTGGGGGCATCCCCCACCTACTCGCCCTGGGTTTGGAAGATAACACCGCGAGGATCACCTTGCTGCACAGCTGCCGCCCTCCCCAGCCCGGTGACGGCGCAGCTCAGGGGCTCCTAGATTACTGGACGCCGATAAGGACGCTAACTTTCCATGGACCCGGGTCAGATCACCCAGCTGCTCGGGAGACACAGGCACATCTCCCATCTGCTTCCGTGGTGGGCGTGTTCACCCGAGGAGAGGTGCACGCAAAGAGGTCACCCACACACGGGCGTGCATCACACACGACACACATGTACATACAGGCGTGCATCACACATACACAGGTGTGCATCACACACCACATACACGTACACACAGGCGTGCATCACACACCATATACATGTACACACAGGTGTGCGTCACACTTCACACACACATACACAGGTGTGCATCACACCATGCACACTTACACACGCAGGCGTGCATCACACATCACACACACACAGGTGTGCATCACACGCGACACACATACACACAGGTGTGCGTCACACACCACATGTACACACAGGTGTACATCACACCATGCACACTTACACAGGCGTGCATCACACATCACACGTGTGCATGCAGGTGTGCATCACAGACCACACACACGAATGCTCATACGTGCATAGGAGCGGGTGTGCACACCACACGCAAGCATACACACCACACGCGTGCACACACGTGCCCCCACTTGGCAGTTGTGTGGACTACGTGACGGGGAAAGGCAGCACACGTGGGGATGGAGCAGGGTCGTAAATGCCGTTCTGAGGCCCCCAGCCGCGCTCGGGACACGCCTACTGCCAAGCCCTGCAGCCAGGCTGCCTCGAGCCCTGCCTCGAGCCCCTGGCAGCACCTCCCTTCTCGCTGTGGCTGTGACTCCATGTGAATTTTCAGCTGACTTTTGAATATAAGGATAGAAAATGTGGCATGAGCGTGTCCCAAGCAACTCAAACGCATACGTGAAAAATCGTTAGCTTTCACGCTCCCCACAGGAAACCACAGTCAAGCATGTCGCTCCGTCCGTGTGCAGATGCCCCCCCACAAGACAGGACAGCGCAGCCCCTTCCTGGTCGACGGCGTGTGGCAGGCGTCCTCGTAGACGGCGCCCTGCCTGTCCTGTGGCAGCTGTGCTGCAGCCTCGGGTGTGGATGGACCGGGCAGGTGAGCCACAGCCTGTGGCCACCACCCCTCTGCCTCCTGCAGCCTGGCCCCCCACGTGGCAGGTGTGGTGCTCTGTTCTGAGGCCGGACACCTTGACGGTGATCCCGTTTGTGACAGCTCTCAGGCGCTCTGGCCGGGGGTGACCCTTCCCCGGGGCTCGCGTAATTAGCAACAGCTCTCAGGCGCTCTGGCCTCGCGTAATTAGCAAGTAAAGGGCCGTCCTTGCCGTGTGCTGTCCATTTGCTGTCCAGTGGCCTGGCTCAGCCCGTTGCCCCACGTGGCCTGAAGCTCAGGGACCCGTGCCCGCTGGGGCACCCTCTCCACAGGGGTCCTGTCTCTCTGTCCTCCCGACCTTGTTCTCCTGTGGAGCCAGAGGCCGCCCGGCTCAGGACTCTTCCTTTGTCGTAATGACCTTTCTCTGTCACCACCGTCTAGCGCAACAGCCACTGGCCACGTGTAGCCATTTAAATTGAAACTAACTAAATGTCAAAGCTCAGTCCCTGGGCCGGGCTAGCCGTCCTGCAGTTCCCAGGGGCCAGTGGCTGCCATCTCGGGCAGCTCAGAAGTGGGACATCCCCACCTGTTGCGCACGCGGCTGTGATGGGGCGGCATCCAGCTAACAGCGGCCATGCCCTTCACCTGTG
Source organism: Orcinus orca (assembly GCF_937001465.1). NCBI lineage: Eukaryota > Metazoa > Chordata > Mammalia > Artiodactyla > Delphinidae > Orcinus > Orcinus orca. The sequence continues at coordinate 812,586 of NC_064576.1, read as the reverse complement.
GGGGGAAGAGCGAGAGACCTGCCCGGGAGGAGGGGTGCAGCCCTGCCCTGCTTGGGAACAGCGACAGGTCCCCGTGAGGGGAGCCCAGGAGGGGTGGGCGTGGGCTTGGGGAGCCCCTCCCTCGCTGCCGTCAGAGCGCCCAGGCTGCACCCAGCAGCTCGTGCACATGGGGCGTCGCCACGCCCAGAGGCCTCCTCATCTAGGGTTTCAGCTCCAGGTGCAGAGGACGTGCCTGAGGCAGCCCTGGCACAGCTCAGGACCCACTTGCAGGGCAGGAGCCAGACGGCAGGCAGCTGGGGCTGCAGCAGCAACGTGGAGCCTCTGGCAGGTAACGAGGTAGCAGGGATTCCGGAGTAGCCGAGGTGGTGCTGGCGTCTGCGTGCCCTCGGGGGAGCAGTTCCCTCTGTTACAGGGAGGCAGCCGATAGTGTGTGCGTGTGCGCGTGTCTTTTTTTTTTCATGTATTTAAGGAAGCTGTGTGCTTGGTGGGTTCTTCCCCCAACGTAATTTTCTAGTTGTGGGAAAATACACGTACTTCTCGCCGTCCTAACTGTTTCTAAGTGCACAGCTCAGTGGTGTTACACGCACGGTGCCGTGAAGCAGACTGCAGAACTTGGCGTCTTGTAGAACTGAAGCTCTGTCGCCGTGAAGCGCTCCCTCCCCGAGCCGTGGGCCCCACCGGCCACTTTCTGTCTCTGTGAATCTGACTCCTCCAAGGACCTCGCGTGAGTGGAATCAGCCCGGATTTGTCACTCTGGGTGGCTTATTTCACCGAGCATACCGTCCTCGAGGTTCACCCGTGTCGTAGCAGGTGTCAGGATCTCCTTCCTTTTTAAGGCTGAGTAATGCTCCGTTGCATGGCTGGACCACATTGTGTTCATCCGTCATCTGTTGGAGAAGGCTGTGTTTTGAGATAGATGAAAATCAGTCTTTGAAAACCAGGTACATACCCCAGTTTCCTTCTGTGCCAGGTGGGTCGCTGTAGACGGGGCACGGGGCTGCACGTTAACCTCTCCGTTGTGTAAGAAAGACCCTCTACTACTGCACACGCGTCAGTTCAAACAAATCTTGAGTATGTTCACCTTGATGTTGATGTGGAAAAAATAACTCAAATATAAAGAACAAAAAATGCAAGTTTTCGGGCTCTTTGGAGAAATCCCTGTGTTTTTGTAAGAGGTGGACTGTTTCCTTTGGGTCGTAAGGACGAGGCGACAGCCCTGCTGTGCGGTCAGGGCTCCCTGGCCGGCCCTGCTCTCCCCATGTGCGTCTGACCCTGACGGGGCTGCTGTAGCCTTGAGGACAGATATGGTGCTGTTACCAAGTGTGAGAGAGTTCTTTAAAAGGGTCTGACGTTTTTCTTGCCGTTGTGCTTTCTGGGATGGAAAGCTGAGCAGCGTTAAGAGAACTACATTGCACACGTGATATGATAACAGGGGCAGCTTTTGAATCACAAGAAGAGGGAAGAGACAGCCAGGAAAGAAAGGCTCAGGCTTGAATGCTCAGGGCTACGTTCAAAGTCACGGCGTTTGAACCCAGCAGGTAAGTCACAGGCAGAGAGGAAACGGGCTGCGGCATTTCGCTTACAAAAGGAAGACAGGGAAAGAAAACCTTTGTAACATTCGCAACCTCTGTAGACCAGGGTCAAAACATGGGATGCAAAGAGAGAAGAAAGGGCAAAGAAGTACAGCCAGGTGGGGAAGCAGGGGCGGTCAGGAAGGTGGGGCAGGTCCTGCCTGGACCCATTTGCTCCACAGGCCGGCTTGTGCCCCCCAACTCCCAGCTGCAGCCTCCACCCGTACCCCAGGCCCCTGCCTGGCCTGCCCACCCCCTGCCCACCCCGAGGGCTGGCCCAGCCCCAGGGCCCAGCTGCTTGGCCAGGGCTCCTGGAGGAGGTGGGACCTTCTGTCCCACGGGCCCCTGGGGATGCACCGCACTGCCACCCGCCAGGCCGGGCTGGGATGGGCGCCAGCCTGCCGGCGCCTCCTTCCCGGGCCTGCCTGGCCCGCTGCCCCCCTTGCTGGGCTTGTTTCCCCCGCCTGGTGCCAGGCCTAGCTGGCCTCTGTGAAGGTGGCCCTGAGAACGCTCACCCTCACCCCAGCCGTGGTCCTTCCCACCGGGAGCTCCGCGCGGGCTGAGCGAGGCCAAGCCGGGCCTCGTGTCCCCGCCTGTCCCTGCTCTGTGACGTGTTGGGTCCGAGAGCAAGGTGCAGCCACGCAGGAACTGGTCACGGTGACGCCGGGTAGCCGTGGCCTCGCTGCGGGGACCCTCCAGGCCAGCCCAGTTCCCGGGCCGCCCCCATGCTGCCCAGTCCCGACGAAGGGGAGGTCAGGCCGCAGCTGGCCGTGCCTCCGGCTCCCCAGGGCCACCCGAGGAGCTAGCAGGCCTGGGGTGTTAGAGAGGACACCATGCTGCGTGAGCTCTGGGCCTTTTTTGATTGTTGGGCCCGAAGTGAGCTCGTCAGCCCCACGCAGCGGCCGGGCAGCCATCCAGTGGCCCCTCCAAGCGGCTGTTGGGACATTGTGGGCTGGCGTCTGTGCCTCCACAGGGCCGCGTGCAGTTTCCCCCACTGCCACCACCCTCAGCGCAGTCACCTCGGGGCCTGGCACACGAGGGACCCTGGGTGCTGGCCTCTTGTGCAATCTGAGCGTCAGCCACCCTCCCTCTCCCTTGGGCATGTGAGGTCACGGACGCGGGAGACGGGCAGACGGGACCCTCCTTAGAGCGGTGGAGGGCGGAGTGACGGGACCCTGGGATGCTGGGCCCTGGCTCCTGGGGGCTGGGCAGATCACACGGCCTTGCTCTGGGGCTGCAGTCATGTGGGCAGAGGGGGCCTTGGAGGGTCCCTACGTCCTTACATAAGGTGCCTTCTGTTACGCCTGTGCACCTCTGAGCCAGCGTTCCCAAAACGTGGTCAGAGACGGGAGAGCGGCAGGGAGGAGAGCGGCAGGGAGGAGAGCTCTCGTGGCCCCGAGCCAGGTGCTGGTGCACGGGCATCGTCTCCTTCCGCCTCTGGGGCCGCCCTGCCTGGCCCGACACAGGAGGCAGCCCAGGGGTGGGCGGGAGGGGGGGCAGCTTTATCCCGCAGGGTGGACTCGGCCTGGGGGGTCTGGACGCGGAGCCAGGCCGCGGGCCCCACCCGGTCTGTGCTCCCCGGCTGTGTGACTCTGGGCAGACGGCTTAGCCTCTCTGTGCCTCTGGCTCATGGTGAGGAGTGAGGGAGGAATCGCCCCAGGCTTCAGTGCAGTGCCTGCCGGGAGGGGGGACCCAGCGGGGCCTCGGCCGCACCTTCCCTGCACGACCCCACTGGGCACCTGCGGGGCCGCAGGCGAGTGACCGCAGGGCTCTGGCCCGAGTGTTTTCATACGGCGGGAGCCGGGAGCTGCCGGCCCGACCGCTGCCTCGCTGGGAAGCCCGCCTTCTGGGACACGTTTCTGTGGATCCAGCAAATTCCTCATATTTCTCTTGAAATTCTCTTTTTAAGAGATCGTGTCGTTGGCGCCTTCGCGTCTTCATCGTGTTTGTCGTCAGCGCTGTCCCCTGAGGTCGTGACGGACTTTTTACCGTAAGGCTTTCAAATGCGCAGAGCCAGTTAAAGACCCCAAGGGACGGGGGTGGGGGCGGCAGGGGGACGTGGAAGTGACGCGGGCGGTGGGGCGCGAGGCCCTGGGCCGCGTGCTCCGTGAGTGGCCAGGCCAGCGGCCCTGCTCGTGCGTGAGGGTGACAGGCCGCCGAGGGCAGCGGGGTCAGCGCAGGGGCCACGGGAGGACGTTCCGGGCCCAGAACCACAGCTGACACCCTGAGGCCTGTCGTGGAGTCACGAGGGGTGATGGGGAGGCGGGCCGCGCTCCTGGAGCTCTGTCCCGGGGGAAGGGAGACGGCCGCACAGCAGCCGCCGCTGAATAGGGCGCACGGCGGGCCTGCCGCCATTGTCAGGCTTTGCTCCCGCGGCAGCCCCAGAGGTGGACACTGTTCGGGTCCCGCTTTTGCTTCTCGCTGAGTGGCCCGTCCAGGTGGCGCCGAGGAATGGCCCGGCCCGGCTTGCGGTGACAGGCCCGTGTCCCCGCGTGTGGCGTCCGCCCCTGGGCTGTGCTCTTCTCGGTAGCCCCCCACGGGCGGGTGGTCTGGGAGCGCATCTCAGACCCCTGTGCCGGCGGGGCCCATGCCTGGCAGGGTGGCCGCCTGCTCAGGGGAAGCGAGTCTCCTGCACCTCAGGAAGAGTGGGATCCCGGCGGCTGGGCCTCAGACCCGGGCCGGCCCCACGGCGCGGACCGCAGGGCAGCTCCCTGTGAGACGGAGGGAGGGTGGGGCAGAGTGCAGACACAGGCTGTGGAGAAGCCGCTGTGGTCGGTGTCATCGGGGGGCTGCGTGGGACTTGTCCCCCCGGGGGAGGGGCCGCCAAGAGGGGCAGGGCACCAGCGAGTGGACGGGACGGGGCCGCGCGGGCGCCCGATGCGCTGCCGCCACGCGCCGGGCTGAGCCCCGGCTCCCATGGCCGAGGCTGCGAGGGCTCAGGAGCCCGCCTGGGGCTCCCAGAGGAAGGCGTGTGCCCGTGACGCCCCAGGCTCCTGACCGCCCCGGCCAGAGCCGGCACCAGGCTTAGGGGCCGTCTCAGCTTCCACTGCCCTGCCCGCCCAGATCAGGCCCTGAGGCCGCCGGGCGTGGGGGGTGGGGCAAGGTGGCTGTGATCCCAGGTACCTGGCACTTAAGCCCGAGTGGCAAACAAAATAAAACTTCCCTCCGTGAGAGCTGAGCCCGGTTAGAAGGCGGTTCTGTCGGGGCGCCGTGTGGGCCTGGCTGTGCGCGCTCTGACGTCTGTTTGTGCTTTTCCCGGAAGTCCTGTGCCGTCTGTGGAGCAGGTAACGCTGAACGGGTGGAGCCTTTCACCATCGGGTGCGCTGACACACAGCGGCGCGCACGCTCCCGTGCAGGCGTGGCTCTGTGTGTCCATCATCGGTGTTGCTCCGACACGGAGCACTTGGGCTGTCTCAGCTCTGGCTTTTGTTACATAACGTTCCCAGCAGGCAGAGCACCGCTGCCAGCCACGTAGTTTGTACGTGTGCCGTGTATTTCTGGTTTTCATTTACACCGTCGGTGTGTTCGGAGACGTGGAAATCAGCAGCTCCAGTCGGAGCCTCGGCCCCTCGCTCGTTCCTCCGCGCCACCTGGCTGGCGTGGGCGCTGCCACCCTGCAGCTGGCTCACGGTGGCGGGCTTGTCCAAGGGGAGAAGCCTCCTGGTCTCCGCAGTGACTCAGACGCCGCGTCAGGCTGTGGGGACGGGGCTGTCGTCACCGGTGCTCAGCGTCTCTCTCAGATGCTCCTGCTGCAAGGAGCCTCATCTTGTCTCCCGTCCCCAGTGGACGCTCGTGCACCTCCGGGCGTCTCGGGGCTTTTCTCCCCGAGCTGTGGCCGTGCCTTCAAGAGCGATTTTGTGTCGTGGATGAACTCAGGGACCCCAGATGCTGGGACTAACGTGACGTGTGGGTCATAGGCTCACTGTGAAGGGCTGGGCCGGCCGGTCCACTTGCAAGGCAACATGACCAGCTCTGACTGAACAGCTGGGCTCCAGGAAGCATGGGTCCTGCCCACCTCTCTGTGCCGTGAGCTGGTTGGTGTCAGGCTGGGAAATAAACAACACAGAGTCTGTCCGTCCGTCTCGGGTCAGAGCAAGCCCTGGAAGGTGCCCGCGAGCTCAGGGAAGCCCTGCAGGTGGCTCGATGCTGTCCTGGCAGCGGCGCCCCCGGCAGTGTGTGGAGCAGGCTGAGGGCCACAGGAGGAGCCGGTTTGCCCCGAGCTCTTCCCGGAGATGGACGGCAGGGCAGGCCCATCCTCCGGCGGCGCACTGAGCGCGGCGCTCTCCTCCTCTCAGCCTGCAGGATGCTGGCATCGGGTTCATCCTGGTCATAGACCGCAGGCAGGACAAATGGACCTCGGTCAAGGCGTCCATCCTGAGAATAGCGGTAAGTGTCGGTAACCGCGCGCGTGCCCCCCACCCCCTCCTCCTGGGCGGGTGGCGCAGCCTCTCCTGCCGGCTGGCACTTTGGGTTCTGGCCTGTGCTGCTCGGTGGGGCACCAGCTCGGAGCACCAGCCTGGGGCCTGGGGCAGGGCCAGCCACCCCTCCCTGGGTTCCTCGAGTTGCGAGCACAAGTGTGTGTGCACGTGTGTGCATGTCTGTGCACGTGTGTGTGCATGCCTGTGTGTTCTCAAGTGGGTTACCACTCTCGGGGGCTGTGTTATAACTTGACAACCATCTCCCCAGCTGGTTTGTCTCTGACGCTGAGTATGTGAGAGGCTCAGGACACACCGTGCCGTCATTCTCGAGGGAAACCTTCAGGCTACAAGTTTGGGGATTACATTGAATAGCTTTTCCTATGTGACCTTCTCCTTCTCAACGGGCTGTTTCTTCTTTAGTCTTAGACTAAGGCAGACTAGTAGCCGTCCTTGGTGGCCCTCATGGCCACGTGGAGACCCTCCTGGTCCGCAGACTGCAGGCGGAAGAGCCGCTGGTCTGCGCTGCTGCTGTGCTGTTTTTAGCCGCGGGAATAGCTGAAGTCAGCAGAAGGCCCCCAGTCTTACTTGCGGCGGCGGCTTGGCCCGGCTCCCGAGCTGGGTGCGGAGCGCTTCTCCCCGGCTGAGTTTCACCCACCCCTGCCTCCCCACAGCCAGAGGACCGGGAAGTTTGCTGCTCTGCAGGCAGAGTGACCCCGACCGACCCCCGGTGGGGGGACGGTCCCCCAGGCTCTTGCTCTGGGTCTTGTTCTGGCCTCTGAGGGGCTGTTGCTGTGCTGGGGTCTGGATGTGGCGGGAGAACTGATCCCTCCTCCTGGCTGCCTCGTTACTTCCTCTGAACAACGCTTCAGGCCCAGTATCTGCCCCGACGCTCACGACCGACAGGGTCCTGTGCAAACCCGTCCTGGGGCTGCCCGGTCCCCGCTTCGTCCTGACAGAGCGACTCCCTCACCGCCCTGCCCCTGCTTCCCGTCCCCACCAGGCACGCACTCTCTACGTCACCGTTTGTCTGCAACAAATCAAAACGCTTGAGGATGTTTCACAAGCAGCGTATTCACGTAGTATATAAACGTTTCATCGTCAGCTTTCCTTTGTTTTTAAGTCCTTAGAAGCTCACAGAGGACCTTGATGTACCACCCCCAGTTCACAGCCAGCACGTCCGTTTCATTATTTTAAATTTTAAAATAAATTTGCGCGTGACGTCACCTGACAGCCCAAATTAAGGATTAAATTGTAAAAGCCACTTGGGTCAGATGCACAAAGGACTTAACAACACATTTTTCTTGAATCAATAACTCAGTAAATTAGTCCTGAGCTGGCGGCCAAGAAGCTTCCAGTCAAGTGTGTTGCTGTTTTAAAAGGTAACACTGTTATAATAACATTTTCGAGTCCAGTAATCTGCCCAGTTCTTTTGCGTTTGTCTATCAGTGGTTTGAACCACCGCTCGGGCACGTCGTGGTGTGCACGGGCGTCTGAGTCAGGCGCTTTGCCGTGATGGTCACGGGCATCCCCGTGGGGTCCAGGCCTTGCCACACGCCACACCCTGGGGGGCCCTCACCCAGAGCCAGGGTGGCTGCCACCCATCCCTCCTTACCCGCCCCTAGCGCCCCCCCCAACCCTGGAGCAGGGCTGCACTCAGTCCCTGCCTGGCCTCCCTTCCCGGGAGGATACCCTCCTTCTCTGTCTGCACGCCATGGGCCCTCGAGGCCACGGCCAGCCCCATCCGCCTTCGTGTGGCCGGCACCCACCGGGCCCGGGCGAGACAGGAGCGCTGTGAATCTCTCTCAAGCTGGTCAGCGACTCCTGGTCAGACAATAAGAGATTCTCCGAATGCAGTATTGTTCTCTAAGAAACAGATACATTAGTTTTAAAACCTGAGTAGTCATCGAGATCGCCAGTGGCCCCGGGTAGCCTGTGTAGGGTCAGGCTCTCCCGTGGCCGAGCGTAAACACAGCTTTACTCTTCATCCAGTTGTTTGGTTGGTTGGTTGGTTGGTTGGTTTTTTTGTGGCTGCATTGGGCTTCACTGCTGTGCGCGGGCTTTCTCTAGTTGCGGTGAGCGGGGGCTACTCTTCGATGCGGTGCGCGGGCTTCTCATTGCGGTGGCTTCTCTTGTTGCGGAGCACGGGCTCTAGGAGCGCGGGCTTCAGTAGTTGTGGCTCGTGGGCTCAGTAGTTGTGGTGCGCGGGCTTAGTTACTCCACAGTATACGGGATTTTCCCGGACCAGGGCTTGAACCCATGCCCCTTGAATTGGCCGGCGGATTCTTAACCACTGCACCACCAGGGAAGTCCCTTCATCCAGTTTATAATGAGATGAATTTCTGAAGAGAGCTGGCTCATCTTCAAAACTTTGTGAAAATCATAACTGAAAAGTTAGGGGCTTCCCTGGTGGCGCAGTGGTTGAGAGTCCGCCTGCCGATGCAGGGGACGCGGGTTCGTGCCCCGGTCCGGGAAGATCCCACATGCCGCGGAGCGGCTGGGCCCGTGAGCCATGGCCGCTGAGCCTGCGCGTCCGGAGCCTGTGCTCCACAACGGGAGAGGCCACAACAGTGAGAGGCCCGCGTACCGCAAAAAAAAAACAAAAAAAAAGTTAGAGTTTTCGTGTTTGCACTGATTCTTATACAATAAAAATATAAATTTTTCTCCTGTAAGCCTTAGGGTTCCCCAATACTGCCTTGGAACTGCCCAGAAGTTAGCACTTTTCAGCAGAATGGTCATAAATTCTCTTTGAACTCCAGTGGTTTTTGTTACAAGAATTCACTGATCGTATTAATGCCAAAAGTTCTATTTATATATTCAACACATTTATTGAGACCATAATGTGTGCCTGGCACGGTGGGAAGTGCTGGGGACAGGGGAGCATAGCAGGAAATGTGTAGACTAGTGGAGTGCAGGTGGCTGACATCGTGACCAGATGCCGGACACACACACAGGGCACCGGAGACGGGCAGGGAGGTGGCAGGGGGCCGGGACTTGCCGCTCCTGGTCTGTGTGCCTCTGAGCTAGGCGCGGGGTCCGCGCTGCACCCTGGCTCTGTGGTGGGGACACAGCTGGCACCTTGTCCCCGTGCAGGGGAGCAGGAGGGGACAGAGCTGGCCCACGACGCCATTCCCCGCTGTGGACCTGGACCGCCAGCCTCGCTGGCCTTTGCTTTCATCCAGGGGAGCTTGGGGGGAAGACCAGCTGGCTTCAGCTGGGCCAGAGCCCTTGAGGACGGGACATCTGTTGGCACCGGCCCAGCCTGAACGATTCCACCACGCCGCCCGAGTGAGCCTGGGCGCTTACATAATGCGCTGAAATTTGGGGCTATTTTAAGCCGCCATGTGTGCTGTCTCGTGAGCTGAGATTTCTGTACTTCGGGGTGTTCTTTTCCCTTTTTTTGGATGCCTTTACCTCAGCTTGGAATAGAAAAATAAGGCACTGGAGGGTCCAAAGTCCAGTGTCGCTAAAATCAGACTTGCCGTGTCCCCATCAAGAGCAGAGCCCGCGACAGCTCACCGGGTGTCAGTTTGATGTGCGTGTCTGCCTGTCACAGTTCACGGTCACAACCCACGGAGGAGACCCAAAGCTGAGAGCTCGAACATTGCTCTTTGCCCAACAGTTGGATCAAGGTTTGGACCGTCCTCGGATGGATGTATCTTTCATAAAATACCGTGTATACTCTTCTGGGATTCATTTAAAATTGAACCCCCTTTTTCTAAACTACAGGAGTTCGTGGAGGGGTTGGGGGGCAGCTGGGGACGTGGCAGCAGAGGGCGCTGATCTGCGTTTGGGGCCAGCCCGACTCAGCTGAGTCCATACCCTAGAGCACACCTTGCAGGAAATCACAGTGAGAGCTGTTTCTAGTCTGTGTGGGGCAGAGCTCCACTTTTTGCTTGTCAAGCCTATGCCTTCTGTGTGCAGAAAAGGTACCAACTGAAGTATCTGAAGCACCAGGATTTTTAGGTCATCGGTAAATATTCCAAATGTAGCAAAATAATATCGTCCTAAACAACGCTGGTGACTTCCTACCGTGCGCCAGTTACTAGAGGTCTAAGCGCAGCTTGCGAGCACCTCTAGCACAGGGAAGGCGGGAGCAGAGCAAGCTCCAGGAGGGCTTCCCGGCTGAGGTGACCCTGCCGAGAGCTGGGAGGGGAAGAAGGCCTTGTCTGGGCAGAGGGGTGGTGATCCGCCCCTCGGAACAGACGGGAAGGCGGGGGGCCAGGGCATGGCTCCTTCCGAGGGGCCTGGGGCGCAGGGGGTGGAACACAGGTCACCGAGGGGGTCGGGTCATAGCACCGCTCTGGCTGAGGACAATGCATGGACTGGCCCCTTGGGAGGCCAGCGTTGACTCTTGAAGAGCTGTGACTTCTAAGATAAGTAGCTCAGCAGAGCTGCTCTGTGGAGGGGACAGGGCGCCTCCAGCCCTGGGCTGTGCGTGGAGAGGCCTTCAGGCAGCTTCCCTTAGACTCACCTGCGCTGCCGGTGGAGACTGGGCTTCAAGGGCCGAGGCCGCCTATGGATGGGGTCAGTGGCTGGGGGTCCGAGTCCAGGCCGGTGGGCGGTGCAGGTCCACACAGAATGTCCTGGGGGAGGACAGCTCCCCTGACGTGGGGAGCATTTGGTCTCATGATCGTCCTCTGACCAAAGAGATGCCCTTCCCACCGAGTTCTTCAATGTCTTTTCCATAGCGGTGTTTATGGCGGTCTCCACTCCGTCCACCAGGAGGTGGGGGGGTCTTAGACGGCCCCATCCTCAGTGCTCACACACAACCTGCGTGGGAGCCACCCTGGGAGCGAGGGGCGGCCTCTTCTCACGTCAGCCTCTCTGATTCAGACCCTAGGGTTTTCATGTGTTGGCACTGAGACACCAAGTTTCAAGTCTATATTCATCACACAAACTCGTGTTTTTTGACTGCTGTCAGACAAATGTTATTGGTCAGGGTTTGGCTGCTCTGTTTGAAATCAAGTGTATAGTCAGGCTGGGTAGATGTGACTTCGAGCAAAACTTAAGAAAGTAACATGCACATGCGCTTGGGGAGTGTTTTCAAACCCCGTTCCCTGAGGCACTGGGGTTCCACAGAGCTGCTGCTGCGTTCCGCTGCGTTTAGCTGTTTTGTAAATGTAGGTGATGTCTTTGCAGTGTCTAAGGCTCTTAGGATATTAGTTCAGAAACCAGCCTCCTTCTCTGCCTCCAGATTACATTTTAATGGTCCTCGCACCACCTCTCTGTTCCTCAGCCAATGAATGTCAGCCTCAGAAAAGAAACACTGTTACTTTCAGGTTACATAGAAACTATTGTAATCACTTGATTACTGAGTAAGTTACAAAAAGATGTTATCTTATAGCCTTCATCCCAAATCTTCCATATAGTTACTCTATTTTTATTTATTTATTTATTTTTGGCCGCGTTGGGTCTTCGTTGCTGCGCGCGGGCTTTCTCTCGTTGCGGCGAGCGGGGGCTACTCTTCGTTGCGGCGTGCGGACTTCTCATTCTGGTGGCTTCTCTTGTTGCAGAGCACGGGCTCTAGGCACGTGGGCTTCAGTATTTGCAGCATGTGGGCTGAGTTGTTGCAGTGCATGGGCTCTAGAGCGCAGACTCAGTAGTTGTGGCACATGGGCTTAGTTGCTCCGCGGCATGTGGGATCTTCCCGGACCAGGGCTCGAACCTGTGTCCCCTGCATCGGCGGGCAGATTCTTAACCACTGTGCCACCAGGGAAATCCCATAGTTACTGTATTTTTAAAATAAAGTTTTTGTTTTGGAATTTCCCAGAGCTTTTCATACAGATGTTTGACTCCAAGGGGGAGAAAATTAATTTGCAGCTATAAATTATGATTTAATTTATAGTTGTGTGTGTCTCATTGAAGTGTTCCCACTGGGCTGGGATCTCACAGTTACTCTCTTCAATATAAAGACTCAATCATTTAGAGACACGGAAAAACTGAAGCAGAGGGCAAGAAGGGGACAGTCTTCTCCACGTTGACGGGACGGTGAGCACGGCTGGTGCCCCTCCTCCCGGGATGGGGTGGGCAAGTCCCCCACCCTGGGTTTCCTGGCCACCTGCCCTGAGTGGACCTCAGTGAAGGACAAGGGCTCGTGTTACCTTGTAAGCTCAGACCACAGCAGCTGTGAGGTGCGAATCAGGGCAATAGAACCGGGCTGAAGGCTAGAGAAGTGTGACTCGGTGTCGCCTCCAGAAAGAGACGCTGAAGGCGGTTTTCCTGAGGTAGTGGACGCTGGTCTCACGCCTGGTGGGGGGGCTACACGGCCCTCTTGCTGATGGGGACCCAGAGCCCCCCGTCAGGCTGCCCACCTTCTCGTCTCTGTCCACAACACTCAGCAGGCACCTGCTCGGGTGCTGGCATGGGGGACACGCAGTCCTGCCCTCCAGGGCTGTGACGGCGACACCCGGACACGTTAGGGACTGTGGGGCAGGCGTGCAGGGGCTGCAGGGGGGAGGGGTGCAGGGGGGAGGGGCGGCTGGTGACGGAGGGACGCAGGGGGGAGGGGTGCAGGCGGGACGGGCGGCGGGCGATGGAGAGGCGGCAGGTGTAGGGCAGGTGCGGCCAGGCTGGACAGGGTGTGGAGTCACAGTGGTGACCAGCGCCATGTGCTGGTGTGCAGAGAGGCCGGGAGGTGGGGTTGAGGTGCGGGAAAGCTCAGCTTCCAGGTGGCCGCGCGCTGGGGCAGAGCACACCTGAGCGGACGTCTGGGGGGCTGTGGTTGACTCACGGGGTGACGATCAGTAGAGGGGATTGGGGTCGGGCTCCGTGAAGGGCCAGGACCCCGCCGTGGCCTGGGGAGGGTGGCTGGAGATCAGGCGCGTGGTGGCCTGGGCGGGAGGGCGGGAGGGAGCCAGGGGGCAGGTGTGCGTCGGCCACGGGAACGGGATGGCGAGATCCAGCCCGAAGATGTGGGTTGTGTTTGGAGACAGAGGACGATGGCGCGGGGCTCCTGGGCAGACACGGAGGCTGAGCGCTCGCTGCTGGGGTTCAGGGTGGCCGCCCCGACGCGGTGGGAGGGCGGGCCCTGGGGCCGCGGGGCCACGGCCTCGCTGTGTCCGGTTCGGGGACGGGATAGCGGAATCCTCCGACGCGGGGCCGGGCTCCCGGGGCCTCCCTGACCCACCAAGGCGCCGGGCAGGTGTCCAGGTGCGGAGGCTGGGGAGGCCGTGGAACCATGTCGGGGGGTCGGGGAGCCGCGGGGTGGGGGAGGGGGACTCTGGGCTTGTTCGCGGCCAGGCGGGGACTTGTGTGGGTGTTCTGGGCGGGGGCTGTCGTGGTCAGCTGACATCTCGAGAGGGTCCCAGCGCTTCTGTGGGGAGCAGCTGGGCAGCGTCAGGTCAGGGCCGCCGGCAGGAGTGACCCTGCCCGCCCCGCCTGGCCGGGGAGCCCTGAGCCTGAGCGCCCAGTCCCAGCGGCCTCTCTTTCTCCTCCTTTTCCTCTCACTTGAGGGACGGGTTCTCAGACCGAGGCCACCGGGTGCGGCCCCAGGGCCCTGGGCAGGCAATGGCCGTGTCTCAGCTTCAGTCAGGAGCAGGGCTCTGAACACTGCCTGGGCGGCAGAGAGCTCGGCCTCCAGGACCGTGCGCTGAGGAAGGTGCTTTGTTATCCCCATTTGCACATGGGGAGACCGAGGCACAGAGGTTAACCTGTCCAAGGTCAGGCACCTCGTACGCAGAGCTTACGTGAATGTGCGAATCTGCTCACGTGACCATATCTACGGGTGTGCGCCTGGGTGTAAGCTTATCTTTAGCTCTGTTTTAGGTGATGCGTGCGTGTGTGTGTGTGTGTGTGTGTGTGTCTGTGTGTGGCTTTGTCTTTATTGCACAAGTGTCTTAGTTTCCTGGGGCCGTCATAACAGATACCATAGACCACAGAGGGGCTCAAACGACAGGAATCTCCTGTCCCCCGAGTCTGCAGGCAGAAGTCTGAGATCACGGTGTCGGCAGGTTGGTCCCTCTGCGGCTGTGGAGGCTGTGGAGGGGTGTCTCTCCGTGCTCCCCCAGCGTCTGGTGGCCTCTGGACACCCTCAGCCATGGTAGCCCCTGTCTCTACATCCATCCTCACATGGGTCCCCGTGGGTCTCTGTGCCCAAATGTCCCCTTTGTATTTATAAGGACACAGTCATGTCCGGTCATGGGCCTGCCCTGATGACCTCATCTTAACTCGGTCACTCTGTGAAGACCCTAAAGACATTCTGAGCCACCGGGGACGTGGGCTTCAAAATGAGCATCTGGGGGCACCAGCTCAGCCTTAACAAGGGGTCAAAGCTCGTTTTTTTACAGTTTATTTTTTATTTTATTTTATTTTTAAAATTTTTATTGAAATATAGTTGATTCACAACGTTGTGTTAGTTCCAGATGTACGGCAAAGGGATTCAATTATACATAAATATATACCTTCTTCTTTACGTTCTCTTCCATGATAGGTTATTACAGGCTCCCCAGAAGGTCAGAGCTTTTGCCCTTGAAGTTGAGAAGCAGCATAGCACAGCTGTACCAAGCAGTGTGACTTTTGTGCTTTTTTGTAAGAAATGGTGATGCTCTAACAGTGCAGTGTCTGTAACCATTTCCACTTTAGTCTGACGTTGGCGTGTTGGAAACGCCCGCTCTGGTGGGCTGGTCCTCCCCGTTGGGACCGAGGGCTGCTGCGGGCGTGGGGACCCGGCTGGCAGCCGTGCTGCCCGCAGACAGAGCCGCAGCCCTCTGTCCCCTGCAGGCATCCTTCCCAGCAAACCTCCAGCTTGTCCTTGTCCTGCGCCCAACGGGATTTTTCCAAAGGACGCTCTCTGACCTCGCCTTCAGGTTCAACAGAGATGACTTTAAGATGAAGGTACCGGTAAGTGCTCACCTCCTGTGAGGAGCGGCCCGGCTCCACCTGGGCATGGGGGCGAGGGGGCCAGGGAAGTGGGTGTGAGCGACCCCCAGCTGCAGAGGGACCCCTGTGTTGCCTTCTCACTCCGGCCAGCACAGGGCAGCCCCTTTCAAGGCAGAGGTTGCTGGGATCCCTTAGAAACTGTGCACCCAGGAAGCCTGCGTCCCCCCAGGGAGGCCGGCCCACGTTGAGCCAGGTACCCAGAGCAACCCAGTTGGAGGGGTTGCCCGGCAACGCGCCTGTTACCAAGAGGACAGAGCCCACCCCCAGCACCTTAGAACCTCTCCAACAAGACCAGCCAGGTTTCTCTTGGAATCTGAGAATCCCGGTGTGGGTCACCGTCCCCGAGGTTGTCCCCTGCTCTCCGTGCTCAGGACAGAGGGTGCTTTGCCGGCCGGGGCCAGGTGTGCAGGCCACACTCAGCGGCCCTAGACCTCAGGCTCCAGGGTTTGAGGGGAAGGGGGTGCACCCGTTTTTGTAGCATCAAAAGCCTTGGTTTCTGACGCTGCGGGCAGGGGTCTGTGCTCCCCAGGCCGCAGCCCGGCCCTCCCTCTGCCAAGCCATCTCCTGGGCACCAACGTCTCAGGGACCCTGTGAGGCAGTGACATTTGCCCATATTTGGCGAGTGACCCTCGCTAACAAGAGACCCCGGGTCAGAGGAAACAAGGCTGGGGTCCCACCCTAAGTGCGGTGGTTGCCCTGCATGTGGCCCCGTGGGGCTGAGCCCGTGAGTTCTCGAAACACGGTTTCACAGAATTCGTCGCCAGCATCTCCTGTTCCCTGGTCCATTTTGGATCATTCTTTAGCATTAGAGAAGCATCATCTCGGGAAGGCTGCTGCTACAGTGTGTCCACGTCAGTGCTGGTGCCTGTGCTGACCTCGGTGCTAAGTAGAAAACGTCCAGAGGGGCGGTGTGTTCTCGCCTCTTCTGTCGTGGTTCAGTAGACGCGAAGCAGGTAGAAGTCATGGAGGAAGAGCGTTAGGTCCTTGGATAGTGGACCGACCCGTCCCTGGTCCTGTTGGCGTGAATCAGGCTGACCTGGGGGAACGGCCTTGCCGGACGGCAAAGAGAGACCAGATACCTCCGCTGAGAACTGACATTGTAGCCTGTTCTTAAGTGAAAGTTATGCCTCAGTCGGGGGGCCTCACGTGGGCCCCCGACGGCGAGGCAGGTGGTCCTCCGGGTCTCAGTGGCACCCTGACCTCCCACGTCGGGATACAGTTGACCTGGGACGTGTCAGGTGTCCCCTCGGCCCCCAGCGAGCTCAGAGTTTAATAAAACACGAGGTGGTGTCAAGTGGCGCGTGGGCTGAGCCTCCCAGGACCTCGGCAGCAGGAACTGACAGCTTGCAAAGCAAAGGCTGTATTTTTATCCAGGCTCATGGATGGAATGACCTCCAAAGGACAAGAGCAAGATAGGAAGTAAAACTCATCCGTGTGGAAGAGCCTCCGGGGCCACCTGTTCTCCCCAAAGGCAGCTGTGCCGTGCTGGGCAGCTACCCCGCCCCCGCGCAGCCTCCCGGTCTCAGCAGGAATGCGGACAGACCCGCGGCTTTGGGGTCCGTGCGGCTCCGTTAGCACGAGGGCCCCCTCACCCATCAGATGCCCGGTGTCGGCAGCGTGCCCGGCTCCATCCAGGGCTTTGCTCGACCCCAGCAGCGGTCGTCTGGTGAGACCGGTCATCGTACACTCGTCTCACGGATGGGAGAGCCGAGGCCCAGGGGGCGCCGCGCCCTGCCCTCCGTGGAGGAGCCGGGAGACGCCTTCCGTCCACGCCTGCCTCGGCCCCTCCGCCTGCGTGTGCGGGGCGCTCTGCTTACGGGCGGCTCTCATCCTCCCCAGGTCATAATGCTGAGCTCCGTCCCGGAATTACACAGCTACATTGACAAGTCCCAGCTGACCGAGGACCTGGGCGGGACCCTGGATTACTGCCACTCCAGGTGGCTCTGCCACCGCACAGTGAGTCCCCTGCGTCCTCCGTAACCATAGTCAATCCAGCAGAGCTGCTTTTGCCTTAAGGTGCTGCCTGTTCCAAAGACCTCTTCCCGTCTACCCGGGTGTTCTCCCCGAGGATGAGCAGGTGGTCTCAGTGGACGTTAGTCATCCTCCCCAAGAATGAGCAGGTGGTCTCCGTGGAAGTTAGTCTGAAGGAGGATCGCGAGTCATGAGTCGGGACTGGCTTTCCTGGGCTCAGGACAGAGAAGAAAGAAGGAAAACACGAGCTGGGTTCTCGGCACTCGCCCTCCGAGGAGGTGCAGAGCCCGTGTTTGTGAAGGAGCCGAGGCCGAGGCGCAGGCGGGGAGACGGGCTGGCCTGCGGCCAAGCTTCCAGGCGCGGGAGCCGCAGCGCGTCAGCAGCTCCGTGAGGGTGCTTTCCTCCCCACCAGGCGATAGAGAGCTTCGCCCTCCTGGTTAAGCAGACGGCTCAGATGCTGCAGGCCTTCGGGACCGAGCTGGCCGAGACGGAGCTGCCCAACGACGTACAGTCCACGAGCTCCGTGCTCTGTGCCCACACGGAGAAGAAGGACAGGGCCAAGGTGCGTGCGCAGGCGGGGTGGTGCAGGGAGGGGCGTCTGGGGGGCTCCCGAGCTGGCTGCCCTGCAGGGAAGCTGAACCTCCCTTCCAAGCAACGTCTCTGGTTGGCCCTGCCGTCCTGCTGCCGGGCCCTGCTGATCAGGGCAACGAGACAGCATCCCCGGCACCCCGGGAGAGGGGGGCGGACTCGGACGCCTGAGCCTGACCAAGTGGTCGCGGCACACAACCGGCTTCCTGGTCAACGCGATCGGGACTGTGCCCCCGAGGCCGCCGCGCAATTCGGGCTTTGAGTTAGTGGCGGCCGTGACCCACTGCTGGTGCTTGGGGGCCGCCCCCTACCCCGCCAAGACAGCCCTCACCCCGTCCGGCCCCCGGCGGCGGGCCGCGGGAACAGACACCGGGGGTCTGGTTTCCTGTTACCCTGTCCGGTCCCACTGCCTGGGAGACCCGTAAGCCTAGCCCTTCCCCGTTCACGGTGGGAGCGCCTCCCCAGCACTGCTGGGCGGTCAGCAGAGGGTCTGGGGGACAGGCGGAGGCCACCGTGTGCCCACCTGATTGTCGTCACCTTCACACTCCCCTGCGGGGCCGGGCGCCATGGAGCCCACCGCCGGGGGCCAAGTCCAGGGCCCAGCGGCCTGGGGTGATGGGCGGCGCGCTCTTCCCACAGGAGGACATGAGGCTGGCGCTGGACGAGGGGCGGAGCGTCCTGGAGAGCATCCGGGAGCCGCTGGCCCGGGGCCCGGAGCAGAGCCCGAACCAGGACCAGCTGGACAGTCAGAGCACCGTGCAGAGGTGAGGCCGGGGCCGGCGGGGTCAGGGCGGCAGCGCGTGACCTGCAGGCGCAGAGGCAGCTCACCGCTTCCTCGTCCCCTGAGCTGAGGTTGCGAATGACAGGCCCAAACGGCCACGTCTGCACCTTTTAAAACAACACACTCAGCACAACCACCCGCCCCAGGCGGCTCCGAGAGACCCAGGGCGTCGAGGGCAAGGGCAGGGCCCTGGGGGGAGACAGACCCCGGCCCCCCGAGCCCTCCGACGTGCCCCCTCGCGTGTGGAGGGCAGACCGAGCGCCCCGCCCGCTTGGCGCTGCAGGGGCCCCGCATGGCTGCCGTCCCCTCTCGCAGGCTCCTGGCCCAGCTGAGTGAAACCGAGGCCGCCTTCGATGAGTTTTGGGCAAAGCATCAGCGAAAACTGGAGCAGTGCCTGCAGCTCCGGCACTTCGAGCAGGACTTCCGAGAGGTGAGAGGCTGGGGCTCGGGGGGCCTGCGGGTGGGCGCCCGGCACTGCGGCTGCGGAAGGCCGCTGACAGCGCGCGGTGAGAACTGGCTCGTCAGCCACGCGGAGCCCCGCGGGGCCGCGGGCTGGGCTTGGACGATGTGAGCGATGAGTAAACCATTGCAGGCGGAGGTCGTAGAAACTCTGTCCCGCGCCCTTCATCCTTCTCCATCACGGTGGTTTTAGCTGTTCTGGTTCCTTTGCCTTTCCGTGTAAATTTAAAATAATCTCGTCTACGAGACAAGATTTGCCTACGAGGAAATCCTGCTGGGCTCTGTCAGGAACGGTGTTGAACCTGTACCTCAATCTGGGGAGAATCAGCGCCTTCACTGTGCCGAGTCCTCCACTCAGTGAACGCGCACGTCGGTCCATTTATTTAGATTTTCTTAGATTTCTTTCACCAGTGCTGTGTGGTTTGCACGAGTTCAGTACGTGTTTTGTTTGATTTACGTGTACATATTCCGTTTCTTAAGCAATTGTAGATGGTGTTGTATTTTTAATTTCGGCGTCCATGTGCTCATTGCTATCTATGGAAGTACAGCTGGGTTTTTGTATATTTATCTCGTCTCTTGAAACCTTGCTGAACTCAATCTGGGAGTCGTTTGGTAGCGTTTCGGGGTTTCTCCACATAGACGATCAGGTGACGTGCAAACAGAAATGGCTTGATTTCTTCCTGTTTGATCTGTATGTCTTTATTTGTTTATTTTTTAAATTGTTTGCCCCGTTGCCCGGAGAGAGCTTCCACCACTCGCGTAACGGTAGTGAGGGCGGGCGTCCCTGCCCTGCCCCCAGTCTCACGGGGAAGGCGTCTCGCCGTCATTGCGCCTGTGGCGTCGGCAGTGGGGCCGCTGCAGAGGCTGCTTCTCAAATTGAGGAAGTTTCCCTCTGGCTCTGCTTCTGAGAGGGCTCCGGGCCCCGCCCCTCCCTGCGCGCCCCGTTTCCGCGGCATATCCCCCCTCCTTCTCGGCCGTGGCTCTTCTCACTGCTCTCCCTGCCTGGTCTCTCACCCCCACTCCGTCGCAGGTCAAAGCCGCCTTGGACGTGTTGGCCCAGAAGATCGCGACCTTCACCGACGTGGGGAACAGCCTGGCGCATGTGCAGCACCTCCTGAAGGACCTCGCCAGCTTTGAGGAGAAGTCCAGTGTAAGAAGGGACGTGGGCGGCAGGCGCGCGGCGGCCTGGGGACGCTGTGCTCAGTGTCACCGTCCCCGCAGAGGCTCCCGTCCCTGCCCTGAGCCCCGTGGGCAGGGGGAGGGGCGGCTACCTGGCCCACTCACCCCCACTGACCCCCGTCTCACCCTCAGTGACCCCCATCCCACCTCACTGACCCCCGTCCCAGCCCACTGACCCCCGTCCCACCTCGCTGACCCCCGTCCCAGCCCACTGACCCCCGTCCCAGCCCACTGACCCCCGTCCCACCCCCGCTGACCCTCGTCCCAGCCCACTGACCCCCGTCCCACCTCACTGACCCCCGTCCCAGCCCACTGACCCCCGTCCCACCTCACTGACCCCCGTCCCAGCCCACTGACCCCCGTCCCACCTCACTGACCCCCATCCCACCCCCGCTGACCCCCACGCCCACCCCTGCCGACCCCTGGCAGGAAGTGGTGCCCCTTTGCCCCAAGAACCAGGCTGAGCCGGTCTCTGGCGGCTCCACAGGCGGTCACGCAGCGGGCCTGCACCCTGGCCCTGGAGGGTGAGCGGCTCATCGAGCTGAAGCACTACGCCGTGGACTCCATCCGCCCCAAGTGCCACGAGCTCCGCCAGCTGTGTGACCAGTTTGCAGCTGACGTCGGGCGGAGGAGAGGGCTGCTGGGCAGGGCGCTGGATCTGCACGGCCTCCTCGAGGCGGTAGGCCCCCCAGCCCGGTGCACACACCCCACGCCCCGCCGTCCCGCGGGGACGCTCCTGCCGTGGGCTGGGCCCCAGGCACCGGTGAAAAACGGCCCTTTCCTGTGGCCCAGAAGGTCCCGTCCCGACACGGAAGCGTTTATAGGACTCGCCTGCCACAACTGGCCGTTTCTTTAAGAAACCCAGAGGCTGACTGTCCAGCCAGTTCCCTGCACTTGGTCCTCAGCGTGGGTGCGTCCCGTCCCGGGCGATTCACTTGGTTTCAGGCCTGCGTCCCCCAGGGGAGCCCTCTGGACGTAGGGGCAGGACAGGGACGCTACGTCCTGCAGGTGGTCCCAAAGCACAGCGGTCAGCGGGCCACGGGAGACGCCAGGACAGCTTCCAAGGTGCCTTGTCCCCCTCCAGTCCATGAAGTGGTGTGACGAGGGCATCTACCTGCTGGCCTCGCAGCCGGTGGACAAGTGCCAGGCCCAGGACGGCGCCGAGGCGGCCCTCCAGGAGGTCGAGAAGTTTCTGGAGACGCGTGCGGAAAACAAGATCCAGGAGCTCAGTAAAATCTACCAGGACTACGAACCCATCCTTACCCGAGACCTGCTGGTGAGGAGACAGCCTCTCACCTGTTCGACGACGGGTTACTCTGATGATGCCCAGAGACACCGGGCGATCGGGGGGAGGAGAGCAGATGGTGCCTTTCAGGCCGGATGTCGCTCCCGGGCCCCCCACGCCCCTACGGGGTCCCCGCCTGCGGGGAGGGCCCTTGCTCGGTGCCGACAGTGAGACGAAACCGGACTCCTCACTCGGCCGCTGTCTGCGCCACACCGCCGGCCGCTCGCCGGGCTCCAGGCCCGGGGCCCCTCCCCCCTCGGTGCCCCCCGCCTGCCAAGGGCAGCGCGGGGGCCACGTGCATCACGGCAGCTCTCGGGAGGTGTCCTGATGAGCCCGTCACCCCCTTCCCTGCAGGAGCACGTGCAGAAGGTCTTCCGGAAGCAGGAGAGTGTGGAGGAGATGTTTCACCGGAGACAGGCGAGCCTCAAGAAGCTGGCCGCCAAGCAGACGCGGCCCGTGCAGCCGGTGGCCCCCCGGCCAGAGGCGCCCGCGAAATCGCCCTGCCCCTCCCCGGGTACGGGCGGTCGCCCCTCCCCCTGGGCAAGGCCCTCCTTCCCCCCAGCCCATTGCGTAAATGATAAAGTGTCATCGGCCCTCGGCCTGCTCATTCCTGTGCTCACATCCGTGCCACTCCCCGTTGCTGTGGCTGGACGGGGACCGCCTGACTGTCGGGGCCTTTCCTGGGCTCATCCCGCCCGTCTGTCCTTGGCGCCATAGCCGGGATGGTCTTCCCCTCGCGCAGCTCGGCCCTCCACCCCGAAGCCTCCTGGTTCCCCAGTGCAGCGCTTCTGGAAGGCACAGCTGGACGCGAGGCCTTTCCTAAGGCCCCTCCCATCACCTCCTGTCGGCAGACGCGCTGCCCCAGCGCCAGCAGGGCTCCCGCTGCTTTCTACAGCTGTGGCTGGTGTGGGCCGTCGGCGCTGAGAGACCCTGAGCCCGGCGCGCAGGGCCCATTCGGAGGCCTCCAGGCGCCGAGTTCTCCCCCGTCACCTGGGAGCCGGGCCGCACTGGGAAGTGGTGGACGGTGGGCGCCCCACGCGCCCGGAGCCCCGTTTCCTTGCTCTGTACCTGACTGTGCTTTGGGCTGCTCACAGCTTTTCCTCCAAAAGTTAAAAAGACACACTCAAGAGCACACCGACGGTCCTGGATAAGCTTTTCACCTCCAGGCAGTAGGGTGCGAGGTCCCACTCCTGTCCACTTCTTTCCAACCCAGGCATCCGGAGAGGCTCTGAGATCCACAGTTCTGAGGGCAGCGTGCTCCGGAGGGGGCCCTACAGGAGGGCCAGGGTGAGTGCCCGTCCCCGCCGCCCGGTCCCCTCCCTGCCCCCGGACCCCCCGGCACTCCTCTGTGCACACAGGCCAGCGCACCTGGGGGGCATCCTCTGCTCCTGCCCCATCCCTCCCTCCGGGCCGCCCCATCCTGCCTGCGGGGCCTCGACCGGCAGGAGGTTGGGTTATGGAAGCAGGGCGTCCGGCTGCACCTTCTCGTCTCTGAAAGCGCGATGTGGGCCCCCCTTTCTCCCCAGAGTGAAGTGAGCGAGGGCCGGCAGGGCCGCGGCCGCTCCACCGGGGACGAGGAGAGCCTGGCCGTCCTGCGGAGGTGAGTGGCCTGCCTTTCCCCCCAGCAGGTCTGAGGACAAGCGTGACCCACCGGAGCTCAGCCCCTGGGGAGGGTCTGTACGTAAAGGAGCCAGAGGCGGTGGGACCAGAGGCCCGTGTTGTCCCTCCCTGAGCCCAGGGCACCCGGCTAGTGGATGCAGCCCCAGGCCACTCTCGCAGGGCCAGCCTCGGACCCACCCCCGCCGGCCCTGTCTCCTCGGGACGGGCCCCTCCTGCCACCCACGAGCCTTTCCGACCCTCCGCTCCACGTGCTGGTGCCGGGCGTCACTTCTCTTTCTTGGTCTCTCCCCACCGCAACCCTGCGGAGGCTCTGCTTGCCCCACGCCCGCCCTGGGCGCCCCGCATGCTCCAGCCCCACCCAGATGCCGGGAGAGTGTCTGTCCCTGCACGGACGCACTGCTGGGCTCCAAACTCTGGGCTGGGCAGGAAGGCACTGCCCACGTGCTTCCCAGGCTGGCGGTCGCTCTCCCGCAGGGCCCCTGCCTGCCAGCCGAGCTGGATCGTCCATAGCTCCACGAAGGCAGCCTGCACTCGGCGCCCTCCTGCGCCCACTCTGAAACCCTGCTCACACCCCACACTGCCCAGCCTCCCACGGGGACGTCCTCCCCGCCAAGCTCACGCCGCCCTCCAGCCCGCGGTGGAGAGGGAACCCGAGCCTTCCTCTCCCGCGACCTGTCCCACCCTGTGCGGAGCACGGGCACTTTGAACGGCGCCAGGGCCAGCTGACGTGCCGGCTGCCGCCTGCTCCACGATCCCCACCCTTGGCTCCGTTTTCTGTGCGTGAAAACAGGAAGCTTGGTCATAGGCAGTTAGAAGGTGGTCCTGGTCCGTAAGGCGAGGTCTGAGTGGCCGGTTTGCAAGCCAGGCCCTCCTGGGAGCCCTAACCTGACGGCACGTAGACGATCCCCAGAGGGTCGCTGCAGAGCCGCTGCCTGCGGGCGGCTGGCGGGGCCTCGGGCACTGGGAGCCCAGGGTGCCTCGGGGGACGGTTGGGAAGCTGCCCCTGCATGAAAGCCGGCGCCCATCCGCAGGCACGTGATGAACGAGCTTCTGGACACGGAGCGGGTCTACGTGGAGGAGCTGCTGTGCATCCTGGAGGTGAGGCGCCGGCGCCGCCGCGCCGTGTGGTCTCGTGGCCACGACACGGCTCTGCCGACAGCCCAGGGCTGGAGGCCACTCGCCTGTCCGTCCCCAGGACGGGGCGCTGGCTGCAGGTGCACTGGCACTGGGCCGTGTTTGCGGCCGGAGAGGGCAGCCGTGCCTGACCCTCCCGGGGTGGGGGGCTGTTGCCTGGGGGCAGCAGCAGGGCTTCTGGGTGCGGGACTGTTCTGTCGTGGGGTGTGGGCAGTGGTCACGGGTGCGGACACAGAGATAACCCACAGGACTTGTCCTCTTCATGGAAGGTGTACCTGAATTTACTGAATTTAAAAAGGTTCAAAGGGAGGAGGATGGAGCCACCCTCCCTCCCAAAAAGATAATTGGTGCCGCTTCTAATTCACTCGTATTTCTGGTGCTGGTCCGGAGAGTCACCTTAGATGGTCAGTGAATGAATTTGAGGTGGATTCGATTTCTGAAGCCTGAGACAGCGTCACTTCCCCACTTGGCGGCCACGTGGAGACCAGGCTTACGCGGGGCTGATGGGCCCGGGCTTCCCCGCTGACCCCTCCCCTCTCCGCAGGGCTACGCTGCTGAGATGGACAACCCTTTAATGACACATCTCATCTCGACGGGACTTCAGAACAAGAAGGATGTTCTGTTTGGAAACATGGAAGAAATTTACCACTTTCATAACAGGTCAGGCCCTCCCTCAGGTCGCCCACGGGCCTCAGGTTATGCTTTGCTGGGGGAGAAGATTCCTCCCTCCCTCTCAAGAGGGATAAGCGGACGGGCAGCGGGTTCGGTAGGGCGTGCCCAGGGTAGCTCCCTGGGCGGCGGTGAGTTACAAGGGGCCGCCCACAGAGGGAGGAAGCGGGAGCTGGCCCCCCAGGTGTACGCACTCGGCCCTTCTGGGTGACACCGAAGCCACACCCCTTGGTGAGGCCCCTTGCCCAGCCCGTCTCGAAAGGACGGCAACACCGCAAGTTCCTTCCTGCCCGCCCTCCCCTCGTGGGAGCACCCGTGGCCTCTCTGTGGCTGTGGGGAAAGGGTGCGTGGTCCTCCTGGGCCCGCTCACCCTCAGCAGTTTTGGGGGCTCTCGGGGAAGATCCGTCTAGCAGAGAGAAGCAGATTGGCAGCACGAGCCTGTGGTCCTGAGGAAAGGCCGCTGTGCACGAGCCCCTCCTGTGCTGCCCGGCCCTCCCCTCCGCTGGACTCCAGGAGACACTGGGGCTTCTGTCTGGCCACTCACTTTCACCCTCTGTCCTCAGCCTCTGTCACCTGCCGCTTATAAAGGAGGTGTCAGGTCTCACCTGAGCTGCAGCCGGAGGCTTCCCTTGGGGATTAGAGTGAGCAGGTGGCCTGGTCCCCCTGCTCCCTCAGCATCCTCGCCCCGGCCTAGGGTCTCGGCCCGGCCTCGGTTCTGGGGCCCTGGAGGGATTTACCCAGTGGACAGATGCGAGTCAGGAACCTAGAGGAAAACTCAGCCCGCAGGCTCAGGGGCAGTGCTTCGTGGAGGAGGGTCCCGGGGGCAGAGCCAAGATCCCTGACGTCTGCAGGAAACCCGCAGAGCACACGGGCTGTGAGGGCCTCGAGATGCTCCCGTCTGCTGCTGTGGACTCTTCATCCATGTTTGTGCTGATGGAGCGTCTCCCAACTTCTGTGTGAGCGCAACACCAGAAACACAGCATCCCCACGGGGTCACAGCTGCATGAACCTGAGAGTCTGGTGCAGTCGGGACCCCAGGAGGGACAGGCGTGGCTTCAGGCCCTGAAATCAGGAGGCGCCTCCTTGCTCCCACAGCCTCCGCGGCCGTCCAGAGTCAGGATGAGTGCTGTCCAGAAAATGACGTCTGATGGTTTGTGACGGATGCCGTCTTGTGCTGGTGTTGTTCATGTGACCTATTGCAAACTTTCTTTGTCTAGAATATTCCTGAGGGAGCTGGAGAACTACATAGACTGCCCAGAGCTGGTTGGAAGGTGCTTTCTAGAAAGGGTAGGTGATTCTCAAATGCATACTTCGCCATGTCTTACCTCTTACAGTTACTCCTCGCGGTCATAATGGCTTTAAGTTCTGTCACAGTCCCCGTCTAACCAACCGGAATCACAAGTACAAATGTTTCCAGTTTAGCTGAGACGCTTTGTGGTAGGGCCAGAAGAATACAGTTTTGTCTGAAGCCAAATTAGTCCAAAAACAAGAGAGACTGTAAAGCATCAGCTCTGAGAGATGCCAGGATTACACAGCGTCTAGGTTTGGATTTGCAAGCGTACGGGTAGCCGACGCTCCTTCCTGCTGGGGTTGGTTTCGTGCTGGCCTTGCCGATCAGGACTCCCGCGCTCACCAGCTGACCCTGCACGTCACTCGTGCTCTGAAGTTGTAGACGCGCTCTCCTTCCGGCGGGACAATCGCTAGCGTGGGGGTTTGTGGCGAGGCTCTGGGAGCGGGAGGGGATGCGGGATGCAGGATGCGGGATGCGGGATGCGGGATGCTGTCTCCCTCGACCCGGCTGCATGGATCCCGGTGAACTGCTGACTCAGCAGCAGGGGGCGCACTTCCTTCCTCCCAGTAGTGAAAAGGTCGCCTTCACAACGCAAGCCACAGGCCGAGGCTCCCTGTCAGGAATTGGCATCGAGGGGCAGAGGGAGGAAAGAAGGGGCCATGTTTGTGCCCCGCTCGGCCTGGCCTTGGGGAGCGCCTCCCTGTGCTCTCTGAGAATCGGGGCTGGGGGAGCACCGCGCCGTGGCTCGGGGGACCCGTGAGCGGTGCAGGCTCTCAGGCCGCCCCTGGCCTGCGGAACCCGGAGCGCGGGTGGAGGCGGCAGCCACTGTTTTCTCCAGCCCGCTGGCCGTCGGATGCGCACGCAAGCGTGAGCACCACGGTGTAGCTGAGCCCTGGGGAGCCTTTCTTTACAGAGTCGGTGCTGGTCCTGCATTTCTTTTCAGTCTGTTATCTCTGAGGCCAAAGCCAGCCGTATGGACCTAATCTTTTATAAAAGAAGTACCCGGACTAGGGCAGCCCTGAGAACTGAACTTCTGGGGGGCTGTTACCTGGCTGCCCGCCAATGACAGCCGTGGCGTCTGAGATGCAGACGTGACCCGGATTCCGGGGGAGTCCAGGCTGGTCCCGGAGGTGCCGTGCGTCCTGGCGCGGAGGGGCGTGACTCAGCGGCGGGGTCAGCCCACCTCCGGGCGCTGAGGTCCCCGTGAGCGCAGAGGCGCCCTGCGACTCGGCCCCTGTCCCGCTGCAGATGGAGCAGTTCCAGGTCTACGAGAAGTACTGCCAGAACAAGCCGCGCTCCGAGAGCCTGTGGAGACAGTGCTCCGACTGCCCGTTCTTCCAGGTGTGTCTCCTGGCTCCCTTGAGCGGGGACGTTCCTTTACTGCTTGACTCTCAGACAAGGAAGAGCGTCAGCCGTCTAAGGCAGAGGTTCTGGTGGTTGCAGGAATGCCAGAAGAAGCTGGACCACAAGCTGAGCCTCGACTCCTACCTGCTGAAGCCAGTCCAGAGGATCACCAAGTACCAGCTGCTGCTCAAGGTGAGAGGCCGGGCGGCCACACCTGGCCGGGCGTCCCCCGGAGCCCCCTCCCCGCCTGGCCCCCCCGCCAGCCGCACACCATTTAGTGGCGGCCGCCCCGACCCGTCCCTGAACCCCGTGGTCTCTGGGCACCTTCTTCCCGTCTCTGCGAGGCCCTGGCTCTTCACACGCCTTTGTGGAGGGCCTGTTGTGCGCTGCCCATTGTCGGGCATCAGGGACACAGGGGGCAGCAGGCGGGCAGACCCTGCCCCACAGGGCACATGCGAGGCTGCCTGTGTCCTGCTGTCTTGGGGGCCCAGCAGAGCAGATCCCCGAGACCTGAGAATGGGTGTGAAGAGCTGTAACAGATGTTCTTCCGGGGTTCAGATCTGGACGGAAGGAATAATGGCTTAGAAGCGGGGAGACGGGAGCTGCAGCGGGGGTGGGGCTGGGTGCTCGCCCAGGCCAGGCGCTGCGAGGGGCCTGCCCTTGCCCAGCTCAGGGACAAGCCCGATCTGCAGCTGCGAGGGCTGGGGTGTAGGCCCGCAGCGGCCGGGAAGGTGGCTTCCTGAGGCGCTCTGGGGCCAGGGGCTCGGGCAGGCCCCCCGGCGGGGGGAGGGCGTGAGTGTCTGAGTGCGTGTGGGGTGTTGTCCCCACCGGCGACGACTGCACACGGGTCCCGAAGGTCGGTGCCCGGGGCTGCCCAGGGCCTTCACCTGTGGGGCAGAGCACGGGCATCCCAGCCGCTCTCGGTGGAGTGGCGGGGTTCAGTGTCCAGACGGGCGTGGAACCTCCCCCAGGAGATGCTGAAATACAGCAAGAGCTGCGAGGGGGCCGAGGACCTGCAGGAGGCCCTGAGCTCCATCCTGGGCATCCTCAAGGCTGTGAACGACTCCATGCACCTGATCGCCATCACGGGCTATGAGGTGAGGCCCCGACCCTGTCCTGCAGGGGGAGCCCACGAGCCGGCGGCGGTGCCAGCGCGGGCCCTACTCGCGCACCCCCCAGCACGCCGTCAGACCCGGTTCTGGCTGGGCCGCGGCCGCCCTGCACGCGGCTCACCAGCCTGTGCGGAAGCCAGGGCGCTTCACCCCGTGGCCGCACCTCAGCGCAGAGGCGGCTCCGAAAACACCTCCCTCCCGGCCTTTCCCTGAACCCGTTTTGTTCTCGGTGACGCCCGTGTGGGCGCGACCTTGAGACCCCGCCTCCTGGCCCTCTGCGCCCGCGTAGGCCGCGCACGGTTCCTGTCCTCTCTGTAAATCCACTCAGCACTCGCCTCTGTTTTTTCATTAATAGACTTTCTTTCTGGAGCAGTAGCGGGTTCACAGCAAAACTGAGGGGAACGCGCAGGGGTTTCCCACCCAGCCACCCCCGTCTGGCCCGCCCCGTGGAGTCAGGCATTTGTCCCAGCCGACGGCCTCCACTGGCGTGTCGCCCAGAGTCCACGGCCCACGGCAGGGTCACTCTGGGGGTTTGGACAAACCGATGACCTGTGTCCCGCACGGTAGCGTCACACAGAGCAGCCCACTGCTCTAGACACCCCTGGGCTCCCCTGTTCATCCCCGCAGACCCCCTGCGACCCCCGACCTTTCCAGCACACCACAGACTTGCCTCTCCCGGGTGTCGGGCCGTTGGACCCCGCGGGGTGCAGCCCGGCCTCCCAGACGGGATCCTCGGCCGCACGTGCTCTGGGCGCTAACTGCACCCCACGCCGCCGCCTTTAGGGGAACCTGAGCGACCTGGGGAAGCTGCTGATGCAGGGCTCCTTCAGCGTCTGGACGGACCACAAGAAGGGCCACACCAAGGTGAAGGACCTGGCCAGGTTCAAGCCCATGCAGCGCCACCTGTTCCTGCACGAGAAGGCCGTGCTCTTCTGTAAGAAGCGGGAGGAGAACGGCGAGGGCTACGAGAAGGCCCCGTCCTACAGCTTCAAGCAGTCCCTGAACGTGAGTGAGGCCGCCCCGCGGAGACCCTGGGGCCCCCGCTGGGCCGCGACACCCACCTTCTGGAGCAGGGGGTGCCCTTGCCCGGACGCCTACCGCCCGCCCCGCCCTCACAGATGACGGCCGTCGGCATAACGGAGAACGTGAAAGGGGACACGAAGAAATTCGAGATCTGGTACAACGCCAGAGAGGAGGTGTACATCGTCCAGGTAGGCCCCGCGCTCTCGGGCCAGGCTGCGGGCTCTGCCCAGCTCCGTCAGGACCGCCGGTGAGCGTCTTCTGCTGAGAGCTGCTGTCTGGAATCTTCGGAAAGCTCTATTCCCCGGAGGCCAGGGCCCCGCCATTCGTTTGGGGCTGCCCTGGGCCGTCAGTCACTAAGCTGAGCCCGGGACAAGGCACAGGGACGCCGCGGGGCAGGGGTGCCCCAGGTGCCCTGCCAGGAAGTGGGCTCCTGGTCCCTGGACAGCAGGGGGTCCCGGCCCGCCTGGGCCAGGCATCCTCGCTGCCGCGCACGACCAGGCGCCTGCAGGGAGCGTGTCCTCCTCGCTCGCCGGTGATGGCGGGAGGTGGTGGAGTGTAAGTTCGCCCATGAGCCCGGGAGAGACCCCAGCCCGAGAGGGCGATCCGGCACTGGGAGGTGCCTCGCCAGTTGCCCTTGACCGTTCTGACGCCCTTGGCGGTCTGGGCCTGGGGGCCCTGGGGGTGTCGCAGCACCGCAGCGTGGAGGCCCCGGTGACCTGCACTCTTCACAGCTCACAACACCCAGGCTAGCGCGGCCGGCCGAGGGCCCCACAGAGCTACAGCGGGAGCGGCCAGGGGCTCGGCCGGCGCCCCGGCTTTGCACAAGCCCAGGGTCCTCAGGGCCCAGCCGCCCGCCTGCACTGCCCTCGGGCCCCAGGCAGAGTGGAGGTGGGGCAGCAGCCCGGCCGCGCTGGTCCAGCTTCTGGTCCACTTGCGGGATGTCAGACGCCCGTCGTCCTTGTCAGCTAGGGAGACGTCAGGGCCGCATCCCAGAGAAACACTCTCGGGGCAGGCCACGTTGCAGGGGCTCCCACTGAGTCAGAGTCAGAGGCCGTGCAGGGTGCTGGCGTGGGGTCCGTGCACCGGTGCCCGCGGGGATGCCGCCCCGCATCGCGAGCGTGGCGCCGTCAGCCCCGATTCTGAGGGGCCCGGGCGCCTGCAGAGTGAGACCCTGACGCGTCCCTCGGGAACACACGCACTCACCTTCCGGTCTGCTTTGGCGGCACAGGCACCAACTCCTGAAATCAAGGCCGCCTGGGTGAGCGAGATCCGGAAGGTGCTGACGAGCCAGCTGCAGGCGTGCAGAGGTGAGGGCGCGGCCTCTGGGCTGTCCCCCGGGGGCCCGTTTATGTCCCGCAAAGCCTCCTCGGGATCCTTAGCCGTCTGAGGCACCGCGGTAGCACCTGGAGGGGAAGGTGCTGGACTCGCGTTCCTGAGCCACGCTGGGCTCTTGTCCCCGCAGAGGCCAGCCAGCACCGAGCCCTGGAGCAGTCCCACAGCCTGCCCCTGCCCGCGCCCGCCGGCACCAGGTGAGGCCCGGCCGCGCGTCGGGGGTGTCACCAGTGGGAGCCAGCCCGTGCCGCTGGGTCTCCGCGGCCTTGTCACCGAGCCTCCTGGTCCTCGG
Source organism: Orcinus orca (assembly GCF_937001465.1). Taxonomy (NCBI): domain Eukaryota; kingdom Metazoa; phylum Chordata; class Mammalia; order Artiodactyla; family Delphinidae; genus Orcinus; species Orcinus orca. The sequence goes on along the minus strand of NC_064576.1, from coordinate 781,640 downwards.
GGTCGCTCTGGAGAGCGTCCCTGGGGTCGCATGCTGCTGGGTCAGTCCCAGCAGGTCAGCGCCAAGGCGTGTGCCTCTAGCCCTAGCCCCAGCCCAAGGCCCGTCCGCAGCATCTCTGACCGTTTTCCATCCGGGCGGTATTTCCCATCACGATCAGTGCGCGGCGGGCGGCTGTTCCAGAGAGCAGTCCAGCGCCAGCACTGCAGTGACGGTAGTGTCCCAGGTGGGCAGGGACCCCGGGCACGGGAGGCTCAGAGCCGAGGCCGAGGCCCATGGCTCGCAGACAGACGCAGGGTCACATTTCACGCTGGCCTCATCGTACCTTTTCTGCCCTTATTTTTCCTTTGTTATTTTATTCATTCACTTACTTGTTTACTGTTTCTTATGTAAGCCACGTCTAATTATTCATGGTTGAAATAATAATGATGCTCTAATAATGATTAATGGTCTAAATAAATAAACCACAGAACAATAGCTTTAAAGGAGAAAGGGTCCCCCCAGGGGAAAGAAAACAACAACAAAACCGCCTCCTACTTAATAGTCAGGGAGGTGGGTTTTGTTCCTACTTGGCTCCGCCCAGAGTCTGGACATGAGTGGCCGTGGCCGTGGCCCTGCGGCGGGAGACACGCAGCCCGAGGCCTGGGTAGGAGCTCAGGGAGGTCTCCACCCTCCTCCTCACAGACCTTTGAACGCCAACCAGGCCACAACATTCTCTTTCTTTTTCCATGTGTCTGATGTCCTTAGTCCCTCTAAAGGGAACACAAAAGACGTCAGAAAGTTGGAAGAAAGAAAAACGGACCCGCTGACCCTGGAGGGATACGTGGGCCCCGCGCCACTGCCGAGGCCCCCCGAGAAGGGCAGAGGTGAGTGTTGGGGCCAAGCCCGGAAGTGCCGGGAGCTGCATCGGGGGTCCGCGGCAGGCGTGTCAGGGCCTCACAGCCCCCGGTGGGCACAGGGAAGGTTCACGGAGAGCGCGGGGCCCGGCCGCCTGCACAGAGCACAGGGGCCTGGGCAGGGGGCCCGGGCGTGACCGCCTGCCCTCTGGGGCCGCCCGGCGCCCTCTGCACTGCCCTCTCTTCCCCGCAGATGACGCGGTCACTAGCTCTACTTCAGAAAGCTCTGCGCTTTCCAAAAAGCGCTTCACCCTGCAGAGCTTTGCTGCCCTCAAAGGTCAGAAAGGTAAAGGTGCCCGGCCCCGGCCGGCCGGCGGGCTTCTGGGCGGGTCGCGCCCATGGCTGTCTGTCATCCATCCGTGCCGTGCTCATCCGTGTGGACGGTCTCGGGAGGGGCATCTGCCTCTCGCGTGGGTCACCAGGCACGCGTCTGCCGCTGAGTCGCTCTCTTTCCCTGACGCTGGCGGGTCTGTCATTCGTGCAGCCAGGGCTCTGTTTTCAGGGCCTTTTCTTTGCAGAGGTGGAGGTGAGCTCTTCTGACAGAGGCCCGCCTGCCAGGAGCTGGGACTGTCCTTTGCTTTTCTGGTCCAGCTCCTCCCTTTCCTGCCTTTTCCCGTGGGGTCCCCGAGGGCATTGCTCCCCTTGCCAGAGTGCGAGGCATCCGCTTCCCTCTGGGCGTTTCTAGTGCACAGGCGGGTTCAGAACACCCGATGGAGGTCTCTAAGAGCTTGCCTGGACTCCTGAGCAGTGAATATGGGGGAAATAGGCCCAGACAGCACAGGAGGCCAGCCCTGAGGTTCCAGGCGGGTCGCTAGAGGACTCCCTTCCCGATTCTGAAAGCCCGTCTTGTCTAGAGGTCTTTTCATTGGTCCAAATATTGGAGGGTTTTTTCTTTTTTTCCCAATTTATAAAATACTTTTAAGTTGACCTCAAACAAACAAACAAACAAAAAGACGGACAAATCCCGGTCCTTATACCTTGCTGGGTTTGGCGAGCATGCGTACTGGGCATGCTCTACGTGGAGCTCAGAAAACAAACCAAGGGGCCGCTTACCTAAAGCTACGATGCCGACGCAGGGCCATCACCCGCCCGTCTCCCCCTCCTGCTCTCCTGGGCCTCCCCCTGGACCTCTGGATCCCTCCGCCAGCTGAGCCGTGTTCCCAAGAAGCTGCTTTCTGAGTCACTGGAAAGCAGCCTGTTGCCGCCGTGTGTGTCTCACCCCAGCATGAGCTCGCTGTGTCTCCTGCCCCCTTGGTGCTCCGCTCGCTCCTCACTCCGTCTCTCCCGTTCTGTCTCTGCTCTTCCTCCTTTTGCAGCCTCTCCTACCAGTCCCGACAAAAAAGCTAAGCGACACCAAGTAAAGAGCGACCCAACGCCTTTTGGTTTACGAGGTAGAGTGGCTCCGCCTCCTGGACTAGCCTGGCGCCATTTCCCCATCCGGTTAGGGACCCTGTCTTGCCATCTGAGCTGCCCAGTGAAACAGGTCCCTCCCAGCCAGGAGCACAGTCACTGTTTTGTTCAAAGCCTGACGCTCCGGCCACAGGTACCGTGGTGACGTCACGCTTCTCGGTCCGAGGCCTCAGGCCAGGTGTGCCCAGAATGCGCAGAGCTGCCCACGGGCCACCAGGTAGCAGCTGCTGACACCTGGCTGGTGCCTGGGCTGGGCTGGGCTCTCTTACTCAGTGGCTGCGGGGCTCCACGTCCCAGGCCCATCCTTCCTCACCGTTTGTCCCCATGCTTCTGGGGACGCAGACAGATGGGGTGAGGTTCCGTATTGGAACTTGGGCCTTTGTCTCTCTTGCCCTCATATTCTGAGGGCAGAGCCCCCCCCAGGGAAACCCAGAGCCCCCCATCTCCACCCGGCCCAGGTTGAGGGTCTAAGGCTCGCAGACAGGGTTTCACTCTGTGAGCTATCCCGCGCTTCCAGACCATGTGATGGTACTGCCGGGCCAGATCCCGACGCAGACCCCCCTCGGGCCTCAGTCCACAGTCCGCGCTGCAGGGACCCAGGCTGCAGGGACCCAGGGCTCTTCCATGGGCAGCTGGAGAGCCCAGAGACCCACCCCTACCCCAGCCTACACCCAGCCCTGCAGACGGAGCCCCAGGCACTTGGGAGTAGAATCACCTCCCCACCACCGTCTCCGTCTCCGGGAGGGGCTGGACTTGGCCATTAGTGTTCCTGCTTAAGGCCCAGAGGTGCCCGAGGCATCTCTCTGCTTTGCTGACTCTCCTTGTGTGGGAGGCTGCAGTCTACTCCCTCTGAGCCCAGTGTGTCACCTCTGCGAGCTCCTCTGCTCACCTGTGAGACAGGTGAGGTGACCTCATGTCCTGGTAGATGAGTGTTAGGGCCTTGAGCTCAGGCCCAGCTGCCAGCCCCCCTCCCTCCCTCCTCCTCCCCCTCCCCCTGCCCTCCCCCTTACTCCCTCCCCTCCCCTCCCCCTCCCCTCCCCCTTACTCCCTCCCCCTCCCCCTTACTCCCTCCTCCTCCTCTCCCTTCCCCCTCTACTCCTTCCCCCCTCCCCTCCCCTCCCCTCCCCCCTCCCCTCCCCTTCCCCTCCCCTCCTCCTCCCCCTCCAGCTCCTCTCCCCTCCTTCCCCTTCCTTCCCCCTCCTTCCCCTTCCTTCCCCCTCCTTCTCCCATCCATCAGAATCACTTCAGTCCACAGCAGGTGACAGGGAGCTGCAGGCCGTCCTGGCTGGCACTCTTGAAAATGCCAAGTGCTTGCTTCCTGGAGTTGCATCAGCCCCTTGTTTTTTCAGTATCAGTGTCAGCGACTCTTTTACTGGAACGAGAGGTGACCGTATTCACGGTTCCTTGGCCTGATGTCCTCCTCGAAGCCCCCAGCATCCTACGTGGATTAAGAGCGGGCCACGGGGCTCAGTATCTCATGCTTATTCCCGTGTCACTGTGTTGACACAGGGACCGTCCCACTTGTTAGCAGAGGGTCACTCAGAGGCCCCGGGCGGCCGGGTGTGACCGAAGGGCAGAGCCGTCTGTCCACGCAGCTCTCCAGTGAGGGTTTACACACCTCGTTTCCAGGGGCTGCCCTCTGCCCAGGCAGCAGCGTCGTCCTTCTGCCTCCGCTGTCCCCCTTCGGACACATGCTTCCATTTGGCCGGGAGCCCTGTGTCTATCGGTGCTGGGCTGGAGGGTGGACATTTGTGGCCAGCTGCCCGGCGCCGGGGCCCCTGGTGACCCCCACCCGGCATCCGTCTGAGCTTCCCGCCCTGGGCGGCTCCGGACGTGCCGAAGCAGGCGGCGAGCGTGGTTAATGGCTGGCAACCCACGGTCCCCGCTTCCCGCTTCCTGCATGGACGCCAGCCGCCGGGGGCCAAGGGTCGTGCTCGCCACCCCTGCCCGGCTGCAGAGGCGGGGTCAGAGGGTCTCTGGGCGCCGGGCCTGGCCTGGAGCAGGGGCTCAGTGCTCTGCGGGCTGGGGGGGGATCTCTGGGTCCCAGCTCCCTTTTCTGTGAAGACAGAGGCAGCTCCCTGACACCGCTTTAACACAAGCTTGTCACTGCCAGCCTTCAAAGTGTCGGCCTTGGGACAGCTGCCCCTCTGTCTGCACCCTGACTGCAAGGGGTGGGGGGACATGCAGGCATGCATTCTGCCCTTGTCCACGTGGTTCCCTCACTCCCTCTCTCCCAGGAGAAGGTGTGCTTCTGGCCACACCAGCTGGAACTGGGGACTGGTTCTGGATCCGCTCCCCTCTTGTCGAAACGCCACCTCACGCGGAGCGGCGGCTGGGCTCCAGAGCTGCAGGCGTGTGGCTCCGGCCTCTCGCTTCGTTCGTGACACTTGCTGTATTTCTCCACGACGCACTTGCACTCTCCCCCAATGGGAGATGCAGCGGCTACTCTTTGGGGACACAGGGCAGTAGAAGGAATGTTTACGTAGTTTATAAAACCCGGAGGAAGCTTCTTTCCCCGCCCGTGACCCGCACAGGGTGGCCCCCTCCCTGGCCTGGGCGCTCCTAGCACCCAGCATCGTGAGGAGCTGTTCTCCCGGCCGGCCGATGGGTGTTGAGAGTTGCAGGTGTTGATTAAAAATGCCTTTCCCGCGTCGTTTGCCTCGACACGGGACGGGTGGTTGTCACCAGCTGTCCGGTGGAGGCTGGGGTTCGTTTCCGGCTGAGGAAGCAGGTGCTGTGGCCCAGGTCCCCTGGGCAGCTTGCACGGTTGAAGCGGAAACCTGCGGGTGTCCGGCCCGCCTTTACGCACCGCTGGGAAGGGCAGGCTCCCCCAGCCGACACGTGTGGGTGGCGGGGATGTGCATAGGCCGCCCTCGACCTTGAGGGGGACCTCACTGGGGCCTGGTCCTCTCTAGGTTGGAGCAAAACGTCTAACCCGCCAGAGGCTCCTGAGGACAACGACGGCTGGTCCAGCGCCGAGGAGCCGGTCAACTCCTCGGACGCAGAGGAGGAAGGGAGAGCGGGCCTCAGGAAGCTGGTAACCTTGGCTCCCACCTCGTCCGCGGCACTGCTGGTCCCGGGGGCAGGGAGCCAGCAGTGCAGCTCAGGGGGCCGCGCCTCCTAGGGCTTAGGGAGGACCTTCAGGTGCCAGGGCCCCTTGGCTGTGTGCCCGCCCTCCTGTAGTTCTCACCAGACCACCTCACGGCGGACAGTGCACACCTCTGACCTGCCCCTCAGAGGAGCTTTCTTAAAGCTGCGTGTGTACCGCCGTCTGTTTCAGAGAATCGCACTGTCTGAGGTACGGATTTGCTTCCTAAACAAAGTCCTGTTTTAGCACGAGCAGCAGAGGAAACTATTTATATATTAAGTCATCAGAGTCAGGACGGTAGCAACAGTTATTTGCTGCCCGCTCAGTGCTGCCCTGGTCCACACCTGGTTTATCGCAGCGAGCAAAGCACCCCAGAGCTGGAGGGGTAGACACAGGTAACTGGAGGAGAGCGCAGGGAGAGTCTCGGGTGGCCAGGGCAGCCTTTCCCGAGGAGGCCTGAGGGTGAGAAGAGCCGGCCAGGGCGTTGCGGGGCCAGTGGGGGAGCCTAGGCAGGCGGGCAGGGAGGCGGGCGGGCGGGGAGGCAGGTGGGCGGGCGGGCAGGCCTGCTGGTTGCATTCCGCTCGCGGTGCAGCAGGAGGGTGCGAGGTGCTGCTCAGGGTGTCCAGAGGGTGCAGCTGCTCCCGTGAGGGTAACGGACACCGGCCTGGCTTTCCCTGCTCCCAAGCCTGGTGGCGCGTGACCCCTGCACAGTTCAGGGGCTCCCAGTCATGTGTCTCGCTGCCCGTGAGGCCGCAGCCCCACAGTCCAGCAGAATGGCCTCCCCTTCTCAGAGTCCGTGTCGCGCAGCAGCTCCGTCCACAGGTGTGCTGAGCACCTGCTGTGTCAGGCACTGAAGGCAAACAGGGGACAAGGTGGACAAGAATCCCCCCTCTCCTGGGGTGAAAGACTAGTAAAAGGCAGAGCGTGTGCCTTGAGGGCAGAGGCGTGACCCAGTAAGAGGTGCAGCAGGTGCAAAGGCCCTGCGGCCGCAGGAGCTGGGTGTAGTGTGAGCACTGGGGCGCAGCCAGGGGCACCGCACAGGCTGGTCAGGTTTAGTGGTCGCCACGTGAGACCGAGCGTCTCCCTGGACGAGGAGACCTTCCCAATGTAAGGCCATAGTCCCACCGGAAGCTCTGCGAATGGCAAGGCTCTCGTCCTTCCCGGGACGCTGGACGCTGGGCACCGGCAGCTGCGTGCCACGTGTGCCATGCGCCCTGCCGTCCCCTCCCCAGGTCCCCGGGAAGTACACCGTCACGGGGCTGGACGAGAAGGGGGGCCCCGACGCGCTGGTCCTGAGGAGCGGGGACGAGGTGGAGCTGGTGCAGGAGGGCGACGAGGGCCTCTGGTAAGACCGCCCGCGCGCCCCCCCGCAGCCCGCGCGCGCTACCGCACCCTGACCGCGCCCCTTGCAGGTTCGTGCGGAACGTGAGCTCCGGCGGCGAGGGCTGGCTGCCAGCCCGCAACCTGTCCGCGCTCCTCGGCCAGCGCGGCGCCCCCGGGTGCCTGAGCAGCCCAGGTACGGGCCGCTGAGCAGCCCAGGCGCTGCGGCGAAGGCGGGGCCGGGGGCGGGGCCAGGGGCGGGGCCAGGACGCGCGGCAGCCGCTCGCCTGCTTGTCCGCAGAGTCCAGCGCGGGGTCCGCCCTGCTGAGCGCCTCGTCCAGCTGCAGCGAGAGCTGCGCGGCCGCCCTCGCGGACCTGCAGGGGTAGCGCCGCGGCCACCCCGCCTGCGGCCCTGGGAGCTGGCCTCTGCTCAGGCCGGCGCGGCGTGGGGAGGGGCCGGCGCCCACAGAACCGTCCACGGAACCCCGGAGCCGCCGCGGCCCCAGACGAAGGTTCGGGAAGAGTCCGCCCTGCGGCCTCGGCGCCGGGACCGCGCGCGCGCCCCAGGGCGCAGGAAGAGCGCGGCACCGCGGCTTCCTCGGGGAGTCGGACGGACGGGGCTGCAGACGACAGACCTCTGGTGCAGAAGGGCTCCCGGGACTCCCCTTCGGCCTCGGCCGCAGCCGCTCCCCTTTGGTTTCCGACGTTTCTGGTCCGGTGCTTTCTGCAGGAACACGCGTTCTGTGGAGCTGCTTCCAAAAGAAGTGACCGATTCACTGACCCAGCGGCTTGGTGCGGGGGCAGGAGGCTAGTTTGTCTTATACACATTTTTTTTTAAAGCAAGGATTAATTCTACGGCCATCTTTTTGGTGATACTTTGGCCTCTGATCTTTACCAAGAATCACTGTGTTTACGTGAAATGACAATTTCATACTGTATTTGATATACAACTATTTTTTGTTACTGGGGTTTACATGGCGCTGAATGATTTGGGGGACACGCTCTCGTGGAAACAGCCCACCTGGTCACAGGTGAGTGGAAGGACATCCCTCGGTAGAATCAGGCAGCGTTTCTACAAACACAGGCAGTTAGAAACCAAGGAAATTCCTTCACCTGTGTAGGTTAGTTTTCAAACGAAAATGTGAGCTATAATTTAAAATATTAACCTTCTTTTCTACAGAAGAACACGGGGGACTCGAGTTTTTAACACTTCACTGAATTAGGGTATTTCTGTTATTTTTAAAGACTGTGTAAAGATGCAGTTTTTGCAGGTGTCACCTGAACCGATGCTGTCACAGGAGCCCAGGGAAAATCTGAGCTCCCGCCCCCCCCCCGCCTGGCATGTCCTGTGTGGAGCTGTCGTGAGCACAGCAGAGTTTATCTTATTCAAATCAAGGCAGAACTGGAAAGAAAACTCTTCTGTTTTACTGTGTTTTGTGTTTCAGAAACGAATTCTGTTCCCTGGAAACGCTTCTTTCTGGGTCTGATTGGGGCAGATATTTTTGTATGTGTGTATATATGTCGATGTGTGTACATGCGTCCCCACTGTGAGGGGTGTATTTATAGCCTCCAAGCTGCTGGCGATGTGTCGCTTTACAGCCTCCCGAGCCCCAGGCCCCTGCAGCCCAGCCCACGGGCTCCGCGTCCTTGTGCAGGGCCAGACCTCTCTGGAGTGCGTAGTGGACGGCGTACAAGCTCGGCAGCTTTCCTCCTGGTGTATAAGTTATTTGGAAAATGATGCTTCACGTAATTTACTGAATATATTGATTGTTCAGGCACCGTTCCTGCCATCCCAGCCTGGGACTGGCCACCATTTTTGCGATCTCTTCCTCATAAAAGCACTTTAAAACCTCATGTTTCAGTCACTGTTCCTTTTTTTTTTAACTGCTGATGTAAGTGAAATTTAAAAATCCGAGTTCTTTACTGCATGGCTGGTGTTTGAATAAACATCAGCACCTCTTGCTGTCGGCCGTCCTCTGTAAAGGCACAGGATCTGGAACTGGGTGGCCCTCACTGGAACGCCCCCCCCCCCCCAGATGCCAGCGTGCGCCGGAGGGGCCCAGGGCGAGTGGGGCCTCCTGACCCCTGAGCCCCCTCCCCTCCCCCCTCTGTCAGGGCTTCTCCTGCAGGAATAAGATAGGGTGAACTCTGTACCTGTGCTCGGCCAGCTGGGAGAAATAGTACAAGTGTCAGTGAGCGTAGTGGCTCCTCGAAGCCTGCAGCGTCCCCTCCACCTCTGCGGGGACCCCCGTCACCCTGGACCTGAGGGCCTCTGTCCTTCGCATTGGCCTAATTCACGCTGATGCCCTACGCCTGGCAGGTCACTTGTCTGCGGAAACCCGGTTCAGTGGTGATGCTCTGAGAAGCCCTAGAAGGAGCAGAGTCTTTTCTTCACCCCCGAGCCTTGTCCCTACTGGGCCTGTGGTCAGGACGCCCCTCACGTGGCTCCAAACACAGGTGCAGCTCAGCTCCGTTCGAGGGAAGCCAGGGGCACCGGGCTGAGAGCACCCCCTAGGATCCCTGTCCGCCTGGACCCCAGAAGGTGATCCTGCCTGGATATAGGGTCACTGCAGGTGCAGTTGGTTAAGATGGGGTCATGGTGGCCCCTAGTCCAATGGCTGGTGTCCTTATAAGGAGCAGGAAATTTGGACACACACACACACCAGGCGGGAGCTGGAGGGCTGGCTCAGCATGTCAGGGGTACCAAGGGCCACCAGAGCCCCAGGAGCTGGAAGAGGCCGGAAGGACCCTCCACAGAGCCTCTGGAGGGAGCTGGGCCCTGGGACACCTGCCCAGACCTGGGACTGGATAGATTCCTGTCGCTGGAGCCCCTGGGGGCGGTGCTGGGTCAGGCGGCTGGAAAGGAGCACTGAGTCAGTGAGCAGTGACCGCGCCGTACTCGGTCTGAGAAGGTGCGCACGCAGCCCTGGAGCCGGAGGAAGCCCCGGGCAGTGGCCGCACCGGCAGGGGTGGCAGGTGGCGCTTCTGGAGCCCTCGCAGGACAGTGCACACCCCCAGGCTCTCGGCAGGACGAGCAGCCCCGCTGCCCCGCAAAGGAAGTAGGGCTCAAAGGAATGAGCCCCTTCCTCCCCAAGCTGGGAGGAGACGGACCCTGACAGCACCCTGCCAGGTGGTCTGACTCCAGAGCTGCTGCACCCACTGGGCCCAGGCGGCGCCACGAAGGGCTGTGAGAGTCCCTCCCCTCCCCCTCCTCTCCCCCTCCCCCCTTCACAAATAAATTCCTGTATAACTGAATTCCTAAACAATTGTTGACAGTGACAAATAGAAATTCCAGAGGTGATAAGTAAAATGTTGTCCTCTAAGGACTGCCTTCCATCTGGGGAGGGAGTAGCGCCGGACCGCCTGGAGCAGCTGGGTCTCCCTGCTCCCCCTCTGAAGATAAATGCGCAGAGCTGGTGTCCCCAGCCTCCACCCGTTTATGGAGAGGAGGCTGGACGCCCGAGTGAGGCTTGCAGGGTGACCGCCAGCCCAACGGGCCCAGGACAGTACCAGTTAAGTCTGGAAAGTCCAGCGTCCTGAGAAACCCTTTCGTGCCTGGCGGCCAGGATAGCTGGTCACCCCAGCTGGTGGCCTGGGCCCAGGAGGGCATGAGGGACAAGACCCGGGCACCCCAGGGCTGAGACGGGGGCAGGGGCTCCGCAGGGGGCGCGCACCCCTCCCCCTCGCGCTCCCAGAGGGGCCCTTCGGCTGAGAAACCCGGCCTCCCCTGTGACAAGATATTCACATTCACGCCCCAAACCTGCTCCCCTTTCCCAGTACCATCACTGCGGGGGACGGCTCTCCACCTGCACTTTAGTTCTGTTCCCCAGCTTACCGTCCTAGGTCCTCGGGCTGCAGGCTTCTGAGCCGCATTTGAGCTGCACACGCCACCGGACACGCATCCCGACGCCCCGCCCGAGTCTCCTCTCGGACAAGGAGCCTGACTCCCCAGGCCCGTGCCCTGGGGCGGCCCGTCTGTCCGGTCAGCAGGCACTGGGCGGGGGACCGCACGCCCGTGTGCTTGGGAGGCGAGGCCTCCCTCCCCCACCCTCTCGGGCTCTTGGAGAACTTTGCCCGCCTCCCCACCTGGAAAGTCAACAGACAAAGCGACCCAGGGCCTCGCCATGGCTCCTCGGCTCCGGGGGCTGGCCCTCCTCTGCCTTCTGCTGGGCCTGCGGGGTTCCCTGGTGGCAGGTACGCGAGGGAGGTTTCCCCATTCACCCAGCGGAAGGGCAGCCGACCCCCAAAGCCGGCCCATGTGCTGGGCGCTCCTGTTTGCTGGCAGCTCTGCTCTGATCTGCTCTCCTTCCGAAAGGCAAACGGTGCCCAGGGCCTCGCCCAGCATTTGGAGGAAAGGCTTCGGGGAATTATTTTCCAGACTTTTGGGAGCCGTGGCGTCCGCCGGCCACAGTGGGCACCCCCCGCCTGCCGCCAACACCCCCCCACCCCCTGGCACAGGATCTGGGGCTCAGGGGTGCCTCTCTCACTCTGCTCTCTCGGCCTCTCGGTGGGGGGCTGGTGCGAGGGACGGTGTGGGGACGCCGGACCGTGATGATCTGCCACCACGCCAGTGACCCCTGCACCCCGTCCTCGCAGACGCTGGGAGGCCTGAGCCGGTAACACGGGGACGGCTCTGTGAGCTGTCATCGTGACTCTCCAGCCCCGAGGGGCGGCCGAGGTGGGAACCGGGCACCGACACTGTCCCGTAAAGTCCGGCTCACGTCGTCCCTGAGATCCCACGGCCAGACTCTGGGGTCCGAGAGGCAGAGCTGGTGCCGCCGTGGTCCCTCCTGCTTGTCTTCTTTTTTCACTTAATATCGCACCTTCTTAAGCATCACGGGGCACCATCGTTTATGCTTCAGATTGTCTCCAGCTTTCCTGATGGCTGGGTCTCTGCAGGTCTCAGAGCATTTCCTTGGGATAAACTCCTAGAAGCGAAGGGACCAGGTCAAGGGCGTGAACGTGTTGCGATGACTCACTGAGCACATTGCCTTCCTCCGGCACATAAAGCTGTGCAGTGCTCCCATTGCAAACTCAGCCAGGCCTGTGGACAGGAGCCCTCTGACTCGCATTACCTAGCAGAAGGGATGGTGGGAACACTTCCTGTGGAGGGCGGGGTGGGGGACGGGAGGCTGTGGGCCCCCCCGGGCGTCCAGCGTCTCACGGCCCGCCCTCCAGTCTTTGTCTCCCAGGAGCAAGCCCACAGTGTCCTGCACAGGCCCCGGCGCGCCAACTGGTTGCTGGAGGAACTGTGGCCTGGATCCCTGGAGCGCGAGTGCAGGGAGGAGTTCTGCTCCTTCGAGGAGGCCCGGGAGATCTTCCAGAGCAAGGAGAGGACGGTGAGCTCGCCTGGGGCCAGCGGGCGTGCGGCGGCCACCCCGTGGTTGTGAAGCCTGCTTTGATTCTCACGACAACCCTGCGCGTTTTACTTCATTGGCCAAAAGATTCCGCGGGAATCCCTTTTACTGATGGGGCCTCTGCGGTCGGCAGAGCCTCTGCGGTCGGTCCCGCTCAGCGGGTGACTGGACAGTCGATGCAGCATCCGAGGAGGAACTGGGGGCTCAGGGAGCGGGGGTGTCTTGTCCGCGTTCACAGCTCGGACGTGGCGCAGCTAGAGCCTGACTTGGGCGAGGAAACCTGTGACCTCTGGTGGCCTTAGCAATGGCGGGTGGATATTAGGACAAAACTCGCTTCCCCTGGATGCACCCACCTCGCCTCCAGAGGAAAAGTCTGGCTTTCAGAGCCCATCACGAGGGCCAGGTCAGAAGCCCCCCAGCCCGCCAGCTCCTTCCGCAGGGCCATATGCACTGCCTCTGGCGCACGCCCGCGTCACGCACCTTCCTCTTTGCTCCCTCAGAATCAGTTCTGGATTTCTTACAACGGTGAGTACGTGCCCGGCCGACGTGATCTACCCGCCAGCCCCTCTCTCGGCATCCTAACTCTGACTTGCCCACAGACGGGGACCAGTGCGCCTCCAGGCCCTGTCAGAACGGGGGCTCCTGCGAGGACCAGCTGCAGTCCTACCTCTGCTTCTGCCTGGATGGCTTCGAGGGCCGGAACTGTGAGACGGGTGAGGACAACCGGGGCCCCCAGGGGGGCTGCTGAGCACGGCCTGGGGGGAGGTTGGCCTCCGTGACCTGGAAGGGCCTCAACCTGAGAGTCTCGGATCTGGTGTTCTCAGGTGCTAATTCTTCCACTTGTGATGCCCTGTCCCCTTCTGGGCTCCCGGCACTGGGAAATTCTGACGCACCCGGAGGGGCCCGGGGAATCACTGCATCTCCGTCAGCTCCACACATCCCCATGGCGAGGTGGTTGGGGAAGCTCGGCCTTCCCTACTTGGTGTTACAAGGGTAGGCCCAGTATTACAGCATCACACAGCTCAGGGCTCCCCAGACCAGCCTCAGCGTCAGTCATCTGCTAGGTCAGCCAGCGTGCTCTGAAGGCCGACACAGGCACGGTTACAGTTACCACACGGAAAGGATATGGGTTCAAACAGCCGAGGGGCCAGGTGTGAGCTCCCAGCGGCTTCTTCCCGGGAGCCCTGTGGATGGTGTTCTGTTCTCCGAGACCATGTGGGACAGAACTTACAGAGACTCACCCGCCAGGGACGCGCCCACAAGCCCCAGTGTCCTGAGGTCCCACTGGGGCTCAGGCACAAGGATGTGGCTGACCCCCATGTCCAGCCCTTCCAGGGGTCACGCTGATGCCAGGTGGCCCCAGGCCCCCAGGAAAACAACACACTTATCAGGCAGCTCAAATTAAAGTGGACGACTTCATCAGAGGGGGCAGTCACTTCCTGGGATCCCTCCCCACCTGTGAACATTCTGATGCCGCCTAGCTCGTCTCAAAGGACCACGGTCAAAGAGGGAGGGCAACGGCCAGGGAGGAGGGTCCCCACCGGTCACCTGGGGCTTGGGTGCTCAGCGGTCCTGGTGTGAATTCACCTCCAGGACAGGCCCTGGACTTGCAGAGCGAGCCAAGCCCGTGTCCACAACAAAGCTCCCTTTTCCAGAGGCAGGTTGGCCAGCGGCCAGCCCGGGCAGCTCCCCGGGGCACCAGGCCCCGGCTGCAGACCAGCCTCCTGGCTCTGACTGCTCGCGGGCAGGCCTCCGATTGAGTCGGACTCGTCCACCGTCCCCAGGGGCCTCTGCTTTCCCCAGCCCGGGAGGGATGACGTTGTGGAGGCCACAGCGTGCCAGCCCCGCATCCCCACTGGCGAAGCTGCTCAGACGTGGGACCCTGCCCCAAACTCCAGGTCGTGCCCTTCTGGGTCAGTCTGCGGAGTGGGCTGGTGCCAGGCTGTCCCTGGAGCCGGAAGCTGGGCGCCACCTTCCTGCAGAACACAGCCCCTGGCCCAGGCCTGCTTGCCCTGACCGGGCCCCTTGTCGGCCATGCCCTCTGCCCTCAGACAAGAAGAGCCAGCTGATCTGCCCGAATGACAACGGTGGCTGTGAGCAGTACTGCAGGGATGACGCGGAGGCTGGGCGCACCTGCTGGTGCCACGAGGGGTACGCGCTCCAGGCGGACGGGGTGTCCTGCACGGCCACAGGTAACAGGTCCTCGGGGACCAGGTCTAGGGCTGGTGGTTTCATTGTCCTGATACACGTCTCCCCGTTGGCTACAAGATGGGGTGGGGGGAAGCATAGCATCACTGAGCATCTACCAGGCACTGCCGGCGCGCTCTGCGCGTCGCGGCAGAGGGGAAGCTGGGGTGGAGGCGGCCGCCCCGCCCCCAGAGCAGGGAGGGGCCACGGTGGGCGGGGCGGAGCCCCGGAGCCGGGGGGAGGTGCAGAAGGCGTCGCTCGCTGCCCACCCCCGCTCCCCGCGCAGCACCACACCCAGTGTCTGTACTGACGGCAGCACGGTTCTGGATTCCAAGTCTCTTCAACGGCAAGCACTTCTGGGAAAATGGAAAACGTCTCCAAACCAGCCTAAAGGCGACGGGGCTGCAGCCCCCAAAGCTGACCCCACCCCCAGCCCTGCGTCTCTCCATAGGTGGATGGACCCAGCCTTGTCTAGGAAGCCTGAAACTCAGCTGCCGCCTCTAAAGGCTTTCTTTTCTGGCCTGGGGCTTTCCTGGAGCAGGAAGGAAAACTTAGAGCCCGTCAGAAGAGCAGCCCGATTGTCTGAGATGCCGGTCACCTTACACAGCTTATCCTTTACACCTTTAGTGACCTCAAGCTGCACGTCTTCCCCCCTTGGAAAATGCGCGGGACCCAGTCTCCAGGACCCTGGGCCATCTGCTTCCCCGGCAGCTCCTGCAAGGGCCTGCCGCAGCCCCGGGCAGGACCAGAGGCGCAGCCGCCCGTCCGCAGGGCCCCTGGCCTTTCTCACCAGCACCCCACACATCCCCACGTCTTGCTGGATTTGTTTTACACAGTTGAATATCCGTGCGGAAAAATGCCTGTTCTGCAAAAAAGAAACGACAGCAACCCCCAAGGCCGAATCGTGGGTGGTCACGTCTGCCCCAAAGGGGAGTGCCCCTGGCAGGTAAGGCTCCAGGAGCACTGGGTCGAACGTGGGTGACGATCCCGGGCATGCACAGAGCAGTCCAGCCCCGGCGGGCCCACCGTCTGGCCACTCCCTTAGCTGGATGGAAGCGGCCCGTAAAGCAGCCCCCATCCGGGGTGCACGGGAAAGGGGGGCCCCCATCCGGGGTGCACGGGAAAGGGGGGCCCCCCAGGCAGCCACGACGGGAACGCGAGCTTCCAGCATCTGCTGTGCCCTTGTCAGGCCATGCTGAAGCTGAATGGGGCGCTGCTGTGCGGGGGCTCCCTGCTCGACACCGTCTGGGTGGTCTCCGCAGCCCACTGTTTCGACAGACTCAGAAGCTGGAGGAACCTGACAGTGGTGCTGGGTAGGTTGCGTGGCGCCTCCTTCTGCCGGGAGACGATCCTTGAATGATAACCGCGGGGCCAAGATTTGGGGCTTCCACGACCAGTGACCTTCCCCACAAAGAGAAGTGGCAGCGTCTGGGCAGACCCCATACCCACAGCGCCGCTGTGGCCACCCCCTCAGCCTCTCTGCCACCCAGATGCGGCCCTGGGGTGACGCTGCTCCCGCCAAGGTCCCCGAAGGGGTGCCCCACCCAAGGCTGCGCTGCCCGGTGGGTTTAGGGGACGACGAGGACCCCAGGAGGGCCAGGCCCCGTCTGGAAGAACCAGGGGAACGGGGCACCCTCTCCTCACCCAGCCATGGCTGCCCGCCCGACCCCCTCACCTGCCTCCAGCACCTCGGGGGCCATATCCGCCCCGACTCACACCCACGCCGACCCCCCCGGCAGCCCCAGGAGGCTGCTCGCCCACCGGGGGTGGGGGACGCAGGGCCCCTCCTGCCCGACGGGAGACACTGGCCCGGGAGGCGAGGCGGGGAGTGAGTGGACGGTCCGCCCCCGCCCCCGCCACAGGCGAGCACGACCTCAGCCAGGACGAAGGTGACGAGCAGGAGAGGCAGGTGGCTCAGGTCATCATTCCCGACAAGTACGTCCGGGGCAAGACGGACCACGACCTGGCCCTGCTGCGCCTGGCGCGGCCCGTGGCCCTCGGCGACCACGTGGCGCCCCTCTGCCTGCCCGAGCGGGCCTTCGCGGAGCGGACGCTGGCCTTTGTGCGCTTCTCGGCCGTCAGCGGCTGGGGCCAGCTCCTGGAGCGCGGCGCCACGGCCCTCCGGCTCATGGCCGTTCACGTGCCCCGGCTCCTGACCCAGGACTGCCGGCAGCTGTCGCGCCGGAGGCCCGGAGGCCCCGTCGTCACTGACAACATGTTCTGCGCCGGCTACACGGACGGCAGCAAGGACGCCTGCAAGGGGGACAGCGGGGGCCCGCACGCCACCCACTTCCAGGGCACCTGGTACCTGACGGGTGTCGTCAGCTGGGGCGAGGGCTGCGCAGCCGCCGGCCACTTCGGCGTCTACACCCGGGTCTCCCAGTACACGGCCTGGCTCCGCCGTCTCATGGGCTCCCCACCACCCTCGGGGGGCCTCGTCCGGGCCCCGCTGCTGCCCTAGCACCCGCCCCGCAAATAAAGCCGCCATGTGTGCCCGGTCTTCCCGCGCCAAAGCCGGAAATTCTCCTGTGGTTCTTGGGGCGGGGGAGGGGGAAGCGGAAACAGAGACAGAGAGACAGAGAGGGAGACAGGGAGACTGACAGAGAGAGACTGAGGGATGGAGAGACAGAGAGAAACCTGAGGGAGATTCTGAGCAGCTGGAGAGAAAGAGAGACTGAGTGTCAAAGAGGCAGAAGGGGGGGGAGGGTAACGACAGAAAGTGGCACACTGGGCAGAGCACGCGGGGGCTGGGTGCGCCAGGCCAGCAGCAGGGGCGCGAGTGTCCACCCCCGGTGACGTGTCCACCCGTGGTGACGGTGCCACTTCCCCACACATTCGCCTCTCACTCAAGCGTTTCATCTTCATTGCAGATAAACTGTTAGCATCCGCCACTCACTGTGCTGAATATCCTTCCGGATCTTTTCTTTTCTTTTTATAAATTTATTTATTTTTGGCTGCATTGGGTCTTCGTTGCTGCGCGCAGGCTTTCTCTAGTTGAGGCGAGCGGGCGCGACTCCTCCTTGCGGTGCGTGGGCTTCTCACTGCGGTGGCTTCTCTTGTTGCAGAGCATGGGCTCTAGGCGCACGAGCTTCAGTAGTTGCGGCACGTGGGCTGTTGTTGTGGCTCACGGGCTCTAGAGTGCAGGCTCAGTAGTTGTGGCACACCGGCTCAGTAGTTGTGGCTCACAGGCTCTAGAGCGCAGGCTCAGTAGTTGTGGCGCACGGGCTTAGCTGCTCCGTGGCATGTGGGATCTTCCCGGACCAGGGCTCGAACCCATGTCCCCTGCACTGGCAGGCGGATTCTTAACCATTGCGCCACCAGGGAAGTCCCCAGATCTTTTCTAAGTGTGCGAACTTTACGGTAACACGCGACCTCATGCTCTGCACACCTGCTCCCCCACTGACAGCAAGCAGCTGAGCCTCCTCCAAGCCCCCGGTGGCTGCCTGCCCTCCCCGAACTGTCCAGAGGCATTTCACGGAGACCCTCATGTTTATCTCTGAGCAGGTCTCCTTCACAATCGCCAGCTTCACTAAAGTGAACCTTGCATGAGGCTGTTTCCAAACACAACAGCCCTCATGGATTTGGAGGCTATAGTCCCCAACCCTGAGGACTGGGTGTCTCTTCCAGCTGAGGCCCCAGCAGATGACCCCTGCCTGGGGACCAGCAGGGATGTTCCAAAAATGCAGGTTCCCAGGTCCTGCCCAGCTCAGTGGGATAGGGGTGAGGCCCCTTGACCTACCTTCTTATCGAGTCCCTCAGGTGATGGGCACACAGGCCTCATGTTGGGAAGAATGAGGAACCAGGGACCAGGGAGGGGAGCGCCTGACCCCACCTGAACCCAGCCAGGCGGGCAAGGCCACCGCGGCGGGCGCCCACCTCCTCAGGACTCGCCCGTCCCAGCCTGGGACGCCGTGCTTAAAGTGCCAGACGTGCTCCGGCGGACAGTCCGGCCTGTTGAGTAACCAGGGCTCCGCAAGCCTGGCCACGTGCTCACCATCTGAGCCTTTACAGAAACACTTTGCTGCCCCATCAGGTGGTGGTTTCTGGGGTTCTCGCCGGGCACACGTCGAGAGCTCCGACCTTGGGCCAGACCTCCTGGGGTGGCTCTGGCCCCCTCAGAGGCACCACCAACCCTCTCTGCCCCTCGTTTCGTCTACAAGATGAGGCCCGCTGCCATGCTTGTCGTGAGGATGAAACTGGTGCAGGTAAAATGAGGCACTGGGAGGACAGGCCACCTGGCCAAGGCCAGGAAAGCCGATATGCAAATGTCCAGGTGCCCCCAGCTCACAGCTCAGGCTGCAGACACTCGAGGAATTCTGCAACCAAAATGCCTGAGGTCTCCGGAGGCCCTGAGCCCAGTGGGCCTCTTGTTTCTTCCTGGAAATGAAAACTGGCTGGACTCCTCTTCCTGGGAAGAAAAGGGGATGTGGGGTTCAAGGGGCCAAGCCAGGAGCCCACTCAGACCCACAGGGGTTCAGCAGGTCGTGGGTGGGCTGCTGGCTCTGCCCTGCTTTCCCCGGCCTCACTGCTGTGGTGGGCGCAGTGCCAGGCCAGCCGCAGTGCATCACCCGCATGGACCATCTCCCCTCGCCAGGCGCGGGGAATCCAGTCTCGCCCCACACGTCCAGCAGTGCGGAGACAGGGCAGCACAGAGATCAGGCGAGCCAGGCCCAGGGACCAGGCTCTGCACATCACACTGACCACCCTGCGAAAGACCAGCCTGGCCTGGGCGCCCAGCAGGAGCGTTCTGGGACATCACCTATTCGTTCAGTCCACTGGTGTTTACTGACCACCTACTGTGTGCCAGACACCCCTCTCCATGCTGGACAGAGCAGCGAACAAGCCAAGCGACCAGGGTGTCATATGTGGGAAGCATCAGGTGTGCTCGGCGCGTGGAACACAGCACAAGCCCCTCATCTCCCAGCACAAGCACCCCACCAGCAGTTCCCAGGCCTCTTCCTCCAGAGCGTGGACTCTGCTGCAGAGCCCCCGTCAGCTGAGAAGCTCCGGCCATGTCCCACACCTGCCACTCCAGGGAGGGGAGGTTCCTGGCTGGCAGATCGGCCCAGGGGCCCGTGTGGTACGCACACCTCCCACCCAGCGTGGGCAGAACGCCCCGGGTCCTAACCCCGCATCCACCACACACGGCCATGGACTAACGCTCCACCTCTCTCTAAACCTGTCCTAGAGAAAAGATGGGCAAATGATACTTGGCTTTTATCGTGGTTGTGAGAACAAAAACAGAGCTAACATAAATGTCTGAAAACTATACAGTGACGTTTTTTTCTCTCTCAGAACAAAGAGCTCCTGTGCCCACAGCAGGCCCCCCGGACACGGTTCCTGACAAGGACAAGGTTGGGCCAGGACCTCCCCACGCCACACAGGCCAGGGTGACCATGCCCTCAGTGCGGTCGCCCGCCCCTACCCTCCCCCCGCCTCCCCTGCCACCGGGCAGGCCCAGGCTCCAATCAGGAGGCTGAGATAAACAGCAGGACACCCAGCCACCCTCCAGCCAGGGGGAGTGAACCTTGCTCCAGAGGCCTGTCACGGCGGGGACGAGTGCTGTCCTCGGCCACACCATGGCGGGCGGGCTGGGCCTCTTCCTTCTCGGCGCCTCCCTGGCTGGCCTCCTGCTGCCGGGGGCAAGTGGTAAGTGCCCCTCACCCTGCAGACTGCAGGGGTGGCCCTGGGGAGGAGGAGGGTGAGGGGTCAGGGCGATGCCCCGGAACTTCCACAGTGTGGAGAGTGGGTGCCCATCCCCCGTGGGAGGCTGGCACGAGAGCCTGGCGGGGTGGTTCCAGCCAGGCGTATCTTAGGGCCAGGTGTGCCTCCCTGTGGGTGGAGAGTCAGACAGCAGATCACGGATCACAAAGACAGAAACATGGGCAGAGAAGGAGGGAGAGAGACAGAGACAGAGAGGGAGGGAGATGGAGGGAGGGGGAGGGGGGCAGTGGCAGAGACAGAGAGAAGCCCCCTTCCTCTGCCGGAGCAAACTGCGAGCACACAGGCTAGGGGGTCACAGGCAGAGAGGAGCTTCCATGGCAGGGAAGAGGATGACAGCCAGTGCCACCACCCACAGGCTGGCTCCGCCAGGGGGCTCTAGGCTTTCTGGGACTCCAGACCTGTCCAAGAGAGGAAGCCAGAAAGGACAGAGCAGAGTGGAGGCAGCCCCGGGGGCCTGTCTGCATGTTTGCACTCTGGGTGACGTGGAAGTTCAGGGGCCCAGGCGCGTGGGAGAAGGAAAGGGTGAAAAGTGAGAAAGAGAAACAAACCAAACAGGACGGGGGGGGGGGGACCAGGTAGGGGAAGGAGGGAGGGGAGGAATGGGTGTGTGGCTTGTATTTCAAAGCAAGCGCTCCCTGGAGGAGCAGATGTTTGGAGTAATGGAGGATGGGCCCACACAGAACAAACGTGGGCCTGGCCTTGCCGGGAAAACACAGGTGTCACTAAAAGAAATGGGGAATTTGGAAGGGAAAGTAATTTGAGGTAGGATCGAGTGCACACTCGGAGTTCTAGACACTCTTTAAAACAACTCTAAGAAGGAGGTATCTAGTTCCCACTTGCCAATATTCAGCAGTAGGTGACCAAGATGCATTTGCCACTCAAGACAGTTCGATTCCGCAGCCCTGTTTTTTAGTTTCGGACATGGGGAGTCTGGAGCTCTGATGTGAGGGCAGACATCCATCGCTGTGAGAGAGCTGAAAACACAGAGCTCACGATGGAAGTTGGGACTAGAAACACCAACTTGGAGAGTCATCTTCCTTATGGTGAGACTCTCAAATCCCCAGCAGAAAAGAGGCAGAGAGCAGGGCAGAGTGCCAAGAAAAGGACCTGAGGGCCTCCCACAGCACAGTGAAAAGGGGAAGAGGAGTGGGTGAGACCGGGGAGACCCAGGCAGCTCGGAAGGGACTACTGAGGGGAGAGGGGAGAGATCCCTGATGGGGGAGATCTCTGAGCCAGCACACTTGAACTGGCAGGTCAATTTAGTGGGCTTTTTTTTTTTAATGAAACAGGACAGAAGTAGAAAATTTTGTCGCAAGTACTATTTTGTAGAAAATAATAGTAAGCACTATTTCTTGAAACTTTTGTTTTACTCTTGTGTACGTGTGTCCTGGGACTTGAAACAAATCATACTTCTAATTGTAGATCGTGCAAAACCGTGTCACCTCCCCACCTAACGCAGAGCTGAGACCTTGAAGGGTGGGGAGGGGGCGCGGAGGGGAACAGCTGAGCCACAGAACGGAGTGGAGGGCCGGGGGAGGCAAGAGGCACCGAAGGGCGAGTTCCAGAAGGAGGGCTCGGGTCTCAGCGCGGGGCCGGGTGTGCGCGTGCAGGACAGGGCAGGTCAGTGGTGGGCGCGCAGGCCCAGGGCAGGCGTCTGACCCGTCACTCGCGGGGGCGGGGGTGGCCCGGGGACGGGACCGCATGTGGGCGAGCACGTGACAGCCGCGTTCCCCACCACAGTGTTCCTGCCCCGGGACCAGGCCCACAGCGTCCTGCAGAGAGTCCGCAGGGCCAACTCGTTTTGGGAGGAGGTGAAGAAGGGAAACCTGGAAAGGGAGTGCCTAGAGGAGGCCTGCTCGTATGAGGAGGCCCGCGAGGTCTTCGAAGACACGGAGAAGACGGTAAGGGGCGGCGCGGCCAGGACGCACTTACAGGGCTGCGGGGGCTTCTGAAGCGCTGTCAGGTCCACCTTAAAACTCAAAATGTTTATCTAAGAACGCGCTGTCGGCCTCGGCAGTGCACAAGGACCCCAGGCCCCGGCTTTTCGCCCAGACACTCAGCCGCCGCCATGCCCGCCAACGGGTTCTGGTCCTGAGACCGCAGGGTGGGTCGGTGCGCAGGCGCAGGACGAACGCGGCGTCGAGGCCCCGTTCCGTGCCTGCGCGGCGGCGGCGGCGGCGGCGGCGGCGGCGGCGGCGGCGGCGGCGGCGGCGCGAAAGCACCCGCCCCTCCCCCGGAAGAGGTGGGGCCTCCGATGCTGCCCCGGAAGTCTCTGAGGTCCGTTAGCCACCTCGCGTCGTGCTGTTGTGTGGCGTTTTGCGTCAGGCCGTGGGGCGGCTTGGCTGCGGTGCAGGGGCCGAGGTGGAGGTGGACGGCCGCGAGCCAAAACTGAGCAACCGAGAGCTGAAGACGCCTGAAGGCTGAGGAGAAAGTGGCGGAGAAGGAGGCCAAGCAGGAGCCCACGAGAGACAGCCTGGCCGCAGATGGCGGACCTGTCCACACCTCGGACAGCGGGCCCATCCACACCACAGGCCCGCAGTGGAGCGTCCAGCGGAGTCTGGGCCCTGGGGGACCCGCGCCACACAGGCTCGTGTAGACTCCCGCCTGCTCGCGGCAGCCTGGACGCCCCCGGCCTGGCTCACCTTAAAGGTGGCAGAAGAGCTGTGCCCTTGGAGGACAGGTCCAGTTGCAAGTCATGGCTGAGTGGCGAAGTGTTAAGTCGGAAGAAGAACTTACTCAAGTCTATAGCAGACTGCCTTGTGGAGTCCAGAGAAGCCTGGGAAAACCGAGGAGCAGAGCCGAGAGTCCCTCAGCTCCACAGACTCGCATTACTGTCTTCTTGCTTCCATGGGCACCTCATCCCCCTTTGGCCGAAAGGTGAGGAAAGGCGGTATCATCGGAGATTCTCACTCCAGCCAGAGTGACTTTGTGAGGAAGAAGTGTATCCCACACGCCAAGATGATCACGTGTAGAATAAGTTTCTTGGAAGAGTTGGGGTTCCTAGATGAACTTCCCATGCTGAATGCCGCCTCACGGGGAGCTGTGACCAAGCTTTCCATCACCTAGCACGGCAACTTGGACATGAACCACGTGTAAGAACTGCTGCAGAACTCCAACTGTAAGATGCTGGTAGTTGGTGGCATTGACTGCATTTGTGATGTCGGATGCCAGTTCCAGACGGTTTGACTCGAACTCACCACTCGTGAGTTTTACCTGGCCGATTATGATCTCGTGAAATCATGGATAGCGTATCAGGGATGCTGAACATGTTACGGGCAGTTACAAGACCACCCACCATCCAGTCAGCCCAGCAGGCCAAACCCATGAGATGGACTCCACCCCACCCTTCTGGAGAATAAGCACAATAGAAGGGCTCAAGAAAAACCTGGGAGTGAAGCTGCCGGAAACTAACCTCTTCAGAACAGAAGAGACCGAAAAAATTATTGATCACATCTGTGTCGCAAAAACTGCTGAATGTCCTCCGCCTCAGACCACAGGTAGACTCCTTGCTGAGCTTGTCAGAGTCCCTGAAAGTGGCTTGCAGCAGCGACCCACTCATCGGTGATCGCCCACAGATAACGGCCAGACAGACTGCTCTGGGTCTCACTGAGCAGGTTGAGTTACTTGTCATGAGGAGGGAAGTGTGCAGTGCTTACACTGGTTAAATAGTCCCATACAGCAGCCAGAGGCTTTTAAGCAACAGGCCAGAGCCACCAACGAGGATGATGTTCATAGATGAAAACTTCTGTACCGCCTGGAATCCAGGCTGCCCCCCACCTGGCTGTGGCATGGACATTGGCTGCATCACCGTGTTTCTCACAGCCTACGGTAACATCAAGGAGGTACTTCTGTTTCCTGCCATGAAACCTGAAGGTAAGGAGAATGTGGCAACCACTGATACATTGAAAAGCACAATAGTTGGCACTTCTGTCTAGAAAATAATAATTGGTAAGTTGTATGACTCAGACATCTTTGCATTCCTGCAAAAGGTCAAGGTCTGCAAGGGAATTCTTGTGTTGCTATCCATTTGACTACCATGGTTCATTTCAGCCACCAGAAGAGAGAAGAGGAATTAAGAATTCATTTTTACTCCTTGTTACCAAGTGAACGATTTCTCTCTTTTAAGAAGTTATTCATAATTTCAGGAACTGTTTTTATTTTTAACTGTTCCTTTAATTCACATACACTTAACAGTTTTTTAGATTATAAAAATAATTGTAGTGCCAAGTTCATGTTCTGCCTTTTTCCTCAGCATCATTTCCCAAACACTCTGCCTTACTGCCTTAGAACTACCATACTTATAATTTTAAAGAGCTAAGTTGTTTGTTTGTTTTGGCCATGCTGCACAGCTTGTGGGATCTTACTTCCCCAAACAGGGCTTGAACCCACGCACTCAGCAGTGAAAGTTCAGAGTCCTAACCACCAGACTGCCAGGGAATTCTCTAAATAATTCACGTGTCAAAGAAGAAGTCTCAAGGGAAGCTAGAAAATACTTTCAGGACTTCCCTGGTGGTGCAGTGGTAAAGAATCCACCTTCCAGTGCAGGGGACGTGGGTTCAATCCCTGGTTGGGGAACTAAGGTCCCCATGCTATGGGCCAGCTAAGCCCATGCGCCTCAACTACTGAGCCCACGCGCCTCAACTAGAGAGCCCATGTGCTGTAAACTACAGAGCCCACATGCTCTGGAGCCCGTGTGCCACAACTAGAGAGAGAAAACCCACATGACACAACTAGAGAGAAGCCCGTGCACCGCAACAAAAGATCCCGCGTGCTGTGACAAGGATCCCGCATGCCGCAAGTAAGACCCGACACAGCCAAAAATAAAAATATATATAAATAAATTTTTTGAAAAAAGAAAAGAAAATACTCTCAGCTGAACAAAAATGAATACATAACATACAAAATCTGTGGGATGCAGCTAAACAGTGCTTATCGGGAAATTTATAGCATGAAATGTTTTTATAGGAAAAGAAGTTTTCAAATTGATAATCTAAGCTTCCACCTTAAGACACACACACACAAAAAGGCAAAATAAACCCAAAAGAGGAGAAATCAATAAAAGTGAAGAAATAATTTGAAATAATAGAGAAAATCAGTAAAACTGATAAGATTTAACAAGACTGACAAAAAAGAGCACATGAATTGTATCAGGAATGAAAGAAGAGCTATTACTACAGACTCTGCATATGTTAAAAGGATAATAAGAGAATACTATGAACAACTCCATGCACAAATTTGGATGGAATTTTACAATGGATAAAATGGACCAATTCCTCAAAACCATGAACTATCAAAACATGTAGTACGACAGAGATATCTGCAAATTCAACTTCTTAGTTAAAAACCTTCTGTAAAGGAAATGTCCAGGTCCAGACTGTGTCACTGGTGAGTTTTACCAAACATTTATAGAAGAAATAACACCAATTCTGTGTAATCTCTTCTAGAAACGAAAAGGGAACACTTGTAAGTTTGTTTTCCATCAGCATTACCCTGATGCCAAAACCCACAAAAACAGAAGAAAGAGAAAAAGAGGGAAAGAGGGAGGGAGGAAGGTAGAAAGAAAGAAAGCTATATAACAACATTTCTCATGAACCTCTTATAAATATTCTCAACAAATTATTAGCAAATTGAATAAAGCAATATATGTTAAAAAAAAAAAAAAAAAAAAGAACACACAATGACCAAGTGGGTTTATCTGGGGTACACAAGGCTGGCTCAGTATTTGAAAATCAGTAGTGTAATCCACCAGTTTAAAGAAGAAAAATCCACATAATCATATCAACTGATAGAGAAAAAGCACCCGAAAAGATTCAATATCCATTCATGATAAAAAACCTTTCAGTGATTTCCCTGGTGGTCCAGTGAGTAAGACTCTGTGCTCCCAATGCAGGGGGCAGGGGTTTGATCCCTGGTAGGGTTATGAGATCCTGCACGCATGCTGCAACTAAAAGATCCCGCATGCCGCAACGAAGACCCAGAGCAGCCAAAAATAAATATTTTTAAATAAGTAAATAAAACAATTATTTAAAACAAACCTTTCAGCAAACTACAATTTAAAGGGAACTTCTTCAACATGATAAAGATTATTAACAAGGAACCTACAGCTGACATCGTGGTGAAAACTGAATGCTTGCCCTCTAATACTGGGAAAAAGGCAAGGATGTCCATTTCTAATACACCCAATTCAGCATTGTACTGGAAACCCTAGCCATGAGGAAGGTTTAACAATAAGCCAAGATAAAGAAATAAAACTCCCTATTTGCAAGTAACATGATTATCTACATAGAAAATCCCATGGAATCTGGAAAAAATACTCCTAAAATGTATGTGTCTAGCAAGGTCACAGAATACAAGGTCAGCACACAAATGTTAATTGTATTTCTGTGTAGTAGTAATGTGCAGTTAGAAACAAACAAAAAAATTAATGCCACTTACTGTTGCTCCAAAGAAAAATATCTATGTGTAAATCTAATAAAACGTGCACGACCTGTATGCTGAAATCTGCAAAATGCTAACGAAAGGAAGAGGACCTACATAAATAGACATAGAATGTTCATGGTTTGAAAGACTTAACATATTAAAATATTGACTCTTCCCTATTTGATATATAGATTTAATGCAGTGCCAAACTTCCATCAGATAAAGACAAGTTGATTCAATATTTGTAATATGGAAAAACAAAGGAATTAGAATAGCTAAAACAATTTTGAGAAAGAAGATAAAATTGGAGGAATCACACTGCCTGATTTAAAGACTGTAAATCTACATTAATCACAGAGATAAGGGACTTGCTTGGTGGCGCAGTGGTTAAGAGTCCGCCTGCCAGTGCAGGGGACACAGGTTCAATCCCTGGTCCCAGATGATCCCACATGCCGTGGAGCAACTAAGCCCGTGCACCACAACTACTGAGCCCAAGTGCTGCAACTAGCCTGCGTGCCTAGAGTCCATGCTCCGCAACAAGAGAAGCCACTGCAGTGAGAAGCCCATGCACCTCAACGAAGAGTAGCCCCTGCTCGCCACAACTAGAGAAAGCCCGCGCACAGCAATGAAGACCCAACGCAGCCATAAATAAATAAATAAATAAAATCGTAGCGATACTGATGTGTGCTGTTGGTAAAGAGAGAAACACATAGATCAAAAGAACAGAATAGAAAGTCCATAAATAGACCCATGCAAATATGGCCAGTTGATTTTTTTTTAATATTTATTTATTTAGGCTGTGCCGGGTCTTATTGCAGCACGCGGGATCTTCATTGCCACATGCGGGATCTTTAGTTGCGGTATGCATGCGGGATCTTTAGTTGTGGCATGCATGCGGGATGTAGTTCCCCTACCAGGGATCAAACCTGAGCCCCCTGCATTGGGAGCACAGAGTCTTACCCACTGGACCACTGGGGAAGTCCTTGGCCAATTGATTTTGACAAAGGTGCATAAGCATTTCAATAGAAAAAGAATTCTCTTTTTCAATAAATGGTATTGGAATAATTCTACATCTATATGCAGAAAAAGGTCAGCTTTGACCTAAACTTCACAACTATACAAATATCTCAAAATGGACCATATAGCTCTAAAGATAAAACAGGAAACTTTTAGGAGAAAATTTTCATGACACAAAGTTCAGTTAGGCAAAAATTCTTAGACATGACACCAAAAGCATAATCCATAAAAAGTATATAGATAAATTAGACTTATTCTAAATTTAAAACTTTTGCTCTGTGAAAAACACTAAGAGAATGAAAATACAAGCTATTGACTAAGAAAATATTTGCAAATCACATATCTGCCAAAAGTTTCGTGGTCAGAATATAAAGAACTCTCACAAGTCAACAGAAGAAAATAAACAACCCAATTAAATACAGTGAGCAAAAGATTTGAACAGACACTTCACCAAAGAGGATACATGGATGGCAAATAAGCATGCGAGAAGATATTCAACATTATTAGCCATTACAGAAATACAGATTAAAACCACGATGAGGGAC
This sequence comes from Orcinus orca, assembly GCF_937001465.1. Classification (NCBI taxonomy): domain Eukaryota; kingdom Metazoa; phylum Chordata; class Mammalia; order Artiodactyla; family Delphinidae; genus Orcinus; species Orcinus orca. Next base: position 753,679 of record NC_064576.1, on the reverse strand, counting down.
TTCCCTGGTGGTCCAGTGGTTAAGACTCCATGCTTCCACTGCAGGGGGCATGATTTCGATCCCTGGCCAGGGAACTGAGGTCCCACGTGCAGCAAGGTGCGCCCCCCCCCCAAAAAGAACAAAACAAAACACAATGAGATGCCACTACACACCTAGAATAAAAACCAAGTGCTGGTGAAGATGTGGAGCGACCACAGCTCATACACTGCTGTGGGCACGCAAAACGGTACAGCCAGTCTGAAAACCAGTTTGACAGTTTCTTATAAAGTTACCATGTGACTCAGCAATCCCATTCTTGGGTATTTACTGTAGAGAATTGAAGACTTTTTCAACAAAACCTGTACATAAATGTTTATAGCAACTCTATTCATAATTGCCGAAAACTAGAAACAGTACAGATGTCCTTTGTTGGATGAATGGATAAACAGCGTGGTACGCCACACAGTGGAACACTGCTCATCAGTAAAAGAGCACAAACATCAACATGCACAGTAACTCGAAAGAATTTCAGTTTCAGAGGCACTATGCTGAGTGAAGGAAGCTAGTTTCACAAGGTTGTATCACGTATGAGTCCATTTACAGGACATTCTCAAGAAGTCATGACTGTAGTGACGCAGAGCAGACTCGTGCTGGGCATTCGGAGCGGGGGTGGCCAGTGGCTGGCAAGGTTGGAGGAGATGGAGCTGTTCTGCGTCTCGGTTGTGGCGGTGATTATACAAATCTATACATGTGTTGGCTTTTATAGAATTGTACACCAAAAAAAGTTTTACTGTGCGATAAATTTTTAAATAAAAAATTTAAAAGTGTAGTCATTTCTTAGGCCTTCTGTAACAAAGCACCCCAAATTGGGTGTCTTAAAACAACAGAAATTTACTCTCTCACAGTTCTGGAGACCACAAGTCGAAACCAAAGTGTCACCAGGCTTGGTTCCTTCTGGAAGGTCTGAGGGAGGATCTGTTCCATCCTCTCGCCCAGCTTCTGGGGGCGACCAGCAGCCCTTGCTGTTCCTTGGCTGGTAGATACATCACTCCACTCTCTGCCTGCACCTTCACACAGCCTTCTCTCTGTGTGGCCTGTGTGATATTTTATGTCTCTTATAAGGACACTCTCATTGATTGGGGGTCCACTCTAATCCAGTACGAGCTGTTCTCGATCCATAACTTAATTACATCTGCAAAGACCCTCTTTCCATTAAGGTCAGATTCTGAGGTTGCACCTAAGTTGGGGCCGGGGAGTAGGGGAGACACTAATTAACCTACTATAGATAGAAAAAAATTGTTTTAAGACTACGAACATTTCTTTTCAGTGTTACATAGGCTCTTGATGCCCTATTTTAAGCTAATTACCAATTATCTTTTTTTTTAAGTATCATAATGATTATTCTCCAAGCATCTGATCGTGTTTTGAATCTTGACCCAGGTATCTTAATGTAAAACCACTTATTTGATTGGCTTGGGGGTAGCAAATAGAGCAAACCATTTTTGGTACAATTCGTTTCTTGGTAATTAATTTGAAAATAAATTTTCAATATTTAACAAAGTTGTGCAATTAAGATGATCGAGCATGGCATCTGGGAAACATTTTGTAATATTAAATGATTCATGTTAATCTTAAATTGATATACATGTAGCTCTAGATGTAATATGTGTGAAGTATAACACTGATTCTTCATATAAAAGCTTGGATATAGGTATTGATTTAAGAGATAGTAAAAAATTATATGATAATGTTGTGTATGATGAAATTTAAACATTCTGTCTTAGAATTACAATTATTTGTCATTATGAATTTGTTACAGTGTTTGCATGTGATGCATAAAGTGTACAGTTTGCTTCTGAATCTAAGCAATCACTTTAGAGATTTTACTTCAGTTGCTGTTGTCTCAGCACAGTTTCTCCAAACTGAGATTAGTGAAAAACAAACAAATAAAACCTATATAGAAACTTTTGTGGTTCAAGAAAAGTAATCCAATTTCGAATTACTTAACAGTTGAAGCAAATAATGTGAAAATCTTGATTGTGATCATATCGTTAGTGATTTTGCTAGGATGAAAGTTAGAAAAGTACATTTAATATTACAACATGTTTCCCAGATGCCATGTTCAGCTGTGTGAGCAGGCAAGAGAATGGACGCTAGGCCGTATTGGGGTATGATCATTTATTACACAAACATGTATTGTATTAAAAAAAAACATGAATGAAGCCACAGCTTTACAAATGCAGGAGATCTGAAAACATTTCCCTTTCAGGTTGAATAGTTCTAGGGCATTTTGTTCCAGAAAATGACCTCTGTCTGGGAAATAGCCTATTTGCTTGAGTAACTAGATTGTCGCTGTTATTGGTGTAAAATGTCTCTTTTCCATAATGCATTTAAAATTTTTTTTCCCTTTTAGAATGAATTCTGGAATATATACAAAGGTGAGATGTTTTCTGTTTCAGTCTTGAGTGAGAGGGGTTCATCAGGGTATTTAAATCGGGAGAGATTGTATTCAAACTTTGAAGATTTTCCTGAATTTCCTTTCTGCTCCTGTTTAAGTTTTACTTATCTAAGACTTTTCCCCTCTGAGTGTTTCCATAATAGTGATCGTAAAATAGTTTTTTATAGTAGCTTTATACTAATTCTAGTTTTGTTACTTATATACATTTAAATCGGTTCATTCCCATTTGAGGATACCAAATTCCATGATAATTTTTTTAAACCCAAGTATACTAGGTAGAAACAGAACATAAGAGTCTGAAACACTGGGTCCTCTCATAAGGTAACCATCTTGATTTAATGCTTATAGCGTCTAAAATGGTATTTATCATAACTAATGTTTTCATTCTGGTAATAGTATTCAGGTTTCTCAAAATGACAACTGGACCTGTCTCTAAATTGTATTGTACAAATGCCCCAAGAAATGTGAAGTCCCACGTTAGTGCTGTACAGGAACTTTTCCTTCTCCTTTACACCCAAACCATTGGAAATAGGAACCATCTTGTCGATGCCCAGCCCAGAAACAAGTGTCGAGCAATCACTTATCCTCCCTCCTTCCAGCTGACCCCATGTGGTCACCAGCACAGGGCTCCGCTCCGTGATGGAAAAAAGTTGTCAGTGATTGTAAAAACATGGTCAGAGGTCTCAGCAAAAATTGGAAAACTCAGTCAGCAATCCAGCTAGATAGAGGCCTCACGTGCACGTAGCCACAAAGCTGGGGGGGGGGGGGTGGGGGTGGCGGGGGGGGGGGCAGTGGTAACGAAGTCCAGACAGGACAGCTTGTTTACAGGAAAACAGGAAGAATCCCAGGTTCATTCAAGTTAGCTGAGAACTGGGCGCCAGAATCAACCAGCAAAATCGTTTCCACGATGAGGGGAATTGCCTGCAAGCTGTGGTTTCCAAATGTTTTATGCGCAGATGGTGACCAGTGTGAAAGCCGTCCTTGCCTGAATCAGGGCATATGTAAAGATGGCCTCGGGGAATACACATGCACCTGTTTGGAAGGATTTGAAGGCCAAAACTGTGAATTACGTGAGTTCCTCTTCTTGGTGGACCTTCAGGTCAGAGCCCCCTGCCGAGGCCAGGTGGGAATGCGGAAAGAAGCTAGAGGCCCAGGGAAACCGTCTCCGGTCACGTGGGCTTCAGCCTGTGCTCCGTGAGGCTGTGCCGCTGCAGGCAGTGGAACACGAGTCAGAGTCCCCAGTGTGGAGGACGGGATACCGGGCACTCCTCTGCCCCTCTGAGGAGTGGCTGTGGAACGAACGTTCCCGAAGGGTGGGGCCCCTTCACCTGGAAACGAGAACCGACGTTTCTTTCCTCGGAGGAGGATGTTTCTCCTGCTTGTCAGGATCCTGGAAATTCGTGCGAATGTCAGTGCTGAATGATCGGGATTGTCCAATTATATAACATTATTATATAAACATTTGGTACAATTAATTCTGCATGGAAAAATCACTGAGTTTTCCTAATACAGTGATTAACTTTTAATAAAAATTAGGTTAGAATTAGGCCAGTTTCTCCCTGAGGAGAAAAATTCAAGCTTTTTTAATTTCTTAATCTTTAATCTTCAGAGCATGCTTTTCGATTGGATACTTCTGAGTGTTCCCCAGTGGGAGTATCAGTCGTGCACCCTTCCATCCACCGTCCAGAGCAGCTTCCCCAAATACCGTTCTGCTGACGCTGGGGCTGTCAGGAATGTTTTCTAAAATTTCTTTAATGTTTGCCCCGTAACTAGTCTTTCATCAAAACCCAGTGGCGAAATGTAAAGTCAGCTGCCAGGCGGCATGACTGATGAGTCTGGGGTCTGATGTCCGGTGCACGTTGTCCCTGCGCCCGGCGCCTCGCGGGACCTGGACAGCTCTCCTGGGGGCTGGGTGGTCTCCACCCCTTTACAAGGGACGCGACAGGCCGTGGGGTTTAAATAACGTGCCCAAATCACACAGCTGGAGACCGACGGCCAACTGGGAGCCGGCCTGAGTCCGGGACGTGGCTACCACCCCTCCTTCCCGCCGCACGGGAGCCAGACCCCCGTCTGGGGATGGACCCCAGGTGCTTTATGCCACGGGGGACTGAGGCCTCAGAGTGGACGCCGTGGTCTACTCTCGGCTCGGCCTGAGCTCCCACCTCGCTGGCCAGCGCCGCCACGCCCTTCTTAGGGCTGAACTTGAGACCCTCCAGCCTCCAGGCCTTCCCTGGGCTTGTGTGGGCTCCCTGGCCCCCGGGGCCCCACGTGGGCGGGGGAGGGGCCTGCCCGGGGCGCCGGCTGGTGGGCACCGTGGCACCGGCGAGTGACGGCACGTCCCGGGCGGGCCGCACCCTCAGCTTCCCGGCTCTTCCGCAGCCACGCGTGAGCTCTGCAGCCTGGACAACGGGGGCTGCGACCAGTTCTGCAGGGAGGAGCGGAGCGCGGTGCTGTGCTCGTGCGCCAGCGGGTACGACCTGGGCGACGACGGCAAGTCCTGCGTCTCCGCAGGTAGGAGGGGCGCAGGCTGGGCTCCCGGTGGGGCTCGTGGTTTGGAGACAGACCCACTGTTTCTGTGAACCGCCTGAGAAACGGGCCAGTGCTGTCAGCTCTCCTGGGGGCACGTGGAGCGTGAGGGTAACGCGTGGAGGTCTCTTTGCCCAGTGCCCGGCTCGCAGCGAATCCCAAGTGGCCACTTTGCAGCTGCCACGATGGTGTCCCCGTCCCTCTCGGAAGGGTGGGGGCTTGGGAGGCTGGAGTTTCAAGGGCCGGAGCCGTGGGCCGGCCGAGGAGCCGGGGAGGGGGTGCAGGGGCCAGAAGGGGAACCCAGGGCCCTCCAGCACCGTTTTGGGTTGTGTGGGTCCCGATGTTAACAGAAGATTTTTTCCGTGATAAAAGCCAGATGCCATGCATCTGGCCCAGAAGCTCACGGAGGGCTGAGTGAGGGCCTGGGTTCTGGGGGTCCTGGTGGTGGGAGAGACCCCATCTCACACCCCATGGGGAGTCCTGCCTGACTGGGACTCCTCTGCTGTGGGGCGGGGGCCGGCCGTGCCCCTCTCAACTCGGGCTCCTTCTTGGGGTGACCCCAGCTCCTCCTCCAGCAGGCCCCAGCTGGCCCGCAGCCTTGGCATTACCTGGGGTGGTGAGGAATGCAGAGTCCCGGGCCCACTGTAGAGGTGGGCATATTCCAGGGCAGTGGCAATTGTGTAAAATTAAATCTCTCAACAGGTAGAGGACAGTGAGATTTACATTTCTATTGGTAATGAGATTTTTTTTTTTTTTTTTTTTTTTGCGGTACACGGGCCTCTCACTGCTGTGGCCTCTCCTGTTGCGGAGCACAGGCTCCGGACGCGCAGGCTCAGCGGCCATGGCTCACGGGCCCAGCTGCTCCGCGGCATGTGGGATCTTCCCGGACCGGGGTACAAACCCGTGTCCCCTGCATTGGCAGGCGGACTCTCAACCACTGTGCCACCAGGGAAGCCCCCCAAAAATATTTTAATTGAAGTCGTTGCTTGACATGCTTGCAAAATTTTTTTAATTCCAGGAATAATTACAGATCAATTTAAAATAAAGTTTGATGTTTGAAAATAAAATCAGGTAAACTACTTCCTGGTGCAGAAAGTTCTGTTCTAAGTCATGGACGAGCTGATGCAGAACTTCAAGGGGGCAGTGATCACAAATGTTAAGGCAGAGGCGGCTGGCGTGGGAAGAGCTCTCCTCCGCGAGCGAGCGAGCACACTCCCAGTGCACCCGCGGGCCCTGCGGGGCAAGTTCCACCAGGAACACACACGGGGGACGGCCTCAGATGTGCGGCCGCCAGCTCCCCTGCCTCTGTTCTGCTTCGCCCCCGCTCTGCCTCGGTTGCCTAGTTGGTAAGGATACGAAAGGGCGCTTTTTGGTCTTTCCTGGCCCCTCCCTTGCTTGGCGCTTGTAAGGGTCGCTGTCGTCCTTCAGCTGTCCCTGACAAAGCTCCGCCTGCCGCTCGTCCTGCCCAGAACACTTCTTTCTCTTCAGCGTTTCATTAGGAAATGTTTCCAACACACAGCGGGGCTAAGAGAAATTTGGGGCTTGAGCGCCCCAGCGCCCCTGTCTGCCATCCTGGTCTCCACGTACCAGTCGTGTCCCCCGCAGCCCCACGGTCCTCCGTCCAGCCACAGCCACCCGACTTCCACAGGCGTCCCAGTAGACACAGAGCCCCTTACATGCGTCTGCACGCTGGCCGGCCAGAGGTCAGGGCTCCCACCCGCAGCCCAGCCCTAGCAGGATACAGGGCGCCCCACTCCCCCAGGGCCCGCTTCTCGGGCTCCTCCTCGGAGTGGCCTGCGTGGGCCCTGCAGGGAGGCCTCCGCGAGGCTGAGGCCCGACTGCCCTTCTTCCAGAGCCCTTCCCCTGCGGGAAGCTCACCCCGGGACGCGGCAGGCGGTCGGCCACCCACGGCAGCGGGGAGACCCCCGAAGCAGGCGTGCCGGAGCAGTACGACCGCGGAGACCTGGGCCCCACCGAGAGCTCCCTCCACCTGCTGGGCCTCAACGGGACAGAGCCAAGCCCCAAGGAGGACGAGCGCCACCTGGTCCGGATAGTGGGCGGGAGGGACTGTGAAGACGGGGAGTGCCCCTGGCAGGTAACTGCGCGCAGCTCAGCGGCCGGTGAGCTGGGTGGGGGCTGCCCCGCCGGGCGCCCGGCCCACGCGGGCCCGCAGCAGACTTGAGTGGGCGGCGGCGGAAGGAGCCGAGGTCGAAGAGGCCGGGCCTCTGCCCTCTCTGCCCGGCCCCCCTCCCGCCCAGGCAGAGAAGGGGCTCCAGCTCGGCGGCAGCAGGCGGAGGGCGGCTCCCCTGAGGCCTCTGCTTGCTCTTTGGTTCGACAGGAGGCAGAAAGAGTTGCTCTCCCTGTTTCATTTCTAATTTGGTAGATTTTTTTTACCCAAACACCCAAGTCCTAATGAGGCAGACGGTACCTTAGCAAAAAGTATATCCATCTGTTTTCAAAGGTAAAAACTCACTCTTTGGTTGTTGATTTGGACTAAAGTTGCCAGACTTAGCAAATGAAAACACAGGTTTCCACTTAAATTTGAATTTCAGATAAACAATAAATAAGTTTTAATGTGAGTATGTCCCAAATATCACACGGGACACACACTGAAAATGATTTGCTATTTACTTGAGTCAGATTTAACTGGGGGCCTACCCAGAACCCTCACTTGGCCTTTAAGTGTCCAAAGCCAAAATGCCTTCTCCTGCAAGTAATATTCCCAGAGCTGCCGACAACCCTTAGGAATGACGTCAGCTGGCCCCACCGGCTACAAGGCAGGTGTGCGTTTATCTGAATTATCACGAGCCTGAGCAAGGACACGCCAAAACCTAGTCACCATCCACGGAGAGTGTGTCACGGGTCAGGGCTGCCTGGGTGTTGTGCGTGTGGGTCTGAAAGCGCCAGGGCCTCTTCTCTCACGTGTGGCATCACGACCTAGGAAGGGAGGTGAGCCCCCCGCAAATCCCCACAATTCAAGTTGCTGCGTGAGAGGGCCAGGAATGTGGTACCCGTGGAGCATGTGAATTCCCACTGGGAAAGGAGGGCGGCTCCCCACAGGGCGGGGGCGGACACGGGGCTCTGAGAGGGGCTCGCACGGGGCTCTCCGGGGAGCGGACAGGGAGAGCCTCACGGGAGGGTCCCCAGACTTGGCCAGTTGCCTCATGTCCGTCTCCAGGAAGGACGGTCAGTGTCCCAAGTCTTAGGAAGACTGACCCTCCTCACTTGTCCCACAAGTGAGGTTATGAGTTGATAGATTATGCAAAAACAAAAACAAAATATCACGACTTCATGCCAGTCATGAACGTCCTCCAAAGTTCTTTTAGAACTTGACATTGTTGAGAGTTTCATTAACCTGCCCCCTCTCAACCCATGGCTGTTGCTTAGCGAGTCCCCAGAGAAGGGAAAGCAGAAAACGCTCTCTCGGCATCTGCCGGCCCAGCCCTTTGGGGAGAAGGAAAATAGGGGAAGGGTCTGTGCTCTCACTCGCCCAGTCAGCACCCCATCCCGGTGGAGTGTTCCCCGCCCCACGTCCTGTCAGGAGCAGCCATGTGGATCCCAGGAACCGGCCTTGAATGGTAGCACCCGCAGCCGCGGGAGGGGGTCCAGACGGTGGAAGCGTCCCCAGGCCCAGCGTAGCAAGTGTCTCGTCCAGAGCCTGGTGTCTGCCTGGTCTGGGGCCTAATTCACACCAGAGACAACAGACAGCAGTTCTTCTGCACATAGAGCTGCTGAGGGGCCTTCCGGAGCCGGGAAATACAGACGGGTAGGGGCTGGATCTGGGTGGGGAGAAGCCCCTCAGCCGTAGCGCTGGGCCCTCGGCAGGGCCGTGGGGTCCACGGTGGGCCCGCTCCAAGAACGGGCGGTGCTGGGCAGCACGGCCCCTGGGGGTGGGCGTGGGGCTGTGCTGGCCTGGTCCTCGTTCCAGCTCGAAGACCCCACGAGTCCTCCCGGGGGGCAGGCCCGCTGTGGTGGGGAGACAGGGAGGAGGCTTGGGCTAACGGTCTCAAAGTCAGGCTCCACCTGGCACCTCTGGCCCTCCCGTCGCAGGCTCTGCTCGTCAATGAGGAGAACGAGGGCTTCTGCGGGGGCACCATCCTGAGCGAGTTCTGCGTCCTCACCGCAGCCCACTGTCTTCTGCAGGCTAAGCGGTTCACGGTGAGGGTAGGTGAGTGCCGCTCACACCGTGCGGGGCCCCCGGGTTTCAGAGGCACTAGGACTGACAGGCTGGCCGGAAAAGCTAGTTCAAACACTGAGGTCCTGAGGGGGAGAGGGAGGCCGGGGGACGAGGGGCGCCCCTGCCCCCTGCACGCAGGGTCCGCCGTGCCCTCTCCTCCGGGAAGTCCCCCAGAGCCCCCAGCCGTCTGAGCAGCCGCCACCACTGCCCCACATTTGCATCTGGGGGACTATTTCCTAACGTCCCCCTTCTCACCACACCCTAGAGCTGCTCCATGACAATCCAGGGCGAGCCACGTGCCCGAGCCACGGCTGCAATGTCTAGCTTCCTAGTTACCTTACGTCGTCTAGTTTTAAAGTCCACAGGTGATACTCATTTCGGTAACACCCCCTCATTACCCAGTATAGCCAAAGTGGTGTCAGTTTGACCTGTAATTGGCTTGTAAAGTCCTCTTGAGGTATTTTGAGTTAGTTTTTCATTCTGAGATTTGGCACTCATGGCACATGTGGGTTCTGCTCAGTGCCCACTTGGCCCCGTGGCTGGGGGCAGGTCCAGCAGGCCTGACCCGGTGCCCAGCCCCACCCGCGGGCAGACCAGGGGAGGGTGGCCGCTGCCCCCGGCGGGGAAGCCGTAGGCTGTCACACTGGCCTCGCTCTAGTCGCCTGTATTTCACATTTCCTAGTGACCACGTGCCAATCTCTAAGCAGAAAAAAAGCGGGACTGCTTTAAAGCGTCAGTGACGTGCAGGGCCTGGCGGCCCCCAGCTGACGGCCACGTCCCCGTCCGCAGGCGACCGGGACACGGAGAAGGAGGAGGGCAACGAGATGGCACACGAGGTGGAGGTGACGGTGAAGCACAGCCGGTTCGTCAAGGAGACTTACGACTTCGACATCGCGGTGCTGCGGCTCAAGACGCCCATCAAGTTCCGCAGGAACGTGGCGCCCGCCTGCCTGCCGGAGAAGGACTGGGCCGAGGCCACGCTGCTGACCCAGAAGACGGGCGTCGTCAGTGGCTTCGGGCGCACGCACGAGCGGGGCCGCCTGTCGTCCACGCTCAAGATGCTGGAGGTGCCCTACGTGGACAGGACCACCTGCAAGCTGTCCAGCAGCTTCACCATCACCTCCAACATGTTCTGCGCCGGCTACGATGCGCAGCCCGAGGACGCCTGCCAGGGCGACAGCGGTGGCCCCCACGTCACCCGCTTCAGGGACACCTACTTCATCACTGGCATCGTCAGCTGGGGCGAAGGGTGCGCGCGGAAGGGGAAGTACGGCGTCTACACCAAGGTCACCAACTTCCTCAAGTGGATTGACAAGTCCATGAAAGCCGGGCTGGGGACAGGGGACAGGGGGGAGCCGCGCCCCCAGTGAAGCCCCCCACTGCCCCTCGCAGCCCCTGCCTCTCCCTCGTCTCAGCACCGGGGCTCTGAGCCGGCCTCCCTCCCTGCCGTGATTAGAGCTGGGTTGATTCCTTATCCTGCTTCTGTTTTTGCTCCACCGAAGTGGGAAATGAAGGTCCATTTGGAACCTGGGACCCTGCCTTCCCGTCGCCAGCTGGGAGGTTTCAGGATTCGGGAAGTGCTACCCACATAGGATGGGCCAGGGCTCCCAGACCAAGTCTTAAAACTGAGGGGCCTTTTCTGTTCACAGCGCGTTTCTCTGTCCTGGAGGCCGCCAGCTGCCCCCCTGGCTGCTCACAACAGTGCTGAGTAAACCAGCAGGGTTCTGGGAGCACAGGGGCGCCAGGGCCATCCCCCCTCCCCAGGGTCGGGTGGGGCTTCCCCACGCATGCCCTCCTGGCCCCCAGTCACCTTCCAGGAGAGGCAGGCTCCCTGGGAAGGCAGGGCCCAGCAGGTCTCGTCGGCAGGGACATTTTAATGTTGACCTAAAGACCGACTCTCTACGTGGCTTCACGGCTGCGTCCCTGGGGGCCCAGCCACATGGGCTCCAGAGCCACGGGCACGACGCCCCTGGGTGTGACTGTCGCCAGGCCGGGGCTCTGGAGTCTGCCTCTAGGCCACAGCTCAGAGCACGAACCCAGCTCTGGCTAGCCCCTGCTGCCCCCCTGCTACCCTGCTAGCGAGGTGTGTGCTGGGGGGCTGCAGGAGGGCCGCCCCTCCTCCAGTGGTCACAGCCCAGGTCGAGCCCTCCCGGCCGCACCAGCTCCAGGCCCTCAAGCCAAACAGCCAGGAAAAGCAGACATGCTTCTAGAAAAAGCAGTCACCTCAGACGGGACGTGCCGTGTTTCCCGGTACCGTTTGCATTTTGCGTAACTTGGCTAAGCAAACTTTCAAAGTTCCAGTACGAGAACTCCCAAGGTCACTGGCTGGGCAGTTGCATAAACAGGAGATCTGCACGTTTGCAAAAATCAACGCGAACGGGCTTCCCAGAAACGGTCAAGCCAGAGGGTCCGTTTCTGCACATCCCGCCTTGACCTCCTCAAAGGGAACCGTCCCGCAGAGAAGGCCTCGGACGGCCAGGCCCTGTGTGCTGGGGACGGGGGTCTCTGTCCAGAGCAAACCTGGATGGGCTGTCAGCCCACAGGTTGCCTGGGGTCCGGAGAGAGCTCTGGGGGAGCCCTCCTTCCCACCAGGCTGGCATCTCTCACCAGCGGGGCCGAGCCCACAGGTCAGAGAGCAAGGGCAGCTGGGCACCTGGGAGTGGAGGGCAGAGGGGTCCCCACCGCCCAAGGCGCTGAACCTTCCCCGTTGGGAAACAGAGCTGGACTCAGTGAGGTTCCAGAGGGAATTCGGGCAGCGTGGTAGGGAGGCCTCTTGTCTGGTTCGCACAATGCTGGTTCCGTGGGCCCTGGGACCATGGGCCTCAAAGCTCGTCTCCAGGTGGACCTGAACCAGGCCTGTGCCCTGTGGGCACAGTCGGTCCCGCTCCACTGCATGTCCCCTAGAAAGTCTCCTCCGGGGACAGACGTGAGCAGGAAGCCGACCGTGAGGAACCACGGGGGGCGGTGGCAGTCAGGGTCTGACTGTCCCTCCCGAGAGTGAGGGACCGCTCATCGGCACCCGCGGTCCCTGAGGGGCAGGGTGAAGACATGCCTGGGACAGAGCCGCGTTTGGAGCGGGGAGGGCAGAGCGGCTGTATGGCGGCCGGGTGACAGGGGGAGGGGGCGGGCTTAGAGAGCCGGAGACCTGCAGACACAGGGTCCCTGGAGGCCTCCGCCCGCTGCAGGTGCAGCCCCCGGCCCTTGGGGCTGGAGGGTGATGTTTCCGTTCTAGAATGATCCTCACAGCCACCATGAGACCCTGATGGAGGTACCAGAGCCCTGGGGAAAGTCATCCCGAGCATCGGACTTGAAGTACAAACAGGACGGGGTAGCTCTGCATCAGGAGAGCCCGGGGCGCATCACCGAGTGGGGGTGTGTCCTCACTGACGATGCGGACGGGAAGCAGGGCTCCTGACAAGAACGGGGTTCAGCCCTGGTCGCCGAGGTGCCCACGTCAGAAAGAACGAAACAGCTGGGAAAAACACACTACACGAGCCTTCGAAGGAAACCAAGAGGATGCGGGCAGAGAGGGCACCGTGCGGGTGCTCGTCAGGGGCCCCTTAACAGGAGGGAAGCCCGGTGTGCGGGCTGCCGGCGGAGGGAGGGAGAGAGACAGAGAGACAGACACACAGAGCCAGAGCCAGAGTCAGAGACCGAGAGGGACAGAGGCAGAGCGCCCCCGGGGGGCCCCGTGCTGACCCGCTCGGTGCGGGGGGATGAGTTTGCTGTCCCCTCAGACGGAGGTCAGAGTATCTACCCCCTCGTGGCGCTGCGCGAGGCTCTTCCCGAGCGCCCCCCAGGCCCGCTTCCCCTGGCACTTGGTGCCCCAGGAGAGCTGGTCTCCCCGGGAGGTGCTGGGCTCCCCAGCCCTTCACAGGAGCCCCGCTGGCCCGGCCTGGAGGGCGCCCGCCCTCGAGGGTCTGCCTTAACCCCCGCCCCCACCCCGGGCAGGGGGTCGCTGCCCCGCTCTGTTCGGGTTACCCCCCACCGCGCTGTGCCGCCTTATCAGCTCGGCTTTCCGTGTCGGCGAAATGTGCCACTGTGTCTCCCCGCCCCCGCGGCGCAGGCCCGGTTCCCGCGGGACGCCTCGGCTCCCGACCCCCGACCTCCGACCTCCGACCTCCGACCTCCGACCTCCTCCCGAGGAGCCGCCCCAGCTCCGTCCCTGTCGGCCTCGGCCTTTCATTTCTCCGTCTTGCCCTCTCTTCGCCTTAAACGGAAAAAGACAGGACTGAAGCCTCTAGGCCACTGGATTGCCCGCTGGCCTCCGCGGGCGGCCTTCCTCTGCGGGGCTGCTTTCCCGTCCGCACCCGCTCCGAGCCGAGCCGGGCGGCGCTCTGGCCGCGGGCTGAGCATGGCCGGCCGCGGGCCGCCGCTCGCCCTCCTCGCCCTCCTCGCCCTCCTCGCGCCGCGCGGCGCCCAGCCCGCAGGTAGGCGCCACCTTGGGCATCCTTCCTGACTCAGGCTTGCGGGTGGGTGGGTCGGGGGCTTTTTCTGGGAGGCGAGGGCCCCCGGCGGGACCAGCATGATCTGAGCCCAGCTCCCGGTCTCTTCGCCGCTCGTGACGAGTATGTTGGAAGCGACCGTGTCCCTCGGGGGCCCCGGGGGCCCAGGTGGAGCCGGCCGCCGGGTCCGGGGCTCAGGACTGGGTAGGGCACGGCTTCTGGGGGAGCCGGGAGGGCACCCCAGCCCCTCATGCCCCCCGCCCGCGGGCCTCTCCCCGTCCTCAACCTTCCTTCACATTCAGACCCAAACCAGCGACCGATGGGGGGCCCTGGAGCCCTGCCGCCCACGCGGCCAACGCGCCCCCGCACCCAACCGGCGGCCAAGGTCAGGTCGCCAGGAGCTCAAAACACACCAGACTGCAGAGGTTTAGCACAGAAATTAGAATGCAAACTCAAATTAATAGTTTTTTAACAATTGTTGTGTGTTGAAACAGAAGTATTTTGGATCTATTGGGTTAAATAAGTATATTATTAAAATGATCATAACCTCTTTTCTCCGATGTCCTAAATGTCCGGGGACACTCGTGACCACAGGGCCTGCAACCGCTTCTCTCGGCTGCGCTGCCCACCTCGGGCAAGGCTCCTCTTACAGTCAGTGGAAACTTTAGAATAAAACCCAAAGCTCGGAATGAGGTCTCAGTAAGAGACACCCCCCCCCCGCCCCCGGCAGCACACAGCTCACAGCCGCGTACAACTGTGCACGATCGTGTACGAGGTAAACGGCCGAAGCAGCGTAAATAAACGAGGACTCGTGAAACGCTGTCCTGGAGGGGCCACAGAAGAGATACCCAGAAAAACCCTCCCAGTAACGCTGAAAGCAGAGTAAGTATTTTATCCCATGTTTGCTACATGCCTCTGCCTGGCACGAGGGGAAAGACCAACGGGAGCAAAAGAGTGAACGAGGCAGTGGAGCACCCACCACCCTCGGCTCCCCGCAGCCCCAGGCGCAGAGCCTACACGGCGCGAGGGGACCCAGGAGGAGGCCCCACCCCAGCTCAGACCATGCTTGGCACCACGTGGGGGAAAGAGACAAGCTCCGCGGCGGGATGCTGGTGCTGGGTGGAGAAAGAGAAACCTCTCCGGAGAAGCAGTCACTGCAGTCGGCCCAGGGGTCTGCGGCGACTGCTGGTGACTGCAGTGACACCCCAACGATCCAGGGTCACGTCGGGGGGAGACATGGGTCCTCGTTGCCTCGGGCTCCCTTCTCAACCTGGGGCGTCTCATGGTAAAAGAAAAACCCAAACACACAAGGAAAGAAGACAACCAGAAACTTGCAGGAAAAAGAGTAGAATCAGACTCACAAAAACCTTGATACCCAGACACAGAACACAGCAGATGTGATAGAGATACGGCAAGAAAACAGGAGACATTAAAATGCCCAAACAGATGTGAAAAAGAATCGAACAGAACTTCTGAAATGGAAAAAATATTCATTGGAATTTTAAAATCCATTCAATAAATGAGTCAACACAAAGCATTCAGGGAAAAGATTCTCCTTTACAGCAGAATGCCGATTAGTAAGTGCAGAAGGAAAGAGGGGTGTAAAGTCACTCTTCTGCAATTAAAATGGTAATAACTGATGCAGGAAAAAGTACTTCATTGACGCTGAAAACACTCGGCTAAAGACTGTTGGGGGACAGGACATTCCTATCCCAAAACATCTTCCTCACAGTGGAGAAATCTGTGGACACCGTCTATGCAGTGTCCCCCAAACTTCATGTTTACCCAGAACCTCAGAATGTGACCTTAGTTGCAAATGGGGTCTTTGCAGGTGTGTTAATTAAGAGGAGATCATCCTCAGTTAGGGTGGACCCTAAATCCAATGACTGGTGTCCTTATGAGGTGGCTCTACTCAGTCCTCCCCGCTGTGATCCTCATCCTCATATTCCAGAATGACGCTTAGAGCTCCAGCCATCACATCTGTGTCCCAGGTAGCAGGATGGAGAGAGGGACAAAGAAACGGCCAGGGGCCACGCCAGTTGTCTTTTTCAAGAAGGTTCCCAGGAACCTGCTGCCTAGCCCTTCTGTTTGCATCTTGGTGGCCAGCGCTCAGCCATGCGGCCACCCTTAGCACTAGGGGAGTCTGTCCGCGCAGCCG
Organism: Orcinus orca; assembly: GCF_937001465.1. Taxonomy (NCBI): domain Eukaryota; kingdom Metazoa; phylum Chordata; class Mammalia; order Artiodactyla; family Delphinidae; genus Orcinus; species Orcinus orca. The sequence continues at coordinate 737,936 of NC_064576.1, read as the reverse complement.
TGTGCCCAGCTAGAAATCGGGGGCTCTTGTCCTGGCAGAGGACTGCCCAGGGGGCAGCCTCTCAAACCCGGTCTCCACCCCTTCCTCGCGGGCTCCCACCCTCCTGTTCTAAGCTCACTCCTACTCACCTGGCTGCACGTAAGGGGCCCGGGGCCCAACGTCGTGGTGAGCAGGAGGTAAACTTCTTCCCGGGTCTGAGGGTCAACCGTTGGGTCTGCTCCTCCCAGCACCGCAGAGCCTGGCCCTCAGGATGCGGGTGGGAGTTCTTGGGTTGCCCGCCCACGCTGAGGCGCCTACACGCCTGTCTTGTTCTGCAGTGTTTCTTCCCACCTCAAAAGCAAATGAAATTCTGGTGAGACGGAAACGAGCCAGCTCCTACCTTTTGGAAGAGCTCTTTGAGGGAAATTTAGAAAAGGAATGTTACGAAGAAATCTGTGTCTATGAGGAAGCACGAGAAGTATTTGAAAATGACGCATCCACTGTATGTATCCCCCCTGCCACAGACTCACACGCTTTCTGATTATTCCGCTGCCTTAGAGGACATATTTTCTCAAAGAGGCTGAACTAAATTAATTAACCTATTTACTTACCTGGGAGGTTGATCTAATCCTAATTGTACAGATGAGGAAACAGAGACACAGAAGTGAAATCACTTTCCCCAGCCAGTTAGTGGGGCACCCGGGATGGCAGCTCAGTCCCACCACCTAAACTCTTCAGATTAAGCAAATTAGCATATTGAGTAGCCGGACTCCTCACAGAGGTCACTCAGCTTGACAGGACTCTGACGGAATTTAGTATTTTTAATAAAGATGTAATTGTTTCAATGTGTCAGCAACGCAAAGATCCTCCCTAGGATGCCTACGTGGTAAGAACATCTGTCATAATCTATAACTTGGATTACAAGCGACAACACATACACTCTGAATAATACAACTGAGAACTTGCCATTCTCAGTTACTCATAAGCTTATCAATCAGTAAACAGAGGGCCTGAATATTTGTGTGTAAATATTTCAGAATAGTAAAATACGTAATAAAGACTTCCCAGTTCTACATATTAAAGCAGCAATATTTAAAGGTGATTCTGAACAAAATGTTGACCCGTTTCTCTAATATATTTTTAAAGTATTTTAAAATCATAATTTCTTAAATGCCCATGTATAAGAAAATGATCTTTAATCAAACTAAGAGAAATTAAAACTTCCTGGTAAAGTTGTGCTTGAGTTGTTAGAAGTCCGAGTATGATTTGGGGAGATGCAATTACTTATATGTTTACCCTCCAGGCCTTAAGTCTGAGTAATTCTCCTAATTTTAGATACCGCCACCCCAAGTTAACATTCCCCCCACATTTTTAATCCTTGTTGAATTGGCTTATAAAAACAGAAAAAGTGATGTGAATTTTCTACATCTGCCCCAGGCACTCTGCAGAGTGGGGCCATGGAGACAGGCCCGGGAGGGGAAAGGGCCTCGCGAGGCCGTGGTGTTTGTGCCACGTCTTAGACTGTTTTCCCTTCCTCAAATGGGTCACCGTAAATAAATACTGAATGGGACATGGGACATGGGTGTATTAAAGATGATATTAAGTAGATGTAAAGAATTTTACATTCTTTGTTTCAACCAGTATTTTCCTATGAAGTGAATAAAATCAACATTTTCTTATTTTCAAGCCCGACCACAGGAGAAAACATGGAACACAGATGTCCCATTTGTAACACTTTTATGTTTCTCTTGTACAGGATGAATTTTGGAAGACGTATCTGGGTAAGTGTCTCCTCCACCTACTCCAGGATTCTTTCCTCTTCTCCTCCCTTTAAGGTCAGGGGAGGCAGTTGGCTCACGAGGGCTGCTAATTTGAGGCCAGTGGATTCCAGATTTCGAGCCTTGGGCTCCTGGAACCCCTGACCCAAAGGAAGGGCCTGGCACTGCCCGAGGACGAGGGTGGGAAAGGCCCCGAGGTCCCGCCGGGATCAGGGGGAAGCTGGAGCGGCCTCCCGGGCTCCCTTGGGCCTCGTGCTGAAGGGTCAGACCCGGTTGAGGAAGGCGAGGCTTGGGGAATGCTGGGCGTCCCTGCGGGGACCACAGTGACAGGAGAGCTCGAGGAGGCGCCGGCGCTGGTCACGTGGCCGCCCAGCAAGGAAAGGGGGTCCTGGAGGGACGTCGGAGGGTGTTACCCGCAGGGTGTCCTCACGTCCCTATCGGCAGGCGGCTCCCCGTGCGTCTCCCGGCCCTGCCTCAACAACGGGTCCTGCCAGGACACCATCCGCGGCTACACCTGCACCTGCGCCCCGGGCTACGACGGCCGGGACTGCGCCTTCGGTGAGCACCGCCCCCCCCCCACGCCCGGCCTCCGCCCCGCCCCCGGCCTCCTGCCCCGCCCCCGCCCCGGCCTCCGCCCCCGCCCCCGGACCCCCGCCCCCGGCCTCCGCCACACCGAGCCCCGCCCCGGGGATGAGCAGGAGGAGGCCCGTGGTAACCCGGCTTTCCGCTGGGAATCACACCTTGTGAACGGCCCCTGTTTCCCCCGTGGGGTCCCCTCCTCTTCCTCCCAGCCCCCCGCCGCGTCCAGACCATTCGCGATCTACTCTCCTTTCTCCCGGGGCCCGGCTGACCCCGCTGGGGGTGATGGGTCTGGGGTGGTCAGCCTATGAGGGGACCGCACCCGGCTCTCTGGGTCGTGGGTGCGTGACCCGGCCTGCAGCCTCATCAGCTGATGTCCCTTCAACATCGTGAGACTATCCGTGGGGGGTGGGCGGCGCCAATTCCTGTCAGTGGTCGTTCGTGCGGCAGTAAACTCGCGTAATGCTCCCGAGGGCCAACGCGGAGCCCGTTTCCGGGACGAACGTTACGTCCAGCCTGGATCCCCGGACTCCAGCTGCCTCCTGAGCGCCCCGCCCAGTGCTGTGTGGACGCCCCAAGTGCAACTCGCGCCAAAGCAGGGCTTCCAGCTTCATCCCAATGCCCACCTGGAAGAAGCCCCTTAAAGGGAGCGGCTGCTGCGTCGGGAAGTGAGCCCACGGCCGGGAAACGAGGATCCTTGCGAGGGACTTGCAGACCTGCCCCCCGCAACCGAGCTGTTGCTCTGAGGACGGAGCCCTGACTGCTCCTCGCCCCTTCCTGACGCGGGAGTCGAAATGCTTGCCTGGCGACGTTTGGAAGGAAAAGCCAGAGTCCCAGTGCGCAAGGAGATTTCAGAGTGTCCAGGGTAACATGTCTGGTTTTCCTTTCTTCCCTTTTCAGCTAAAAATGAATGTCACCCTTTGAGGACGGATGGGTGTCAGCACTTCTGCCACCCGGGGCCGGGGTCTTACACGTGCAGCTGTGCGAAGGGGCATAAGCTGGGCCAGGACCACAAATCCTGCATCCCCCACGGTGAGTCCCCTCCGCTGGGCTTCCTCCTGCAGGGACCTCTGACAGGCCACCTCCTCCCCCGTGGCTGGGGGGGGTCCTCCTCCTCCGTGGCTGGGCGGGGGGTCCTCCTCCTCCGTGGCTGGGCGGGGGGTCCTCCTCCTCCGTGGCTGGGCACGGGGGTCCTCCTCCTCCATGGCTGGGCGTGGGGTCCGCCTCCTCCGTGGCTGGGTGGGGGGTCCTCCTCCCCCATGGCTGGGCACGGGGTCCTCCTCCTCTGTGGCTGGGCATGGGGTCCTCCTCCTCCATGGCTGGGCGGGGGGGTCCTCCTCCTCCGTGGCTGGGCGTGGGGTTCTCCTCCACTGTGGCTGGGCCGGGGGTTCCCAGTCCCCTGCTGGGCTTGCCCGGGGCCTTCTCAGTCCCTGAGAGCAGGTCGTTTAATCTCACCTGCTCTGTGAATTATCTCAACCTAGCGGGCATCCAGGAATAGGCTGAAGGGTCAGCGCCACAGATAAACCCGACGTCTGCCCTGGGAGGCACTGACTTTTCTTTTCATGTGGCCACAATGAAGACAGGTGTGCGTGCGGAGCCCTCATCTCTGACGGCCTCCTGGCGTCACAGGGATGCGAGCAGGACCCTCCGACTTTCCCGTGGCAGGTAACAGAAACATTTTATAAATGTGTTTTAATCTTTTGTTACAAATTTCATCCTATTTGTCATCTCCACCTTCTTTGATTTAGGTGAACTACTTACAATCTCAACATCACACTTCAAAGCACTTTCTCATTCTGAACTCACAGCTTCAGTGTCTTCATTATTTGCACCAAATAAAAACATAGTTTTATTTACAGCCATCCAAGGCCTTTCTTAGAGTCCAAAAACCGTTTCCAATGTCGCTGCTCTCGGAAGATAGGCATCCTGGCGGCGCTCGGGTGGACACGGTGGGTCCAGAGCCAGAGCAAGGCCTGGGCCCTGCTCACATCCAGCTGGCGGAGTCCAGCTCCGCTGCCATGTTCAGGAAACGTCTCTTCTTCGGCACCATTTCTGTTATTTTCCTGTTTCTCCCTTGCCTGGTTTGGAAGCTAAATATTCTTTCTCTTCATCCAGTGACCACCCTTGACACTGAAACTTTCATATCTAACTTAGCAATACCTGAAGTTATAATGTTTACTCTTCTCCCAAATTATTTCAAGCACCTCCCACTAGGCTCATCTGCTATTTTGACCAATATTTTATCCTTTTCTTGCTTTTTTAGTAACTCCACAAAATAAGTATTATTTTTAATCATACCGCCAACATGGGTTTGGATTTACCTATGTTTTGCATTTTCCTTGCAACCCAGGCCCTTAATGCAGATCATCCCCTTCTGTCTCGTCTGTCCTTTAGAACAGCCCTGTCGATAGAAACACAATATCGGCCACAGACGTAACTTAAATTTTCTAGTAGCCACGTGCATAAAAGTAAAAGCAGGTGCAATTAATTTTGATAGTGTGTTTTACTTACCTCAATACATCTAAATATCATCTCAACATGTAATGAATAGTAAACAATGAGAGACACTCACATTTTCTCTTTCAACTAAGCCTTTGCCCTCTGGGGTGTACAGCCTTTTACTCTTGGAGCACATCCTGGCTTGGACCAGTCAATCTCAAGTGCCCAGTAACCACAGCGACCACCATGGTCGACAGAGAGCTGTACAGGGCCCTTTGGTGAAGGGGCTGCCTCAGCCCCACGTGCGTGCGCGTGTGCGCACGTGTGCGCATGTGCGGAACGCGTCTACTTCGCCCTGCTGCTCGCAAGCAGGTGGAGCGGGGCAGAAGCGTTCGGCTGCTGGGTGGAGGCCCGGCCAGACAACGGACAGAGCTCAGTGACCACCGGACCCGAAAGGACCGAGGGAGGGGACATCAAGTGAGAGGCGGGGTGGAGGTGGGGATCTGTCCCCAGCGGGACCGTACCTTTGCTGCCTGTCCTCCTGAGCGTCCATCTTCCAAGTGTCCATCACTCACCCCTTCTCGCCCCTCCACTCCGTGCGCTGAGGCGGCCTCAGCAGTGGGTGGGCTGGGCTGGGCTCGCTGGAGGGGTGTGCGCCCATCTTCCTAACCACGACACTATACTGACCCGAATCCTGAAAACTGGCACCAACTCTTTATTGTCTGTTTGGTTTTTAAAGGTAAAACTAACAAATTCTGAAGGAGAAGACTTCTGTGGAGGTGTTCTAATACAGGACAATTTTGTACTGACAACAGCAAAATGTTCACTCTTGTACAGAAACATTAGTGTGAAAACAAGTAAGTATTTTATCATTCTTTTTAAAATAGATTTATTTATTTATTTATCTTTTAAGTTTTGGCTGCATTGGTTCTTCGTTGCTGCACGCAGGCTTTCTCGAGTTGCGGTGAGCCAGGGCTACTCTTCATTGTGGTGCGCGGGCTTCTCATTGCGGTGGCCTCTCTTGTTGCGGAGCACGGGCTCTAGGTGCGCAGGCTTCAGTAGTTGTGGCACGTGGGCTCAGTAGTTGTGGCTCACGGGCTCTAGAGCGCAGGCTCTGTAGTTGTGGCGCACAGGCTTAGTTGCTCCACGGCATGTGGGATCTTCCCAGGCCAGGGCTCGAACCCGTGTCCCTTTGCATTGGCAGGCAGATTCTTAACCACTGCGCCACCAGGGAAGCCCTGTCATTCATTTTTATAAGATCACATTGGAAGTAAAAACTATCCTATGTAGAAACAAAAATTTTAATCTAGAATTTTTGCTTCTAATGCAATACAGACTGAGCTTATCTTCCTCACAAAGTCATAAAGCAACGGGGACACCTAGTGGAACTCTGGGCACAGCAGGCAGACAAATGCGGAATGTTTAGTCTAAGGAGGAAATCACAGCTGGTGAAACTGTCACTGCGAGGCACTGATACTGACGTGGGGCAGCTCGGATCCCTGTCCACCCCGGGGCCTGGGCTGTGCTGTGAGCTGCTCCACAGCGATTCCCAGGACCCGCAAATATACGCTCCAGCCCCAGACACTTTTCAGTCAACAGAACGTCGGCCTAGAAAATGACATCCGAAAAGCCAAGCTCTGATTGGCTTGGAGAGGTTCCTCCTAATTTCTTCCTTGTCTTTTGACCGGTTCAGCAACCCGCACTGCGCTCTGCGCCCGCGCCCCCGCCCCCCCCCCCCGAACACCTCACTGGGTTTCCTAGAGGAGAGTGTGGGAGAGTCCCCTCTGTGGGGTAGCCCCTGTCCCCTGCGTGCAGGAGCCGGGCGGCGGGGCGCACGTTGTCACCTTGACCCCCCCCCCCCCCCCCCGCCTCCTTCTAGGTTCCCGCTGCCGGGCGCGCGAGGCCCCGCCGGCGGTGGAGGTGAAGGGCGTCCACGTGCACACGAGATTCGAGGAGGACACGGGGGACAATGACGTGGCCCTGTTGGAGCTGGCGCAGCCCGTGCGCTGCCCCGACGCCGGGCGGCCCGTCTGCACTGCCGAGGCCGACTTCGCCGAGCGCGTCCTCATCCCGCGGCCGGGCGTGCTGGGCGGCTGGACCCTCCGTGGCCCCGAGCTGGAGCCCGCGCGGCTGCTGGTCAAGCACGTGGACCCCGGGGAGTGCGGCCGGGCCCTCAACGCCACGGTGACCACGCGGACGGTCTGCGAGCGGGGCGCGGCGGCCGGGTCGGCGCGGTGGGCGGCGGGCGGCGCGGTGGCCCGGGAGCACCGCGGCGCCTGGTTCCTCACCGGCCTCTTGAGCGCTGCGCCCCCCGAGGGCCCCGGGCCGCTCCTGCTCATCAAGGTCCCCCGATACGCGCTCTGGCTCCAGCGAGTCACGCAGCAGCCGAGCTCCGCCAGCCAGAGAGGCGACCACGGTCACAGAGGCGACGAGGAGCCGGTGCTGGGGTGACAGCGCCCTCAGCCCCTCCCCCAGGACCCCTCGTCTGAGCAGAACCCCGGGGAGGAGGGGAAAGGGCGCGCGTCCAGCAATAAAAGCAGAGCTGCCGGCACCGAAAGGCGCTTTCCTGAAACGCCAGGGAACAGAGGGGTTCAGTCCAACAGCGGTCGCGGGGGCGGCGGCGTCGCAGCGACCTCCCCGCCTGCCCCGGGAGGGCAGAAGGAGCGGGCAGCGCGAGGGGCTGGAAGGCAAACCGCGGGCCTCCGCGCGGGCCCGACCCCGGGGCGGGAGCAGCGGAGCGGCTGGGCCGAAAGGCCGCAGCCCCACGACGAGGGCGGCGCAGGGACCGCGCGGCGACAGCCCCGCGGCCCCGTGACGCCGCCGCCTCCACCCACGCCGACGGGCCGCGAGTCCAGCCCAGCCCGAACGGCGCTTCCCGCAGACCCGACCCGGGGGGGCGGGGCGGCCGGTGCCCGACCGGCAGGCGAGAGCGCGTGGGTGCACATCACGTCTATTTCCCCGTTAATGTCTAAGCCGGAGGTGCCCAGTTCCCCCGAGGGAAGGAAGGGCTCTCCCGGCTGACAGCTCCGCGGCCACCACGGCAGGGCCTAAAGGCAGCTCCCGCCAAAGGCACAGGCGGGGGCGGGCTCCTTCCTGACGCGCTGCTGGGGAGCGGAGGACTGTTTTAAGGGGTTAAAACTGTGACTTACACACACTCCTCACCGGAGAACGGAGCTTAAACACAATTCAGATTTTTAAGTAACAACCCTTAAACAAACACGATGCTTGTTTCACTTCTGACATTATACTGCAACCCCAGAGTTAGCCTTTTATTGGCCAGTCTGCAGCAGCGCTGGCCCATTTCTCTGAAAGGACCTTGGCAAAAGTAAATATGTGAATCTGACGCGAACTAAGGGACAGGGCAGTGGAGGAACAGGAGAGGACTCTGACGTCTTACTGAATGCGGCTGTATTATCTTCAAACTCTCATGAGGTCATCGGGCCACTGCTCTGAACGGCTACCAAGGATTTAAAATCCAGCGGTTGCGCACTGCAACTTCTACATAAATAGTTCTGTAAAGGTACCTGCAACCTCGCGGATGGCATTAATTTGCCCTACAAATCTGGATTTGCTAGAGTAGAAACCCTACCTGGAAATTATGACACACACACACAGCACAGGCAGAGGTAAGAATCTCCCTACACCATTTACAGGCTCTAAAAACAAGGACCACTGCAGAGAAAGATACAGGCCTGCAACGCAGCGGAGACGCAGAGGGCCATGCGAAACGACAACTGCTCTAGTCACGTGTATAGCTTAATAAGTGGTTAGAAACCACACGAGGTAAGCAAGTCCACACAATAAAACGCAAGAAAAGGGAACTTGATTAGACGGCCACACCCGTTCACGCCCGGGCACAGACTGTCTGCTTCCAGGTTTGGGGGCAGCGCGAACAACGCCGCCAGGCCTGTGTTGACGAGGCCAGGCCGGCCGCTCCACACACAGGCCTCCAGACCAGTGGGAACGCGGGATGCTCGTGCCCGAGGTTCTGCTTCTTTCATTGCCAAGTACAACCCCGTGTTATGGTTCACGGTCAGTCCCTGATTTTCTCCTGTTCAAGAAAATACCTGAAAGTGTTGAAAATGCCCAGCTCTCTACGCTATGAAATCCAGGCACGCTCCCCGAAGTCCAGCGCTCACCCCGCAGCGAGGACGCAGCTCTCATCCGTGAGGGTGTGCCCGGCCCCGCGGAGCAGCGATGCCGTGACAGCAGTGCCCCAGGAAACACGGACTGTCTCACCATGGCCGTCTGCGCCTCCCCCAGGCCACGCTCTCCTGCTCAGGGAACTGGTGGGGGGAGGCGGCTGAGGGCCTGACACCCACGGCAGGCTGTCCCCTCCGCACTGCCCGTCCCCATGCCCAAGTCTGGACATGCCCATGGTGGAGGTCACACTGTTGACTCGGAAGCCCAGCTCACAGAAGTGGATCCAGCTCCACCTCTTCTCTGGGGTCCTCGCCCTCGGAATGCGGCTCCATCCGACTGGAGAGGCCCACGTGGAGCCCGGCTGAGCGCGTCAGAGCCCTGGGATGACGCGCCTTCAGGGTGGGTCACTTGTGCAGCCCGGGAGAGCCCTGCAGATGCGCCACGTGGAGCAGAAGCCAGGAGCACACTGCACACTTCTGAGCCAACTGGGACAGTCGGTCTGGCAGCTGGAGCAGCTGACGCGGGGGAGGACAGATGGGAGGCCTCGGCGGGGGGGACGGGGGGGCGGGGTGTGTGTGTGTGTGTGTGTGTGTGTGTGTGTGTGTGTGTGTCTCCACGTCCCACAGTGGCTCTTCTCCGCGCAAAGGGCATGCGCCTTTGCAGCGATGAGCAACTACAGTCCGTGACGTTTCCTTCTTTAGTAAGTTCTGCACAGACAAAGGAGACGCGCACACTCTGAAAAAACAGCTATGACACCTGGGAAATTTAAATCAAAGTAAATTCAGCTTGTAAAAAGAAGCACTAAGTTAACCCAGCATTTTGATCACACAGAATGTTCAAATTTAACATAAAAAGACGTATCCCAGAAGATACGGTAGAGAAGACACCTTTTTGTATAAATTCAGATCACCTTTTTTACAGAAAGAGTTAAAAGATGCCTTCGTGAAGAACACTCATGAGAAGTAAACAGAAGCTGTCTCGGAGGCCGTGCCCCTAGCCTGAGTGTCACCAGCACCCCAGGGCCAGCGGAGACGGCTGTGCTTTCTGAGAAGGGGATGCCAGGCCTCTGTGAGGTGCATATCCGTCAGCCGTGATGGCAGAGACACTGAGGTCTCAGCCTCCCCCGGGAAAGACCCGAGAGACTCCAGCCGCGGAGGACGAGTTCTCGGCAGGATACGAACCAGGATGGCCCGACTCCCTGTCCCCGGGGCCGGGGGCGGGGTCAGCACACCGTGGACAGCGGGGGGAACGGGTTCTGCTTGCTGACAACCAGCTTCTGGTGCTGGTGCGAGATGTAGCCTTTAATGTGACCCTGTGGGAGAAGAGCAGAGGCGGCGTGTTTCTGGGCCTGGGTCTCGTCAAGCCTGCGGGGGTGAAGGACCTGACGCTGTGGCACAAGTATCCCCCCACCCAGTCACCGTGCAGTCAGCTCCCTGGGAGGACGAGTGAACACGCACAGGAGAGAACAGAGAAATACGTGCCGTGTGCATCCACCCCGCCCGCACAGAGCCCTCTGGGAACAAGGAAGACATCAGAGCTCCCAGTGAAGGCGGGGCCCGGGGGAGGCGCGGCCACACACCATGTAGATCAGGTTGGCCAGGATGCACTGGACCTCGGCGATGTCCACGTCCTCCACCTGCATGAACTTCAAGGCAACCAGGAACGCATCCAGAGACAGCTGGTGTGTCTTGAGTAACAGGTACCTGCAAGAGGGACAGAGCTCACGCTCATCAGGGACGGGATGTGAGGACGAAGTCAGCAGGAGAAACATCTGCTGAGAAACCTCTGTTCAAGAGGAACAAAGCATCTCCCACCCGCCAGATACACTTGAAAAATAAGAGCTTTTAATTCTGACTTTCCAATTTTAAAAAGCCACTAGTACAAATATACTTTACGTTTACTGACTATTTGCTTGAGTCTCAGATGCACGTGTTCTCGCATTTTAACATCCTTATAATCGAGAAGCACCTTACGATGGACAGTGTCTCAGGTGTGATGAACGGCGGTCCTTGCTAATTTTGATATATTCCTCGCAGCCAGAAAAAGTCTGACTTTAACTGAAGTTTAACTGAGATCCTGCTGGGACCAGGGCTCAGAGAAGAGTCAACTTCCAGACTGACACGGAAGAAAAGAACAACCTCCTGATGGACAGGGGTGGTGGGGAGGGTCAGCGGGTCACCAACGGAGGACATGGGCAACGGGTCCCACACTCTCCGGCACAATGGGAAATGCCTGGTTCTCAGGGCTGGCGCTAAAACGTCTGTTACAAGGTCTCCACCGCAACCTGAGTTGTTCCTCCCGCAAGGGCGGGCAGACCTCTGCTCCCCTCCCTGCGCAGCCGTAGCGCCCAGGCCCAGGGCAGTGTGCGGGCCGCGGAAGGCGGATTTTACCCCCGGAATGAAAAGGATGGACTCTGCTTACACTTTCTTAAAGAGGTTCCTGTAGGTGATAATCTTCAGCTTCTCGAGGATGAGGAAAATGCCGCACCGGATGAAGAAGGTCTCGTGCTTGGCCAGAGCCTCGTTCAGGAGGAGGAGGTTGCCTTCGCTGGGCGGCGGGACAGACGCACAGACACAGTCAGAACAACGTCCGGGACGAGAGTGCGTCGAAACGCCATTAGTTCTGTCACAACACGAGGACGTGTGTGCTGATTTCACCTTCTATGAGGTCTCAAATGGAAAAGGAAAAATACTCTACCTCACAGCTTTGGTCACCTCCGCAAACTGCATGAGATGGTACTTCCTCAGGAGCTCGACGGTTGGCATGTGACCCTAAGAGTAAATTTCCAGGGTAAGAACGCTTTCCCTTTTAACCAAATTGTCTGATAAAACTCTTGTCAAGGAAAAACTTGCAACCTGCGTTTCTTAGGCTTTCTTCCTAAGTCGCTGAACAAGAACTGAAAGCATCCTAGTCTACTGGGAAAAAAAAAAACCAATGCTGGTCTGGAAATCAGAAAACCTAGCCAAAACATGGTTTTGTCGTCAGTGACGTCTGACCTCGATCTCGACCTTCTCATTACTGTATCATAGGAGGCGGGTGACACCTGAAGCAATACTAGGCTACAATTTAGGAATTCAGAAACAGCTTCTAGAAGAACCAGCTGAAAAATCTAAAACTGGTTGTTCCCGTGAAGTCGGGTTAGCAGTGGGGAGGGAGGTGTGACACTGTCTCTTTCCCACTACAAGTCGCCCTGAACTAGGTAAGTATGTGTGTGTTGTTTTGATAATTTTAAAAAATTTTTAAATGGGAGGAAAGGAAGCCCTATCTATTACTTTGAGGATGTTTTAGTCAAATAACTTGCTAGCTATTTGTCATTTCTTTACAAATATCAAAAATAATTTTCAGTGACCAAGTAAGATACCTACAGACAGGCTGGAATGACCTTTTTCTTTCTTCGTTAACCCATTTCTATAAATTTACATTTTTAGGGGAAACAAAAATAATATGCACTTATTTTACTTGTCTTATATATGGTAAACTTTTGAGTTAGGGAACTTCAAGAGAAAGGAAACACAGGCAAGCCTTTCCAGAAGGATCTGGAAGTGCCAGTCACGGAAAGAGTAGTCTGGGTCACACCCAAGGCTCTTCCTCCTCAGTTTTGGGGTGCGCTCACGTGCAGCTCAGACTGTGACCCATCACATACCACTGGCCGCGCCGTAAGACACCTGCCCACTTCTCGTAGACAACAGGACCCGTGAGAGCTGCTGAGATCACTTACCAGGAGCATCTTCACAGGAAGGAGATAAATGAGGACCATCCTTTTGTTCTTCTGGCTCAAACGGTGGCAGTGCTCAAAAGCAAAGGACAGGTACTCCTCAGCTGCAGAGTCAGACACAGACATGGTCCCCACGGTCCCCACCCTGGGCCTGATGCTACCACCCCCCCTTACATGAAGGCCCGAAAGGCTTCAGGAACTGCAAATATCTACCGTCAATATTAACAAATTATTTCCTGCTGTGTTAGGTATTCAAAAATACCACTCAGTGCATATTCAGAGGAAAAGCACAGCAATACCTTCAGAGACCTCAGCTGAGAGTACAGGTGACCCCTGAACAAGGCAGTCCGAGCTGTGCGGGTCTACCTGTACACAGGTACTTGCAACGGTAAACACTACGTTACCACGTGGTCTGCGGCTGGCTGATCCATGGATGTGGAGGAACCGTGGGCACAGGGCTGACTGTGAGTCACACGGGGCTTAACCCCCTCGTTGTTCAGGGGTAAGCTGTAATTTAAAAGCTTCTCTTCTTGGACATCCCCCATGGCGCGGTGGTTAAGAATCCACCTGCCAACGCAGGGGACAGGGGTTCAAGCCCTGGTCCAGGAAGATCCCACGGAGCAACTCAGCCCGTGCGCCACAACTACTGAGCCTGCACTCTAGAGCCCGTGCTCCGCAACAAGAGAAGCCGCCACAATAAGAAGCCCGCGCACCACAGGGAAGAGTAGCCCCTGCTCGCTGCAGCTAGAGAAAGCTCGCGCACAGCAACGAAGACCCAACGTGGCCAAAAAATAAATAAATAGATAAATAAATTTATTTTAAAAAAGTAAAAAATAAAAACTTATCTTCTTATGCTTGATATTTAAAGGAAAAGAAAAAGATGGGGGAACTAACCAAGAAAAGCCCTCTTTCGAAGGCTGTAGATGTATAAAGATTTTGTGAAAGAAAATGAAAAGTTGGTCTACATGACCCTACAGAGTAAAAAAACAGAGCACTTATTATGAGAGAGCTGTTGTTGTTATTATTATTTGTAGTACACGGGCCTCTCACTGCTGTGGCCTCTCCCGCTGCGGAGCACAGGCTCCGGAGGCGCAGGCTCAGCGGCCATGGCTCACGGGCCCAGCCGCTCCGCGGCATGTGGGATCTTCCCGGACCAGGGCACGAACCTGCGTCCCCTGCATCGGCAGGCGGACTCCCAACCACTGCGCCACCAGGGAAGCCCGAGAGCTGTTATTTTTGTTATCGGAGCATCCATGGCCGTTGACACACGGAGAGGAGGTGCTCCTTACATCCGGTGTGTTGCCTGAAGTCACATGGCTTCACGTGCAAATAACTGTCAGAGAAGTGAGTTTAGAAAGTCTGGTCTGAGGACGAGAGAAGAATCATAAAGGACCACCACGTGCCAGCTACTCCAAAAGCTCAGAAGAAAAAACGTGGCTTCCCATTCTTGAGAAAGCTAGTGACACGAGCCACATAATGCGATTTCACGAGCGCAGCTCTGGCGCGGCACCGGTCCGCCACGCACGGCCACAAGCACCAAAGATGGCACCTGCGCAAAGGCTCGTCCACCGCGGCTGGAGCTGAGCTACGCGCCGCCCCATCTCCACGTCCTGGGCCAACGGGACCAGCAGAGGCCATAGGGAAACACCGACTGTAGCCTGCGCCGGAACACCGGTGCCCAGAAAAGGACATGCTGGCGCCCGTCTCAGAGACCTGGTGTGGAGCGAGGAACTTCACGTGGGACTTTCCCTTGTGGAACCAACTTAGTGTCAAAAATAAACACAGCTTGGATGCAGCCAACACCCACGGTCTACCTTCAGCAGTAACAGGAGGCAGTGACCACGTCCCCTGAACCCACCCCAGCTGCTCAGAAGAAGTGACACACCTTGCTTGAAGTCGCTGTCGAACATGGCCTTCCGCCCCACGTAGTACCTGTACGTCACCCTCTGCGCAGTGCTGTAGTCGTCCTTCAGGTTTGAGCTGTCGATGGCTCGGATGAGCGGTTTACACAAATGGAGCTTGTTGATCTATAACGAGTAACAATCTACCCTAAACAGTATTTTAAATAAATAGGCAGAACCAACATAAACTTCTGGTTACGAAGTACACGCCTCCTTGCGGTGGGATTCACATCATCAAAACCGAAGCCTTGACGCTAACACCGCACCACAGCTGCACAGCCCGACCACGCCCACCGCGGAGGGCCCACCCGCACAGGGCCCGGCTGGCGCCCCTCGCCTGGCCGTCCCCGCACCGACACTGGTGTGAGGCGCTGGAACCTCACTTGCCCTGGAGCCGAGCGCGCGCCTCGCCGGGCGGAGGCTAAAGAGGACACGGGCGTGAAGCGCTGACAGCAGCCCTCGCGCCGGGCAGCCCCTGGGCGCACACCAGCTCCCAGGATTATGTGCGCAGCCGGGGGCGAGCGGGGGGACCGCTTGCCCGGGAGGCTGGCTGGCAGCGAATAAAAGGGCTGTCTGGGAAGACAGGCGGAAAGCAGACCCAACAAAGAGACGCAGCGCTCTCTTACCTTAAAATAGATCTTGAATAACTGATTCACCAGAAATAGCATGCCCCACTTCTTGGAGTCCTCTATGCCCGCACGGCTACGGGGAGAACGGTTATGTTAACGCTGCCCGGAAGTAAAGATGTCACATGTCAACCGCAAACTCAGCTTCCGCAACAAATTAGCGTCTTTAGAGCCCCGCAGCTCGAGTCACGTGCACGGAAGACTACAACGCCACGAAAGAAGACGTCTTCTCTAACACCGTGGGTACTCGGGGGATACAGCGCCTTGCCACAGCGGACGAAAACCGCTCAGTTTGCAGCGATGTTGTGTAAAAGCTGACTGCGATAAAGCGCTTGGGGAAAAGGAAAAAGGACCTTCTCTTATTGTCACAGCCACCGAAACACGGCGACACAGAGGGACCTCGGAAAGCGTGAGACCCAGAGCGCAGGCCACGTGGGCCCAGAAGTGCTAAATGTGTGCGGCAGCATAAGAGGTGGTTCTGTTCTCTTATTTCCTTGTGAGACAGTGGACTATTTGAAGCAAAAGCTAACAGCGATCGTGGGGTCAAGGCCAGCGCCCAGCAGGGCGGGCAGGGCGGCGGGGCGCTCACGTGTCGCTGGCGCAGACGCGGAAGCAGCTCATCAACAGCTCGGCCGCCTTCTCCAGCATGTCCCCAACTTTGCTCTTCCCTTTCTTTACCAGCTGCTGATCTGCCTGATAGAAGATAAAAACCTTCACTTTTCATCTCCTCTAGACACCTCGGTTAAACAGAAGATCACGGCACAGCTAGAAGCAAAAACGCACAGCGGAGGGTCGTCCCCAAAGGTTCTGGCGAGACCATCTAGCCTGTGCTACTACGTTTACAAAACGGAAGCGTCCACAGCGTGTTCCAGCTCTTCCACAAATCAAATCGCTCTTCAACCAATTCAAGCCAGTAAGTCGGTCACGGACTCCCTGAGCCTGCGCGACCTGTGCCACGCGCTGCTAACTAGCCTTTTCTTACTTGGCCGCGAAGCCCCATCTCCCACGCGCGTGACGTTTGCATGGACGGTGCAGAGGACGGCAATGGACAGGACCGGCGCCTGCCCGGCGGCCCCAACCGAACTTGCAGCCACTCTGTCCTGAACCTCGCGCACCTGCGTCCTCCCATCAACCAACCAATACAGCTAACTTCACTTCAGAGGGTCAGTGAGGATGCAGTAAATATTAACACTATTAGTAAGTCTTAGGCCTTGAATACATGTATTTTTAGCGTTCTTTGCGATGAAGCGGGAAGTCCGCCTACAGCACGTCTGTTTTTCAGGAAAAGCACTGGGGCCACTGTTGAGGCCTCAAGCTGGACCGTGGAACAAACAACCTCAAAGCCTGGCCAGCCGGCATGGGCCACTGGCCGGCGCGGGGCTCTGGAAAGTGAATGAAGTGAGCCTGCCACTCCCAGGCAGACACTGGCTGTTATCTGCTGCCGATGACATCTGCACTTTCAAGAAGAACTTAGAACTCTGGGAAACTTGTACTGACCACCAAGAGCCGGCGGCTTTCCATTGCTTCACGGCTTCTCTGAGGAGGTCACTGGAGATATTAACAAATGTAGAGCTTTCCCGGTTTTTGTTTTTTCACGTAATGAAATACGTCACATTTGGAACGTCTGGGTAACTCAGTGAACCAGAACTCTCCAAATGATCAATGTACAACGTTACAAAATCCTACAGGGGTGAAAGGTCCATGCAGCATGCAGGACACACCAGTGGGTTCAGATGTAGCAGGAAACGGCACTGCTAAGCTTCAGAGCCCACACTGTAATGAACCTTAGGAACTGCTCTTGTAGTTTTAAAAGGTGTAGCTCAGAGAAGGGCATCTACGATCACCTGAAAAGGCTCCTAGAACAGTCCTCCCACTTCCATGTACATCTACGTGAGGCCACACTTCTTCATACATTCAACCAAAACGAGGTACTGCCAAGAGTGACAGAAGCAGACCTAAGAATCTGAGCGGCTTCCGCTGAGCCATACATTAACGAGATCAAAACGGATAAAAATGCCACTTTTTTGTACGTTTTGTTCACTTTGAATATATATATTTTTTTAATTTAGAAAGTCAATTATGTTACCACATAAAAGGTTTATTATTTTAGGTGAACAATATTAAAAATTTCCCCAGTTAAAATTTCTAACACAGTAAGTACTGATATAGCCCACATGAACAGAAGCTTCTGGGGGTCCTCAATAATTTCTATGTAAGTTATTATATTTTTCGCTCTCAAATTTCCACTTGGTGCTGCTTTATATCGTGCATTTCTTTGCTGAGATGTCTCCACCCGCTTCAAGCGCGTTCGCACCTGCTCCCAGGGTTTTATGGCGGCGGGGGTGGAATCCCCACCCCATCCTCGGTGTCGGGTGCTTGCTGACTATCTCCCCCATTCAGAGTCTCAAAGGCCAAGAGTCCCGATTCCTGGTATGACAAGGGACTCTCGATTATATCCTGGATGCCCGGGGTGTCATAAGACTGTGGCTCTCCTTGTTTCAGCCAGGCCTGCGCTCACACCAGCCACCCACCGTGGACAGGGCTGGGCCTGCAGGCCAGGGCGGAGGCAGCTGGGATGCTCCCCGCCCAGAGGTGGGATGCAGGGGAGGGAGCCGCGTCGTCTCTGCCTACTGTCAGTGTCCCCGGGTGCCGGACGGAACCAGGACGCCCAGGAGATGAGAAGGAAACAAACGCGGGGAACTCGCTGCTCTGCCCCTTCTTCTCTCCACCTCTCAGAGCCACGCTGGCCTTAAAACTCCCAGCAGGAGGGAGAGAAGCACGCGCCTACTGTGTCCTGTGCAGAACCAGACGTTATAGATGGTTTTTAAAACTGTAAAGGGGTGTCTGTCAGGACCAAAAAGTTAAGAACTGCTGCTCCCAAAATGGCTATGCTGACCCCAAGGGGAAATGGACTCATGAAATCCTCCTTGTTCCAGAGAACCCTGAGCACTCCCTGAAGCTACACTAGGGACGGAACGGGGTGCATCTCCACAGCTGGGAGAGCACAGGCCCTCACGCGCGAGCCAAGCCACCCCCGTGCTCTCTCCACACCACATTCACCAACCCAACGTGTTCCTCAAAATTTGTGGAACGATGATATGAAATTAAGCAACAGATAGAGAATGAGTTTGGGTTTAAAAGCACAGTGACAGAAACTGAACTTACGTTATTGGCAAATATTCGAAGGTCAAGTGCCACTGCATACATGACAGGCAGAGCCCTATGGGGCAAAAACAAGCACGTCTGAAGACGCTCTGAGGCCAGAGGTTCCATTGCCAGAGGCGGGGAGGCCAGGGCTACCATCCAGAAAGGGGGTCACCAGCCCACGCCCAGGGGCTGCTATGCTTTCCCTCACCCTCCTCCCGGGCAGGTGGCAGCCCCTCCCCATCTGCACGAGTCCCGGGGAGTCGAGGGGCTCAGCCCTGGCAGCACCCTCCTCCTACGCTGGGACAGGAAGTCTCCTTCCTCTCAGCCCCTACCACCAGCCAACAGCTCCATTAAAACAAGACGTGGTTCACAACGATCTCCTAACAGGGCCCAAGGTATGCAACAGACCAACGTCACAAAACGACTTTTCAAAATCTAGCTGGCAGTGTTAATTTTATGTGTAAGAGAGATCTTCACTTTAAAAGGGTTTTGTTTTCTTTTTTTTTCAGTAAAAGGTATTTGCAAGCCTTCAGTTATCTTAGTATAAACAGAATTTCAGTATTTACCCAGATTTTTAATAAATCATAAAATAGCTTACCAAGGAATTTAAAATAACCCAGTTACTATGTATTCCATCATCCCAAATGAACTGTAACTGATCTACATCTTTTATCCAAGTTTAAAACCCAAAGTAAGTTCAAAATTGACAATTAAAGGGAAATTGACAATATTAATAAATATTTGGGGGCATGGAATGGCTGAAATACTTCATATTTACAGAAAAACACTGCAAATAATCTGGCTGACCTGCCATTTAAGTTTACACTGACTATTAAAACTCCATTATCTGTGTTGATATTATCACGTCAACACACAACATTAAATACCAACACCGAAAACACAATTAAAACTTCTGCTTTTAAAAAAGAAAAAAGCCATTTGCTAATTTCCAGCTGTTTCTGTTTGTACTTACCAGTTTTCTTCTTTGTGGGCCTGAAATGCCCGTAGGAATGATGTAGTATATTAAGGAAGGTCCGACAGAAAAAGTTCAAGTCATGCTACAATTGAAAGACTAAAGAACAACAAGGGTTCTAAACTGTAAGGGCTATAGCTCACCACTTAAAAGATTATGTATCACAGCAGCAGGTTCTTGAAGGGAAAAAATACATGAGCCCACATTACAAACATCTGAGTATCATTAGGTATACGTAAATACATTTATTTCAGACATACTTTCCCCAAAGTAAGAAAAAGGCTGTTATAAGATTTTTAAAACTGGCTTATTTGGCTTCTCTGAGCTCAGATGATCACAACTTATATATAATGTGCTTTAGAATCTGTGGTATAAAGTGTATTTCACTGATTACAGAATTCTTGAATTCAGAGGAGACTTGGCTGGTCAGTAACCAATTCTCTTCCGTGTATACTAAGCAAGATGGTTAAAAAATTAGCAGCTAAAGGGAATTCCCTGGAGGTCCGGTGGTTAGGACTCAGCACCTTCACTGCCAGGTTCCACAAGCTGTGCGGCTTGGCCGAAAAAAAAAAAAAAGCCACTAAAGTCTGGAGATACATATAAACAGTAGCAGAACACTCACTGACCAGGGCCTTAGCCGTAAGATAGCACTTCAGTGACTTAAATCAGCATTGGCTGGATTAAGGCCCTCAGTGACCACAATTCAATGATGCTGTGTGCTGCGTCCACTCTTCCATCTGTGCCCGGATCTGGAAGTTCTTCTATTTCTCCAAGGGGACTAACCCATCCCTGTAACTATACTGAATGATGGAAAGGCAACAAAGTATTATTCTTCACAACAGAAATAAATAAAATCCTTAATCATAACCAGTGTTCCTCCCCACCATGTAGGTGACTGGACACAGTCTGAAGGCCATGCTAAAATCCTTAATCATAACCAGTGTTCTTCCTACCACGTAGGTGGCTGGACGCAGTCTGAAGGCCAGGCTACATTTAAGAACCTGAGTGGAAGGGCTAAGTGAGCTTCTCCTGCTTTCTAACTAAAGGCGGGACTAAAACTGGCCTGACGTTTCAGGATCTTAGCCCCCAAGTAACCCGCTGTACCTGTTAGACACTGAACAGTAACACCCACGACAAAAGATATTGGACAATGACGGTCTGGCACTTGTACGCCTCTATGAAGTCGTGGTTCCCCACCGCGTACGTGCACCTGGAAAGGAAGTGGTGGGCACTGAGGGCGGAGGGGCAGCAAGCGCGCGCACTCGCTGAGAGCCGGCACGGACCACGCGGACCGCACTGCTCGCTCCCAGCAAAAACGCCCTGCTCTCAACTGACCCAGCAGATTACAAGGAGGCTCACGAGAGACCACCGGGTACAGGAGGAAATCCCACGCTACATGCTGGGCCTGTTCTTTCAAGTCCCAGAAGGAGAAGCCCAGCTGCAGAGGTTCCACTAACAACACGCAAATGGCCCTTCTCGGGCATCAATGGGCAAGGACACTCTACCCAGACGCCCGGCTGGCAGTGTCACTACCAGTCAGTCCGTCCCCAAACCTGGCGCCTCGTCGCATGCTGCACAGAGCTAGGAAGTTGCTACAAGAAACACAGTGGCACTCCAACTTTTCCAGAGATCTCAGGGGCCCCGCAGGTCTGCCCCACCCTGCCCCCACACCCCAGCCTGCTCAGGACGCCGGAGAAGAGGGCAGGCAGGAGGACAACCAAATCCCACACACTGTAACACCTGGAGCTTGCCCGAATCGAGGCTTTAGAGGTGAAAACAGTAGACATGACATGTGAATAAAAAGCAGAATTTCAACTGCTCTGCTCTGCTCCAGTTTCTTCCCCAGTAAGGCCAAAAGGTTAAAAACTGGGCGTTTCCATGAAAAACGCAAGTCAATAGTGGGCGCCACAGCCTGCTGCACAAAAGACCAATGCAGCCAGTAGGACGGATACCAAATGCTTTTCAGAGCGTTACACAGAAGACACATACACACACAAGAGACCGCTACGCGACCAGTAGGACGGATACCAAATGCTTTTCAGAGCATTACACAGAAGACACACACACATCCACGATTACCATTTCATGTTAACTTTTCAAAACATACGTGGTCCCTGAATAAAACATTTATTAAAATTCAAAAGTATTTCATTTTTTTAAAAGTATTTTAAACTTCACAAGATTTTCATAGGTGTTACCAAAGTGAAATTACAAACACACTTTTCTACTTTTTCAAAGGAAATTTTTCACTGCTTCAAGCATAAAATGTTAAATAAAACCCCTAGAGTCAGTTCAGCAATTTTCAGATTTGCTTGTTTTTCTTCCTCACTCATGGATTACCTTAAATGAGCTGCAAACATTTCGTCATAAGGGGGTTCCAAAACTTGTTGACACTTCTCTTCTGGAGAGGCCATCTAAATGATCATAAGAAAAATAGTAAAAATAAAATTAACTGGGACAGAAAGAATGCAACATGTAGGAAGAGATTTAGACAAACCTTTGTTTCAAAAGAATTTACACTTTACAGCTGACAGTAACTCTTCACACTTTAGCACTTCAAAAAAAAAGGTTCATTTCTTCCACACATATTTATCAAGCACAACCTACGTACAGGGCAGGAGATGAACACAATTTGCTTTGTCTACCACAGGCCAGGAAATACTCTAGGCATGTTCATGTACCTCTTAATCTATTTATTAAGCAGCTACTATGTGCCTCGTGTGAGGTCGAAGGAGCTGGAGACAGTGCCTGGGGGCAAGGGGGTCGGGCGGCCAGCAATCGCTCCTGCCCACTTCCTGCTGACAGGACTGCCCACTCGGGGTCCTGGGAGACAGCAGACATTCACCTCGAACTTGCCCTCGCCTCCCAGTGGCCAAATTCTGGATAACACAAGCATCGCAGTGGATTATGCAGTGCACTGAATTTAAAAGAAAGGGACTCAGTGAATCCACACTGATACAGCTCTATAAATGAGAGAGCGAGAATGACAGCATGGGAAAGATCACCACCCCACAGTCCCTGACGAAACAACCAGGCAGACAACGGGCCCAGCGAGGCAGCTGTCACGTGGAAGGACGTGGAGTTTTGGAGCGAAGGAATCAGCCTCAGGTCACAAATGGGCGAGCATACGTGTATCAGGGACAACCTGCCAGCAAGCTGAACCCGAGTCCCATCAGGACCCCGAGCACTTTATTTTTTTTAAATTTAATTTAATTTAATTTAATTTTATCTATCTATCTATCTATCTTTGGCTGCGTTGGGTCTTCGTTGCTGCACGCAGGCTTTCTCTAGTTGCAGCGAGTGGGGGCTACTCTTTGTTGCGGCACGTGGGCTTCTCATTGCAGTGGCTTCTCTTGTTGCGGAGCACGGGCTCTAGGCATGTGGGCTTCAGTAGTTGTGGCACACGGGCTCTAGGGCACAGGCTCAGTAGTTGTGGCGCACGGGCTTCATTGCTCCGCGGCATGTGGGATCTTCCCGGACCAGGGCTCGAACCCGTGTCCCCTGCATTGGCAGGCGGACTCTTAACCACTGCGCCACCAGGGAAGCCCAGGGCACTTTCTTTCGAAAGAAAAATTTAGGTCCCTGATAGGACACTCCGACACCGTGACGGCCATCAGCGAGGAAGTGGGCATTACAAAATATCAACAATATATTCCACAGAAGCTATTGCTTGGAGAGCATTTATCATCTGAATCAAGAACGCTTATAGTTCAGGGCTTCCCTGGTGGCGCAGTGGTTGAGAATCTGCCTGCTAATGCAGGGGACACGGGTTCGAGCCCTGGTCCGGGAAGATCCCACATGCCACGGAGCAACTAGGCCCGTGAGCCACAACTACTGAGCCTGCGCTCCTCAACAAGAGAGGCCGTGACAGTGAGAGGCCCGCGCACCGCGATGAAGAGTGGCCCCCGCTCGCCGCAACTGGAGAAAGCCCCCGCACAGAAACAAAGACCCAACACAGCCAAAAATAAATAAATTAATTAATTAATTAAAAAAAAAAAGAAGAATGCTTATATTTAGAGCAGGGGCTGGCAGATGCTCACGTAAACGGCCAGCCAGGAAATGCTGCAGGCTCTGCAAGGCCCACGTGCCTCTGCGGCAGCCAGCGCGCAACGCAAGCGGCCGCGCGCCAACAAAACCGCACTGGCAGCAACAGGACACGGTTTTGGGCTCCAGGGAGAGCCAGGCCTGGGCAGAGCCCGAGCCCCACTGCCTGTCCGCTGGATGACCTTGGATGACCTGGCCCCGCTACTGCACTTCTCTGAACCCCAGAAAGTCGTGTGGGAATTAAATGCAGGAAAACGAGCACAGATCTCAGGACAGACTCTGAGACACGGTGCTCAATTAATGCTCAATAAATGAATTGGAATTAGATAAATCGTGAAGGAACTTGGCAATTTTCAAACAAGAGTGGCAATATTAGTTTCCTTCCTACTCAAAGTCTAAACTTTTCTTAGGAAGGTGGTGACCCTGTAACCCTCTCAGACACCTGTGTGCGTGGTCCCACCACCTACCTGAAGCCGTGGGTTGGCAACATGAGGGTGCTTGAAAGACACCAGCTCTGCAAGGGATGACCCGTCTCTGGTGTCAATTGCTTCATAGACCTGAAGCGTTTGGAAAGAGAAGAGCTAAGTGGAAAATAAAACACTCTGTCCTAGTGGAACCTAGACAGCACATTGCACACCCCTACACTTCACTTTCCCTACTTTGAAAGGAGTCAAAATATAACAATCAGTACTCTCCTTAGCCAGCAGATAATCACTGCATTTGAAAATGAGACATCCTGGAGGCGAACAGGTGACTTACCGCTAAAAACCACGAAAAAGCAGAATAAGCCATCAGTTTATTATCTGCTTATTAATGAAGGTGAAGTAGTCAATTTTACTCAGTCATACTAAGAAACATTTGAAAATCCACTTATACAGCTTACGAAAAAGAAAAAAGATCTTGAAAATCGCATATGTCCAAAATTCAAAGCACTTCCACTCAACCTAAATTTAAAATAAAAATGGGAAGGCAATGACCAAATAAATGTCACAGTCACACAATAGGATGCCTGGGTGTTGTGAAAGAGAATCAAATAGATCTACTTGTAATAACATGGAAAAGTGTCCACAACATACTTACTGTTAATTCCAAAAAAATTAGTTGCAGAAAAACTGTGTAACTTGATCTTGGAGAAAAAGAAAAACTAATTATTGATATGACGTGTAAGCACAGGAAGAAATGCGGGGCCCCAGGCCGCACCAGCTGACCCCTGGCCAGTGGAGTGGGAGCCAGGGGGGTCGAGGAGACTTTTATTTTATATATTTCTATACTGGAGGCCTGCGTTACAGCAGAAATTTTGTAATTAGAAAACCAAATGATATTTTAAACTTATATTTAGCAAAAAATGACATAAAAATCCTAACCACATAAGTGAAGACAAAGCCAAGCGTAAAGCTGCACGAACTACAGCATCATTTACCCACAGAAAGTCAGGTGTGGAAAATACATGCAGGGGCGACACAAGAGGACACACGAATGCACACCCACGAGGGGTGCTCACATCACCGCCCACCAGCAGGGTTAACACTGAAAGGC
Source organism: Orcinus orca (assembly GCF_937001465.1). Lineage (NCBI taxonomy): Eukaryota > Metazoa > Chordata > Mammalia > Artiodactyla > Delphinidae > Orcinus > Orcinus orca. Next base: position 713,076 of record NC_064576.1, on the reverse strand, counting down.
CAACCACCCTGAGCGCTGCTGAGAACACAAAGCAACTGGAACCCCAGCCACCGCTGGTGGGAGGGTGAAGGGGTGCAGCTGCCTGCGGAAACGGCGAGGCATGTGACCCTCCCACCCGGTGACCCGACGGCCAGGAGGCATGGAGGCCCATGCGGCCTGGACACCTCCAGGACCCAGCTCCTCGTCGGTTGCACACTCAGCATCGACTGGGAAAGTTTCACCAGTGAAATTCTGTGAATTCTAAGGCAATTCACAAAATAAAGAATTTGCCACTTGACTACTCAACAAACTACATATGCACTTACATTCTGAGCCAGCAATCCCACTTCTGGGGATTTACCTTACAACAAGGAACAAGATATTCGTGCAGGCTTACTTGCTGATGTATTATAATGAGTCATCACAAAATACACAAAATCAGTGCCCCTGCCTCCGAGAAGCTGATATAGCCCACGACCTTCCCGTCACAGGGGGTGTGACGGAAAACAGGAGGCTGGCGACAGACTATGGGCAAGTCTGAAAGTACCGATGCACTGCTCAGCAGACACTAGAATCGCAAACAGGCCAGTCACCCGCTCCGGTCACTGTTAATGTGTCACGCCCCAGAACCTTCGGCCCTTTCACTTAACACCCGCACTGGACCCTGCAGCCGGACCCCAGGTCAGCCTGTTGAGCGGTCCCTGTGGGCCTGGACCAGGGACTGCAGACCTCACCAAGTGAAGATCACTAGCTCTGCGCGCTCCCAGGGGGCAATTCTCTTCCCAGGATGCTGCTGGCCACCGTGCACTCTCCAGGTTCCGAGCTGGTCCACAGGGGGGATCATCTACTCACGAACTCATGATTCCTTAAAAATACATTTTCTAGCTCCAGCCACTGAAAAGGCATAGAATTAATGGCTCCCCAGTAGCAATGGGCACACCTAGCACTCAGGTTTGTTTTCTAAATTCTATTCCCCACTAAAAGGAACCAGAGCTCCCTGGGGAAAGGGCAAATCCAGCACTGGGACAGGGAAAGAACTAGGCGAGCCTAGAGTATATATTATTGTGCCAGAAAGCAAGGCCAGGCTCAAAAAAGGACAGAGACGTGTCAAAGAGCCACAGAACGGGGACATACGTATAATGGATTCACTTCGTTATAAAGCAGAAACTAACCCACAATTGTAAAGCAATTATACTCCAATAAAGATGTTTAAAAAAAAAAGCCACAGAAACCAGTTTGAATGGACTCTCAGTGGTCAAATCTGGGACAATTTGAGCTTCAAAAAGAATAATAACATTCTCACTATTGGTCCTGGATTATAACTAGGTATTAAAAGTAATCTATAATGATACTTCCAAAAAGAGGGGCATAGAGGAAAGCATTGTTTAACTGATGAAATACTAGCTAGTAAATGTAGAAAGAACAATAGGAAATCACCACTTGGCAACCACTAACGTAATAACGTAATAACTGACTTGGGAAAACCATTTTGTGAGAGGGTGTAGAGAACAGGACGCTCAGTGGTTTTCAGGGTCCGTCCAACAGCCTACAGGTTCATCGCAATGCAAAAAGGTACCTCAACAGTGGAGTGATCTGATGGGCAGACGCCTCTCTAACCAAGTGATGCCGTCAGCATCCCCAGCGCTGGGAGAGGCCACGGGAAAGCCACACTAGCCGACTGAAGCCGCATCTAATCCCAGGAACAGCCACATAAAGGCAGCTGGTGAGGCATGTACACGTGTGGCCATGGGCCTGGACATGTAAACAAGGTCACGGGTCATAAAAGCCCCCTTCCCCAAGAGGCAAGAGGACTCTTCTAGAAGACTAAAGGGCAAAGCACCCCAATGCCATGTGATCTGACTGGACCCTGGGTTTCAAAAAAGAGGTTCCAAAGAAGATTGGGGGTGGGGGGTGGGGATTAAACTATGGCTTCTACATTGGAAAATACTGATGTTCACGCTGATGTTCAGTTTCTCGGATGCACCAAAGGCGCTGCAGTTACACAGCGGACTGCCTGGGTCTCAGGCGCACGCTCAGGAAGGTGAAGGCCACGGGATCGCCGGGAAGAAGCGCACGGGCCCGGAGGGAAGGACGGGTGAGCATGGTGGGTACACGCCCGGGTGAGAGGTACACACCTCTCCATTCTATGCTTTCAACTTTTCTGTAGGTTTGAAATTTTTCAGGAAAAAAGCTGGAGGAAAAAAATTTTAATGTAGACACAGCTTTTAAAAAGTAACCTGCCGTGTGAAATAAGAGTTTGTGTAACGGACAAAAGAATGAAATAAAACACACTAAAAAAAATAATACCAGCCCTCAGAGAGATACTAGAAGTGACGGAGAGATCCACCTCGGGAAGAAGCATGCAAACTGATCTATTTCTAAGGAGAACAACAAATCTTTAAAGTAAAATACATGGGGAAATGTAAGGTAAATTAATTCAAAAAGAAACCTAATGGAATGCCTGCGAAAACTCGCGTGCTGAGCGGAAAGCGGGTGTTGCCGCGGGCCGGTTGGTGAGAGACAGCCCTCCTGGGCCCTCGTGCTGGGGGTCCCACACTACAAGACTCGGACCACTGGCTCTTTCACTAGGGCCGTTACTCAGGGCTGTTCATGTGACGAGTTACCTTGAGAAATGAGATAATGTCTCCCCCATCCCAACCCTAGACAAAAACCAGACTTGCTTACTGCCTGCTAGACCAGGTAGATTCCCCAGGTTCTGTCTCTCTCAGGTACATGTGCAGCCACCCTTCTGGGCCTGTCACACCGTCTGTGGGACTTCGGGCCCAGGGAGCCACACAGAGTAACAAGGTCCCTGGTCTCTGACCCAGGAACCGCATGTGTTCTGCCAGCATCCAAGAAGCTAACAAGACACCTCATGGGCTACTGAGGGTAAAATCAAATCCCACACCCAACAGCTAATGGAAGTTATCACAGGGACCACAGGAAATGAACGACAGGCGACTTGTCCACAGGTGACTGCTGGCCGAGGATGCTGCAAAGGTGAGAAATAAGTCCAAGCTGACAGGGTCACTGAGATTCAAGCAACAATAAACTTTGGAAGCTGAGGAATAGGCAGGTTCTGACTCGGACAGGAAATGGCTGAAGCTTGGGCTGGCAGAGGTAGTGAGCTTGGTGTCACAGCACGGATTCTGGGGCCAGGACTCCCAGTCTGAATGTGCCACTTACTAGCCCAGTGACCTTGGAAAGTCACTTAACATCCTCTGTAAAATGGGGCTTGCAATGGACCAACCTCCTAGGAAAACAGTGACGATGATGAGCTGCCGTGTACCACAGCGCCTGGTTCTCGGTAAGCCTTCACCAAGCACCCATCATGCCTGTTCTTCTCAGCCACCCCGCTGTTCCGTGGGGTGGAACAGAGAAGACAGACAATTAAAGGAGATTCTCAGAGTGCTCCTCTGGGAACGCAGGGAACAGGACCGAGCGGTAGTCTGGAGAAACAGAGGCATAGGAAACTGAGACAGACAGACCAGCACGAGTTCTAACTCACTGCTCACTAGAACGTGGAGGTCCGATCACTGGTATATCACTCGGCCTCACACCCCTCCACCTGCCTGCATCTATCCAGCCCACAAACTGTACGGCACACTGCGTGGCTCAGACACTGTTCAAGGCACACATGGTGCCCCTCCCCCCAAACCCTGGGATTAGGTGTGGGCAAGAAAACTGTAAGAGACTTAGAAATATACAAAAGATACAAGTACATAGAAGATAAAAGTTATAAGAAAGCATAAAATTCTGGAGAGACTCTATATTCGCATTGGTTCTCAAATGTCTACGTACTTGTTCAACTTTAAATAAAAACTGATATTGAAAAATGTTAACTCTGCAAAGATAAGGCCAAGGTGGACTTATCCTTTAAGTTAAGATTAAAGCATGCATCTGTTTTTTCATGATTCCCGTTTTAACCAACTTTCTCAACTAACCAAACAACTAATGGTTCCAATCCTGTTAGACTATATTCAACTGCCAACTAGATATCTTGGCCTGCTTGTCAACAGACACCTCCAACTTGACACGTCCAAGACTACATTTGTCTTTCCCTCTAAATCTGTCCTGCTCATCTGTTGCCCAACTAGAAACCTAGGAATCGTTCTTGCCTCCTCCCCGTTCCCCAGCCGCACATCCTCATTCAGCAAAGCCCTGGTGAAGTCCCCTTCATAAATTCTAAAAAGCCCACTCGCCCTTTCCTTATCCCTATTACCACGGTTCTAGTTCTGCGAATTAGCACAGCTCAGAGGAAAGACTACAAGCCTTGAATCCATAAATACCTATGTTTGCGCTGTGCTGCTGCGTTCACAGGCTGTATGGACAAAACCCTGAGAGCCACACTTCCCAAAGGATGTAAGCAGCGGATCGCTAACACAGACCGGCTCGCAGCCGTACCACTTGCTCTGTCCCCCCGTTACTTCCACCACTTTGTCCCCCCTCCCCACACGCCCCTAAACTGAGAGCGCGGCCAGGGGCTCCAGCGCAGCTGGTGGACAGACTCGCCCGGGATCCAGCTCTGGCCCGCAGGCCAAGACAGCGGGAGGACAGCTGGCAGGATGCCCGTTGGCCGAGGAAAGTTACCTGCTGCAGGTACTGGTTGATGGTGATGTGCGCCATGGCCGCTACCGCCGCCGCCCCGCGGAGCTGCGCGCCCCGTCGCCGCCGTCGCGTCACTTCCGGGCCGCGGTCCGGTCCCGGCCCCGCGCCGCCGGCCCCGCCTTCCGCGCACGTTGGTTCCGGAGGCAGCGTGTGCGCGGGAGTGCGAGCCCCGGGCCGGTATGGCGGCGCGCCCGGGCTGAGGAAGGTCGGGGGCTGCGCTGCGACTCCCTGCCTCCCACACGAGGCCGCCTAGTCGGCGCCCCGGTGCCCGGGCCTTTCGGGCCCTCGGCTGTTGCGGGTTCCACACGGACCGCGGCGGACGCGGACTGCGGCGCCCGCGAGCTCGGGGCTGGGTCGGGTCGGGGTCTGGAGTGCTCCTGAGGCCTGAGGCACCGGCTCTGGTCGGGCCGAGTCGGGCGACGGTTGGGCTGGGCCGGGTGGGGCTGAGGGAGCGCAGCGGAGGGAGGGCGAGGCCGGGCGGCGGAGACCGAGGCCGAGGCCGAGGCGGAGGCCGGGCGGGCGGCGGGCGGGGCGCTGCGGCCGCGGCCATGGCCGACGAGACCCCTCGGAAGGGCAGCTTCTCGGCGCTTGTCGGACACACCAACGGCCTCACCAAGCCCGCGTCTCTCGCCGCGGCCGCCGTCACCTCCAAGCCCGGAGCCGCCGGCGGCTCCAAGAAGCTCGTGATCAAGAATTTCCGAGGTGGGTGCGGGGCGGGCGGGGCGGGGGTCCCTCCCCTTGGCCGCTCGGGCTGCGACGTCGGCGGGGCGGCGCGGGCCAGCGGCGGCTTCCCCTTGGTCTGTATAGTTGGTCCAATGGCATTGAGTGACGCCAGGCAACTCAGGTGTCCCGGTTCACACGGCCGAGCCGGACCGAGTAGCAGGACTGAAGCTCTTCGTGATGTAATTTAATTACTTGCTCCACTTCTCACCAGCTCTGTCGCTGTCACCGTCTCAAAGCAGGCGTCTTCGATGCAGACACACCAGTTACAAGCTTATTCTTCACCTTCCTCCCAGTTTGGAGTAGTTTCAGTCAACTTTAAATGTTGTAGAGAGCTTAACTATTCCACGTTTATACGTTTGTGAAACCCACTTTTTAAGTAAAGGAATACTGTTAAGATTTGTATGATTCCTACATGTGCTTATTCTAAGTATCAGTACTAGACGTATTTGTTTAGCCAAACGAAGATGGAATGGTTGCATAGTCTGTAACCCAAGAAATTTATAAATGTGGTACTTGTATTGGGAAAACCTAATTTTTGCGCTCCTTACCTGTGTGTCTTTTAAGGACTTTTTTTGTGGAATAGTTTTTTAAAGATGTGTGATTCTTAGCACGGATGCCGTTACCCACTGACTCCATCTGCATTTACAGACAGACCTAAATTGCCTGACAACTACACTCAGGACACCTGGCAGAAACTTCATGAAGCAGTGAGAGCCATACAGAGTAGTACGTCCATCAGATATAACCTGGAAGAGCTCTACCAGGTAAGGCTCCACCTGTGCAGAAAGCAGATTCTCACTGAGATGTAAGCGCGCAGTTTTCTTAGGGAGAACTTTTAGACCTGAGGGGGCCCGGGTCCGGTTTTTCACTTACCTGATTGTCTTATAGTGTCTAAATAGCACAATTATCCAACTCCTGTGAAATGGGACCCAGACGTGGATCTTGTGCTCCTCGGTGTTGTTTCAGAGTCAGTAATGAAGGGGATAATAGAAATCGACTCTTGCCTGCAACAAGAACAGTAGGAGTTCGGTGGCAGCGTGTCCCAAGTCGAGGAGTGTTTTCCGTTTCTGGTGGTTGTCGGATTTTTATTTCATTTTCAGGCCTCAGCTGTCTAGAAGGGTTTTTTTTTTTTTTTTTTTTTGCTGTACGCGGGCCTCTCACTATTGTGGCCTCTCCCATTGCGGAGCACAGGCTCTGGACGCGCAGGCTCAGCGGCCATGGCTCACAGGCCCAGCCTATCCGCGGCATGTGGGATCTTCCCGGACCGGGGCATGAACCCGTGTCCCCTGCATCGGCAGGCGGACTCTCAACCACTGCGCCACCAGGGAAGCCCTCTAGAAGGGTATTTTAAAGTTAACCCATTACAGGAGAGAAATGCGTTTCTAAGAGTCACATGACTTCTAATATTTTCCAAATGTGCAGCAAACTATTATTATAATTCCATTATGTTATATATGAAACTCTTATTACAGTTTGACTTGTTAATGTGGATTTTCCCCTTTTAGTTGTGTTTTGTGATTAATTGTTGCAGTTAAAATGTGCAGACTGGTTTTGTTACATTTAATTTGAGATAACGATGTTCCTTTTCTAACACCAGAAGAAATGATCAAAAGTAGGTTTCACTTTTGGGATATTTCAGTTACACACAGACTGGTTTTCCTGATATCTTGTTTTTAAAGAATGACATTCGCTAACTGGTCTAATATTATCTACATTTTAGGTAATATAGCACAATTTCTACTAAGAGACTTAAATTTTTTTCTGTTTACATAAGTGATTACATTTTTCTGTTTACATAAGTGAAAAATTATGGAAACTACAAAAAGTACAAAGAAGAAAATAAAAATCACCTATATTCCTACCACCCAAACAAGACTACCATGGACAGTTCGACGGACACCTGTCCCTTCTTTGTCTTAAGTTTGTGTGAGGTTATTGTATTGTTTAATCGACTTAATTACGGTGTAGAATATGTACTTCAACAAGTTTTAACAAATGTATCCAATTGTATAACCACCACACAATCAAGATACAGAATGTTTCTGTCACCCCGAGAAGTTCCCTGAGGCCCCTTTGCAGTGGGTCCTGTCCTGTGCCCTAACCCCCAGTCCTTGGCAGTCACTGATGTGCCTTGTGTCGGTATGCTTTGCCATGTTCAGAGTCTCATGTCAGTGGAACCGTGCAATTGTGCCTAGCTCCTTTCGCTTAGGGTAGGGCTCGTGAGTTGGGCACATGCATGCGTCGTGACAGTAATTCGTTTCTTTGTTGCTGAGTACTCTGGGGACCACCAGTTAGTTATCCTGAGGTCATGGACGTCTGGGTGTCTGGTTTTGGGTTATGAATAAAGCTGCTGCCGACATTCATGGGTAAGTCTGTGTGGACAGAAATTCTCGTTTCTCTCGGGTGAACATCTAGAAGTGGGTTCTCAGAGTAAAATGGAAAGTGTGTGTTTAACTTTACAAGACGTTTCCTAACTTTTTCAGATGGCTTCACCGTGTTGCCTCTCTGCCAGTGGTATGTGAGCGTTCCAGCTGCTCCGTGTGCTTGCTGGCATTGGGTATTGTCAGTCTTTTTAATTTTTGCTATTCTAGTAGGTGAGTAGTGGAATTTCACTACGGTTTTAATTTGCATTTCCCTAACGATATTAGGTATCTTTTCTTGTGCCCGTTGCCATTCCATACACCTTCTTTAATGAAGTGTGTGTTCAGATCTTCTGCTTGTTTTTTATGGTGGTGTTTATTTTCTTATTATCGAGTGTTTGAGTTTATTACGTGTTCTGAGCATGCATCCTGTACCAGGTGTTTGCCTTGCAAATATGTTCTCCCAGTTTGCAGCTTGTCTTTTGATTCTCTTAACTATGGCTTTCAGAGAGCAGGCGTTTGAAATTTTGATGAAGTCTTCGTATCAGTTTGGTCTTTTATGGACTGTGCTTTTAGTGTCTCTCTGAGAAGTCTTTGCTGAATCTAAGGTGGTAAAGATTCTCCCTTGTATTTCCTTCTTGCAGCGTTTTAGGTTTTACATTTAGGTCTGTTATCTGTTTTGAGGTGAATTTTTGTATTTGCTGTGAGGTACAAATCCAAGTTCACTGTCTTCCCTGTGGAGGTCCAGTTGGTCCAATGCCATGTGTTGAGGCATCTGTCTTCTCCAGCAGACTGCCTTTGCTCCTGTGTCAAGTCCTTGTCCCTGTGAGTGTGGGTGTCCTAAGTCTCAAAGTCTGGAGCGCTGGCCCTGCAGGTTTATCCTTTTTTGGGTAAAGTTGTTTTGGGTATTCTAGGTCCATTATATTTCCATATGAATTTTAGAATCTGTTTGCCAATTTCTGCAAAGAAGCCTCCTAGGATTTTGGTTTGGATTATGTGTAATTGTAGGTGAGCGTGGGGAGAGCTGCTATCTTGACAACACTGAACCCCCCAGTTGACCGCAAGGGGCAGCTCTCGCTTAGTTAGGTCTCAGCAATGGTTTCTAGTTCCGCTGTGCGGGTCTTGTACATCTTCTGTGAAATTTATCCCTAAAGCATTTCATGTTTTTATGGTATTGTAAAAGGTAGTATAAATTTTAATTTCTGGTTGTTGATAGTACATACAAATACAACTCATGTTTATACATTTATCTTGTACATTGCTGTCTTGCTAACCGCACTTATCTCTAGTAGCTTTCTCGTAGATCCCATTGGATTTTCTGTGTGGACAATCATGTCGCCTATACACAGAGATGACTTTACTTCTCCCTTTCTAATCTCCACGCCTTTTATTTCCTTTCTTGCCTCATTGAACTATATAGAACCTCTGGTGGTTAGTACGATGGTTAATAGAAACGGAAAAAGCAGACATCCTTGTTTTGTTCCTGGTCTTAGGGGAGAAAGCTTTCAGTCTTTCATCATTGAACACCATACGATGCTAGCTGTGGGTTTTTCAAAAATACCCATTATCAGGTTGAGGAAGTTCCTTTCTGTTCCTAGGTTGTTGAGAGTTTTTATCAGAAATACGTGTTGGATTTTGACAAATTCTTCTGTGACTGTTGAGGTGGTCGTGTGATTTTTGTTTTTTAGTTTGTTAATTACACGGATTGATTTTTTCATATGTTAAACCAGTCTTTCATTCTGGTATAAATCCTACTTGGTCATGATGTATTATTTTTTCAATGTACTGTTGGACTCAGTTTCCTGACATTTTGTTAATTTTTGCATCTGTGATCACAGGATATTGTATTATTCTCGTGTAATGTCTGTGTCTGGTTTTAGTATCAGAGTAATGCTGGCCTCATAAAGTGAGTTGGAAATGTTCTCTTCTTTTCATTGTCTAGAAGACTTTGTGTAGAATTGGTATTATTTCTTTTTTGGTTTTTTTTAAAATAAATTTATTTATTTTTGGCTGTGTTGGGTCTTCGTTGCGGTGCGCGGGCTTCTCATTGCGATGGCTTCTCGTGGAGCACAGGCTCTAGGCGCGTGGGCTTCAGTAGTTGTGGCACTTGGGCTCAGTAGTTGTGGCTTGCGGGCTCTAGAGCACAGGCTCAGTAGTTGTGGCATGTGGGCTCAGTAGTTGTGGCTCATGGGCTCCAGAGCGCAGGCTCAGTAGTTGTGGTTCACAGGCTTAGTTGCTCTGCGGCACGTGAGATCTTCCCGGACCAGGGCTCGAACCCGTGTTCCCTGCATTGGCAGGTAGATTCTTAAAGGGAAGTCCAGAATTGGTATTATCTTTTCCTTAAATGTTTGAGAGAATTCCCCAGTGAAGCCATCTTGGCTTTCTTTGTGGAAAGATTTTCAACTACAAATGTCATTAGTAGATACAGAACTATTCAGTTTATCCATTTCTTTAAGTTCACTCATCTTCTGCGATGTCTAGTCTGCCATTAATACCATCTGGTATAATTTTCACCTCTGCCTTGTCTTCCTCTCTAGGTGTTCGATTTGAATCTTGTTTTGTATCTTCTCTTTGCTTAACTTTCTTTAACGCGTGGAGCACAGTTCCAGCTCTTCTGTGTCCTTGTCTGCTGGCTCTTCAATTCCAGGTTTGCTTTGACTGACTTTTCTCCCCAGTGAAGGTGGTTTTCCTACTTCGCATGTTTGATAGCTTTGATTGGATGCCAGACATTGCGAATTTTGACTTGTGTGGTAGATGCTTTTGTTTTGTTTTTGTTTTTTTTTTTTTTTTTTGCGGTACACGGGCCTCTCACTGTTGTGGCCTCTCCCGTTGCGCAGCACAGGCTCCGGACGCACAGGCTCAGCGGCCATGGCTCACGGGCCCAGCCGCTCCGCGGCATGTGGGATCCTCCCGGACCGGGGCACGAACCCGTGTCCCCTGCATCGGCAGGCGGACTCTCAACCACTGCGCCACCAGGGAAGCCCTGTATTTCTCTGAATATTCTTGAGCTTTGTTCCAGACTCGGTTAAATTATTTAGAATCAGTTTGACCTTTTAGACTGTTGCCTTTAAGCGTTGCTAGGCAGGACTAGAGCAGTGTTTCGTCCAGGGCTAATTGCCCTGCTGCTGAGACAAACTTTCCTGAATCCTCTGCCCGGCGTCCTGCTGTGTTCCCGCCTGGCTGGTGGGAAGTGTGTGAGCACCAGAGCCCAAGGTCTCTAAACTTTCGGCGGTTCCTTCCCTCACCTCGGCGGTCTCCTCCCACATACGTGCTGGACAGCGCTCTGCTGAGCACTCGAATTGGACCCTGAGGTCCCCTGCGCTCGGGGCCTTCGCCCTGCAGACTGAGGCCTCAGCCCAGGGCGACTGCTGTGTGGCCTGGACGCTGGATGCCAGAAGCCAGAGTGTTTGGTGCTTGTCTGTCTCCTGTCTGCCAAGGCCACGGCCTCTCAGAGCCCAGTGTGCAGCGCTTCGGAAACTGCTGCTTCGTGGATTCCTTCAGCGAAGGCTGAGTCCGCTTCCTTTACTTCGTCTGGACCCGGAGCAAGAGTCCCACCGAGTGCCCAGACTCAGAGGCTTTTGCTTTAGTGAAATACTGTGTCTTCCAGCGAGGCTTCGTTATTGCTCTTTCCCTGGAGATTTGACTGTCTGGTATCAATTGCCCATCATTTTTCTTAGTAGAATGACTTTGCTGGACCCTTTACCCAGGATGTGTTTCATAATCGTCACCATAGATACTATTGTAAACAGTGTTTCCAGATGCCCTGGGTATCGTGGGTGTCGGTGTGGGTGTATGTGAGACCCTGAGGGCTAGGGCTGCTTACCCCCAAAGTGGCACCATTCATTCCAGGGAACATCTCAGGAGGGCCCGTGTGGGGGGCAGTGGGTGGGCTTTTGGACGCAGGTGTGCGGGCGGGTGCCTGGCCACTCAGAAGTTCCAGCAAGTCTAAGTACATCTCTGCAGAGTGAGCCGCTCACATCTTGTGGAGCGAATGGGGTGGAGATAGTAAGTGATGTCGCGGTGAAACTATCCTGGTCTCCAGTAGAGTGGACAGTGCACTGGACCTGGTGTTTCAGAGTAAAGCCTGAGTTTCTGCTGAGGTGGTGTGGTATATAATTTGCCAAAGAATCTTACGTGCAAGTAAAAGTTCTCACCAAAGCTGGAAAGGTTTTTTGTTTGTTTGTTTTTGAGGAGGTTTTCAGGATTGTTTGAGGGAGAACCTGTTGTTCTGATGTTGATCAGTTTCCCAAAAGTGGGGTCTGGCATCTCCCCGTGCCAGGTCTGAGGAGGCCTCGGTGGAGGGAAAGGTCACCTCCAGCCTGTCTGCACAGCCTGCCTGCAGTTTCTTACTTTGTTTTTGTTTGGTAGAAAGGGATATTCAGATTACATGAAAAAGTCATAGTAGATACACATCGTGCTGAGAGTCATTCTCTTGTTGTAATGCGAGGAGGAGGATGTTGAGTGCATCCATCTTTTCTGAATTTAGATCTGAAATCTCAACTTGCTGAAGAAAGCGTATCTTGTGTGTCTTAGGTCTGTGTGTTTTAGTCCTGTTCGTCTCAATGAGACAACAGAAAACTGAAGACTGCATTTTCGGGAATGGTTTCGGGGAAGGCTAGGTGTTGATTTCAGACTAGTTTTTTGTTTGTTTTGATTTTGGTTTTTTTATTACTGAAGAACAGTTGATTTCCAATGCTGTGGCAATCTCTGCTGTACAGCAGTGACTCAGTTACACACATAGAGACATTCTTTTTTAAATATGCTTTTCCATTACCATTTGTCCCAAGAGATGGGATACAGTTCCTTGTGTTATACAGTAGGACCTTGTTGTTTATCCATTGTAAATGTGGTAGTTTGCATCTACCAACCCCAAACTCCCAGTGCATACCTCTCCCTCCCCCTCCCCCTTCGCAACCACAAGTCTGATCTCTATGGATTTCAGACTAGTTTTGATGCACAGAATCAAACCTGTCACAGAGAACTTGCGCTTGAGAAAAGCTGTGCTGCTGACCTTGAGTCACGGGGTAGATGTCTCCAGGAAACCCTGTGCCTGGTGAGAGCTCGGTGAAGGAGAATGGAGTGGAGTCGGGTCCTGATGGATTAATAGGGTGGTTGAAAGTGATGCAAGCGGGTGAGGAAGCCCAGAAAATGGGAAACAAGTGGACACTTTATTTGATGGACCAATTTGAGAATGTAAATTAATCAAGAGTGAATTCAATGCGTAAGTTATTCAAAAACAGAGAATATTCAGGTTCAAATATCTTAGGCCTAATAGGAAGGATTTTGTTAATTCAGCGGCTTTGGTCACTCAGCGAAATCAGTCATTTGTACGAGGGCATCACGTCCGGCATGCACAGTGGGGGCCGGGAGGGTGGATGTCTTCCTGGGACACCGCCCCCCCTTCATTCTTCGTCCCACGCTCAGGACCAAGTCCTTGTCTCCTTTTTACGTTGCCCTTTCCTCGTTTCCTGTGGGTGGGAACCGCAGCGTCCTGGTGGCGGCTTCTGTGTGGTGTGCGTGTCGCGTTTACACAGACCTGCCACCGCGTAGGGTGACCTGGGGCCTGGCTCCTCAGGAGAGTCCACAGGGGCGTGGTTTCCCGGGGGTGGGGGTGGGGGTTTGCTTTTCATTTTTCCCCTTCATTTACCTAAGTAACTCAGAGTACTTGCCCGCTCTTTCCCTTACGATTTCTCACTCTGAAACGTCGCACTGTGCTGTGACGTCAGCTGTCGCCTTAGCTACTGGCACCCGAAGTGCGTAGTTGTAGGTGCCGCTTGGCTGTTTTGCTCCCTTAAGGCCCTGGCGGGGGGTCCCCACTGAGGGGAGCGCCCTCGCAGGCATGGGTGTTTTGCTGGGACACTCGTCTGTCCTGAGGCAGATGAGCGTGTGCAGAGCGGGCGTGGTGGCAGGGCTGGGAGGCTGAGACGAGCGGGTGTTTCCCCTCGGCTACGCTGGTGTGAGGAAAACCTCTGTGTCCCAGTGCTAGGAGGGCCCAGGTCCTGCCGCTCCCCACCTACAATGCCTGGATCCAGAGGTGTGCTCGGTACCAGTACCGGTGCTGGTCACGTGAGGTGCTTCGTACACCGCGAGGAGGCATTTCTAAGCGTCCAAGTGTGACTGAATCTCCTGAACGTGTTCTGGGGAGGGCCTCCTGTGTTGGGCCGCTCCCGCAGCCCTGAAGAGCCCACGGCATCCCTGCCCCCCCCCCCCACCGCAGGGAGCGAGCCGGTGACAAGGTGCCTGTAACATGAAGACGCCAGCAGTGACTCAGCAAAGACCCAAGACGTGCCGGCGCCCCCAGCACGCCTGGGTGCCCCAGGGCTTGGCTGGTGGTTTTAAGGGGCCTCCAGATTCTCAGAAAAGAAATCTCAGTGGGCTTCACGTGAATAGTAAGCGTGTGCTCGACAGGACATACATACGAGGGAGAGTTGGCTCTAGCGTTCACCCAAAAAAGTCACAGCTGGGGAGAGATTGTTTTGAGGACATTGACACCTGGTTCGTGAATCAGAGCATTCAGAAAATGGTTCTAAGATGTCCTTTGATGAAGGACACGTACCACTGGGCTTATCTTGATTTTTACCAAAGAAACATGTTTTCTTCGTATATTATATTAAAAATTTACTTGGTAATAATTGTTTGTAATGATTAACTACTGGTGCAAAGGCCTTTGTTAGGAGGTTATCTTGGTTTTTTTTTTTTTAAGAGAGAAAGAGACAGTGGATCTTGGACTGAATTATGAAAACATGAAGCTTTGGGGAAAGGAATTGAAGGATGTAAAAACAAAATGTGGTTGGGAATCCCTTGTTCTAAGTAAGGCAGAATGTAAGGGAAAGGGATTTTTATTTTAATTATTGTCATTAGTCCATATTCTCTTTGACCTTTTTGGGGTTTTTTTTGCGGTACGCGGGCCTCTCACTGTTGTGGCCTCTCCCGTTGCGGAGCACAGCCTCCAGACGCGCAGGCTCAGCGGCCATGGCTCACGGGCCCAGCCGCTCTGCGGCATGTGGGATCCTCCCGGACCAGGGCACGAACCTGCATCCCCTGCATCGGCAGGCGGACTCTCAACCACTGCGCCACCAGGGAAGCCCTCTCTTTGACCTTTATAAATATGCATGTGTTTTATGTATTATATATTTCTTTACGTAATTATTTTCTTAACATCTATAAAAATTTAAGTTACCCTTTTTTCCCCTCGGGAATATAGTATTTGAGTTAAGATTCCAAAGTGTCTCCGTTCTGTATATCCCCCATGTATTTTAAAATAGGCAGTAGAAAAACTACATTTCTGTTTATAATATTTCGTATTTGGATTGAATCAGATGCTGATTTTGTACATGAGATTTGAAAGAAAATTTTATTAGAACTGGTACGAATATACAAGCATTATTCCTTTGATGTGGATCAAAACAGCTAATGAAAAATATTTCTGCCTCAAAACCTTGTTTCTGCATTAATTTGAGGCAGATTTGGCCCGTGCTCCTTCAGCTTATTTGGGACAGAATCATCAAACTCATGAGCTTGAAAGGAACTGGAATTCCTGTCGTTCTCCCCCCACTGGAGGGTGGTCACCAGGGTCTGGAGCAGGGATTTCTGGCTCTGGTTTCACGTTGGCGATCGTCAGGGTCAACTCACACACCTTCCCGTGGCTCCACCTCAGACTAAGGAGTCATCCAGACACAGGCCGGGGGCTCAAGCTGCTTTTGAGTCCTCTGGGAACGGTGTGCAGCCAGCTTGAGGGGCTGTTGAAGAGGGAAGCTTGCGAGTATCATGAGCAGCCCAGCCTGGGGCGGGCCCACCTGGGGCCTGGGTGTCCTGGGGCTGCCAGCGCGGCACCATCCCATCTGCGCTCCAGGTTCACTGTTGTTAGGGACCATTTTTGCCAAACTTCTACTGGATTCCGGCGTTGCAGGGATAATTGCCCTTGACCATGATAACTTATTTGTGGATTACGTAAGTGTGGGCGTGGCTTTGTGTTACGATTCGAGCTGTTTGTACAGATAGGTTGCTTTTAAAGAACAAATTTGTCTTTCACAGTGAATAACTCATTTATCCCTTTTGTTTTCAGGCTGTTGAAAATCTTTGTTCTCACAAAGTTTCCCCAGTGCTCTACCAGCAGCTGCGCCAGGTCTGTGAAGGCCACGTCCAAGCACAAATCCTTCAGTTTAGAGAATATCCTTTTTTTGGCTTGGGAAGTTCCTATTTATTACCTAAATCTTTTGAAACCGAACATTAATAGGATAAAGAACTAATGAGTATCCTTAATATTAAAGCAAAAGCTTTATAGAAACAAAACCTCACGTTTGTATCATATAACCCAACGTAGCAGATGTTTCTGGTGGAGTTTTCACTGTTTAAATTACTTGGCTGACCTGATTGAAGTCAGTGTCCGTTTCTCTAGTCCATTTGGAAGCGTTTAGGAAGAGTCTGAAAAACACCTTAAGGCGGGAGTGCTGCGGTTCTTTATTCTTGTTTTTTAAAGATCTGTGTTAGTTTTCTGTGATTATAACCAATTCCCACAGAGTTGGCCGCGTGAACCAACCCCGGCCTGTTGGCCTGCGCTCTGCAGGTCGGCTCGCGCTGGGCTCAGGGGTTCTCGGCTCTGGGCCTCGCCAGCCCAGATCACACCGGACCTTTTGTTGCCCCGGGTGGGGCCGCACCTGGCCGCAGCCCCCAGGCCTCCCAACGCCTCAGGTTGGCTGGCGTGGGCTTGACCCTGTGCAGCCTTGCCGGCCCCCGCTGGCCACGGAGACCGGTCAGGGCGCCGCCGCGCGATGAGCGCCTCGGCTCAGCACTGGGCACCGGAGCTGCCGGGCCGCTGCCGAGGTGGCACCTGCCTCCGTGTGCTTACGACGCAGGCTTTTTCAGACTGTTCGTGGAAGGTCTGATCCCATGGGCCATTGTAGCTGTGAGCAGTTGTAACGGTTCTTCCAGAATTACTTGTTAACCCTTCAACTATTTGGTCTTTGCTGTGACTCGCTCTGTTTCTGAGTTAGAAGCGGACCCTCGAGAAAATGAGTGAGGCGCTTGGCTGGGACCCCTGTGGCTGTGGTCAGTGCGCCCCCAGCGCCTTCCGATTTCACACGCCAGAAACGGGCTGCTGTGTGTTGCCTCCTCTCTCTGTGCTCGGAATGTTGCATGGAACCTTGCAGCCGTGCCAAGCCGCGCACCTGCTGCACCTCGGCCGAGGGGCCGCACTGAGGGGTGCCCCCGTGTCTGGTGCCGTGGAGCTGAGACAGGCTGGAGCAGGGCCGAGGCCCGGGAGGCCGGGTCCTTGCCTCCGCCAGCTGCCTGCGCACCCGTCCAAAGGGAGTAATGGTGCGCTGTGCGGCTGGGTATGAGGGTGCTGTGTGGTCTGTAGGCGGTGTAGACGTTGTGACCGTGGGGCTTCAATTAACCTGTGCATGCAGTGCCCGGGTGCTTGGCGAGGTTTTCCCTAGGAGCCCGCACCAGGTGTCTTTTGCTGTAAACAGCGTCCTGAAAGTCAGGTCGTGCACGTGGTGCACGGATGAGACGTGACGTACGTCTCTGTGCGACCAGAAGTGACCATTGGCCCTCAGCCGTTGTCCTCCGTCTGCCCGTCCCCCGGTGCTGTTCATAGTGGCTGGCTTCCTTGCCTCTGGGACAGCATCTCCAGAGCTGCCCTTTGGGGCGGGGCCTTTGGTCCAACCCCCATCCCACGAAGCCTCAACGGGCAGTGGGGTGAAAGGAAAACGGGGAGGGGCAGGAAGAGATGGAGGCAGGGGAGTGCAGGCAGGTTCATCACAGGTAGGCAGGGAGACACGGAGGCTGGAAACCACCTGTGTGGCTTCTGAGCTTCTGCCCTTTCAGTATTCTGATCACTAAGCAACATGCCTGACTCGGAGGCGAGGAGAGCGGAAAGTAAGGCGTAAACATTGCAACAAGTAAATTGGCCGGTGTTTCTGAAGTTTTCCTTAGCAGGTCTGCACAGACTCGCTAGATAGTGTTTTATTTTTAAAGAAGATTAACACATGCTGGCAGGATCACTGCAGACAAATGGTAAGCCTGCTAACATGCTCCCTGAGTGGGTCTCAGTGCACACGCCCTCTTGGGTCTTTTCCTCCAGCCTCTGGCTCAGCTGGACGGAAGGCAGATCTGAGTAGCTGGGAGTCTATGCCCCCTTTGCATCCAGCTGTGTTGTTTGTTTTTCTTTTTAACCAAAGCGTGGCCCCATCCATCTTCCCTCAGCCCCCAAGGAAGGCAGGGCCCAGTTGGGAGCTGGGATGGGGAGTTCTGTTCAGGTCAGGTGCTGCCATCCAGCTCCGACTGAGCTGGACAGTGGCTGGAGAAGAGTGGGGACGGCCTGCTCTTCTGGGGTGGGGCTGGCTGTGAGCTTGGCCTTCGGGCCGACCGCACAGGTGACTCGTGGTGCCTGTGATTCCCCGTGGGTCTCTGAAGTTTTCCTTGATCTCAGTTTATGCCTGAGAATCAAGCCTGAATCCCAGGAGTTTACTGTAACTAGACAACCAGGCTTAGATTTAGTAGATATATTGATTATAATTTGATTTTATATATATGAGTTTTCAGGGTGACCTGGCTGAAAATTATGTAAGTGAGAGAAGAGATAGTATCAATAGCTTCCCTAACTAGGTTGAATTCTTTGGTTTCCTGACTGAGGTGAGTAGGCGACAACGAATGAGTCTCTCTTGGGCCAGGCACCGGGGGACGGTAGAAACAGGTGAATGTGTCGGGAGGGTTCTCTCTATGTGTGTAAGCACACCTCCACGACACAGTCTGCGGCGCTCCCTGAGAGAGCCCCGGGGCCACCGCCCACCACGTGAGCCTGCAAAGTAAAGTCGAGTACACACACGTGGCTGAGAGCCTCATGCCAGCGTACCGAGCCGGAATGCTGGAAGAATTCAGCTTAGAGCATCTCCCAGTCTAAGGAGGTTTCACCAGTGAGTCAGGAAATGACTGAATTTCAAAGGCATCTTTGAGGCGAAGTGCTGTACAATCCCTCCAGTCAGATTTTCTGGATAAAAGAGATGAAAAGCAAACACCAAGGGGAACATGTAAATTCAGGGAAAAATCAGCCATGAGGGTCTTGAAGATACAAACATCTTTTCACTGAGAAGCAATCGTGTTAGACTCGAGACAGCCAGGGTTGGATGTTTTGTCGGTAAGGTACGTAATAAGTCAGGTCCTCCTCTTGCCCTCCAGATCATGATCAGAAGCATCTTCCTGTTTCTGGATCGTACTTACGTGCTTCAGAATTCCATGCTTCCTTCCATCTGGTGAGTGTCCCCCGTCCTGGTCTGTGGCTGAGGCTGCGGCCGACCTGTGTCTCCGATGGTTGATTTGATGACACGTGCCCGACCGTCTGTCTGTGGCCCTCTGTGTTGGCCAGGGTCGCTGGCACGCAGGCCTGCCCCTCAGTGGCTCTCGGCCCGGAAGTGTCTGTCACCATGAGGGGCAGCCGCCGAGCCGGCAGCCGCCAGTGCAGCACGTTCTCCTGTGGGCACGGAAGTGCCTTGTGAAGTCGGTTTCTGTCACCTCTTCCACCTCTGCTCTGGGAAAGGCTGGGGAGCCGGTCACTCTCTGATGGCGCCCCCCGGTACTCTGCTGATGGGCCGGGCACAGGGCGTTGGCTTCCATCTGCTCGGGGCAGTGTGAGTCGGAAACCCTGTGCCCACGTTGCCCTGGGTCCCTGGTCCCCGACTTCCAGCGTCGTCCCCGAGCAGCTCAGCCTTGGTGACAGGGCCTGTCTGTGGTCTCGCCCTCGGTCCTCCTGGCCTGTGCCCACGTGGACATTCCCTCCCGATTCAGCACGCTGTGTCCTCTCGCCACCTCTAAGCCCCGTCCTGTAAAGTCGCTTCCTTTTCTAGTTTCCTGGCCGTCCGTTCACTCTGACCCAGGGCGGTGCGACTTCTCCTTCTACCACCGGGAAACGGCTTGTCTTTGTTTCCTGTAACCCACGTGTGGGGCGGCTGGGGCCCTCTCTCCCACGTGATCCCATGTCCCCTCTGCTCCTCTGTCCTCTCAGCCCCGACTCCTACACGCCTCTTACTAGACACCCACGAACCTCTGCAGGACAGATCGTCGTTACTCAGAGAAACAATCAGTTTGGAAAAGCTGATGATGACAGGAAGTCACAGAGCTCCTCCTCTGTGCGGGGCTCTGTCCTCAGGGCTTCAGCACCCCATGACTGACTCCATCCTTAGAGCAGCTCCATGAGGGATGACTGTCCTCCAGATGGAGAAACTGAGGCAGCGCGGCTGCCGCCGCAGGACCTTCTTCTGAAGCCGCACTCTCAGCTCAGGCTCCAGCAAAGCCACCAGGATGTGCCCGCGGCTTCCTCCTCCCCCGGCGAGCCTGGGCGCAGCAGGCTTCCTCTCCCCACCTCCTCCCGTCTCAGCTAGTGGGCCGCTCCCACAGAGTCTGCAAAGCTCAGGCCGGGGCTCCACTGCACACCCAAGTTTCTCACGCACCCTCACAGCGATCCCTGCCGTCCTGCACGAGCACACTTGCTTCCCTGCCTGCTGCAGTGGACGGGGGCTGGTAGGCTTCACGCTCTGGGCAGTGCCTCCAGGTTAGACAGCAGGGTTACGTTGTAAACTACGTTTAGACTCTGGAGCCTGACCAGCTGGGCACAGCAAGCTCCTTGTAATCTCTGCCTCGGTTTCTCCATCTGGAGGACGGTCATCCCTCATGGAGCTGCTCTAAGGATGGAGTCAGTCAGGAGGTGCTGAAGCCCTTAGGACAGAGGAGCAGAGGGGATGTGGGATCATGGAGAGGAGAGAGGGCCCCAGCCGCCCCACGCGTGGGTTACGGTAAACAAAGACAAGTGGTTTCCCAGTGGTAGAAGGAGAAATCGCACCGCCCTGGGTCAGAGTGAACGGACGGCCAGGAAGCTAGAAAAGGAAGCAACTTTACAGGACGGGGCTTAGAGGTGGCGAGAGGGCACAGCGTGCTGAATCGGGAGGGAACGGGCTGAGGGAGTGCGATGGACTCTGGTTTGCACCCTCAGTTCCGTCATCCTGTGGCCAGGGCCACACGGGAGGCGCAGCTGGAGGATGGGAGCAGGGCAGGCGGAGGGTCCCAGGGCTCCCGGGCAGGACGGCGGAAGCCCACTGACCCATGCAGGAAACAGGCAGCATTGATGAGGAGAGAAATAGAAGGCGCACCAGACTGTCAAGAAGGAAAATTTTTTAAATAAAGGAGTTCTTGACACCCGGACCAGAGAGTTAGCAAGTCAGTAGCTTGGGGGTGATATTCATAGTGTAGCTGGAGCTTCACCCAGAACTTCTAAGAAGTGAAACTAAAACAGTCTTGTCTTCTCTGTTTGTACAGGGATATGGGATTAGAACTATTCAGAAACCATATTATTAGTGATAAAATGGTTCAGACAAAGACCATCGACGGCATCCTGCTGCTGATCAAGCGTGAGCGGAGCGGGGAGGCCGTGGACCGCAGCCTGCTGCGGGGCCTGCTGGGCATGCTGTCCGACCTCCAGGTGGGCCCCGCGCGTCCTCACAGCCCGTGAGGGCGGCGCTGCACCCGGGCGATGAGGTGGCCACGACGTCGGTGTCGGAACTGACACCGTTAGGGTATTGGTGCAAGTATGGGAGGGGAATGACTCAACTGGCACTCACCCGGAGGCGGCCGGGGCCTGGGAGCACCCTGGGCAGAGCAGGGGGGCTGGGCGGGCCCAGGCAGCTTGTCACGGGCACAGGTCACGGCAGCCGTGCACCCTCAACGTGGGGCTGCACCAGCACTTCAAGCTGAGAGCTAGGTTTCTTCGTTGTAATTGGTCGTTAACCCTGCTAATTTTTTAGGTGTATAAAGATTCATTTGAACTGAAATTTTTGGAAGAAACTAATTGTTTATATGCTGCAGAAGGCCAAAGGTTAATGCAAGAAAGAGAGGTGAGACAACGAAATGTTTCTGAATTGCCTTATTTCATTTTCATAGATGTGCATCTAAGTGTGATTTCTAAATGTTTGTCTCTTCACGCTGGCAAACATCTCACTGAAAATCTTCTGAAAGTTACAATCTAGTTTAAATTCCAGTGATGAGCTTCTTTGTGAGTTTATTAAGGGCTTAATTTTTTTCTCCTAATTTAGAAACCCTTCTATTGCCCCCCGCCCCCAGCAAAAAAAACCTAGTGAAATAGCTTCTAAAATACATAAAGAAACTCAAGCTGAAACCAGAGTTTAAAAGATAATTCTTAAATATGAAAGAGAAACCTGACATGTTAAAAATTTTCATCTCTGTGAGGCATTGAAAAGATTACCCAAAAAGCCACTGGAAAAAACCATGTATTTAGTAGTAATAAGAACCCAAAAACTTGATAGCTGGTTTCTCGGGTATCAGAGCCCAGCTCAGCAGGAAGCCCCTCGGGACCGTCACAGGAGGGGGAGTCGGAGACCGGCCTGGCTGCCGCCCCCGGGTCAGAGCCTCAGCGACCCCTGTCATGGGGCCTTTGCTGTGCAGGCAGGTGACCCTTCACCCCTGGAAACTCAGAGAGAGTGTGTTTTGAGATCTCCTGCAGCCACTCTCTTTGGGGCCTCAGAGGAACAGCCTGTTGCTTGGCGTTTGCCGACGCCGCCAAGCGTGGGCTGGGGGGTGCCGTGCTGCCTGCCCCCATTCCAGACGTTACCTTCAGTCTCCAGGATGGGGCTGAGGGAAGCCTCCTGCCGTGTATCTCCCTCCCCCTCCTCAGCACCCCTGCTCCTGGTACTCCGTTAATGTTTGGGCCTGAATGTACTGTCTGCTTTTTTTTCTTAAATAAGGAAAACAGTATTTCAGCTTCTTGGGTAACATGAAGGTTTTTGTTGCTGATGTGTTTAAATGTTGTGTTTGGAAGGTTCCGGAGTACCTGAACCATGTGAGTAAGCGCCTGGGGGAGGAGGGTGACCGCGTGATCACGTATCTAGACCACAGCACACAGTGAGTACCACTCCCGCGCTCAGCTCCGTGACCCGCAGCGTCTTGTAGACTCACTCGCTGCTCTCTGAACCTGAACGTATTCTGCTCCTGGGACAGTTTGCTTGTTGTCTGTGATTACTCAGCACTTGTAAGTCACACTGACTTGTGGCCTGTGGTGAGTTAGCGTCCAAAGGGAGTGATTCAGGCTGAGATACTTGGTATCTTCTTATAGACAGTTTATAATTTATGTTATAAATGTATAATAAATTTATAGAAGTTTATGTTAATGAGGTATCATTGAGTATAGGCAATTTCGGTTGTAAAGTTTTGTTGGACATCTGATGTAGCTGTAATTTTTCCTTATAGTACTCAGTCACATTATTTTTTCTTTTAATGTTTACTTATTATATTTATCTTTGGTTGCGTCGGGTCTTAGTTGTGGTATGCAGGATCTTTTGTCGCAGCATGCGGGCTTCTCTCTAGTTGCGGTGCGCAGGCTCCAGAGCGCGTGGGCTCTGTAGTTGTGGTGCCCGGGCTCAGTAGTTGTGGCCCACGGACTTAGTTGCCCTGCGGCATGTGGGATCTTAGTTCCCCGACCAGGGATCGAACCCGTGCCCCCTGTGTTGGAAGGCGGATTTTTAACCACTGGACCACCAGGGAAGTAACTTGTCCCTTCTCTTTTCATCCAATTTTTTTTTTTTCCTCTAAACCTGAGGTCATTATGTAGCTAGGGAAAAGTACAAGGGCAGGTTTTGTGAATGTCTGCGTCAGGCACATAATATTTATTCAAGTGAGGAAGATTAGAGCAGAAATGTGAGAGACAGAAAAGAGAGATGTTTTTAAGAGGGAAAGTGCTAAAACGTGCAGAACGTGGTGACTCCCGGAGGTGGGGGGAGGGGCCAGGCAGGATGAAAGAAAGGGACAGGATGTGACAGCTTGAGAACATGGAAAATAGAGGGTCGTGAAGCAGAGGTGAGGCTGCTGTCAGACACCTGGCGCTGGAGGTGCGGTGCCGTCGGGCCGAAGCGGGGTCCACGGGGGTGGGAGGGGGCGGGGGGGTGGAGGAGACTGTGTGCAGCGCCTGGTGGCGCTGGGCCCCTCGGCCCCTCCTCCCCGGCCTCCGGTGTGTAGATGCTGTGTTATAACTGCCCCTTCCCCAGTCTTGCTTAGGAGTGTCTGAGAGTTAAGCAGAGCAGAGGGTGGCCCCCCTCGGGTTAGGGTTTCGAGGGGCGCTGCCCGAGGTGGCTCCTGTGGTGTCGGGCGATTCAAAGGTCACAGAGTGAGAAACGGTTTTCGGAGAAACAGGAGGGAGGTGGCGCAGGTAAGGAGCCGCGGCAGCCTACGGGCTGCGCTCCAGGCGCCCCTTCCCGCCTCGCCCGTGCACGCCGCTACCCTCGGGACGGGCGCTGCGGGTGTCGGTGCAGGCCACACCTCTGGGCCCTCCGTGCCCGGAGCCCGAGTGCCTGCCGCGCCTCCCTCTGGGGTCGCCCTGAGGTTCACCTGAGGTGGTGCGGTGAAAAATTCCTCAAAATGAAGGCCGAGGTCAATACCCCTGGGAGCGAAGTGGGGGCTCTGATCTGCTAAAAGAAGAGCTGAGCGAGCAGGGGCGATGGGGGAGGAGTGGCAGCTATGTGTCCTGCGGGACATTCTCGCGGCCGCTCTGAGAAGTCAGATTTTGAAGATGGTCCTGGGGGAAGACAGGCAGGAAGAAGTGAGGGCAGAGGGGCAGCTGTGGGTGCAGGAGGCCGTCTGTGGGACCCGGGCAGGGCAGGGTCGTGGGCAGCCCGCCCGGGTCGTCCCCAGGTGCGGTGGGCGAGGGTGCCTGCCTTCCTCTGCTGTCCGCCTCTCCCGGGGCCCTGGTGACCTGAGTCTGTGTCGGCGTCGGCGATGGCTGGGCGTGTGCTGACTTGGGCTCAGCTGCGTGGACGGGGGTCCCCGTCCTCCATAGCCGACAGGCTCTCCCCTGTACTTCCTTCCTGACACGCCTCTGTTTACTTCCCAGGAAACCACTGATTGCCTGTGTGGAGAAGCAGCTGTTAGGAGAACATTTAACAGCGATTCTGCAGAAAGGTAGGTTTTCCCAGCTCTGTGTCTCTGCACTGATTGCTCGTCCCTGATTTGCTAAGAGAGTTAGCGGAGCATTGTAAGCACGCGAGGACACTTGTTGTTGTAAGAAGACAGGCACTAAAATCATCGGAAGAATGATGGACATTAGCCCTTGAGGGGAAAATTGATTACACGCAATAGTGAAAGGCGCCCGTAAGAACCACGGTTTAAGCTAAAATCACGTGAAGTCCTATCCAGGCTGAGAGGTTGGTTGCGAGAGGCCCTCTGGCCGGCAGACGGCCTGGGCTGTGCTCACAGGCCCCATCCTGTACGGGGACGTCCCTCCTGGGCACTGACCCGCAGGTGTGGACACGCGCGGTCCGACGGGCCAGGGGCGCCCGCGGGCTGCATCCCTGCCCTGCGTGCGGCTCTGCGGCAGATGAGCTGCTGGCGCCATGGCCCCAGGACAGAGGTGGACCAGGCCAGCTCGGCACGCGGCTGACGGTGCAGTTTCAGCGCCGTGCTGTTAGAGGTGATGTGACGTTTTCACTCCCACCCTCACTGTAATGAGCACAGTCTAACCTTGCACACTTTAGTGCTTGGTGTTGCTTTTTATAGCATTTAGTGTTGTGCTTGAAAGTCATTTTGGAGCCACGGGATCTGTTTCAAGCTATTGGAAACCTTAAAGTCTAATTTTGGGAAGGCCCAATAGCCCCCAAATGCGTCTGGTTGGGGTCTGCTTTGCCAGATGGTAATATTGTCTCTAATGAGACACTAAACGTGGGGCTTCCAAGTGAAACCAGAATGAAGCCAAAAGGAGAGAATTAGTGTTCGTGAGCATCTGCTGGACTTCATGTAAATGCCTTCTGGTCCTAGAACAGCCCCAGTTTACAGGAAAACCGAGCGAGACACTAGTGCCTTAGATCACGGCCTGAAAGCCAAGGGCCAGGGTGCGAATCTGGTGTCTCCTGCTCACATCACGCTGGAGCCCACACGCTGGTGCGTTTCCACGCGGATGGAGCCTCAATTTACTGTCCACCTGAAACAGGTGTCCTCCGATTTCATACTAGGTGTTTATTAAAAAGCAGTCACTTTTGGGGGGCGGGGGTGCCACGCCGTACGGCATGAGGGATCTTAGTTCCCGACCAGGGATTGAACCCTCGTCCCCTGCAGTGGAAGCACAGGGTCTTAACCACTGGACCACCAGGGCGGTCCAAAAAGGAGTCACTTATAGAAGAAAAGGGAACTTCAAGTAGACAGTAGAAATTTGGATGAATCGTTTCAGTGTGTATTTTGATAAGCAAAATTATTTCAAGAAAATGGTAAATTATATATATGTAAGAGTATAGTCTAAATTTTATTAAAGGCATTTTAAAAATTAAAAGCTATAATTTTTGAATTTTTAAGTCATCATTCAGCATTTCAGTAGATCAGTTGTAGAATAAGTTATCTGCATCAGTAGATCAAATCGTAATTGAGAGAAATACAGACATTTAGAGCCTTGCTCAGGGTCCGTCGGCACAGCCTACGTGTTTGTGTGTCTTTGACGTGTGGACGGTGCCTGATTCACAGCCGAAGCTGAGGCTGCAGTCACGTGACTGGCTCACAGCTTCTCTGCTCTAACCTCACTGCCTCCCCACAGTTACCAGAAAGCAGGTGGTTAGAGCGTCC
Source organism: Orcinus orca (assembly GCF_937001465.1). Taxonomy (NCBI): domain Eukaryota; kingdom Metazoa; phylum Chordata; class Mammalia; order Artiodactyla; family Delphinidae; genus Orcinus; species Orcinus orca. Next base: position 686,803 of record NC_064576.1, on the reverse strand, counting down.
TTCACGAAGCTCTTCTGGCTGTGGTGGTTTTAGAAAATCTTTGTAAATCTTTGTTAAAACCTGAAATAGTAAAAGACCTAAAAAAATGCTGTTAAGCACCTCCAGGTATCTGATAAACAATACATGTTTTCCTTCCGCAATTTATTATACAGGTGAATAAAATAAGTCAACTAAAAGATTAGATTTGATAGCTTATCTTAGGCAGATATACTTTCTGGCTGATGGACTAAATCAGAAGTGATTTGGGGTCGTAAAGCTCCCAGGTCAGAGAGTTGGTGTAAGCGTTCTTCGGACCTTTGCTGCAGTGGCCAAATAAGGGGCCTCCGTGCGGGGAAGGAGTGGGGACTACACCTCCCAGCGTGGTGCTCAGGGGACCAGACTCGCCTGCTGGGCTGCGTCACGGGGCCTTGCCCGCCTAGGAACCAGCCCACCCCTGGGTTTCCGCGTCCGCGGGGGCCCTGTGTGCCGCGAGCCCCAGCCCAGCCTAGCTTTTGCTCGTGCCGCCGTCCCGCCCGCCGTGCCGAGCTAACATTGCCGTGTGATCTCAGGGCTGGACCACCTGTTGGATGAGAACAGAGTGCCTGACCTCACTCAGATGTACCAGCTGTTCAGCCGTGTGCGGGGCGGCCAGCAGGCGCTGCTGCAGCACTGGAGCGAGTATATCAAGGTGCGTGGCCATCGGTCGGGCTCTGTGAGGGACAGGCGTGGGGCCAGCATCACACATCTCCCTCCAGGTCCCCCGTGCACAGGAGTTTGAGGGATGAATACCGTCCGGGTGTAAACACGTTTTAAAAGCTGCCATTTGGCTGTTTGTCGTCAGCGTAAGTATTGGGTTGGCCAAAAAGTTCCTTCGGTTTTCAAGTAGAAATAAAAGACACATTTTTCATTTTCACCAAGAACTTTATTGAACAATTTATTCACTGTTTTGTTCCACTACCTTCTGCCATTTTTCAGGCAATTTCATAATTCCGTCGTCCCAAAACTTTTTACCTTTTTCAGCAGAGAACTGTTCAGGTGCCTTTCACTGTCTTCCAGGGAATTGCATTTTTTTTCATTAAGAGAATTTTGTAAAGACTGAAATAAATGGAAATCTGAAGGTGCAATGTCTGGCGATATGGTGGATGAATCAGAACTTCCCAGCCAAGCTGTAACAGTTTTTGCCTGGTCATCATAGAAACATACGGTCTTGCGTTATCCTAATGGAAGATTATGTGTTTTCTGTTGACTAATTCCAGACACTTTTCATCGAGTGCTGCTTTCAGTTGGTCTCATTGGGAGCAGTCCCTGTTGGAATTAATCGTTTGGTTTTCCGGAAGGAGCTCATAATAGAGGACTCCCTTCCAATCCCACCCCACACACAACATCACCTTTTTTGGATGAAGACTGGCCTTTGGTGTGGTTGGTGGTGGTCCATTTCACTTGCCCTACGATCTCTTTACTGTACAGTATCCACTCATTACTGTACAGTATCCACTTTGCATCGCCCGTCACAATTTGTTTTAAAAACGGAACGTTTAAGTAGAGAATTATCTGCGGAAATACCATCAAGTAGGTTTTTTTCGCTTAACTTACGTGGAACCCAAACATCAAAGCGATGAACATAACCAAGCTGGTGCTCATGATGTTCAGTGCTTGATTTGGAGATTTTGAGTATTTTGGCTCTCTACCCCGCGGTATAACACTGACTGTTCTCAGTGAATGTCTCGATTTGATCGCTATCAGCTTGAACTGGTCTACTCGACCGGAGCATCGTCCAGCCAGAAATCTCCAGCACAGACCTTCGCAAACCACTTTTGACACGTTCTATCCGTCACAGCACCTTCTCCATACACTGCACAACTCTTTTTTTGTGCTTCAGTTGCGTTTTTACCTTTCTTGAAATAACAAAGCATAGTATGCCGAGAATGTTGTTTTTCTTCCATCTTCAGTATTAAAAGGGCTGCACAGAGATTCACCAATTGTGATGTCTTTTTTTAAATGCACGCTGATGTGACAGCTGTCACAATACAGTCTAACAAAACTGTTTTGAATGAAGTTAAAGACAGCTAAGCGCTACTAGAGCCATCTTGCAGAAGAAACTGAACGAACCTTTTGGCCAACCCGATACTAGCTGAGTTCTACAATTGAGATTTTCAGAAGTTGTTTTTGTGAATCTACTGTATAAACGTGATCTCATGCCTTTGCTCAGTGGGAACTCTCACGTATTTTGGTATGTCAGGTGGGTGTGTATGCTACTTTGTTTCCTAGAAATCCAGGATTTACTATGTAAGCATGTGCTTGCGGGTTTCTGCGTGTGTATGCGTGCATGTGCGTGTGTGTATGGTTATCAAAAGGCAACAGGAGAGACCCTTGTGGTGCTGACTGCTTGTCCTCTTGGCCGTGGGTGTAGATGACACACACAGGTGATGCCTGCCCAGGCGACGCACACACAGGGAGCTACAGGCGAACACCGCGACCCGTCGGGGTGGGACGGGTGGGCTGTGTCAAGGCCAGTGTCCTGGCTGGGGCGCTGCTCAGTAGCTTCCCACAGGGCACCGTCGGGGAGACGAGGCTTAGTGTGCGAGGACATCGCCACTGTTTCTGCTGCACGTGAATCTGTGACTGTCACAGGGAAAATTCAGCTGAGGAAAAAGATAAAGGAAATAATCAGACCTGAAGTCGCATGTTGGTCTGCATGTGGCCAGCTTGGACACACGCACACACGCATGCACGCACACATGCCCTCAGGATTTTGTGCGGTTGCATTGAGCTGAAAGGCATAAGCGACTCACGCTGGGTCAGCGCTGGAGCTTTATGTTAAGAAAGGCCAGTGGAGATTTAGGGTTTTGCTGACCAGTAGTCCTGAGAGAACAGGAACAGGTGCTGAACACAGGAGTTCACCTTTGCAGTGTCCATTCTCGGCAGGAAAAGTCAGTGTGTGAACACGGTTCCGAGGGTCCACTAATGATAAGCAGTTACGCCGTGACAGCACAGTGTTTCCTCACAAAATAAAGCTGACCCTCATGTGTCGTGGTCTTATGTACATTATTTTAAAATCCTGTCAGTGTGAAAGGGTACAGAGTGAAGAGTGAGTCCCTCCTGCCCCTGCTGGTCATGCCCTGTCCCTCTCCAGAAGGTCTTTATGCCACGTCATTTGTACCTTGTCACCAGCGATCAGCCTCCACGGGCACCTTTGACGTGCAACTGTGTGTGTTTCCTGTGAAGACATGTCTTACATTGAACCACGGTTGTGTTCAGCATCTCTTCAGCTGGTAGTTTTTCATCAGATAGCGAACTGTTGTTGTCACGCACAGACTTTTAGTAATGTTTAAATAGCATCTTTAAATTAAAAATACAAAAAAAAAAAAAAATTAAAAATACAGGCTAAAAACCAGGCTCTAAACCACCCACGGTTAGAAGTGAAGGGGAAAGAAAACTATAGTCAGGAAGTCCAAATAGGTGTATCAGGTTAAGGGGGTTACTTTCTATTTGAGGAATTTATAAGTAAAAGTTTTTTCTTCAGAAAGCAACAGACATTTCCCCAGTAATTGATAAATTCTTCCAGAAGCAGAATTGTAACCCTAAAGCATTAGTTGCGTATCCACTTAATTTTTAGAAGGTGGACTAAATTTGTGAAACTTTTGAAACTATTTAGTGTTTAACACCAGGAGTGATTAATTTATATAAAACTATCATGATTGTTTGATAGCAGGAGAAAAATTGTGTTGTATCAGAAACCTGTTGATGACTTGGGGTATGTTTTTGCAGACTTTTGGGACAACAATCGTTATCAATCCTGAAAAAGATAAAGATATGGTGCAGGACCTGCTGGATTTCAAGGACCGAGTAGACCACGTGATAGAAGTGTGCTTCCAGAGGAACGAGAAGTTCATCAACCTGATGAAGGAGTCCTTCGAATCGTTCATCAACAAGAGGCCAAACAAACCTGCAGAGCTGATCGGTAGAAACACATGCTTCTATCCTTTTCTTAAAAGGGGATAAAGCAGAACTCCAGTAGATTGTTTCCCAAAGGTTCAGCCTCCGTATGGGGAGGGCAGGGCACATGCCTTAACAGGACACACCTTCCCAAAAAACCATGCACACAGGTGTGTGCTTATAGGTGTATTAGATACATATGTAAGTGCGTGGTACTTGCATAAGGGTGAATGTAGTTATGATTTTGTAAGGAAATGGAGCGTGACATCGTAAGAGAGGAAGGGACATAAAGATTTATCCTAGTTTGTACTACTCACAGCTCCAGAGCTGTTTTTGTAGGGATGAGCCCTGATTCTCTATGTCGACTACAAGCCAGTGATTTCTGCTCAGAAATTGGATTGAGGTTTGTTACATATGAACGTCATGAGGTTATGAGGATAACTATCAATCTCTAGATAATACTTAACAGGAGATGCTATTTAGTCACTATCTTTGTATCCTCCAGTCAGTATTAAAGTACGGTAAAATTGAATGACATCTCAGGAGATAGCATATTTTAAGATGAAACAGTTTTTAAATTATCACTTTATATAATTATTTCATGATAATATCAAAATATTTTAGGATTCACAGAATTTCATTAGTGAGTAAATTTTTTTAATTTTTTTTTTGAGATTGACAGGAGGCAAAGGGCAGGGGAGGTGTGATGCAGACTTGGGCTCTGTTGAGGGTTGTTGAAAATGTGTGGTGGGAACATGAGGTTCACTGTACAAGTGACTACTTCTGTGTGTGTTCAGAATATTTCATAATAAAGAATGATAAGGGGAAAAAAGCAACAAGAGGAGAAGTTTAAAGGCAATTTAATTTAGCCTTTGAACCACTTTATGGATTGCGATTTCTCTAAATATGGTTTCAGACTCTTGGGAGCTTGGGTTCTGCCTTCCTTAAGCCAGGTCATGGTGGGTTCGTGTATCTCAGAAACAAGAAGCCCAAGCAGAACTGCTCTGTCCCTGCATTGTCAGCCCTGAGAAGAGTGCTTTCTCTTGAGAAAGTCTCACCCGGATGTATCACAGCACATCTTGAAGATGGGGTACTGCAATTTCTGGAGCACTCATGTGTCATGAGCCCCAGCATGGGATCAAAGTGTTTGTTCTCGGTGCCCTGAAAGTACAGATCTTAGAAAATCAGGTGTTTGCCTTTTTATCTCATAATAATGTCATTTTGGAAAGGTTCCAGAGTGTTACTGTTCAGTTTTTATGTGGAGAAATCAAATCTCTTCCTTCATCTATTTAGAATATGTATTATATAAATACTTATTTTTCAAATAATTGAACCTCTTACAGCAAAGCACGTTGATTCAAAATTGAGAGCAGGTAATAAGGAAGCAACAGACGAGGAGCTGGAGAGGATCCTGGACAAGATCATGATCCTTTTCCGGTTCATTCACGGTGAGCGGGGCTCGCGGCATCTCCTCACCGCTGGGCACAGAGGACGCGGTATCCACAGAGCGTCTGTAGTCGGGCCCCATCTTCTGTTGAGAAAAACAGGAATGTGTCCGCTTTCCTGTTACCACAGGGACTAGGGTGACGGCTGCCACGAACTGAGTGAGGTGTTTGTGGGGATTCAGTGGGTAGAGCTGGCTGGCGTCAGGGTGGACGCCCCTCCGGCTGTCTCAGCTGTCGAGGTGAACGTTTGCATGGTGGCTATCTAATGACTTAACGTTGTCCTCACTTGCTCATAAATAGGTAAAGATGTCTTTGAGGCATTTTATAAGAAAGATTTAGCAAAAAGACTCCTCGTTGGAAAAAGTGCCTCCGTTGATGCTGAAAAGTCTATGCTGTCGAAGCTGAAGCACGGTGAGCGCGGGGGGCGGGGCTGGGGCTTGGTGCCTGATGGGTGTTCTCCCAGGATGCTCACCTGCAGTCCGCTTGTGTCCAGAGTGTGGGGCTGCTTTCACCAGCAAGCTGGAAGGCATGTTCAAGGACATGGAGCTCTCTAAGGACATCATGGTTCATTTCAAGCAGGCAAGTTGTGTTCTTGTCAAGTAAAACAGCTTTTTAAAAAGTATCCTATTTTAAATTGTGAGAAATGATTATGTAAATTATGTACATAAGTGTGTGAATTGTGTAGAATCCTCATCCTTAAAAATTATACCGTTAACATCTCACATATTCAAAAAACTTAAATTCAAAATGAAAAAGAAAAATAATCCCTGGGAATTCCCTGGCAGTCCAGTGGTTAAGACTCCACTCTTTCACCGCCAAGGGCCCAGGTTCAGTCCCTGGTTGGGGAACGAAGATCCCGCGAGCTGTGCAGTATAGCCAAAAAAAGAAAAGGGGAAAATAATCCCTAAAATTGCACACTAAAAATTTGACTTAAATGATTTTAATGATCCTTATTTGACTAAAGAAGAGAAAACATTTCTAGTGACTTTAGAACAGGGTGTGTGGTTTTGGTGAAATATGTTCCAGGGACTAAAATAAATGAAAACACAAGGTAAACTGTACTTTGAAAATGACACCATTTACTTTTTAATGAATTAATTCTTTTTGGTGATATTCTAAAGTAATCATTCTGTCCTGATTTTCTTTATTTTTAGTATATGCAGAATCAAAGTGACCCAGGCTCTATAGACCTGACAGTGAACATACTTACGATGGGATACTGGCCGACATACACCCCCATGGAAGTACATCTAACTCCAGAGGTAAGCGTTTTAAAGCCCGAATGCCCTTTGTTATTCATATACTGGTGCTCCAGAGCCCCACGGACCTCCCCCTTGTAGCACCCATGCTGGCACAGATGTGCTCTCTTTCAAGGAGTGTTTAAATCACGCACTTGGTCAAAACCCCAGTCGTCTCTGTCTAAACAGTGTTCGCAGTAGACGCTTTTTGTCTCCGTGTCCACCGGCCGCCCGTGAAGAAGATGCTGGCACAGGCGCTTTTAAAAAAGTTCCTGCATGCGGAGCCATGGGCCTCCTTGTCTGGCTGTCCCTCCCGCCCGTTGTAGACAGTGCCAGGGTCCCGCGAGGGGCAGGGGATGGTGCGTGTGCCGGCCATCACTCTGGTTCTCTGGGGACGTGTGGGTACTGGGGAGAACCCTGGGCTCGGGCACGGAACGTGCAGAGAAGGAAGCAGCACCTGGACCGCTGGTCAGGGCGCCAGCTGGCTGGTGCCAGGCCTCCAGGAAGAGAGCTGGGCATGGAGCCCTGGACCCTGGGAGCCGGGGCAGAGCACTGCCTCTTGGAGCCCTTCTTCCTGTTTTCAAGACAGTATCTTCCCTTGGCTGTTCTTCTGTTTCTGACCCCACTAGTCAGTTGCCTTTGTGGTTTTCTTCTCTTTTTTCCCTTCCCTCCATCCTGAATGCTGATGTTCTCTGGAAGCCCCCTCCGCTTCCTTCCCCTTGTGCACATGCCCCACTCAGCCTCCAGCCTATGTGTCCGCTTGCCCCAAGGGACCTCCACAGCCATGGGCTCGGCCCTCCCTCCCTGAATCTCTCCACCCGATGGAAGACTCTGAGGCACGCCACACGCACCCGGTTCTCTCGTGCTCCCGGGCCCAGGTGTGACCCTCCCAGTGGAACCTCTTCTGCAGAAAACCACCACACCCCCCCACCATCTGGGAGACACTTGTCTCCCCAGTCACCTTCGCCAGAAGACACCCCTTACCTCCTCCCCCCGGGCGTACCCCACTCATGGTGCTGCAGGTCTGTTCAGTTGTATCAAAATAGTTCAGGCTGAGAGAGCCTCATCCACCAGAGGGCAGACAGCAGAAGCAAGAAGAACTACAGTTCTGCAGCCTGCAGAAGGAAGACCACATGCACAGAAAGGTAGACAAAATGAAAAGGCAGAGGGCTATGTACCAGACGAAGGAACAAGATAAAACCCCAGAGAAACAACTAAATGAAGTGGAGGTAGGCAGCCTTCCAGAAAAAGAATTCAGAATAATGATAGTGAAGATGATCCAGGACCTTGGAAAAAGAATGGAGGCAAAGATTGAGAAGATGCAAGAAATGTTTAACAAAGACCTAGAAGAATTAAAGAACAAACAAACAGAGATGAACAATACAATAACTGAAATGAAAACTACACTAGAAGGAATCAATAGCAGAATAACTGAGGCAGAAGAACAGATAAGTGACCTGGAAGACAGAATGGTGGAATTCACTGCCGCGGAACAGAATAAAGAAAAAAGAATGAAAAACGATGAAGACAGCCTAAGAGACCTCTGGGACAACATTAAATGCAACAACATTCACATTATAGGGGTCCCAGAAGGAGAAGAGAGAGAAAAAGGACCTGAGAAAATATTTGAAGAGATTATAGTCAAAAACTTCCCTAACATGGGAAAGGAAATAGCCACCCAAGTCCAGGAAGCACAGAGAGTCCCATACAGGATAAACCCAAGGAGAAACATGACAAGACACATAGAAATCAAATTGGCAAAAATTAAAGACAAAAAAAAATTATTGAAAGCAGCAAGGGAAAAACAACAACTAATATACAAGGGAACTCCCATAAGGTTAACAGCTGATTTCTCAGCAGAAACTCTACAAGCCAGAAGGGAGTGGCATGACATATTTAAAGTGATGAAAGGGAAGAACCTACAACCAAGATTACTCTACCCAGCAAGGGTCTCATTCAGATTCGATGGAGAAATCAAAAGTTTCACAGACAAGCAAAAGCTAAGAGAATTCAGCACCACCAAACCAGCTCTACAACAAATGCTAAAGGAACTTCTGTAAGTGGGAAACACAAGAGAAGAAAAAGACCTACAAAAACAAACCCATAGGAATTAAGAAAATGGTCATAGGAACATATGTATCAATAATTACCTTAAACGTGAATGGATTAAATGCTCCAACCAAAAGACACAGGCTCGCTGAATGCACACGAAAACAAGACCCATATATATGCTGTCTGCAAGAGACCCACTTCAGACCTAGGGACACATACAGACTGAAAGTGAGGGGATGGAGAAAGATATTCTATGAAAATGGAAATCAAAAGAAAGCTGGAGTAGCAATACTCGTATCAGATGAAATAGACTTTAAAATAAAGAATGTTACAAGAGACAGGGAAGGACACTACATAATGATCAAGGGATCAATCCAAGAAGATATAACAATTATATATGCACCCAACATAGGAGCACCTCAATACGTAAGGTAACTGCTAACAGCTGTAAAAGAGGAAATCAACAGTAACACAAGAATAGTAGGGGACTTTAACACCTCACCTACACCATCCAGACAGAAAATTAATAAGGAAACACAAGCTTTAAATGACACAATAGACCAGATAGATTTAATTGATATTTATAGGACATTTCATCCAAAAACGGCAGATTACACTTTCTTCTCAAGTGCACATGGATCGTTCTCCAGGATAGATCACATCTTGGATCATAAATCAATCTTTGGTAAATTTAAGAAAATCAAAATCATGTCAAGCATCTTTTCTGACCACAACGCTCTGAGATCAGAAATCAGTTACAGGGAAAAAAACGTAAAAATCACAAATACATGGAGGCTAAACAATACGTTACTAAATAACCAGGAGATCACTGAAGAAATCAAAGAGGAAATCAGAAATTACCTAGAGACAAATGACAATGAAAACACGCCGATCCAAAACCTATGGGATGCAGCAAAAGCAGTTCTAAGAGGGAAGTTTATAGCAATACAAGCCTACCTCAAGAAACAAGAAAAATCTCAAATAAACAACCTAACCTTACACCTAAAGGAACTAGAGAAAGAGGAACTAAAAAACCCTGAAGTTAGCAGAAGGAAAGAAATCATAAAGATCAGAGCAGAAAGAAATGAAATAGAAACAAAGAAAACAAAAGCAAAGATCAGTAGAACTAAAAGCTGGTTCTCTGAGAAGATAAACAAAATTGCTAAACCTTTAGCCAGACTCACCAAGAAAAAGAGGGAGCGAGACTTCCCTGGTGGTGCAGTGGTTAAGAATCCGCCTGCCAATGCAGGGGTCACAGGTGCGAGTCCTGGTCCGGGAAGATCCCACATGCCGTGGAGCAACTAAGCCCATGCGCCACAACTACTGAGCCTGAACTCTAGAACCTGCATGCCACAACTATTGAAGTCCGCGTGCCTAGACCCTGTGCTCCGCAATGAGAGAAGCCACCGCGATGAGAAGCATGCGCACCGCAACAAAGGGTAGCCCCCGCTCGCCGCAACTAGAGAAAGCCCGTGTACAGCAACGAAGACCCAGTGCAGCCATAAATAAGTAAATAAAATAAAAACAAAAAGGAAAAAGAGGGAGAGGACGCAAATCAATAAAATTAGAAATTGAAAAGGAGAAGTTACAATGGACACCGCAGAAATATAAAGCATCATAAGAGACTACTACAGGCAGCTCTGTGCCAATAAAATGGACAACCTGGAAGAAATGGACAAATTCTTAGAAAGGTATAACCTTCTAAGACTGAACCAGGAAGAAATAGAAAATATGAACAGATCAGTCACAAGTAATGAAATTGAAACTGTGATTAAAAATCTCCCAACAAACAAAAGTCCAGGACTAGGTGGCTTCACAGGTGAATTCTGTCAAACATTTAAAGAAGAGCTAACACCCATCCTTCTCAAACTCTTCCAAAAAATTGCAGAGGAAGGAACACTCCCAAACTCATTCTATGAGGCCACCATCACCCTGATACCAACACCAGGCAAACGTACTACAAAAAGAGAAAATTACAGATCAGTATCACTGATGAATTATACATGCAGAAATCCTCAACAAAATACTAGCAAACAGAATCCAACAACACATTAAAAGGATCGTACACCACGATCAAGTGGAATTTATCCCAGGGATGCAAGGATTCTTCAATATACGCAAATCAATCAAGTGATACACCATATTAACAAATTGAAGAATAAATACCATATGATCATCTCAACAGATGCAGAAAAAGCTTTTGACAGAATTCAACACCCATTTATGATAAACACTCTCCAGAAAGTGGGCATAGAGGGAACCCACCTCAACATAATAAAGGCCATATACAACAAACCCACAGCCAGCATCATTCTCAGTGGTGAAAAACTGAAAACCATTTCCTCTAAGATCAGGAACAAGACAAGCATGTCCACTGTTGCCACTGTTCAACATAGTTTTGGAAGTCCTAGCCATGGCAATCAGAGAAGAAAAAGAAAAGGCATACAAGTTGGAAAAGAAGAAGTAAAACTGTCACTATTTGCAGATTACATGATACTATACATAGAGAATCCTAAAGATGCCACCAGAAAACTCCTAGAGCTAATCAATGAATTTGGTAAGTTTGCAGGATACAAAATTAAGGCACAGAAATCTCTTGCATTCCTATACACTAACAACGAAAAATCAGAAAGAGAAATTAAGGAAACAGTCCCATTCACCAATGCAACAAAAAGAATAAAATACCTAGGAATAAACCTACCTAAGGAAATAAAAAACCTGTACTCAGAAAACTGACACTGATGAAAGAAATCAAAGATGACACAAACAGATGGAGAGATATGCCATGTTCTTGGATTGAAAGAATCAATATTGTGAAAATGACTGTACTACCCAAAGCAATCTACAGATTCAGTGCAATCCCTAACAAATTACCAGTGGCATTTTTTTACAGAACTAGAACAAAAAATCTTAAAATTTGTGTGGAGACCCAAAAGACCCCAAATAGCCAAAGCAACCTTGAGGGGAAAAAAACGGAGCTGGAGGAATCAGACTCCCTGACTTCAGACTATACTACAAATCTACAGTAATCAAGACAATATGGTGCTGGCACAATAACAGAAATATAGATCAATGGAACAGGTTAGAAAGCCCAGAGATAAACCCACGCACCTATGGTCAACTAATCTATGACAAAAGGAGGCAAGGATATACAATGGAGAAAAGACAGCCTCTTCAATAAGCGGTGTTGGGAAAACTGGACAGCTACATGTGAAAGAATGAAATTAGAACACTCCCTAACACCATACACAAAAGTAAACTCAAAATGGATTAGAGACCTAAATGTAAGACCGGACACTAGAGAACTCTTAGAAGAAAACATAGGAAGAACACTCTTTGACATAAATCACAGCAAGATCTTTTTTGATCCACCTCCTAGAGTAATGGAAATAAAAACAAGAATAAACAAATTGGACCTAATGATACTTTAAAGCTTTTGCAAAGCAAAGGAAACTACAAACAAGACGAAAAGACAACCCTCAGGATGGGAGAAAATATTTGCAAGCGAATCAATGGACAAAGGATTAATCTCCAAAATATATAAACAGCTCATGCACCTCAATATTAAAAAAACGAACAACCCAATCCAAAAATGGGCAGAAGACCTAAATAGACATTTCTCCCAAGGTGACATACAGACGGCCAAGAGGCACGTGAAAAGCTGCTCAACATCACTAATTATTAGAGAAATGCAAATCAAAACTACAATGAGATATCGCCTCACACCAGTTAGAATGGGCATCAGCAGAAAATCTACAAACAACAAATGCTGGAGAGGGTGTGGAGAAAAGGGAACCCTCTTGCACTGTTGGTGGGAATGTAAATCGATACAGTCACTATGGAGAACAGTATGGAGGTTCCTTAAAAAACTAAAAATAGAACTACCATATGACCTAGCAATCCCACTACTGGGCATATACCCAGAGAAAACCATAATTCAAAAAGGTACATGCACCCCAATATTCATTGCAGCACTATTTACAATAGCCATGGCATGGAAGCAACCTAAATGCCCATCAACAGACAAATGGATAAAGAAGATGCGGTACATGTATACAATGGAATATTACTCAGACATAAAAAGGAACAAAATTGGGTCATTTGTAGAGACGTGGATGGCTCTAGAGACTGTCATGCGGAGTGAAGTAAGTCAGAAAGAGAAAAACAAATATCGTATGTTAACGCATATATGTGGAACCTAGAAGAATGGTACAGATGAACCAGTTTGCAGGGCAGAAGTAGACACAGATGTAGAGAACAAACGTATGGACACCAAAGGGGGAAAGCAGCAGGGGGTTGGGGTGGTGGTGTGATGAACTGGGAGATTGGGATTGACATGTATACACCGATGTGTATAAAATGGATAACTAATAAGAACCTGCTGTATAAAAATAAATAAACTTCAAAAATTAAAAAAAAAACAAACAATTCAGGCTTAGAGGAATTTGCAAGAACGGTTCAGGGTTCCCAGTACCCTCCACCACTCCCTAGCGCCGCCAGGCGTGCCCATCACACTCCCCATAATGTGCGTTGTTTCCTGATCCACTTGAGAGTAGGTTGCATCATGTCCTTTAATCACAGTACGTTAGAGGGAATTTCCTGGGAATAGAACCAGAGGACACTGCCAAGTGCAGAGAGTTGACGTGGATGTTCCGCCCCCATCCTGCATGTCGCCATATTCCGATTTTGTCAGTGTCCCAGCCGCGTCCCGCGTGGCGTTTTCTCTGGTTGCCAGGCCCAGCCCAGGCCCCCACGTCGCCCGCAACCGTGTTTGCAGTCCCCTTCAGCGGGAGCAGCAGCACCCCCTTCCTTCTCCCTCACGACGCAGCCCTTTTGGAACTGCAGGTGGCTCTCACAGGCTGCTGGCTTGCTGGCGGGTTAGACACCGGCCGTGCAGGTCCCGCCGCAGTCTTCTCAGTCCCTGGGCCAGGGCCGCACGCTGTTCCTTTGCCCCTGGTGATGATGATACCTGTGCTCACCTGGTTAAGGTGTCAGCCGGTTTGTAGTTATCAAATAACTTGTGGGGAGAATTCGAGGACGATGTGAACCTCTTAATCCCCATCAGACTCACTTGCCCGGGTCCATGCTCACCTACAAGTAGTGATCCCGTCCCATCTCCCGTTTCTCTCTGTTTAGAAGTTGGCATCCTCTTCCTAGGACGAGCCTTCCCCCCTGCCCCACGAATTTACTTATTTTTCCTCTGTCTCTGTCAGTGTGCACTCCTGGATTCTTACCTATTTGATGCTGAGATTACCCCACCTCTGGCTTGCGGGGGCTCTCCTAGCTCCTGTGCTTCAGCATGGACCCCTGCACTCTTGAGAACCTTGGTCTTCTAGCAAAAGGTGTTTGGGGCTTACCAAATACTCGTACTTGGTAAAATACACCTACAGTTTTGTGTACAGCTCAGTGGCATTAAGTTATGGAAAGTTCAGAACTTTCCCGTTATCCCAAACAGAAGCCCTGACCCAGTATGCAGTCCCTCCCATCCCCCATCCCCACTACACACACACACACACACACACACACACACACACTCTCTCTCTCTCTCTCTCTCTCTCTCTCTCTCTCTCCCTCTCTCTCTCTCTCTCTCTCTCTCTCTCTCTCTCTCTCTCTCTCTCTCTCTCCCCCCCCCCCTCCTCCTCCTCCTCCTCCTCTCCTCTCTCTCCTCTCTCCTCTCTCTCTCCCCTCTCTCTCCCCTCTCTCCCCTCTCTCCCCTCTCTCCCCTCTCTCCCCTCTCTCTCCACATCACAGACTTAGGCAACCACTGATCTACTTGTTCTGGATCTACTTGTTCTAGACGTTTGCTATAAATGAGATCGTACGTTGTGTGGCCTTTTCGGTTGGGCTTCTCTCACTAAGCATCATGTCCTCAGGGTTCATCCACGCCGTCGCGTGTGGTATCTTCATGCCAATTTAAGGCTGAATCACGCTCCACCGGGTACATGGACCACCTTCGTGTATCCATCCATCGGTGGGCATGTGGGCTATTTCCACCTTGTGGCTGTCGTGAACGATGCTGCTGTGAACATGAGTGTGCCGTGTTTGATTACCCGTTGTTGGCTTTTTGGGGTCTATCCCTAGGAGTAGAATTGCTGGTTCATGTGATAATTGTTCAATTTTTTGACGAACTACCACCATTTTTCATAGCACCTACGCCATTTTACGTTCCCATCAGCAACTCACAGGGGTTCCAATTTCCACACCTCCTCACCAGCGTTTGTTACTTTTCATTTTTTATGACATAGCCATCTTGGTAGGAATCGGTGTCTCATTTTGGTCAGACTTGCTTTTGCCTGGTGACTGATGACGAGGAGCATCTTGCCATGTGCTTATTGGCTATTTGTAGACCTTCTTTGGAGAACTGTCTATTCAAGTCCTCTGCCCATTTTTGTTTTTTAATTCAAAAGGTTTATTACTCGTTTATTAATTCTGTTACATTTATTTATTCAGTTGTCTGCCCATTTTTTAATTGTGTTTTTTGTCTGTTAAGTGGTGAGAGTTCTTTCTGTGTTCCAGACATTAGATCCTTATCAGACATGTGACTTGCAGATATCTTCTGTGAGTTTTTTTATTTTCTTGATAGTGTCCTCTGCATAAAAGTTTTCAATTTTGATGAAGTCCACTTAATCTGTTTTTTTCTGTTGTTACTTGTACTTTTGGTCGTATCTAAAAAACTATTGCCAAATCCAAGGTCACGAAAATTTGTGCCTATGTTTTCTTCTAAGAGCTTTGTAGTTTTAATTATATTTAGGTCTTTGATCTTTGTTGAGCCTAGAACAGTTAACTAGCTAGTAAGCACCCAGTGTTAGCTGCTGCTACCTTATTATAATCATTATTATTATTTCCACTCCTGGGAATTAATCTCCAGGAAATAATTTTAAGAGACGTCTGCATTGGAAGGATTATCACACTGTTGACTTTTTTTTAGGTGTGAGATGGTACAGTAGACCCGTTTTCTAGAAGAGTCCTTGTCTGTTAGCTGTGTTCTGAAATACTTAGACATGCAGTGACATCATGCCTGGGACTTGATGTATTGAAGCTGGGTCATGGGTCCGTGGGGTGACTAGGAGCTGAGCTTGGAAGCGTGAAGAGGAGTTGCCAGGCAGCTGCGAGGCTGCGGGCCCAGGCCCTCATCCCTCGGCCCTGCTTTGCAGTAGCGCAGAGGCAGCCCAGGTCCCGCTCCCTTAGCACCCCGTCCAGTGGGCTGGTGACAGTGCTGGCGAGCAGCTCCGGACCTGGCAGAGGGGTGGGAAGAGGAGGTGCACGCCGTGGAGTCGGGGGGGCCGGGCCCAGGGGAGGACTGAACCCCCTCCTAGGACCTGGGCCTCGGCTCTTGACACTGCCAGGGCCGAGTGGAGTGCGGGCCCTGGGGCTCCAGGGCGAGAAGACAAACCCGAAAAGACCCAGAAGGCGTGGTCGCCAGTTGGAGACGGGAATCCTCGTGAGGAGGGTATCGGGCGCCCGGGGGCAGGGGGAGGCTGCAGAGGGAAGCTGTCGAGAGGGGTCGGCTCACCAGGTGAAGCCTGATGAGAGCCGCCCACGGGGGCTCAGGAGGGAGGTCCCAGCCTCACGTCCTGGACGGCGTCAGGAGCCCTCCCAGAAAGTACCATTGAAATCGCAACAACCTCAGGCCCGAGCAGGTGGCGGCAGCTGTCAAAACACAGAACTGACTTTTCATTCGGCCGTGAACACTGAACAGTATGTGGTTCTCCAGGTTAAAGGTGTTTAGCATAATTAAATTTGTTGTTTTCTTGGCTTGACAGATGATTAAACTTCAGGAAGTATTCAAGACGTTTTATCTTGGAAAGCACAGCGGTCGAAAGCTTCAGTGGCAAACTACACTGGGTCACGCCGTGTTGAAAGCAGAGTTTAAAGAGGTAAGTCCTGTGTCTCCTCCACTTTTTATTCTTCTTAAGTATGTTAATAGAATGTTTTTTGATTGTGATTGAACTTTGGTAGCAAAGAAAGGAAGCGTTTATTCAATATAACTCAACACTGGCTTTTCAAAGGTCAATAAAATGAAACAGTCGAAGGATTACTATTCTAATCAATAAAAATTAATTAGAATAGAAAAACATTTACCTAATTAAAAATAGAGCTGGGCTTCCCTGGTGGCGCAGTGGTTGAGAGCCCGCCTGCCGATGCAGGGGACGTGGATTCGTGCCCCGGTCTGGGAAGATCCCACATGCCACGGAGCGGCTGGGCCCGTGAGCCATGGCCGCTGAGCCTGCGTGGCCGGAGCCTGTGCTCCGCGACAGGAGAGGCCACAACAGCGAGAGGCCCGTGTACTGCAAAAAAAAAAAAAAAAAAGAGCTAAGGCTGTGAAGAGGCAGTTCATAAAAGTGAGACTGAAACTCTGACTAGGAAACTGACAGGCTACAACTAAAAGAGCAGCAGCCTCGCCCCCTGCGGGAAGGAGCCCGTGAGCCCTGCAGAGGGCAGTGGTGCTGCGTCTCAGAACCTGCAATCACGGGCTTGGTTGCAAGTAGTTCCAATTCTGGGAATTCGTCTTCATAAAACATTTTCACAGATTAATGAATATGAATATTTGTTTCAGTGCTGTTATTAAAAGTGACAATTTAGGAAGGGAAAATTCCTACAGTGTATTGATAAGTGAAAGAAACATGTCACAAAACAGTCCATATTCGAACTTAACTTCAATTTTGTAAATAAAATTCAATTATGTATACTGAGCCAAAAAATTACAGAATTACTGTTTTGCAGTTGTACTACGTTAACTATGCATTTTCATATAAATTAAATATACAATTACACATAAATTACCTGTACACATTTCATTGTGTGTTATTGTACAGGGTCATATACACAAAACCACACACGCTACATATAGTTCTTCTTTTTTCTTTTTTTTTTTTAATAAATTGATTTATTTGTTTCCTTTTTGTCTGTGTTGGGTCTTCGTTGCTGTGTGCGGGCTTTCTCTAGTTGTGGCGAGCGGGGGCTACTCTTCATTGCGGTGCGTGGGTTTCTCATCGCGGTGGCTTCTCTTGTTACGGAGCACGGGCTCTAGGCGTGCAGGCTTCAGGAGTTGTGGCTCGTTGGCTCAGTAGTTGTGGCTTGCGGGCTCTAGAGCGCAGGCTCAGTAGTTGTGGCGCCCGGGCTTAGTTGCTCCGCGGCATGTGGGATCTTCCTGGACCAGGGCTCGAACCTGTGTCCCCTGCATTGGCAGGCGGATTCTTAACCACTGCGCCACCAGGGAAGACCTCACATACAGTTCTTTAAGGTGTCGTGAGAGTTAAATCCCACGGTCCCCTTACTGTCCACATCCCCGGCTGGGCCCACAAGAAGTACTTGCACGGGGTGCCCCTCCCCACAGTGACCACGTGGCGAGTGTCCGTGGCAGGGGCTGGGTGACAGGAGGTGGGGCCCATGTCAGCTGCTGCAGTGGAGGGAGTATTGCGATAAGGCGGGTCACATGGCTTTGTGCGTGTGACAGCGCTACGTCTGAGAAGCCACTATATACCTTAACTTAATACTTTATTGCCAAGAAAATGCTAACTGTCGTGTGAGCCTTCAGCAAGTCCTAATCCTTTTCTGGTGGCGGGTTTGAAATACTGAGTCACCGACATGGGACACGGCACGGAAGGAGCAGGTGCTTGGAAAGGGAGCCGACAGACACGCAGACCTGCAGTCGAGCGAGGTGTGACGTGTGCGCCTGTTCGCAGTGTCCTTGTTCTCTTCATGCAGCATCAGCTGCGTCTCCTGCCAGCTTCCCCTCCAGCCCGGCCTCGTCACCGTGCCTTCTCGTGCTCTGTCCAGAGTATTTCAAGAGAACACTTAAGTGCAATCCTGAGTCATTTTATTGTTGTATAACTCGTAACTTAATTTCTTCTTATTTGGTGTTCAATTAGTAATTCTTACCATTCCCCGCGCACACAAAGTTTGAGAGCAAAGAGCAGCCTCTTAAAGAGGTCTGAGGGGTGCGCGAACGCGGCGTCCCACGTGAGCTGTCCTTCTCTTCAAGGGGAAGAAGGAGCTGCAGGTGTCGCTGCTCCAGACGCTGGTGCTCCTCATGTTCAACGAAGGCGACGGATTCAGCTTTGAGGACATAAAGATGGCCACCGGGATAGGTAGGCACGCCTCCGCAGCGCGGGCGGCTTCGGGGAAGGGGACGTGGAGGCGCGGCCCCTGCTGGCTGCACCCGAGGTCGCGGCTGCCCGGGGTCCTGACCTGTGCGCTTTCTCCCACTCAGAGGGCAGCGAGCTGCGGAGGACGTTGCAGTCCCTGGCCTGCGGGAGGGCGCGCGTGCTGATCAAAAGTCCCAGAGGGAGGGAGGTCGAAGATGGAGACAGATTCGTCTTCAATGGAGAGTTCAAGCACAAGTTGTTTCGGATCAAGATCAATCAGATCCAGATGAAGGAAACCGTACGTGTACCCACTTTCTCTTCCGTTACACAGCACTCACCAGGGAGTCACTAGGTGTAGAGTAATTTCTCGACTGTAGGGTTCCAGAGCATGTTCTAAAGTGTCTAATTACATACGTCATGTCTATGAGAGGGCTTATTTTAACATAACTTTCATTACTTTATACTCGCGACAGGGGCAAAAATCAGAAAGAAATGCATTTAACAGTTACGGTTCCTATTCACAGAAGTGGTGGGTAAATCAGACCTTCCCAGACCGCATGCTGTTAGCATGGAGAGCACGTCATTTCCAAAGCCTGGTGACCGCGTGCTGTTAGCGTGGAGAGCACGTCATTTCCAAAGCCTGGTGACCGCGTGCCGTTAGCGTGGAGAGCGCGTCATTTCCAAAGCCTGGTGACCGCGTGCCGTTAGCGTGGAGAGCGCGTCATTCCCAAACCTGGTGACCGCGTGCCGTTAGCGTGGAGAGCGCGTCATTCCCAAACCTGGTGACCGCGTGCCGTTAGCGTGGAGAGCGCGTCATTCCCAAACCTGGTGACCGCGTGCCGTTAGCGTGGAGAGCGCGTCATTCCCAAGCCTGGTGACCGCGTGCCGTTAGCGTGGAGAGCGCGTCATTCCCAAGCCTGGTGACCGCGTGCCGTTAGCGTGGAGAGCGCGTCATTCCCAAGCCTGGTGACCGCGTGCCGTTAGCGTGGAGAGCGCGTCATTCCCAAGCCTGGTGACCGCGTGCCGTTAGCGTGGAGAGCGCGTCATTCCCAAGCCTGGTGACCGCGTGCCGTTAGCGTGGAGAGCGCGTCATTCCCAAGCCTGGTGACCGCGTGCCGTTAGCGTGGAGAGCGCGTCATTCCCAAGCCTGGTGACCGCGTGCCGTTAGCGTGGAGAGCGCGTCATTCCCAAGCCTGGTGACCGCGTGCCGTTAGCGTGGAGAGCGCGTCATTCCCAAGCCTGGTGACCGCGTGCCGTTAGCGTGGAGAGCGCGTCATTCCCAAGCCTGGTGACCGCGTGCCGTTAGCGTGGAGAGCGCGTCATTCCCAAGCCTGGTGACCGCGTGCCGTTAGCGTGGAGAGCGCGTCATTTCCAAGCCTGGTGACCGCGTGCCGTTAGCGTGGAGAGCGCGTCATTTCCAAAGCCTGGTGACCGCGTGCCGTTAGCGTGGAGAGCGCGTCATTCCCAAGCCTGGTGACCGCGTGCCGTTAGCGTGGAGAGCGCGTCATTCCCAAGCCTGGTGACCGCGTGCCGTTAGCGTGGAGAGCGCGTCATTCCCAAGCCTGGTGACCGCGTGCCGTTAGCGTGGAGAGCGCGTCATTCCCAAGCCTGGTGACCGCGTGCCGTTAGCGTGGAGAGCGCGTCATTCCCAAGCCTGGTGACCGCGTGCCGTTAGCGTGGAGAGCGCGTCATTCCCAAGCCTGGTGACCGCGTGCTGTTAGCGTGGAGAGCGCGTCATTCCCAAGCCTGGTGACCGCGTGCTGTTAGCGTGGAGAGCGCGTCATTCCCAAGCCTGGTGACCGCGTGCTGTTAGCGTGGAGAGTGCGTCATTCCCAAGCCTGGTGACCGCGTGCTGTTAGCGTGGAGAGCGCGTCATTCCCAAGCCTGGTGACTGGTCTCTTGATTTCTGTGCAGCACTCGGCCATTCTCTCGGCCTCGCCTCCACCAGGTCCTGGGGTGGAAGTGGTGAGGGTCCTGGGAGTTGTGGACCCACCAGCAGCGCCTCTGGGATCCATGTACAGGTGGAGCATCTGTAGCTTTGATCAGGCTCTCGAGTGTCACGTGTCCGGAGCAGGTTCTGGACCTGCCCTCGGGCCTTCCTGATGCAGAAGCCCTGGTACCGCAGGGCTGTGGTCAGCGTGTGGGCCAGGCAGGCAGATGCACCCTGGTGCCCATCTACAGAGCAGGTGTCAGCCGCCCCCTTGTACGTGTGGATGAGCGAGACAGGGCCTCGTGGGGAGGGAGGTAGTCCAGATGATGCATGGGCAGCTCTGAGGGTCTGAGGTGGCATCACAGACGCTCCTACACCTGCAGCGGGTCTGAGGCCTGCTGCCCTTCCCCGGAGGAGCTCGGTGTTGCCCAGTCGGGAAGTATGTTCAGATCGTGCAAAAGAAATAGATCAATAAATGCGTGAAAAGTATTTAGTCTCATCAGTAGTTGTTTCAATTCAAATTAAAATAATATTCTATTTTTTGGCTATCAATTTGGGAAATGTTTAAAAGTTTGATAGTATCGGGAGTTGGCAAGAATATGAGAAAACGGGAATTTTTATTTTTTGAGATGTTTGGATTGGCACAGTGTTTTTAGTGGGTAATTCGACATATCTGTTGAAGGTTTAATGCACGTAGCCTGTATTCCATCTTTTTTACTAATTGGAGTTTATACCAGAGTGACTAAAGGGTGTAAGATTCTGGACTTATAATTCCCAAGTGGGCCTGTCTGTCACCTCTCTTCCTCCAGAGGTGACCTCTCCTGCCACTTGAGTTTGCGGCTTTTCTCTGATGTACATGTGTAAACTTGTCTTAATGGGATCGCTCCACATGCCATTTACATGCACCATTTTGTAAGCTGTTCCTATTCTTCGCCCTGGGCCTCTTTCCGTGTCAGGACTTGGTTTTTAAGGGTGCAGAGTAATCCGTTGTGTGGCTCGGATCCGAGAATCCGTGGGGCCCATCTGCAGGGCCTGGCAGTGCCCCTGCCGAAAGGCAGTCAGGATGCTTCCATTCCTGGAAATCGGGTTATGCTGACCATCCTGTTCAAAACACTCCTGTTTCCCTGGCGGGGTTGTTTCTTGAGCGTAAACTCCTTGCCCTGGAATCGCTGCGTCAGAGAAGGTGAACTTTGTTGACTTGACCCCTCAGCCAGATTCCAGTCTCTGGCTCACGGGGGTCCTGACCTCCGTCCCCGGCCTTTGCCCACCCCATTCTCAGGCACCGAAGTAGTTCACTGCCGTGTTAGTGTGACTTCCTTTGGTTCCTCTGAGCATCTTTTTGCCATTTAGGAGCTCGTACGAAGTAGGTAACCTTTCTAGTCCTCAGTTCTTCATCTTTTAGAATAAGTGTAACACCATCTCAGGGTGTGAGATTTCAGTGAAAATGCTTCTGCTTAAGACTCTTGGCCGAGCGCCTGGAAGCACCTTATAGATGCTGGTCCGGCTCTTCGTGGGCGGCCGTTTGCAGTTTTCTCTTTTTAATTAACTGCTTGAATTCAAGTCACTGGTACATTTATTGTAATATTCCACCTCTGACTTGTGGGTATCCTGTTTATATTGAGGACATTAACCTTTGTCTTTTGTGCACATGATTTTGTCGTTCTGAGAGCGTTTCCCACATGACTACGGTGGGAAGTAGAGTCTTTTCTTCCACAGTTTCTGACTTGGGGGTCATCCTAAGAAAGACCTTCCTCTAACCCAAATTTTAAAAAACATTTACCTCTATTTTTCTAGTAGTTTATACATTTAAATCTTTCTGTGGGCAGTGTAGAAATTATTTTGGTATCAGAAAACATTGTAACCACCCTCCCTACTTTAAAAAGTGAGTTGATTCTCTGATAACCTATTGGAACTGTCACCGTTATTATAATCAGATTCTCACATTATGGGGTAGTTTCTCATTTCTGTTCTACAAGTTCTGTTGATCTATTTCATAGCCAGCACCGAAAGTCTTTTAATTAATGTACCTATTCCTATAAATGTACTTATTTTGGTCCTGAAGTTAAACAGTTTCACTAGAACAAAACTGCAGCACAGGACAGGATCCACCCGCAGTGTGGCCTTTCTTTCAGCAGAAGCTTATCAGACTCCACAGTCGGAGATAATCAGCACTGAAATACACTCTCGCTCCGGCTTCTCCCGTGCAGGTTGAAGAGCAGGCCAGCACCACAGAGCGCGTGTTCCAGGACCGGCAGTACCAGATCGACGCCGCCATCGTCAGGATAATGAAGATGAGAAAGACGCTGGGCCACAACCTGCTCGTTTCCGAATTGTATAATCAGCTGAAGTTTCCCGTCAAGGTGAGTGGGTGTCAGCTTAAGTCGCAGCACCCGTTGCACCCTTGGCAAAGCGCATACGAGTCTCACGACCTTTAGCATCGGACCATCTGTCCTCCGTTATAGCTGGTCACACACTACAGAAATCTCCATGTGTGTGTGAGAGTGGGGCTCCATCTGCCCCCGGTCACCGCTGGAGGGACGCTAGGGCCCGGCTCTCTCTCCTCCCGCTGTTGTCACGTTGCCTCTGCCCGAGGACGTCTGCCCTAAAGCCTTCCGGCAGGCGTCCCAGGACCACCCGTGTGCCTGGGCAGAAGTTCTCTGAGGCCGTGCCGTCCAGCCCGGGCGGACCGGGTAGTGGACGGACACTGGACGGGCCAGTGGGCCCTCCTGTCCCCAGGGAGTCCTGTGCCCCGCCATGCTCTGCACCCCGTGGGGCCGGAGTCCCTGCCCCTGTACAGGAGGGACCCGGCGGTTCAACAGAGGCTGCAGAAGCGCCAGCTCTGCTCCAACAGGTGCTGGTATCGGCCCATCACTTGGGGTGGAGGGTCCACTCGGGCTCGGAGGCGACCGCGCAGACACGCCTCCAAATGCAGGCGTGCCTGGTGCGTCCCCTTCCCAGGGGCACTGCCCACGTGGAGCATGTGTAAGTAGCACACGGTGATGGCAGGCGGCATCGGGCATTGTCCTCACGAAGGAAGGACACACCCCGGGCAGCGACCTCGGTGCCTGCGACCCCGGTGCCGTGCTCACCGTTCACAGCCTCACACCCCCAACGGGCAGCCCTGCTCGGACGCCTCCACACGGATGGAAGCGCTTTGCTCACGATGTGACGTTAGCATTGTCTTTGGAAGCAGGCAGTTTTGGTCTAGCGTTTTATAATTGGCTTCTGATTATAAACAGTTCTTTGTAGATGGGTGTGCTGATACGTGGTATATGCACATAACTGTAATCCCGTGCTTCGAGCGTGGTATCTTATATTCCCCTATGGTTGTAACTTTAACGCCACTATAATTGGGGCTTTTGTTCTTCTTTTCCAGCCTGGAGATTTGAAAAAGAGAATCGAATCTCTCATAGACAGAGACTACATGGAGAGAGACCAGGACAGTCCCAACCAGTACCGCTACGTGGCCTGAGGCTCGTGGCGGCTCCTCCCATGAGACACTAGAATGTATCTTTAGGGCAGAAACACTTCTGTGCTGTTTCCAGGACTTTCTGGTACTCAGCAGCATGGCTGCTTTGGGACTAGCAGGAAAGGGGGTCCTTGGCTCCTCCTTCACAGGCTCAAGGATTTGCAGGTGGCTTGTGTACCTTCCCTCCAGTTCTTCCTCCTGTTCTGTTAGGCGTTTGGATGGTTCCATGGCTCTGCAGAGTGACTCTGAGGTCGGACAAGCAGATCCTGGTTTCTTAAAAGAGGCTCCTTTGTAAGCTGTGTTCTTGTGGCAGAAGCTCATGTTCGGTGTGTGTGTGTGAGACCCTCCGTGCTGCCCTTCTGTAGCTGCAGGGACACAAGCTCTTAGACCCAAAACAAGAACCCTTACTGGTGAACATTAGGAAGAAACAGTCACTGTTAAAGCTGGCTGGTCGATTATGCAGCCTGGATAGTAGCATCTGTTCCAGGTCTTTCAACAAGGGTTAACCTCTGAGGAGTGGCTTTCAGGATGGGGCTCCTTGGCGAGACCTCTGACGCACCAGGAGGACACCACGTCCGACGTGTGTGATGCCGCGAGCCCGTCAGCGCCTTCACTTTTACTTCCACTGCGTCCCTTGTGGATTTTCTGTTTGAGGGTTTAGAGGGGGGCAGTGTGTGTGTGTTTGCCGTTCTAAGATTGAGTCTAGCAGCCCCGTTCTCTGCATTGGGGAACTGCTGTTTGATTTTTTCTAATTGCAGTGTTTGTACGATTGCGACAATAAAGTTTGGTTTTGTTTTCACGGCCCTGGGCAGGGTGGCTGTCCTCTGCTGTAACCACTGTAAACGTTTCGGAGGAGACTTGACGTTGTGAGCAGGGGTGACCTCGGCGGCACCTGCTTGCATTGCTGTGTGCGCGCAGCCTCGGCTGCGCGGCGGACGGTGACGTTCGTGTGGCACCTACAACAGACACTTCGCTGAGAGCATTTAAAAGCGCTTATATTTTACACAATAGCAGGCTACATTTTGATTCAAAGCTACCAAAGGAATTTTGATCATGGTGTAAGTGTTGAAAGCAATATTTTCTGGAATATACCAAGTTTATATAATTTGATTTTTGTGCTAAATTATTAAAAGATTCTCCCTTTTTGAAACATGCGTGTTTAAAATATGACATCTTATGGGTTTCCATATGAAAATCCTCACTCTTTAAGTATCATCCTTATTTCTATATTTGTAAAGTTTCATTTGTGAGTTCAGTAACAGGTGGTTGATAAGAGACCAGATAGATTCTACTTCTTAGACTTTAAGTTCATTATCTCTTGATTGTTGACATTGTAACTGAATGTAGACTTACCCTGAATAAAATTAGTTTAATTGGCCTTAAAATTACATTAATGCAACTGTGGCGCAAACAACACGTTCCTCCTCACCCTTCAGCGTGGCAGACGTCAGCCCCCGGCCCCCCCGCCCTGGCCTCACTGTGTTTCACCTGTGCGCTTCCTTCAGGGTCACGTCACTCACGTGTCATTACAGTTAAAGGTCAGCGTGGGAAACTGGCAGTCGAGGAATGATTGAAAAGGAAAAGAGACGTAGGCGAAAAGCTACTAAATTGGAAGGAAGAAGGTGAGATGCTTTGAGGACTTTCACGGGGAAGCCCTGAGCCTCAGGCAGGAGGTCGGGGCAGCGTGGGACGGTGTCAAACGTCCCCTTTAAAACAGACCCGGTGACTCTACAGTAACAGCGGGAAAGAAACAGGCAGGAGGAGTGGAGCGTTGTTTCAGACCTCTCCTGACGCAGGGCAGCGTCGGGGCAGAGCGGTCCGTGCGGAAACCGCGCCTGCGGGGCTGCAGCGGGGCGGGGCTGGGGACAGGCGTGTCGCCAAGGGTCCAAGAAATGAAACTAAATAGAAGAAAAAAAACTTGAGATGCGTCTTTTTTGGAGTGGCAAAAAGTCTAATACGAATTAAGATCCCTTTGTTAAAAGACAAAGATAATTGACATTCTAAAAAATCGGGGGGTGGGGTGGGAACGTTTTTAAATAAAAACTGGCAAATTTGGGGGTCAGAATAAGGCAGTGCTGAGCATTTCGTGTGCACAGAACTGCCAGCCAGCCGGCCGTGGCTGTGCTCTCGGCTGTGCTCTCAGTCTGAGCCCAGAGCAGCTGGGGGTGAGGGGCGCCGTGGTCCCTGGCCCAGGAGGTGGTGGGTCGGGAAGGGCGCTTGCTGGGGCTGGGGCTGGGCTGGGGGCGGGAGGGGCTGAGGTAGGATCAGAGCTGGAAGACAGAGCGGTGGGTCAGAAGAAGCAGCGAGTGGTTGTGATGCCAGGGCGGCCATGCCCCCTGCCTCAGGCCCCAGGGAGCCGTGCCCGGTGACAGGGTGGGCGAGCTGTTAGGCCAGGCAGGAGCTCTGCTGCCCAACACCCTGTCCCCCCGTTCCCTCCCTGGGGTCGGGGGTGACCCTCTGATGAGGTCGACCCTGGTCCAGCTCTCGCCTGGAAGTGGAACCTGCCCATCAAGAGACGGAGGGTCGACGGGTCAGCAGAGAGGGCTGGGGGGACCGGGCCATCAGGGTAGGATGCGGAGCGCCGGGCTCAGACCCGTGGACCCTCGGGACGTGACCCCTCAGTTGCAGCGTGGAACAGTGGTCCCTCAGCTAAACTGACAAGCACATTGTTCGAATGTTCGAAAATGCCCGTACCCTTGACCCACCAAAGTCCACATCCCTTTTGATGTCCTGCCGCTCGTGGGGAGGGAAGCCTGGCACCAGAACAGCACGCATAGAAAAAATCCTGAATGTCCTTGGACAGGACTTAGGTGGTGTCCGTCCAAACGTGTGTGACGCTGGGTCCCCCAGGCCTTCCCCAGAGTGAGATCCAGACGCTGATGGAGCGGATGTCGCATGGGAGGGAGAGGTGTGGCCACGGTGGGGGGCAGAGCACCACCCCGTGCACGCGTGTGTGTATGTGTGCGTGCGCGCGGGTGCACAACAGCACACAGCTGTCCCCTCACGGTGGACTTCCAGGGCCAAGGGAAACTGTTCATTGCATACTGTACTGCTTGAATATTTGTCAAAACAAAAAGTTTGTAAATAAAATTCATCCAAATTGTTAAGAAAAACAAAATGGCCCCGCATACCACACCCATAGCATCCTGCCCCTACCGTGGAGGGCGTGGTCAGCCCACCCAGAGGAGGCCCAGCGCCCCTCGCCCCTCTTCCTCCTCTAGTCAGTTGTGTCCTCTTCAGTTCCTTCATAGTAAGTCACACATTCCAGCCTCCATGTACCTGGCTCAACTTTTCTCAAGAGCGTCTAGTATGAAAATGAGGAAATGAAGGCCCATATTCTTCCCCATGATTCCTCCCCCTTCCAGTTTCTGACAGCTCTTGTCATATCATGTTTATATATTTATACATATTAAACTTTGCATGTTTTGTCTAAACGTTGCAAACTCGCAAAAGGCATTTACGATCATCTGTTAACTCACCCTGGAACCCCGGAGTGAAGTGTGATTCTGTACCCGGGCCGCTCAGAGTCTGAGCACAGGGATGAATAAGCTCTCTTCTTCCAAACGCCATCAAACGCTCAAAGTTCATGTCATATTTTAACTTGCTTTATATTTGGACTCTGGTCCAGCTTTTTGTCTTCCCTGGACATTTTAAAATAAAAATTTTAAGTAAAAATATAGCAATTTTTAATGCTATTGACAAAAAAACCCACACAAACCTTTGTCTTATCACTACGATCTGCAGTTTTCTTATTAAACTCTGCACGAATCCAGTTTCTTCTCAAAGACCTTTTCCTCAGAACCTGATGCCTTCCGACCGGCGGCGTGGCTGGCGTCCCCTGCTCCCCAGCCCCCAGCCTTCATTTCACTTATTTTCCTGATGCGTTTTTACTAAAGTGATCCTCACATGACTTCCTCGGCAGAAAGGCACAGGAGGAGAACGTTCTGAATCCTTGCTTGTCTGACTTACTTTGCCTTCGTGTTAGTAGTTTGGCTGCATATGAAGTTCTAGGTTCGGGACTTCGCTGGCGGTCCAGTGGTAAAGAATCCGCCTTCCGATGCAGGGGACGCGGGTTCGATCCCTGGTCGGGGAACTAAGATCCCGCAAGCCACGCGGGGCAACGAAGCCCTCGCGCCGCAACTACCGAGCTGGCGCGCCGCGGTGAAAGATCCCGCATGCCACAACTAAGACCCGACACAGCCAAATAAATAAATAAATGAAGTTCTAGGTTCACGTCCTGGCCCAGAACTCGGAAGGACTCGCTCCCCAGCCTCTGATTTCCAGCTCTGAAGTTGGCTGCCGTTGTGTAACTAACCTGGTTTGTTTGGTTTTTTTCCACAGAATGTTTGAAATCTAGTCCCAGGTTTTCGTATTTCACAATATTGTGACATGGGGCCCATTTTCATTTGTCCTGACAGGACCCAGTGAAACTCCCTCTTCAGAAGACTAGTGACTCCCTCTGTCCTTTCTCCACTCACTTCCACAGGGCATCTTCCGCTCTGATCCTCCAGCTCTCACTTTCTTTAAGAGGAATTTTGTGACGAAAATAGGCCAGACGATCTTGAATGGAAACCCACAGCCCCCTCCCCTCCCTGCCCCGCCGTAAACTTTCCATTTCTGTTTCTGGTCAGTTCTTCCCCAGCGCAGTGGCCTCTAGATCAGTCTGTCACTTCCTGTTTCCTGGTTACCCCCAATTTTAATAGGAGACTGTTGCTTTGTTTTGTTTTTATGGCTACAGTATGTTCTTGAAGTTCTGAGGGCACTAATTCAAATTTTTGAAGTTCTTTTCTCTTTCCGCACGTCTAGGGCAGGGCTGTAAACCTTTCCTGTAAAGAGCCAGACAGTAACCACTTCCTCCTTTGTGAGCCCCACAGAGTCGCTGTGAGGTGTTCTCTATTACTTTCCAACAACGTTACGTGAAAACCATCCTTAGTCCTCTCACACCAGCCGCGAGCTTTGGCTTCTCAGATCCCCTCGAGGATCAGGGGTTGGGGGTTCTCTGCCCCCCGGTCCCCAGCACAGGATGCCCCACATTCTCTTGGTTGCTGGGGTGCGTGTGATTTGTGTGTCTGTGTGTGCACCTGTGTGTTCTTACAAAGACAGGAGGACAGCATAGAATGGGAGGTGCAGATGTAGATAAACGTGAAGCAGCGACATAAAAAGCTGAGAAGGTTTTTACGGGTCCCTAAGAATCAAGGTCGACTGCTCTGTAAACGGAGATGGCGCTGCATCTTAGAGCAGACATGCTGTCAGCTTCTCACACCTTGGAGGCCCCTGGGCTGGCAGACAGAAAGGGTTAGGGCTGGAGCTTCACGGTCAGGTGGCCCAGGGGTCAGAGCCTGGCTCTGTCGCCATCTGGGTGCCCTTAAGAAAATTACACTCTCTAAACCTTGGTTTTCTTATCTTTTAAAAGAAGATAATGATGCTCCTTAGCTGTGGGATTGTTCTGAGTTAATACAAGGGTACTTAAGACAGTGCCACAGGCCAGCACATGTGACAAACGGGGGCCTGTTCTGATTCGGTATAAATCTTAAACCTGCCCAAAGGGGTTAAACCGTTGCGGAGCAGGAAAAGGGGGGCAGGAACGTGGGGGAACGGGAATAAAGAACAGAAATAAAATGATCGAAACACTCCAACTAAAAGGCAAAGACTTTCAGACTGGATAGAAAATTAAGACCCAGGTAGGTATACGTCATCTACAAGAAAGTCGTTTTACACATAAAGACACAGACGGGTCTAAAGTAAAAGATGAAAAAAGCTTTAGCATGAAAACTAATCATAGGAAATTACACACAGAAAGCTGTGTGGCTATATTAGCATCTAGTGGACTTCACGACAGGGAGTATTTGCAGAGGTAGAGGGCATTTCATAAAGATAAAAGAGGTACTCATCAGAGCCAACCCTAAATGTACAGACCTCTATAACAGAGCTTCCAAATAAATGAAGCAAAAACTGATGGCTGAAAAGAGCAATTAGAAGCAGCAGACAAATCCATGATTGCAGTCGGAGATTTCAGCGCTCTCAGTAGCTGATAAGTAGACAGAAAAACAGGAAGGACGTGAAACATTATCAACCGACCTGACCTCGTGGATAATTACAGAATAGTACACTCAACAACGCTCTTCCCAGTTCGTGGGGACTCTAACCAAGGTAAGCATGTGATGTGTCATAAAACAAGTCTCACTGCACTTTAAAGGGCTGAAACTATACAGAATGTGGCCTAGATCACAATGAAATTAAAGTAGAAATGTAACAAAGATAATTGGTAAATGACTAAATGGAGATTAAGCAATACACTTCTAAATAAATAATCCAATAATTCTAATATAAATCGATAACATAAATAACACACTTTTAAATAAATAACCGGGGCTTCCCTGGTGGCGCAGTGGTTGAGAGTCCGCCTGCCGACGCAGGGGACGCAGGTTCGTGCCCCGGTCCGGGAAGATCCCACATGCTGCGGAGCGGCTGGGCCCGTGAGCCATGGCCGCTGAGCCTGCGCGTCCGGAGCCTGTGCTCCGCAGCGGGAGAGGCCACAACAGTGAGAGGCCTGCGTACCACAAAAAAAAAAAAAAAAAAATGAAACAAAAATTATCCATATTAGGAATGAAAGGACATGACAACAGATCCTACAGAGAATATTATGAATCAGTTTATGCCAATAAATTCTATAACTTAGATCACATGGTCAAATTCCACAAAATTTCCAAATTATCAAAATGGACACAAGAGGAAACAAAATAAAAACCTTACACGGTCTTTCAGAAACAGGAGGGAATAGTTCACAACTAAAATTATGAGTCCAGCATTACCCCGATTAAAAGATAAGACAAAAATATCACAACACCGACCAATGTCCCTTAACCAAATATTAGCAATTTGAATACACCAATATATAGAATCAATAATATACCAAAACCAAGTGAAGTTTTCCTCAAGAATGCAAGGTTGGTTTATCATTTGAAAATCTAAAAAAGAAAAGAAAGAAAAGAAAAACGTAATCATCTCAATAGATTAAGAAGATTTTGATGAAATTCAACACTGGTTGATTTTATTTTTTTTTAATACTTATTTATTTGGCTGCTCCAGGTCTTATTTGCGGCACGAGGGATCTTCATTGCCACGTGTGGGATCTTTAGTAGCAGCATGCAGGATCTAGTTTCCTGACCAGGGATTGAACCCAGGCCCTGCATTGGGAGCATGGAGTCTTAACCACTGGACCACCAGGGGAGTCCCAACACTCGTAGATTTTAAAAACAACTCTCAGAAAACTGGGAATAGAAGGGAACTTCCGTAACATGAGAAAGGACATATACATAAGATTTAAGCTAACATTATGCTTAAGAGTAACAGACTGAAAGCTTTCCCCCTAAGGCTGGGACAAGGCAACCTTTATTCAGTATTGTGTTGAAGATCTTAGCCACTGCAATAAAACAAGAAGTGAAAGGCGTATAGATAAGAGTGAAGAAGTAAAATAGTCTTTATTTTTTATTTTATTTATTTTTTTTGTTTGCAGTACGCGGGCCTCTCACTGCTGTGGCCTCTCCCGTTGCGGAGCACAGGCTCCGGACGCGCAGGCTCAGCGGCCATGGCTCACGGGCCCAGCCGCTCTGCGGCATGTGGGATTTTCCCAGACCGGGGCGCGAACCCGTGTCCCCTGCATCGGCAGCCGGACTCTCAACCGCTGCGCCACCAGGGAAGCCCTAAAATAGTCTTTATTTACACATGACGTTATCATATAGGTAGAACATATGAAAACATCTACAAAAAATGCTACTAGAATAAGCCAGTTTAGCATGGTCAGAAGATGCAAGGTCACTAAACAAAGATCGAATGTATTTCTACATTCTAGCAACAAACAATTGGAAAATAAAATTTTAAAGTATAATTCCATTTGAAATAGTATCCAGAAATGTGTGAAATACCTGGGGATAAACTACAAACTATACAAAAAGATGAACACACAAAACTATCAAGCATTGCTGAAAAAAATTTAAAGAACTCCAAAATAAATGGAGAACAACAGCATGTCATTGGAAGACCCAATATGGGGGTTGTTTTTTGTCTATTTTTGTTTGTTTTAAATTTATTTTATTTTGGGGGGCTGCATCGGGTCTTAGTTGCGGCACGCGGGATCTTCATTGAGGCACGAGGAATCTTTTATCGCGGCATGCGGGCTTCTCCCTAGTTGTGGCGTGTGGGTTTTTCTCTCTCTAGTTGAGGTGTGCGGGCTCCAGAGCACACGGGCTTTCTCGTTGAGGTAGCTGAGCTCAGTAGTTGTGGCACACGGGCTTAGTTGCCCTGCAGTATGGGGGATCTTAGTTCCCTGACCAGGGATCGAACCCGCATCCCCTGCATTGGATTCTTTACCACTGGACCCCCAGGGAAGTCCCAAGACCCAATATTGTTAAGAGGTTGGTTTTCTCCAATGCCCACCAAAATTCCAGCAGGCTTTTTACTTTATAGAAAAATGATCCGCTGAGTCTAAAATGCCTATGGAAATCCAAAAAGCCAAAGCAGTCTTTACAAGAACAGTTGGAGAACTTTAGCTTTCAAGACTTTCAAGACTTACTATAAGGCTACAGTAATGAATACATTATGGTATTGGTGAAATGATGGACATGTACATCAACTGAATGGAACAGGGAGCATCACAATATATCCACTTATTTGGGGCCAACTTATTTTTGACAAAGATGTCAAGGTAATTTAATAGGTTAAGAAAAGTCTTTTCATCAAATAGCTATCCGTATTGGGGCAGGGGGAGGAATGAACATTGACTCTTATCTCACACCATCTGCAAAATTTAAATTTAATTTGATCATAGGCCTAGTTGTAGAAGCTAAAACCATATACTTTCTAGAAAAAAAGAAAAAAACCACAGGAGAAAAATCTTTATGGTGTTGGGATATGCAAAGATTTCTTAGGATAGAAAAAGTATGAAGCATAAAAAATACCAATAAACGGGATTTTCATTAAATTTAAAGTTGGCTTTTTAAAAGGTACTATTAAGAAATAGAAAGGCAAGCCACATAATGGTGAAAAATATTTACAATACATCAGAGTATCTGTATCCAAAATATATAAAAACACTTAGAATTCAATAACAAGAAAACTAGTCACCTATTTTTAAAAATAGGACAAAGTTCGAACACTTACCCGAAGAAGATACATGAATTATTAGGCACAGGAAAAGATCTTCGACCTCGACAGTCATCAAGAAAATGCAAATTACAATCACAATGAGACACCATTAGACAGCTACCGTCATTTTTTAAATGTAAAAGACTAATGATACCAAGTATTGGCCAGGATGTGGAGCTACTGTTGGGGGGAACTTACAATGGTACAACCACTTTGGAAAAGCGTTTGACAGTTTCCTTTTAAAGCTAAACATGCACCTTCCATATGACCCAGACATCCCACTCCTAGCTATCTACCCAAGAGAAATGAAAGCATCTGTCCACACCACGATTTGGTGTTGAGTATTTATAGCAGCTTTATTTGTAACCACCAAAATACTGGAAGTAACCAAAAGTCCTTCAACAGGTGAATGGGTAAACAGGTGTGGCAGAGCCACACTGGAACAAGCTGCTATCAGCAATGCAAAGGCATGAACTAGCGGTTCACACGGCATGGATGAATCCAGATACAAAGAAGTATATACCATGCCGTTCCATCTGTGTGAAATTCTGTAACATGAAAAACTAACCTGTAGCGACCAGATCCGCGGCTGCCTGGGGCTAGGGATGGGGGAGAAGCACAGAGCGGCACGAGGGGCCCTTTGGGATTGAAGACGATGTTTTCTCCCTTGATTGGGGTGGTGGTTTCGTGGGTGTTTGCTGTTGACTAAGAAAACGCAGAAGGCTGCATATAAGAAAGAGCTTCTTTGGGATCTTCGAGAATTTCAACTTGGGAAACGCAGATTTGGGTAAAGCTGAAAGAGTGTTCAATAGAAGAGAAAGCGTCGGGGGTTTACAAAGGCGAACGCCATGAGCTTGTGTTTGTTAATTCACCATCCTAACCATATTAAAAATATTTGTTTATTTATTTATTTAGGCTGCGCCGGGTCTTCCTTGCGGCCTGCGGACTCTTAGTTGCCGCCTGCATGCAGGATCCAGCTCCCCGACCAGGGATCAAACCCGTGAGCCCTGCACCGGGAGCGCGGAGTCTCACCCGCTGGGCCCGCCAGGGAAGGCCCCGTGAGGTTGTTAAA
This sequence comes from Orcinus orca, assembly GCF_937001465.1. Classification (NCBI taxonomy): domain Eukaryota; kingdom Metazoa; phylum Chordata; class Mammalia; order Artiodactyla; family Delphinidae; genus Orcinus; species Orcinus orca. Next base: position 652,450 of record NC_064576.1, on the reverse strand, counting down.
GTCCGGCAAGAGTTATGATCGACTCTGACACAAGAAAGGAGATACCTGTCTGTAAGGGAGAGGCTGTCACAAGTTAATTAGGCCAGGGGTCCGATAAGTGTCTTGAGTTTCTGGAACGTTGTGCAGATGTTCCGGACGCCTGCGTCAAGACGATAAGTGGTCAGAATTCCGATTCCATCCAGACTGAGATGCGTACAAACCCCACTTCCTCAGCGGCCTCTGGTCCAGTTAGAGGCTCTCTCGGCAACACTGGTGCCAGTTTGATTTTCCTCTCACACTACGTTTGTCAAAATTCATCAAACTGTACACCTAAAATGGTATGTGTATTTTATATAAACTAACCTTTAAAAAGTGGATTTGACAAGGTAAAAGTTACAAGAAAAAAAGAAAATGAATGGGGCACCTTTCCCTGGCTCTAGCTGGAGAAACGAAAAGGCAAGAGGAGACTGGTCTTAGGCAGTTGGGCTCGTGGTCATTGTGAGCTTTCTTAATGTTTCTATCTTGGTCCTAAACTTTTCTCTAGTAGTTAAGAACAGACAACGCCCAGATTAACTGATTAATAGTGCAGTCTTATCTGTCTGGAACAGAAGCTCTCCCTGGAGCTCTGCGGTTACACCCTCTCTCGCTGTCAGCCTTCCCAGCCTTACTGCTGCGGACTTGTGGGTTCGCTGGCCACACAGAACCACTGTGAATTACAGTCATGTTACAAACGGGGAAGTAGCTTCATGGGGACTTCAGTTCCTGCCCTGCGTTGCCCACGACTAGGAAGAAGCCTTGCTGGCCACGTCTCGTTTCTCAAACCAGCTCAGGCCCGAGTCACACCAGCTCAGACCAGGGGCCCAGACGGCGTCCAGGGCGTTGCAACTGGAAACTCCACGTGACTGAAGTCACACAAGTTCTCGTGCTGCAGGTGACTTGGAACTACTGGATTTAACCTGCTTTCTAAGAAAGCAAAAAGTTTTGGTTCTTTTTTATGAGGGTTCCTTTTTTGTAACCTTCTAAAAGGAAGCCTACTGTGGTTGAAGAATTTTGAGGAAACTAACAAAAGGGAGTTCTCCGAGAGGTGCATGGGACGTGTATGAAAGATGCTCTCAATGGCCTTACGTTAAGCAGCGGAAAAGGTGTTAGGCACCTGGAGGGGAGGCTGAGTTTTTGGAAACGTTGCATGATGGGGGTCTCGCTTCTCCCCCCACCCATTAGCGCGCATGTCACTTGAAAGCACACTGTTTTCTATTTTTCTGACATGTTATTCATTAATACTAGTCTTACACTTACAAGCCATCATCCTCTTGCCTTTTGTTTCATTACTGGACTAAAAGTAAATATTTTTGAGCTAAGTGGGCAAGAGAACTGGAAAAGAGAAGTGAGAAATCACGGTCCCCGGGAGTGTGGTGCAGGCCCACGTCTGCTGTGAGCTGTGCCTACTGAGCGCCAGGGGCCCCCTGGACTCACAGGTCGGGGCTCCACGCCGGGCAGCCCTGTGGCACCCACATCCCCCAGGTCCAGGGCTGGGGACTCTAACGTCTGCAAACAGTGGTCCCTTCCAAGGGGAGTTCTTGGGCAAAGCAAGAACGACGGGTAACTTGAGTGAAACAGAAACACCAGCACACTACTCAGCCCGTGAGGAAGGGCAAAGGGAAGGATGAACCCTCAAGCCCTTTTATGGTCGCTGGGCGCGTACACCGGCAGGAGTGTATTAAACACCATTGCTTCTAACCTAGTCAGTTTAATCTACAGGGGAAATGAATCTCAAGGAAAAATCATAAACAAATAATTTATCCTCAAAATATTTATCATAGTATTTGTGAGATAACAGAAAATGTCCATATTGGTCTCTGCCCCCCGTTCCTGGCACGAGGCTCCTGAAGCCCTCGGAACGTCCTGACGAGGCCGCTGGGAGCATCTTCTGTTCTAACACTACGTCTCTGACCCTGTACCTGACACACGGTCCCTAAACCCCCTGGAGTTTCCTGGGTGACAGGGGCGTCCTTTGTTCTCATGAGGCGACTCCAGGGGGGCTTCTGGGTGGCTCCTGGTCACCACAACGACCAAGCCGTGATTAGAAGCTCGGAGCTTCCAGCCCCGCCCCATTCTCGGGAAGGAAAGAGGGCTGGAGACTGAGTTAACCATCACTCATGCCTCTGTGATGAAACCTCCGTAAAATCCCAACAGCGTGGGGTTCAGAGAGCTTCCAGGTCGGGGAACACACCTACGTGCCAGGAAGGTGGCACCCCAACTCCACGGGGACAGAATCTCCCGCGCCTGGGACCCTTCTGGGCCTCGCCCCCTGTGCCTCTTCATCCGGCTGTTCATCTGTGTCCTCTCCTCCGGGACAAACCAGGAAACCTGAGGAGGGCTCCCCCCGAGCTCTGTGAGCCCTTCCAGCAAATTAACGGAGGCCGAGTCGGGGGCGGGGACAATCGGTTTGTAACAAGTCGGACAGAGGTTGTGGGTAACCTGGGGACCTGCCACTGGTGATTGACTGGCATCTGAAGGGTGGGGCTGAGCCCTTGACCTGGAGACCTCAGGTAGTGTCGGGACTGAGTTCCCTGGTAGGACAGCTGGCTGGAGCTGCAGCACCGTCTGGCGTCAGGGGCGCTGTGAGTGCGGCAGGTATCGGAGCGGAGACACAGGAGCCATGAGGCTTTTCCTAAGCAGCGTCACTTATACTGGGGGAGAGAGGCATCATCGAATAAAACACTGCAGCCAAATGATGTAATAACAGGTACTATTAACAGTGTATTTATAGAGTTTGTAATAGCATGGGAAAATATTTGTTACAAGTGAAAAGAGGAGGATACAAAATGCAACAATAATTTTTTTAAAAAGCACAAATACATGGAAAAGAGCCTTTAAATATCACAATACATAGCTGGTTGACGTGAACATTGAATTTCCCCCTTTTGTTCCAATTTGCCTATCACAGCACCTGTTATCTTCACACAGTAAGACAGTAAACTCTTCAAAAGCAGCATAAGCTAGACTTCAATTAATTATAGTGTAAAACAAAGGACGTCCCCACCATCTGGTTCCCCGAGGATCAAGCCATGGGGCGCCGGGCGCACACAGCGCAGCCCGAGGGGAGCGCAGACCCAGGACGGAATGAGGCCTGGCGCTTTGGGAAAACAGGCCCTTCGACGATTACACTCTAGGAACAACATTTACAGACCGGATCCTTGCATCTTCCCACCCTCAGGAAAGCGCTAGAGTCATTCACGGGTACACCTGTCCCCGTGACAGGCAGCGACCCTCCACGAGGCCCCCCTCCTCGTAGCGGCTCCCCGGAGCTGGATGACGGGCTGTCCCCGAATCACGCGGAAACTCGGGGCTCACGTCGTGCGTCCTTTTCAGAGGACGACAGGGACACCACAAAGACGTCACATCCTCACAGCTGACTGATAATCACCACGTGATCCCAGTAAAGATTCTTTCGGGGGCTTCCCTGGTGGTGCAGTGGTTGAGAGTCCGCCTGCCAATGCAGGGGACGCAAGTTCGTGACCCTGTCCGGGAAGATCCCACATGCCGCGGAGCGGCTGGGCCCGTGAGCCATGGCCACTGAGCCTGTGCGTCCGGAGCCTGTGTTCCGCAACGGGAGAGGCCACAACAGTGAGAGGCCCGCGTACCGCAAAAAAAAAAAAAAAAAAAAAAAAAAAGATTCTTTCAGTTTGGGACTCACAGAAGAGCTGCAGGGGCACCAGAGTCCCCTCCCCCGGTCTCCACACTTCCCGGGACATGAGCCCCTCTGGGAAGGAAAGCATGTACCATCTGCAACGAGGGTGGCCCTGCTCCGACGCTACTGGCTACGCCACGCGGTGGACGAGGACGTCACCAGTATTTCTGCAAATGCCCATCTCTGTCCTGGGAGCTGACCCTGGATCCTCAGGCCCCCACCTGGGACAGTCCCCTTGGTCCCTGTCTCCGTGACCTGGAGGCTTCTGAGGAGCAGGGTCAGCCGTCGCCAGCCGCCCCACCACCTGCTCCATACTGAGGACTGGCCTGCGGCACAGGTCACCAGGAAGGACAGGAGGGCACAGCGGTGTCACCAGGGACAGGGACCCTCACAGCTGAGGCAGGTGGCGTCTCCACTGCACAATGACTCCTTTTTTCTTTGTAGTTAAGAAAGAGCTATTTGGAGACGTCTCTGAGACCATACGGACGCCGTCTGCCCTTGAGCTTCGAGCACCGGTCCCCCGGGGCGCCGGCAGCGGTCGCAGCGGTCACTGCCCACGGCCCTCCGTGCTGGAGGCTCTGTGAGGAGGACATGCCCTGTGTTCCCTCACTTCTCAGCGACATTTACCCCACCCTTTGGATTCCGCCCCAATGCTGTCAGCATCACCTCCTCATCCAGCGCCCAGGGCTGCTGGCAGCTCAGGTTGGCACCTGCGTCCCCGAGGCCCCGGGTGGGCACCGCCTGGCTCCTTTCCCAGGGAGCGTCCTCAGGACCCTCACCTGCAGGGCTGTGCTTCTCGGCCCTCAGCGGGCACTCAGGAGACAGTCCGACGCGCGCAAACGCCCGGCTCTGTGGATTTCCGTGACTCTCCGTCGATCTGTGTTCTAAACACACATATGAGCTCCAGCTCACAGGATCCCCTCTTCCCCCCGCGGCTTCTCGCTCCCACAGCAAGGAACCTGCCAGTTCTCATTATCTGCAAAATATCTCCTTATTTGTTCAACACCGGTAAACGTACAGCTTCAGAACCGCTAACCTACCCCAGGGAGAATGAGCTGACCAGCCAGAGGACAGTGTCCACACAGATCTCCGGTCCACACACGGAGTTCCTGGGGTTGGGGTGTGGCCACAGGACCACCAGGACAGTCACCTTTGTCACGGACTGCACCCCCACATCCTGCTTGGTAGCTTTAAAATTAACATGAAGTCCAGTCTTCGGGGTGCACGTTCCTATGGGTTTGGCAAACCTTCAAAGTCCCATCCCCACCCCCTCGTCACCGTCAGCCCAGACCCCCTCGGGCTGCCCCAGCCCCGCCAATCCCAACAGTTTTGCCCTTTCCAGAATGTCCTGCACTTCCCAAGTGCCCGGAGGATCCCCGCCACCGCCTGCGTGCAGCCTGGGGCAATGATGGCTACAGCTGCCGTAAACACTGCCAACCTAAGTCAGAATTTCTCTCGGGTGAACGTTAACTTTATCTTCAAAGACAACTTGATTGCAAAAGATCACATGGCCAAATAGACAACAACAGTCAGAAAAACCCTGAAGGAGAAAAGTGAGGGAGCTGGCCCCGCAGATACAGCACCTATAACTTCAAGAGTGGAGCTGGCCCCGCAGATACAGCATCTATAACTTCAAAAGAGTGGTGCTGGGGCAGCTCCAAAAATCAAGTCAAGTATGTTCTCACGTCAGCACAGGACGAGGTGGAATCTCAAATCAGTGCACAAAAGGGGAGCTTTCGATAAGTGGAAGGAGGATACCTAGAGACCTGCACGGGAAGGGTGACATGGACCCCTTCTCTGCCCTGCCCGTTGGCATCCTGAATCAGAGATACAAATGCAGAAATGAAACTACACATGCATTGGCAGAAGAGACAGAGTCTTCTAACCTAGGACTAGGAAGGACTTAAAACCCAAATGCTACGGAAGAGTGATCAATTCACCCACGTTTAAACAAAAGAACTTCCACAAAGACATGCCATAAGCAAACAAAATGATTCTAAAAATGATACACTGACTTTAAAAATGTGACTTGTATTGCAAATATCTCTATAATCTGATAGAAAGATGGGCAAAAAGGCAGGTGCCCCACTCATAAGGAAAATGCAAATGAAAACTGCAGGGACATAATTTCGTACAGGCCAGGGTCAGGCTGTGGGCACACAGGCTCTCTGCTGATGCATCGCTGGTGGGACAGCAACAGGGGCAGCCCACGCGGAGAGGAATATCACAGTTACTCACATCTAGGAGGCTGCACTACCAAGACCACACAATTTTAACCTGAAAATGATAATAACTACAAAGACTGAAGACATATCAACTATACAGAAATCCACGGTGACACAGCACTTTAACATCACATTTTTTAAAATGTGATGTTCACTTTGTTTTCTAATAAACTGGATTTTTTAGAGCAGCTTCAGGTTCATAGCAAAATTGAAAGTACAGAGTTCCCACAGCCCCTCTGCTACCTCCCCGCCACACATGGCCTCCCCCACCATCAGTGTCCGCACCAGGTGGGGCGCCGGTCAACGCTGAGGAACCCGCACCGACAGGTCATCACCCCCCAGAGCGCACGCCTCACGCGGGTGCGGCAGTTCACTTCTGGAAGCTGCTTCGGCACTGAGTTCTTCCTCTGAAGCCAGACAAAAGCATCTCGAACCAGGCACGGATCCCAGCTTTCCTGTAGGGACGGTACTCTGGAGTAACCAACTGGTCCACGATGGAAAATTCTTCCTTACAGGTCTGCTCCAGCTGACAGCACAATAGGAAAGATAGAATTAGAAATTGCCAGGGACTTCCCTGGTGGTCCAGCGGTTAGGACTCTGTGCTTCCACTGTAGGGGCCTGGGTTCGACCCCTGGTCGGGGAACTAAGATCCTGCGTGCTGCGCGGCGTGGCCAAAAGAGCAAAGCAAAGCTATCGCCAAGCCCGCTGGAGTACGGACCTACTGACTCGCCAGGGTGCACGCGAAGCCGTGGGGCCAGAGGCCAAAGGCTGACAGGGACTCTGCAGTGGATGGGGCCACTGGGGCCACCCCAATGCGGCCCCACAGCCTGAAGAAAAGGGCAGAGTGCTTCTCGGTCTCCATGCACACTAATGGCCCGAGGCCCTGGCTGAAACGCAGGTTCTGATTCCGTGGGTCCACGGAGGGGCCCGAGGCTCTGCACTGCCAACCAGCCCCAGACGCAGCCAATGTTGCAGACCCGCACTCCACACTGCGTGGGGAGGGTCCAGCACCACGTGTGGAGCGTGGTACCTGGGGGAGATGAGCCTGATTCAGTCAAGCCTCAATCAGACCACCCGGTTACCGGAGCAGAGGAAGACATGGCCGTTCAAGGACTCACCAGGTCAACCCAAAGTGTGGGTGTCCTACAGGACAAGTGGTCTCGTTTCCCCTTCCCCAACACGGGGACTTGAGACACGCCATCAAGGGCAGCGTGCAGACCTCGCCGGAGCCACAGGGAGCACACTGGCTGTAAAAAGATGTTTTCTGGACAACTGGAGACGTGTGAACATAAACTGGAAATTAGTTACTAAGGAATTCTTAGGTTTTGTTTTTATATTAGCTACAATAGTGGCATTCTGTTTATGTAAAAGATTTACATGAAAAATATAATGTCTGAGGTTTGTTTTATAACACTCAAGCCCCCAAACCAACCAAAACACAAAACAAGTGAGGAGGGAGGGAAAATGGTAAAAGTAACGGTACAACAGCACTCACTGGATTATCCTAATTTTATTCAAAATTTCCCTTTTAGAAATTTCATAAAACAAGCTTTAAAAACGACAGCACTATGCGACATTACTAGTTTTGCTTACCAAGTCTCAAGAAAAAGCGTAACTTAGAGCAAAAGAGGGAAAAAAGCACAGACTGCCTGCTAGTCCGTTCCTCTAGATTTCACCATCAGCCATCACTTATCTCCTTAGCTACTGAGCCCACACCCTCCTAGCGGCACGAGGTCATTTCACAGGTAAAAGGCCCCACCTTTCACCTGTGAACTCGCCCGCTCATTATTACCAAAGCAGGGTCCCCAGTCCCTGCTCAGCTCCGCAGAGGCCTCTCCACTCACTGCCCTCACTGCTTTGTTTTTAAAAGGCTTTAAAAAAGTCTCCAAAAGAATTCAGAAGGTGTGGAGTCCTTCACTGTGCTTGGTTTTCCCCATCTTTCCTTCAATCAGAATAGTTCAGATCCAGGACTTCCCTGGCGGTCCACTGGTTAGGACTCTGTGCTTCCATTGCAGGGGGCACGGGTTTGATCCCTGGTCAGGGAACTAAGATCCCACAAGCCGCGTGGCGCGGCCAAGAAGAAAAAAACCCAGATCAGACCCAGCCTTCATTAAGAATTCAAACAAAAAGAATACCAAACAAGAAAATCCCACCATATTACTTTTCCATACTCTATTAAAATGTAACTTCATAGAATTTTTGCTAAACCTTTCATTTTTCTGCTGTTTTTTTTACACCCTGTTCTTTTGCTCACACAAACTCCTTTTTGGTCTTTAAAAAGAGAAGATTTCAAACACAGCGTGTATTGGGCAGTTGGACACAGTAGAAATGTGCTCTGATGGGTCTAAGCAGAAAAATCCCCTGTTGAAAGGCCTCTGAGTAGCTCACAGAATTTCCAAAAGGAATGCAGAATGACGCTAGGGAAATAGCAGGCGCGAGGGGGCAGCAAGGGCCACGGCTGAAGACACTACAAACAACCCGGTGAAGACCCTTCACCACCGCCTGGAGAAATGCCACTTTGCTGCGGCTACAGCTGCCGTCACCAGCAAACACCACGTTCAGGGGCAACCACTAGCTCCTGATCCAGTCTAATGGGCTGAACTCGAGCTGAGCTCGCACCTTAGCCGCTAGGAAGGCTGGGAAAGTGACCATCTGGTTTTTTCAACTTCTGCTGGGTGCTCTGTCTGCCAACCATATTCAGAGGGTAAGGCGTTCTCTCAACAGAGGAAGGGGCTTCCAAGGCTGAGAAGCACAAAATTAATAGGTCTTTTGTTTCCATACTCAAGATTTTTTGGTAGTTTCTCACCATCAGAAAGTTCAAGAGAAAAGGGAAATATTTTAGAATTTTCCAGTTACATCTGAACTGAACACTCTACTTCATAGGGACAGCTCAGGCTCAGATAATAACCTACTGTACAAACATCATGTTAACAACCTGCTGCTGATAAGGGACCTCACAGTGAAAGCATAGAGACCGCAGATCCAACACCTCCTCTTTCCCACGGCACACTTCAACAGACAGCACTTCTCTCAAATGGGATCCCGCTGAGACTCTTCCCCATTTGGAACAGCAACAAACAAAAAATCCAGAAAGATCCCTAAACACCTAAACAAGACATCAGCAAATCAACTCTGTAGTAACAGTAGATTTCTGCCCCAAAGAGCTGAACAACCTGTGGACTAAGAATGCTGCCTGCCATGTCAGTAAGGAAGGACACTGCAGCCATCAGTCATCAGTAACTGCAGCCACTACCCACCCTGCAGCCTGAGAAGACTCACGAAGGAAACAAGGAATGCCTGCCATCACGGAGTCATCACACTGCAACTACCCCAGACGGTGAGCCCTGAGGGGACTCAGGATGAGAGAGCACAGGACGCTGGCCCCAGAGAGCTGAGGTGCAGATCAAAGGAATGATTTCAGTGAGCCCAGACTCTTGCATCTCTCCATACATAGAAAAGCGCTAAATTCCTTAACTTGAGATACCTGGTTTTCCTTAATTAACGATAATCTTTTGACATTCCGACTACCTGCCCTTTGTTGCAAAAACTCCTATATATCCTGGCTCCCCCCTCGGATTCTCGGGGTTGAGATGACCCGGCTTGAAGTCCTAAGAACGATCCCTGAAAAAAACACAGCTCTCAACTTTCAGTCGACAAAACCCAACGAGCCTGGGGCTCCCTCGGCCTCTTTGCTTTCCTCTTACTTGAAATCCTTCAGTGTCACGACTTGTTCAGCTGATGGTATTAGAAGGTGGCGGGGAAGGGAAACTGGACAGGAAGAAAGAACAAGGAAGACAAAATCTACAAAAAGCAAACAAATGTAAGAACAACAACAAAAAAAGTCACAAAAATCAAAGCCTATAACAGGTAGTAACCAACACACCTGCACTGAAGGTGAACTGGAGGCACGTTTCCCCAGGGGGTGGGGTTGGAAGTGCTCAACGAAGCAGCAGGGCAGGAGGGCGTCACCTCTCTCTGCAAAGGGCCCGTGTGGCCAGAGCGCGGGCAGCAGTCGAGAAAGAGAAGAACCGGGCAGAGCCTAGAAGCAAATCAGGAACTGGGGAGTGAGTGAGAGGCACTTCAGGAAAGTTCTGGAAGCAGCGAGGCTGCGATTTCCTTCCCTGGGCAGCTTGGGGCCCTTCTGAACCTTCCGGGAAAGGCCGCCGCTCCGCCACGGCCTCCAGGACGAGGTGACAGCCGGGAGCCACCGAACCCTCTGAAGCCCCTTCAGTCAAGATTGTGTCTAGCTTTACATCCTGTGCCTTGTGTGTTTTTCCAGCACGAGGGGTAACACTCAGTACGCGTGTTCACATCCCCCTCCTTCCTACCCCCCAGCCCGGATTCTCCACGGGCCCCGAGGCCGAGAGACGCGTTAGCATCAGCGTCCCTGCGGAAACGCCCTCTCGTCTCCCGTGGGGCGGCCGCCGTGGGACTCCCACCCTCGGCCCGCGGTGGAGAGCCGCACGTCCGGTCCCAACCCCTCTTTTCATCCGGCAGCCCCAGGCGGGACCCAGAGGCCCCTCCAGGAGGTGACCAGCCGCACCCACCGCCCGCCTTCCGCTTCCGCCGGCCGGAGACCGGGCGGGGGTCGGAGGCGAGACCCGAGTCACGTGGCGTCGCGGTCACGTGTCAGCCCCAGGTAACGTGTGAGGCGGGAGCAGGTCGCACGCCTGAGCTCTCTCACTCTCGCGAGATGCACGGTGGTCACGTGACGGGACGGGGGGGGAACGGGGCGGGGCGGGCGCGGCGCGGCATCACGTGACAAGGTGCCGCCGCTCGCGGGGTTTGTTTCGTGCAGCGGGCGCAACACCGGGACCCGCTACCATCACGCCGGCCGGGTCAGACCCCGGCCCGCCCGCCCCGGCCCAACCGCCCACGACCCCGCCCGGCTCCCGCTCGCGCCCATGGCGGCCCCCGGCGGCTCCCGGCGATGGCCGCTGCTCCTGCTGCTGTTCGGTGAGAGGCCGGGCTGGGGGCTGAGGGCTCAGGGGCTGCGGGGTGAGGGGTCGGGCAGGTGTGCGGCCCTGCGCGGGCCCAGAGGGATGTGGGGCGGCGTGAGGGGCGGGGGGCTGCTCGGGGGCCGGGAGCTGCGGGGCTGGGGTCGGGCCGGGCCCGGGGACTCCAGGCGAGTCGTCCCGCACCGGCCGAGGCGGCTGCGGGGGGAGGGGTCGGTCCAGGTGCCCAGAAGTGGACGACGGAGGGAGGGCCCGGCGCGGCCCTCGGGTCCCAGCCCTCGGGTTGTGGGGTCAGTCGGCAGTGACTTGGTGGTTTCTGAGCGGCGTGGTTCGCGCCCTTATTTGGGGGCACGGGTGGCCCCGGAGGGCTGCGTGCGGCTGCAGCCGGAGACGCGGGACCGCATGGGACTCGGCTTGCGCCCGACGCGGATGTCCGCGCAGGAGAATAAGGCGGGCGGCGACCCCGGCCTTGAGAGTTCGTCCTTCGGGCTTTTAACCTTCGCCCCCAGCAGCATGGCACAGAGCGCTGACGCGTGTGTTTATGTCGTTGTGAATTTTAATTACGTTATAATGACTTAAAGTTGCCCTTGAGAGTTTCGGGGAGCCCACAGTGGACAGAAGCGGGGGGGGCTAGGCCTGGCCTCCCAAGGGTCGTCTCCATTTCTAGTGAGTCAGGAGCGCTGCCTCTGTGTGTGTGTGTGTGTGTGTGTGTGTGCGCGTGTGTGCGTGTGCGCGCGCGCGTGTGTGTGTGTGCGCGCGCTGGGCCCACGGAACTCGGGAGCTGCCCGTGGGCGCCGGTGTTTTATCCATTGAGGAATTTTGCTGTCATTTATCCGTCCTAAGGAGAAAGGGATTGTGCTGACTTAAACAAGAGTCACTGCGTGGTTTCATTTTTGTGGCTACTGGGAGCTCCCTCTGCGGCACTTTCTCACCTGGTCCCCATGATACGGGAAGATTAAAGTGCCAGGAACTGAAAAGAGGTACCGGAGCTCACTGGTGGGCGCTCCCTTGAGTTCAGCAGACACAGAAGCAGTCTCCCAAGTACCTGCCGAGAATTCTCGAAATACGTACTCTGAAGTTCTTTTTTTGTGACAGAATGAATTTTGGTTTCAGGATTTTGTTTTGCCTGTTGCGTAAAATGAGTTCTTAGAGCTCCAGGACCCGCGCGGGGGCGTGCTCTTATCCCAGCCGCAGACCCGGAGCCTTGCTCTCCCCCGCAGGTGTCATGAGTTTTGAGAGGGCCTGCTGGGACAAGCCTTGTCGTGTCAGGGCGGCTCATTGTTCTTTATTAGAAGAGCTCGCGTGCATTAGAACTGTCACATTTTGTTTCATGTTTTAAAAACTCACCTGAATGAAGAGAAAGATCCATACTTCTCTACCTTGATAGCTTGGAGTAAGCATGCAATTAGCTTTTTCTCTCTTTTTTATGGCCATGCCACGAGGCTTGCAGGATCTTAGTTCCCCGATCAGGGATTGAACCTGGGCCCCCAGCAGTGAAAGTGCGGAGTCCTAACCACTGGACCGCCAGGGAGTTCCCATAATTAGCTTTTTAATGTCCATTCCATCATATCTTTTAAGTTTTATGTTCAGTTAAAAATCC